>NC_053397.1:213438472-214038472 GCF_905171765.1 Bufo bufo
TATTTATAGTGGGGTCTGAGGGCCATGTGACGTGGCCAGCGTCACATGACCGACAGACAGACAGACAAGTTGAGCACTGAGTGATCAGCAGACCTAGGAGCAGGGAGCCTCCCAGCTAGCAAAGCCACCCTGGGAACGAGGCCAAACACAGATCCTTGCTCCCGAAGCTAAGCAGCAGGTCTGCGGCTGATGGGAGACCGAGTGCGCCTATGGCGCCCTGTGACACCCGGTAATATTACTTGGGGACTTTAACAATGTAATTCACCTGGCTTTAGATAGATTCTGCCCTAATATCCAACCAACACCTGAGTAAATTACCCCATTTGGGAGATTATTGCAGGAACCCCTCCTGCTGGATTATGGGAGGTTGAGGAACCCACAGATAAAACAATAGTCCTGCTACTCTAGTACTTATGGGTCACGGACAGCTTCCTTCCTCCTGTATTGTGGGGATGTATGGTGTGGAAATTTAACCCATATTGGCTTAATGTGCTGGCGGATGTGACGGGTATAGGAGACAAACTGAAGGAGTTCTTTATGCATAATCTCCCCTCGGCACCCCAGCTCGTAGTTTGGGACACTATGAAGGCTTTCCTATGGGGGGTACTAATTGCAGAGGTAAACAAAAAAAGAAACAAGACTAGGACCAATGTAAAAGGCCTCCTACTAGATATAGAGATGGCTGAAGCCAGGTATATTGTAAACCCATCTATTGAACAAGAGGAAGAATGGCGAGGAGCACAACAGAGGCTGAATGAACGCTTGCTACTGAACGCAAGAAATAAAAGTTTCTTTCAGAAACAGACGTATTATGAGGAAGGAGAAAGGGCGGGTAGATTACTGGCTACGGTTTCTAAGGCTCAGCAACAATCAGCCTATATAGCTGCTCTCCACAACCCTGAAGGAGAACTCTGTACAGCTCCTGGAAAGGTACTTGAGATTATGCACGCGTTTTATTCCTCCCTGTATGAGTTTAAAGCTTCTGCATCTGAAGCGGAGACCCAGGAGTTTCTCGACCCGCTGAGACTTCATACTCTAAGGCTCCATTCACACGCCTTGTGCGCAGATGATCCACTACTGTTTTTGGATGTCGATAATAAACCACTTTGGTAAGCTTCCTCGCTTGGTCATTAACTGGACAAAGTCGGTATTGATGCCATTGTCTAATAGTACAAACAGCGACGTAAACACCACTGCAGGGCTACTGGTAGTCACATCTTTTTAATTCCTGGGAATTCAGGTGTCGGCCAGGACCCAGGACTTTGGGGAGTTGAATCTTGTCCCTTTGCTGGATAAATTCAGAAGCAAGGTACAGGCCTGGACCCGATTGCCCCTCACTCTAGTCGGCCGCACAAATCTATTAAAAATGATTCCCATGCCCCAGCTTCTCTATGTATTGCATAATGCCCCGATTTGGATACCACTCCAAGTTTTCTATAAAATAAATGCAATCTTCAGGGATCTCATCTGGAACAGGGGAATATTGCGTATAAAACTCACAACGTTGCATAGACTGAAAACGCAGGGGGGATTCACGGTACCGGATCCATGGATATATTATTTGGCGGCCCAACTACAACACCTTAGGGGATGGGGATAAGGTCAACACGACTGAACGGATTGTATGGCATCTCCTTAATGGCAAATGCCTAATGTCAGCCCTGGAGGATGGAACTTTCTATACACGGGGTAGTCAATATCCGCTATTGCGTACCATACATGGAGTATAATGGAAGGCTAGAGAACTGGCTGGATTTACAGGGTATACAGAATATAGCCCAATATGGCCTAACCGTATGTATCGGGAACTAGATAAAGTGTCAAATGTGCAGGCATGGGAGGTATACGGGCTCAGACGTATCACCCAACTATTTGCTAACGGTAATCTCAAGGCATTTACTCAGCTACAACAGGAATGTAGCCTACCTAAGACATTCTTCTAATATATATACCTGAAAGTAAGACATGCCATACAGTCCCGAGAAACAGGCTGCTATAACACCTGCGGCAAAACTGACCGTCATAGACCTCACTGCCACGCATGGAGACACTAGTGGTCGAATCTCACTCCATTATAAAAGTCTTATGGAAATGCAATATAAGAAACATCCCATGCAGCTACATGAGAAGCTAGACGTTGCAGACTTGACCGAGCAGATGTGGGAGGAAGTGTTACAGGATTTCTCTGAGGTGGCAGGAAGTGAGGCTCACAGGGTCTCTCAATTATATATGCTCCATAGAGTATATAGAACCCCGGTAGTGATGAAGAAGATGGGATATCGAGAAGATGACTTGTGTCCGAGATGTGGGGTGCCAAATGCTGATTTAATACACCGGACACAGACAGCAGAGGGCCCCTGTGCAAAGAATGTGCGCTTCAATAATTATTGGCACACAGTGTCCTAAAAAATAACTGTGCCCAGCAAACAGTGTCCCTGACACTATTAGTGTAAACATAGTGTTCCCCAAAAATAATTGTGGTAAGCTGATACCATGGCAGGGTGCCCCCCACAGTAATACTGCTCCCCAAAGTCCCACCAATAGAAATAATTATCTACCAGACAACACGTAGTAGTAATAGTGCCCCTACAGTAATAATTCCCCACTGTGTCCCAGAAGTAATAATGCTCCCATAGTGCTCATACTAGTATTCATGTTCCTCATAGTCCCTCAACTGTAATAAAGCCCACCATAATGCCCACAGTAGTAATAATTCTCTTTATAATGTGTTACAGTAAAAATAAAAGCACCCTGTTGTGTGGCAGTATAAAAAATACCTCCTCTTAGTGCCCCCTGTAGAGCCAATGCCCCCATAGTGCCCTCATAATGTGTGCCAATGCTCCCTACTGTGTGCCCAAAAAACCCTCTTAGTGCTCCCAGTTGAGACAAGGTCCCCATATTACCCTATAATTTGCGGAAATATAAGATACTCCTATATCGTGCCCCAATAGTGCGCCTCCCCTTGTCCCCATGGTGCCTGACAATGTGCCAGTATAAAATGCCCCCATAATATGTGCCAGTATAATTCCCCTATATAATGACCCCAATAGTGCTCCTCTCCCCCTTCTCCATAGTGCCCCCATATGTGCCAGTATATAAGATAGGGTCCCCAGTAGATGCCCCCTTAGTGCTCCCCCCTTCTCCATAGTGCCCCCCATGTGTGCTAGTATATAAGATAGGGCCCCCAAAGTGCTCCTCCCCTCCATAGTCCATACCCCTTTGCAGGTCATAACCTTTAACAAAGCCCAAGCAAAGGCGCTAGGGGAGCAATGTGAGCAAAGGGCACAAACGGAGGGTCATAACTGAAGCAGAGGCATTAGGGTCACCTGAGGCATGGTAATAGTGGGGATCCTGGAGCAGGGGTAGCTGGAGAAGAGGCAATATTAGCAGTGCATTTAGAATGGTGGCATCTGGAGCTGGGACATTTATGGGGGTGTACCTAAAGCATTAGGGTCACCTGAGGCAGGGTAATAGTGGTGATCCTGGAGCAGAGGTATTAGGGGGGGCAACTTGAGAAGAGGCAATATTAGGGGTGCATTTAGAGTGGGGGCATCTGGAGCTGGGGCACTTATGGGGGTACACCTAAAGGAGTGGCATTGGGGGGGACCTAGGGCAGAGTCCCCCCAATGCCACTCTGAACTCTGCAGAGAGCAGCACACATACACAGATCTGAGTCTATAAACAAATCCCCTATTTCCCCCTTACAGTCTCCTACAGCTCACTACTGTCACACACCTGAGAAATCAGCCCAGCACCGCAGAGGAGTCCTTCTCTCCCTCAACCACAGTTTTCTGACAGCAGGGAGGGCAGGAGGATGGCCAGACATGTTCTCTCCTCCTTCACTGCCAGCAGCCTGGGAAGCTTAGAAGATACTGCGGGGCCTTCTGTACAATTTACACCAGTAGGAGGCTGCATCACTATGCGATACTGCCACCTAGTGGCTACAATAATTATCTCTCCTGAGAAACAAGAGAAATAATTACTCCTCCGTCTTATCTCTGGGCGCAGGAGACTGGGGGCCTACCGAGGAATCCCCCGCCTTCCCGGTGGGACAGTCCGAGCCTGTCCCTGCCCATTCATGATATTAAAATATAATCACATGACAGCACAGGTCCTTGCTTCCCACAAAATCAGAACACTCCTCCCCTGCTGCTATCATCATCCAATGATCTGATTAGCTACAGGATGTTATATTCCTGCCCATTCATGACATTATCATACAATCACAAGACCAGACAGGTGTCACACCTCTCCATTCGCTCGTCTCTTGGATCCAGCGACCATCTGACCCATGGTTCTACCCATAGGTGCTGGTCCCAGAAGTGGATCTATCAAACATTTATGGCATATGCTGTGGATATGCCATACATTTTCTAATGGGGACTCTCCCTGCAAGAATTACAAAGAATCTCCTGCACCGCTTATCTCCATCCGTTTGCTCAAAAACCATATTCCTCTTGGATTCTGTAGGTTTCCAGATGTTTTTCATCACATGTAAGATTGGTCACTTGTCTCTATACGTCCTGGAACACGAAAGCATAGCTGTGACTTATACTAGTAACAGCAAAAAGTAACTTCTTTAAAAGTTTTGTGTATGCAGCTCCAATACAGAACAATGCATTTTTCTATAAAGAACCCTGTGTGCTCTCTTTATGCTCCAATCCTCCATACTCTTCTATCTGTCTGTAGATTAGCAAGAAGAAGGGGGTGGCATACTGCGTGACTGCAGACTTCGCAGCCTGTAACTATGGAGACTCAAATGTCTGCACAGGAGCTGCATACACAAAACCTTAGGAAAGTTCTCATCAGGATAATTTGCACTATTGCTTATTTGAAATTCCTCAGAACCAGGGTTGTAACGTAAGCTTGATGCCATGCGTTAAATGGGGTCCCCATGCAACAGTTTTAACCACCCTCCCATTCCCCACTCCGACTATCAGCCCACAGACCAAATGTTAAAAAAGAAAAGAAAAAACTGCATAATAGGCATCTACTTATCTCTCCTTGCCTTCTTGTCTTCAGGCTTGTCACACAAGGTCTGTGCCTCAGCGAATATAGCACCCTGATGCTTAAAGTGTCATTGTGTTTAGAGGAGTTGTCCAGGATTTTGCTATGGAAGGCCTATCCTGAGGATAATATCATTAATATCAGATCAGTGGGGTCCGACACCCCGCAACCCTCAACGATCAGATGTTTTGAAAGTCAACACCAGAGCTCCACAGCTCCGTCCTTAGGGTGTAGGGGACAGTACTAGTAACTGCAGCACTGTTCCCATTGAAGTGAATGGGGGCAATGCTGCAGTTACCAGCTCCGTCCACTACACAATGCTGTGGAGTTCTGGCGTTACATGGTAACAACTGATCGCTGGGGGTGTGGGGTGTTGGACCACCAACTATCTGATATTGATAACCCCTTTAATGCAATGCAGCACGTCCTGACGCTGCTTAGTGTGCTTGGGTGCACAGAACTAGCCGCACAGGGAGGGTGGCATGGAGTTGGCCTCCCCCCTGCAACCGCGATTATTATGCCACTATTTACATAAATACAATTTTTTTTTAAAAGACTACAAAATAGGGGTTTGCAAAAGTATACACACCCTTTAATATAATGTAAATCAGTGCATCTTATTCTAAATGTCAACTTCTGATTTCGAAAACAGGCTGCAGCGGAATATTCTTTGGCAGCGGGCACGGAAGGATTTTTCACGAGATGCATTAAATAGAACAAAAGCCGAGACCCAGATAAGAGACTGGGAAAAAAAAAAAAAGTCTTTTTATTTTCTTTTTATTTTCGCTTAAACAGAAGCAGACTTTATCCTCCTCATTTCAATAATTCCTTTGCACTGCAGCTTGAAACAAGCCTGAACCCCCGGCTCCCGAGAAACGACGACTATTGGCTGCGCCAGCAGAAACTCAAGTACTGTAATTCGCTTTAAACTGTTTAACGACAAGAATAACACGTAACCGCCGCATAACAGACACGACAGGAAGCTGCCGGCTTAACACAGTGATAAAGTTTTTTAATCAAATCCTCGAGCCGGCTGCTTTAATGCTAAGAACAGACAATGAGCAAGTCCCCGAAGAGGTAGGAAAAAAATAAATAAAAAATAACACGGAGTGCACTTTGGGGGGAAAAAGTTCATTTACAGAACGCCATCGACCAGGAGACAGAAAAATTGTCACAATGTAACAGAACGGAGAAGAAAAAAAAAGGGGGGAGTTTTTTTTTTTTAATGAAATCCGATCATCGGACCAAAAAGGAGATAAAAAGATGTTTTTGAAAAATACGGCTGTTCCTTCAAGGATGAGATCGTTTCCTCAACACCAGAGTGGAGAACTTCAAACAAGGGGGCGAATTTAGTGATCTGAAGACAGAGATTTTTTTTTTCTTCCTTTTTTTTCCCCCTAAAGAATAAAAATAATGAAGTCTGTCTCCAAATGTCGCTGTTTTTTTACATTTCACAAAAGATCGAATGTTTTTCTTTTTTTCTTTCTTTTCTATTATCATTTAGAGAAAGAACTTTTACCACAAAGAATTTTTAACAAGCTACAAGCTTTTCATTTTCTCGAGATGCCGGGGAAATGTGTCCTATATTTGAGAAGTAGATGTCTCCTCGGTGTCTCTGTTTAGCACGGCAAGAAAACAGTCATTATATATATATATATATAGATACTTAAAAAAAGGGCAAAAATTTAACGATATAAAGAAAATAAAAATAAATAAACGAGATTACAATTATCTGGATAAAGTCAACTGATTAATAGACTTCTTTGGCTTTGTTCGCAGATTTCAAAGTACAGTAGAAAGAATGTGGTCTTTGTAAGGAAAATATGATACTGGTATTATATCCGTCTGGTTTTATACGGCTCGGTAAATCCCGTATTATGTCTACAGTATATAAAGCATCAGAACGTAACACTGGTTTATGCCTTCTATATATACCGGTAGCTTTTTAGGACCCCTTTTTATTTAGAGAGGCCCTATAAAAATGAGCAGACCCCCGAGCAGAGCAACCTGGCGTTAAGTGTTTCATTCCCCTACAGCGCCACCACAGGGGAAGTGAAGCATTACATGGCGGTCTTTGAAATTAAAGGGGTTGACCAGAATCAGTAAAATGCGGCCGCTTTCTACCAAAAACAGCGCCACCCCAGTTCACAGGTTAAGGGCTCATGCACAGGACTGTATGTATTTTGCGGTCCGCAAAACAGGAATCTGCAAAAAATACGGAAGACACACGTTGTTTTGTTTTTTGCGGACCCATTGAAATGAATGGTTCCGCATACGGTCCCACCAAAAAACTGAATGGACACAGAAATAAAATACATTCGTGTGCATGAGCCCTACGTCTGGTGTTGCAGCTCAGTCCTTATGGCTCATGCACATAAATTTATTTTCTTTCCGTGTCCATTTTTATTTTATTTTTTGCGGACCATATGCCGAACCATTCATTTCAACGGGTCCGCAAAAATAAAAAATAAAAAAAAGTTAATCTGTGTGCGTTCCGTTTCCATATGTCCGCATGTCCGTTCCGCAAAAAAGTAGAACGTGTCCTATTATTGTCCTCATTACAGGAACTGCAGAAATCACAGGATCTGGTTTGGCTTTGGCTGCTGGCTGAGGGGTTGGGCTTTGAAGAGGGGGAGGGTTTAGAGTTCCCGATCTTCTATTGCAGACAGAACAGTGGGGGAGGGCTCCTACAACAGCCAGTTGCCTTACAGCCAGATGTAGGTCCAATCTGAGGTTTTCAGATAAAATTTGTGAACATCTGGGATACATTTTAGATTTTTATCAATTTTTTACTACATTTATTTATAATATCAGACAGGAATGGGAATTTTTTTATGTTGGAGATAATGAAGTCAGTTACGTAACTGCAGTCCTATTGAAAAACCAATGGAGAATAGGTATAGGCGTTATGGGTGCACCCAGGCCCTGGAGCATAAAAATGGCTTAAAGGGGTTAGCCCATCCCAGACATTGCTGGCATATTGCTAGAATATCCCTTCAATGTCAGATAGGTGCAAGTCCCACCTCTGAGACCCACTCCCATCTCTAGAACGTGGCCCCCCAAAGTGAAGGCAAGTGCACCGCTCATGCAGATTGTGCTTTCCATATATTGCTATGGAATTTCCAGAAATAGCGAACGAGAGTGCTCGGATGTTTTCAGGAATCCCATGGCGGTGAATAGGGGGCGCAACACGCAAGCACCCCCACCACTCTGTTCACCACTACGGGACTGCTCGAAATAGCCGATTCGGCACTCAGCTCTTTTCGGAACACACATTGCAGTAAAGAGAGGGTTGCTTCTGCTTTCAATTCATTTCAGGGGCTCTGGAGATAGAAGGTCCCAGAGGTGACACCAGACCTATCCTAGCGATATGCCATCAATGTTTGAGATAGGCCAACCTCTTTAAAAGGTCATAGATGAGGAGACCAGTATCATATAATATATGCCAAAGTCGGGGGCCTTGTGATCACAGCACTTTGCATTTTGCATATCAAACTCAGCCCTGCTACATCTTTTTATGTAATGTCCAGTAGAGGAGAAATATAAATTTTTAAAGCAAACAATGTTGGTTGATCCTCCATATCAATCATTTAAGCTCCAGGATGCCGCTCGCCTCTCCATCCACCATTACTGGCCTCCTGGTAATGTATATGCTCTACCGCCTCTTAATAATCAATGCGTTCATATAGTCATTAGCTAACCTCATGCTCTCCTGCCACCGTCCATTTGCTTTTTCCATATAGATGTGCACCTAGAGATTTATTGTTTGACTTTTGCTCTCCATCGGTGCTTTAAATTATGTAAAATTTTATATTATATTTTATTGCAAATTTTCGGACAAAATGTACTTTTTATGTAGAAATGGAGATTGTCATATTTTCTTTGCTTCTGGGGTAACTGACTGTTTGGACATTATTGGAGTGCCCGAGTGCCCGTGGCCCTTAAGACTTGGCATTTACAAAGTGAAAGTGCAGGGTAATCAAAAACAGATGTAAATGATAGGTGCTTTTGGAATGGAATTTGTTAACCCAACCATATGATTTCAGCAATTGCTAAGGGCCTCATGATCCTCATTGACCACTCTTGGTTGCTGCCCTTCCTGACCATGCCTTTTGGAGAAATACATGTCTGACTATTGTCTTGGATAGAGACAAAGTTCACCAAGAAATTTGATTCGTTCCGAATTAATTCGTCATGAATTGCTATAAATCAGGTATACCCAGGCTACTCTGCCTTAGGGTACGGCAACACAGAGCGGCCATTCTGCGGGTGGGTTGCAGCCATGCTGCGTGAAGAATCATGTCGTAATGACATATGTAGTCGTTCTTCATTGTTAATGGCCGCGCAGCACCTTTAATGCACCATTAAACAGGCGCTGTTGCTGGTATGGGGTTTGGCTGGTTAGGTGGGGGCACAATATGCTGGCATACCCACTTCTCCAACCTCAGCGCTCTCCTGCCCTACAGGTGGGAGCCCTTCTTCTGCCATCCACTTTTCTTCCTTTTCCACATCATCTAATATCGATGAGAATATTTCATCAATAACATCCAGCTCCTCCTCTCTCTGCATCTTGCTGGCTTTTCCAGGACATGAAGATCAAGAAGGATGTAAAGCCAGCTAAAGATGAGGATAATCATCATTAAGATCTGGCCCCCCTAAGGGGTGCAGACTAGATGCTATTGGTTGGCACGCAGGCACTGGAGTAGTAAAGGTTTCCATCTTATTGGTATTGAATTACAGATCTTAGTTTATGGCTGATGTAGAAATAAGTAAATGTAGGAATAAATAAATAAAAAAAATAAAAAATAAAAGTCTCCCTGCACTGTCCCTGTACTCTCCCTACTTTTTCCCTGCACTGTCCCTGTACTCTCCCTGCTCTTTCCCTGCACTGTCCCTGTACTCTCCCTGCTCTTTCCCTGCACTGTCCCTGTACTCTCCCTGCACTCTTCCTCTCCATTATTCTTCTATTAATCATTTTCAGCAACCCTGTCCCTAGTGCATGAGCGCTTCCCACGTCTCTTCCAATGCTCAACTAACAGGACAATGGCGGAGACCGCGTGGGATAAGGGTTTTATAAAGCTATGACATCACAGTGGATTGGCTGGCTGCCCGGCATTATGGGTGATCTTATGTTTCCTGGCTTGTGTCCTCTACACTTAGTTTTGCTTTTAACACATGCAACCTGACTCATTACCACAAAGCGGGAGAAAAATCGGATTAGTCTCAAATCAAAGTTTTCCTAAACTTCAGACCAAATTTCACTTCGAATGCTTTGCTTTGCTCAACAGTAGTCCTGGTATTGGGCTTCAGATTTCAGGCTGCTCACAAGTCAGCTGTTGTTCATGGAGACTCTTCTGGGATGGAGACCTGAGGACTAGTGATGATCGAGCATGCTCGGCCGAACACCTATTCGGATCGAGCATCTCGATGCTCGGCACATGGTTTTTATTCCAAAAACTTTTCAGAGACCTAAAAGTCCTTTTAAAGACTATTGTGTGTGACAGCAGCAATATATATTTTTAGCGCATCCTGCGCTAAATAGCGTCTAATAGGCCACTGCGGACAGTTAAATTATCCATGCCACATCTCCAGTGTAAAGTGTGCGCATCCCTAAAATATCAGTGACATCCAGTGTACTTTTTCCGTAGACGGTGTCCGCTGCGGACAGTTAAATCATCCGTGCCACATCTTCTGTGTAACGTGTGCGCATCCAAAAAATATCTGTGACCTCCAGTGTACTTTTTCAAAAGACGGTGTCCGCTGCGGACAGTGACATTACCAGTACCACATCTGCAGTGTAAAGTGTGCGCCTAAAATTTTTATCTGTGACATACAGTGTACTTTTTTCGTAGACGCTTTGGACAGTGACATTATCGGTGGTACCTCCCCTGTATAACGTTTCCTCATCCCAAATACCTGTGACATTCCCTGTAGTTTTTTATTAGCCGCTGGTGACAGCATTGACATTATCTGTGGGATATCTCCTGTGTGACATTTCCACATTCCAAATACCTTTAAAAAAATTTTTTGCGCATACACTTCCAAATCCTACGCTACTGTACGTGTGACATACTTTAAAGCATATATCACATTTAAAATGAAGAAGACGAGCACAAATGGATGGGGAAGTGGCTGTGATGCTGATGGTGCACGCAGAGGCCGTGGCTCTGGGCGCATTGAAACAGTGCCTGCTGCCAGAGCACAAGAAAAACAGTCATCCATGATACCTAGCTTCATGTCCCAGTTTGCAGGGCGGCGCAGGACACCACTCTTGAAGTCAGGCCACTGCGACCAGGTGGTAGGTTGGATTGCAGCAGATAATGCTTCCAGTCGCTTAAGCACCACCCTGTCTTCCACCAAGTCTAGTCTTGATCCTCCTTCCTCCCACCATGGAGAGTCTGGCCAAACAAGTGATCCCACACTTGGATATTCCGAGGACCTGTTTTCCTCACCATTCCTTGATTTTGCCCTCTCGCCAAGCATGCTTGAAGAGGGACAGATCTTGTGCCCCGATTCCCAAACTCTAGAGCATCCACAGTCACAAGAAGATGACGGTGGGGAACCTCAATTACTCTTTAATGAGGTGGATGATGATGAGACACAGTTGCCAATAACTCAACAGAAATTACTCTCTCAAGAGGTTGAGTAAGAGGATGAGACACAGTTGTCAATCACTGATGTTGTGGTTAGGTCAACAAGTCAGGAGGATGAGCAGAGAATGAGCAGAGTGAGGAAGTGGAAGAGGAGGTGGTGGATGATAAAGTCACTGACCCAACCTGGGAAGGTGGAAAGCCGATACAGCAAGGAAAGCAGTACAGAGGGGGAGGGATCTGCAGCACCGCAACAGGCTGGAAGAGGCAGTGGGGTGGCAAAAGGGAGAAGGCGGGCCACACCAAACAGGCCCACAACTGTTCCACGGAGCACCCCCTTGCGGAAATCTCCCTTGCCAAGGGGTAGGTGTTCCGCAGTCTGGAACTTTTTTGAGGAAAGTGCAGACGACAAAAGAATTGTAATTTGCAACCTCTGCCATACAAAATGAGCCGGGGCGTGAACACTAGTAACCTCACCACCAGCATGATCCGCCACATGGCAACAAAGCACCGCAATAAGTGGGCTGAACGCCTGGGTCCACAATCTGTGTCTACGGTTTACACCACTGCCTCCTCTTCCCCTGTGTTACGTGCTGGCCAATCCCCTGTCGAAGTCGCAGGCCGGGATGCCTCCCGCCCTGGACATTCGCAAGCACCATAAGCAACCACATCCACTTCCGTGTCCCAGCGCAGTGTACAAATGACCTTACCCCAGGCATTTGAACGCAAGCACAAATACCCAGCCACCCACCCACAGGCCTTAGCACTAAATGCACAGCTTTCCAAATTGCTGGCCCTGGAAATGTTGCCATTTAGGCTTGTGGACACTGAGGCCTTCCGAAGGTTGATGTCGGCGGCCGTCCCGCATTACGCAGTCCTCAGCCGTCACTATTTTTCAAGGTGTGCCATGCCCGCCTTACACCAACATGTGTCCCGTAACATCACACATGCCCTGACCAACGCAGTTACTGGGAAGGTCCACTTAACCACGGACACATGGACAAATGCATTCGGCCAGGGACGCTACATTTCCCTGACGGCACACTGGGTGAATGTTGTGGAGGCCGGGAGCGAGTTGTACCCTGGGATGGCACAGGTGCTACCGACGTCAAGGGTTCCGGGCCCTACGTCGAACATGGTTTCCGCCAGCACCTACGTTAGTGGCTCCAACCCACACTTCTCCTCCACCTCCGAATTATCCGCGTGCAGCACCAGTCAGTCATCAGTCGGTAGCTGGAAGCAGTGTAGCACTGCAGTGGGGAAGTGGCAACAGGCTGCGCTGAAGCTGATATGATTAGGAGACAAACAGCGCACCGCCGCAATGCTGTGGCAGGGGATAAGAGACCAGACTGAGCTGTGGCTCTCGCCACTCAACCTAGAACCAGGCATGGCCTTAATAACAACACGTACAACATCCATTTGACTTATAAATATGACATGGAACAAATTGAGTTTTTGGATGTTCTAATCAAATGCGACCCATTGGGCCATTTACAAACAAATATATACAGAAAGGAAACGGCTGTTAACGCACTCTTACATGCGTCATCCTCTCACTCTCCTCAGACAATTAAAGCAATACCAACCGGTCAGTTTATCAGGATCAGGAGAGTTTGCTCTACCGATGAGGACTTTGAGATCCAGTTGAACATTTTGCGACAACGTTTCCTGGAAAGAGGGTATAGCAAGAGATCAGTAAAGAGAGCGTATAACCGGGCTAAACACTCGGTGCGGCAAGATCTCATCAATCCCAAACAAAAGAAAGTAACATCTGACATGGTAAGATATATCACCCCTTACCATTCGCAGTGGCGACATATGCGAGGGATTTTGGAGAGATTTTGGCCAATATTGAGGGCGGATCCAATTTTGGACAAGATATTACCCCCATATCCATCTGTCGTACCTAGGAGGGCGAAATCCTTAGGAGATCATTTGGTCAGATCCTATTACACCCCCCAAATACAAGGCATAATCTTTGGTTCAAAGGGACCTAAATGGGGCTGTTCCCCTTGTGGGAAATGTGTGGCCTGCGATAATATCCTGAAAACCACTGAGTTCATGAACTCTGCACAGACGAAAACATACAAAATTACATATCACATCTCATGCACAACCAAAGGGGTAATTTACCATGCCACTTGTCCGTGTCCAAAAATTTATGTGGGACTGACAAGTAGGGAACTAAAAGTACGAGTTCGTGAACATGTCCGGGATATTCTAAAATCAAAGGACACCACTGAAGTGGATGACCTAAAACCGATTGCGAGACATTTTAGGAGCTTTCATGATAGTGACCCCTCACTCCTAAAAGTTTGTGGGATTGACCACATTGACTTGGGTATGCGTGGTGGCAACCTGATGAAACGTTTGGCCCAATTAGAAACAAAGTGGATCTGGACTCTGGATACCATACAACCAAAAGGCCTCAATGATGCCCTGTCTTATGCCCCTTTTCTACAGTGAACATGTAATTTTACATTTTTATTAACAAAAATATCCTTATATTTTTGGACTTTTAATTTTTTCCTTTGACAGGATTTCATGTTCATATGTATCTTCCCACTGGAGAGTTCCGTTATTAATGATGTTTCTCTATACATAGGTTATTAGATTCATTCCTATTTTCTCTACAAGAACTTTGAGTACGCTCTATTGGACCACCTGCGTCACTAAAGATACAATCTGAAGGACCGAAATGCCACTTCACCTTTTTTCTTCATTATTATTATTTTTAATGATTCACGAATAATATGTATGTATTGTTCCATTAGGTCCACATATGTATTTTGTATATTTTTTATTCATTGATTTTTCTTTTTCTCATTTCACTTATTAATAATATTATGAACTGGTACAATGCACTCACAAGTATATCAATAATACTTATTGGGTTTGGTCATGACTCCCCGCTATGCACTCTCCCCCTATTGGGTTCCCATTTTTGGGTTGCCGCACTATTGGGAGATTGTGTAGCCGTGATTCATTTTACCTCATCTAATTATCACTTCATTTTGTCTATTACACTGTGTATACTGCATTCTTATGTGTATGCAGTTCCACCACTTATTTTGTCCTTATCACTCACTGTATATTGATATTGTTAATTCAATTTGTTTTGGTTATGACTCGCCGTTATGGACTCTCCCCCTATTGGGTTTCCATTCCAGGTTGCCACATTATTGGGAGATTATGTAGCCGCGATCCATTTTGCCTCATCAAATTATCACTTCACCTTTTTTTCAACAGACTTAGTGTATACTGCAACCTTATGAGTATGCAGTTGCACCATTTATGTTGTTGCACTCGCTTGTCCACATCTTGTGACGTTTTTATCTCTTTCTGCGTGGCGTCTGAACCATTAGAGAATCATGTGATTGTGACTTACGATCACGTGACTCGCCCGCGTGACCTCGCTGTTTGCAACACCGGCCACCATGTGACCGTTGAACATCTCGCGAGACTATGACGTCTTCGACGTCCTTGAGTAACAGGCGCAGTTGCACCTGCGCGATTGGCCACCGCGCGGTTCACCTGCGCCTTAGAACTCCCGGTTCTACAGATACCACGTGTCCGATTAACGGACTTTGATTGGTGGAACACATACTTAAGAGGGACCACTTCAGTGGGAAGACTGTACCCCCAGAAGAAGGTTTCAAATCGAAACGCGCGTCGGGGTGTGCAGTCTTCCTGTGGATTTATTATTACTTCATACACGGTATGTGACCTCATTCTATTTACCTGCTTACCTGTTATACCTTTTGCGGTTTTTTTGCTTTCCGATCAAACACTTACCATGTGTTTTTTCTTGTAACTATTGTGTAACTTGCACATGCACTTTACTACCCGCCTAAACTAATTGAATAGGTATAGACATATATATTCAAAGACCCACATTGGAGGGTTACCTCTCCTCTCTTTTGCTTATATATATAAGCTTGCACTTGCACTTTATATTTGACGATATTACCTGTACCCCGACCAATAGTGGGCATTCTTTCAATATATATCTTATATGGTAGCTTTGTTCTATTTGGATGTATTTACACTTGGGTCATTTCTGCTCTTATATATTTTTTGTACTTCATCAACTCTCCCAGGATTGTGCTGCACTTTGTGCATTTGTCTGTCATCTCCCTGTATATGTTTTTAATTAAATATTTAATAAAACAATATTTTTACAGCTTATTAGTAGTGTTGAGCGAACAGTTCGAGCATAGTTCGGGTCCGTACCGAATTTTGGGGTGTTCGTGACACGGACCCGAACCCGAACTTTTTCGTAAAAGTTCGGGTTCGGGTTCGTCGTTCGGCATGTATTTTGGCGCATTTTGAAAGGCTGCAAAGCAGCCAATCAACATGCATCATACTACTTGCCCTAAGATGCCATCGCAGCCATGCCTACTATTGGCAAGGCTGTGATTGGCCAAGTGCAGCATGTGACTCAGCCTCTTTATAAGCTTGTGCGCACGTCGGGACGTGCTCACTCCCGATGTGAATAGAACAGGGATAGACGCAGCTGATGCTAGGGCGAGAATAGGCAGGGATAATTGAATAACTGGAAGCAAATTTCTCTCCTCCACCTGTGATTCATCTGAACAACTGCAGCTGAGCTGCTTTTTTGATAGGGATTGGCTATTTTTAGAGTGGCCAGAGTGATTTTTCCATCCACATGTACCTGGGCTGACCGCCGGCCGCCATTTTGCGACTTGTAGTGCTGCAGCAGAAGCTGCCACAGTGTGCATTCCAAAGCTCCAAACAAGTCAGACATCTACACCTGGGATTCAGACCAATAGCGATTTAGCAGCACAGTCCAAGGCTATTTTTTTTAAAGGTTGTGCAGACCATTTTGTGGCACATGTTACTGGGCTGATAGGCGGCGGCCATCTTGGGACTAGTGCTGCAGCACAATCTCTCCCAACGTCCATTAATCACTTGTAATAGTGGTCTGTGCCATAGAAATCCTACATCAGGGACTTGGGTGTGCTTGTGTCACCCCTACTAATACCAGTCCACCTGTAATCCATACAGTGAAAAGCCATAAAGTATTCCAGTGAGGGAATTTTTTTTATTTAAAAAAGGCCAAGTTAGTTTATCTGGCGTTCAATATACTAGATACAGTTAGGCCTGCGTTTCATACATCTGGAATTAGCAAACTAATGTGCTGGGGTTGGGAAAACATATATGTACCCATACTAGAATCTGTCAAAGAAAGCGGTACTCACATATAACAGTCATTCCATCTGTAATCCATACAGTCAAAAGACTGAAAGTATTCCAGTGAGGGGATTTTGCTTATAAAAAATAATATATTTCATTGTGGTGCGAGTTGAATCGCAACAATGAAGAAAAATACTATTAAGGGACGAGGACGCGGTCGTGGTGGTGTCCGTGGAGCCTCTGTTGCTGGTAGAGGACGTGGCCGTTCGGCCCCAGGCGCACACAGTAGGGAACGAACTCCCTCAACTAGCCGGCAGAATGTACCGCAATATCTCGTGGGGCCCAATGACGCTCTTAGGATGGTAAGGCCTGAGCAGGTACAGGCATTAATCGATTGGGTGGCCGACAGTGCTTCCAGCACGTTCACCACATGGTCTTCCACCCAGTCTTCTGCGGAAAGCGCACAGGTGGCACCTGAAAACCAACTGGTACATCACCCCCAAGCATATCAGGGAAACGGTCTGAGCCACAAGTTATGCAGCAGTCTCTTCTTCTGTTTGAAGACTCTGCTTCCAGGGTTTCCCAGGGGCGTCCACCTAGCCCTTCCCCAGTGGAGGAAGACATACCATGCACTGACGCACAACCACTTATGTCTCCAGATGAAGAGGACATGGGAATACCACCACAGCAGAGTCACCGACTCTCTGATGATGACGAAACACAGGTGCCCACTGCCGCGTCTTTTTGCAGTGTGCAGACTGAACAGGAGGAGGTCAGGGAGGGAGACTGGGTGGAAGACGATGCCGAGGACGATGAGGTCTTAGACCCCACATGGACTGAAGGTCGTGGCGATGACTTTCACAGTTCAGAGGAAGAGGTAGTGGTGAGACCGAGACAACAGCGAAGCCAAAGAGGGAGCAGGGGGCCAAAGCAGACGAGCCGCCGCCCCCAGAGTTCGCCTGCTACTGGACATCGCCAACAGGGACCCAGCCCCACAAAGGCAGCTTCAAAGAGTTCCCTGGCATGGCACTTCTTTAAACAATGTCCTACCGACAAGACCCGAGTGACTTGCACGCTCTGCCATCAGAGCCTGAGGCGAGGCATTAACGTTCTGAACCTCAGCACAACCTGCATGACCAGGCATCTACATGCAAAGCATGAACTGCAGTGGGGTACACACCTTAAAAACCAGGCACTCGCTGAGGCTCACCCTGCTCCCTCTACCGCTGCTGCCTCGGCTTCCGCCTCGAGAGGAATGTTGCCACCTGCCGAGCAGCAAACAGAGGATGTGCCACCGACACCACCACCACCGCCACCGTCAACTAGCGTCTCCACTATATCACACAGCAGCGTTCAGCTCTCAATATCTCAAACCTTAGAGAGGAAGCGCAAATTCCCCCCGAGTCACCCTCGAGCCCTTGGCCTGAACGCCAGCATTTCTAAACTGCTGGCCTTTGAAATGCTGTCATTCCGGCTGGTGGACACAGACAGCTTCAAACAGCTGATGGCCATGGCTGTCCCGCAGTATGTGGTTCCCAGCCGCCACTACTTCTCCAAGACAGCCGTGCCTTCCCTGCACATGCAAGTGTCGGATGAAATCAAGTGTGCACTGCGCAACGCCATTTGTGGCAAGGTCCACCTAACCACAGATACGTGGACCAGTAAGCACGGCCAGGGACGCTATATCTCACTAACTGCACACTGGATGAATGTAGTGGCGGCTGGGCCCCCGGCGGACAGTTCCTTGGCGCACGTCCTTCCGCCCCCTAGGATCGCAGGGCATCATTCTCTGCCTCCTGTAGCCTCCTCCTCCTACTCGGCTTCCTCCTCCACTGCTTCCACCAGCTCATCCGGTCAGCCACACACCTTCACCACCAACTTCAGCACAGCCCGGGGTAAACGTCAGCAGGCCATTCTGAAACTCATATGTTTGGGGGACAGGCCCCACAGCGCAAAGGAGTTGTGGCGGGGTATTGAACAACAGACCGACGAGTGGTTTCTGCCGGTGGGCCTCAAGCCAGGCCTGGTGGTATGCGATAATGGGCGAAATCTCGTGGCAGCTCTGGGACTAGCCGGTTTGACGCACATCCCTTGCCTGGCGCATGTGCTGAACTTGGTGGTGCAGAGGTTCATTCACCACTACCCCAACATGTCAGAGCTGCTGCATAAAGTGCGGGCCGTCTGTGCGCGCTTCCGCCGTTCACATCCTGCCGCTGCTCGCCTGTCTGCGCTACAGCGGAACTTCGGCCTTCCCGCTCACCGCCTCATATGCGACGTGCCCACCCGGTGGAACTCCACCTTGCACATGCTGGAGAGACTGTGCGAGCAGCAGCAGGCCATAGTGGAGTTTCAGCTGCAGCACGCTCGCGTCAGTCGTACTGCCAAACAGCACCACTTCACCACCAATGATTGGGCCTCCATGCGAGACCTGTGTGCCCTGCTGCGCTGTTTCGAGTACTCCACCAACATGGCCAGTGGCGATGACACTGTTATCAGCGTTACAATACCACTTCTATGTCTCCTTGAGAAAACACTTAGGGCAATGATGTTAGAGGAGGTGGCCCAGGTGGAGGAGGAGGAGGAGGATGAGGGCTCGTTTCTAACACTTTCGGGCCAGTCTGTTCGAAGTGGCTCAGAGGGAGGTTTGTTTAAGCAGCAGAGGACAGGTTCACAAGTCGCCAGCCAAGGCACTGTACTGGAGGACGAGGAGGAGGAGGAGGTGGAGGGGGACGAGGATGACGCAAGTTCACAGCGGGGTGGCAGCCCAGGCCCATCACTGGTGCGTGGCTGGGGGGATACGGTGGACGATGACGATACGCCTCCCACAGAGGACAGCTTGTCCTTACCCATGGGTAGCCTGGCCCACATGAGCGAATATATGCTCCAATGCCTGCGCAACGACAGCAGAGTTGCCCACGTTTTAACGTGTGCAGACTACTGGGTGGCCACCCTGCTGGATCCCCGGTATAAAGACAATGTGCCCACTTTAATTCCTGAACTGGAGCGCGACCGTAAGATGCGCGAGTACAAGCGCACGCTGATAGAGGCGCTCTTGAGAGCATTCCCACATGTCACAGGGGAACAGGTGGAAGGTGAAGGCAGAGGAGTGGCAAGAGGTCGCCAACGCAGCTGTGTCACGGCCAGCTCATCTGAGGGCAGGGTTAGCATGGCAGAAATTTGGAAAAGTTTTGTCTCCACGCCACAGCTATCTGCACCGACACCTGATACGGAACGTGTTAGCAGGAGGCAGCATTTCACTAACATGGTTGAACAGTATGTCTGCACACCCCTCCACATCCTGACGGATGGTTCGGCCCCATTCAACTACTGGGTTTCGAAATTGTCCACGTGGCCAGAGTTAGCATGTTATGCCTTGGAGGTGCTTTCCTGCCCAGCGGCCAGCGTTTTATCTGAACGCGTATTCAGCACGGCAGGGGGCGTCATTACTGACAAGCGCAGCCGCCTGTCCACAGCCAACGTGGACAAGCTGACCTTCATAAAGATGAACCAGGCATGGATCCCACAGGACCTGTCCCTCCCTTGTGCAGAGTAGTCCTTATTAACTGCCTAAAACATGTCTTGTTGTGCTACGGGCCACTTCTTTATTTGATACAAATTTTATGAAACCCACAGTTGAATGAAACTCTTCTCTGTCTGGGCGCCGGGGCCTAACCAGATGAAAGTGGCCGGTTAAACTAACGGGTGACATGAAGCCATAACCTCTGCCATGCTACCTCTGTCTTCTGTCTGGGTGCTGAGGCCTAAGTCAAATAAAGTGGTCTTCTGCTGTGCTGGGGGATATGAAGCTAATCTCTGACCTCTCTCCTCTGTCTGGGTCCAAAGGCCTAAATCACTGAAAGAGGCCTTCTCCTGTGGTGTGTGATATGATGCCAGAATATGTGCTGTGGGGCCTCTCTCCTCTTCCTGGGTGCAGGGGTCAAATAAACTAAATTGTGGCCTACTCCTGTGGTGGTTGATATGATGCCTGATTCTCTGATGTGGAACCTCTCTCCTCTGTTTGGGTGAAGGGGTCAAAGTAACTAAATGGTGGCTTCTCCTGTGGTGGCTGATATGATGCCAGAATATGTGCTGTGGTGCCTCTCTCCTCTTCCTGGGTGCGGGGGTCAAAGTAACTCAATGGTGGCTTCTCCTGTGGTGGCTGATATGATGCCAGAATATGTGCTGTGGTGCCTCTCTCCTCTTCCTGGGTGCGGGGGTCAAAGTAACTCAATGGTGGCTTCTCCTGTGGTGGCTGATATGATGCCAGAATATGTGCTGTGGGGCCTCTCTCCTCTTCCTGGGTGCAGGGGTCAAAGTAACTAAATGGTGGCTTCTCCTGTGGTGGTTGATATGATGCCTGATTCTCTGCTGTGAAACCTCTCTCCTCCATCTGGGTGTAGGGGTCAAAGTCTTTCAAAGTCGCCTTCTCCTGTGCTGATTGATATGAAGCTGATGGTTGTGCCATCTGACATGGTTGCCGGGGTCCCATTATATTGTGGCCTACTCCTGTGGTGGTTGATATGATGCCTGATTCTCTGATGTGGAACCTCTCTCCTCTGTTTGGGTGAAGGGGTCAAAGTAACTAAATGGTGGCTTCTCCTGTGGTGGCTGATATGATGCCAGAATATGTGCTGTGGGGCCTCTCTCCTCTTCCTGGGTGCAGGGGTCAAATAAACTAAATTGTGGCCTACTCCTGTGGTGGTTGATATGATGCCTGATTCTCTGATGTGGAACCTCTCTCCTCTGTTTGGGTGAAGGGGTCAAAGTAACTAAATGGTGGCTTCTCCTGTGGTGGCTGATATGATGCCAGAATATGTGCTGTGGTGCCTCTCTCCTCTTCCTGGGTGCAGGGGTCAAAGTAACTCAATGGTGGCTTCTCCTGTGGTGGCTGATATGATGCCAGAATATGTGCTGTGGTGCCTCTCTCCTCTTCCTGGGTGCAGGGGTCAAAGTAACTAAATGGTGGCTTCTCCTGTGGTGGTTGATATGATGCCTGATTCTCTGCTGTGAAACCTCTCTCCTCCATCTGGGTGTAGGGGTCAAAGTCTTTCAAAGTCGCCTTCTCCTGTGCTGATTGATATAAAGCTGATGGTTGTGCCATCTGACATGGTTGCCAGGGTCTGATTCAATGGGGGCCTACTCCTGTGGTGGGTGATCTAAATGCCTGATTCTCTGCTGTGAAACCTCTCTCCTCCGTCTGGGTGTAGGGGTCAAAGTCTTTCAAAGTCGCCTTCTCCTGTGCTGATTGATATGAAGCTGATGGTTGTGCCATCTGACATGGTTGCCGGGGTCCCATTAAATTGTGGCCTACTCCTGTGGTGGTTGATATGATGCCTGATTCTCTGATGTGGAACCTCTCTCCTCTGTTTGGGTGAAGGGGTCAAAGTAACTAAATGGTGGCTTCTCCTGTGGTGGCTGATATGATGCCAGAATATGTGCTGTGGGGCCTCTCTCCTCTTCCTGGGTGCAGGGGTCAAAGTAACTCAATGGTGGCTTCTCCTGTGGTGGCTGATATGATGCCAGAATATGTGCTGTGGTGCCTCTCTCCTCTTCCTGGGTGCGGGGGTCAAAGTAACTCAATGGTGGCTTCTCCTGTGGTGGCTGATATGATGCCAGAATATGTGCTGTGGTGCCTCTCTCCTCTTCCTGGGTGCGGGGGTCAAAGTAACTCAATGGTGGCTTCTCCTGTGGTGGCTGATATGATGCCAGAATATGTGCTGTGGTGCCTCTCTCCTCTTCCTGGGTGCAGGGGTCAAAGTAACTAAATGGTGGCTTCTCCTGTGGTGGTTGATATGATGCCTGATTCTCTGCTGTGAAACCTCTCTCCTCCATCTGGGTGTAGGGGTCAAAGTCTTTCAAAGTCGCCTTCTCCTGTGCTGATTGATATAAAGCTGATGGTTGTGCCATCTGACATGGTTGCCAGGGTCTGATTCAATGGGGGCCTACTCCTGTGGTGGGTGATCTAAATGCCTGATTCTCTGCTGTGAAACCTCTCTCCTCCGTCTGGGTGTAGGGGTCAAAGTCTTTCAAAGTCGCCTTCTCCTGTGCTGATTGATATGAAGCTGATGGTTGTGCCATCTGACATGGTTGCCGGGGTCCCATTAAATTGGGGCCTACTCCTGTGGTGGGTGATCTAAATGCCTGATTCTCTGCTTTGAAACCTCTCTCCTCCGTCCGGGTGTAGGGGTCAAAGTCTGTCAAAGTCGCCTTCTCCTGCGCTGATTGATATAAAGCTTATGCTTGTGCCATCTGACATGGTTGCCGGGGTCTGATTCAATGGTGGCCTACTCCTGTGGTGGGTGATCTAAATGCCTGATTCTCTGCTGTGTAACCTCTCTCCTCCGTCTGGGTGTAGGGGTCAAAGTAACTAAATGGTGGCCTACTCCTGTGGTGGGTGATATGATGCCTGGTTCTCTGCTGTGGGACCTCTCTCCTTTGTCTGGGTGCTGTGGTCAAAATAATAGTAAGTGACCTTCTCCATTGGTGGGTGACTTGAAGCCTGATTCTGTGCTATGGGACCTCACTCCAATTAATATTGTTTAATTTTTATTTATTTTATGTTAACTCATCATTTCCCTATCTACATTTGTTTGCAGGGGATTTAACTACATTTTGCTGCCTTTTGCAGCCCTCTAGCCCTTTCCGGGTGTGTTTTACAGCCTTTTTAGTGCCCAAAAGTTCGGGTCCCCATTGACTTCTATGGGGTTCGGGTTCGGGATGAAGTTCGGGTCGAGTTCGGATCCCGAACCCGAACATTTTTCGAAAGTTCGGCCGAACTCGTCGAACCCGAACATCCAGGTGTTCGCTCAACTCTACTTATTAGCTCTCAGTGTTCTTTTGTAGGTTCTCTATTAGTTTCTGAGTTAAGCTCTTGTGAGGGGCTTTTACTACGGCTTCACGCCACTTTTTGTGTAATCTATTTTTGTACTAGTATCCTATATTAGTACATTAATATATTATCGCACTGCTGTGTATTGTGTGTTAGTTTACTAGGATTATAAATAGCACATGACAGGTGGGGCACATAATGGATTGGGCATTGGAGCTTCAAGTTACACCTCTGCACCTCCAAAAAGAAAGGCAATGAAATATTCTGCACCTACTTCATTCATCTGTATCATCCTCCTGTCCCTTGTATTCCATCTATCCTTCACTATACACTAAACAGAAGAAAAAAATATACTGAAAACCGATGTAAAAATGAAAGAAAAATGTTTTCCGGGGGATCAGTGCGGATTGCTTAGGACAGCAGAATGGTCAGCCGTGTGCTCAGCTCACTCAATCCCTTTAAGGTGATAAAAGCATAAAATGAAGTGATGAAGGGTTTTCGGCTGAAAATATTTGTTACTTTATAAGACATATAAAAATGCACTCAGGCAGACACGGGAGGAAGAGATCAAAAAACGTATAAAAGGAAAAGAAAGAATTTTCTAAAACTCAGTTAATAATTAAAAATCTATTTTATTGTCTGCTTCTAAATTTTACAGAGATTATTTTTTTCAGTGCTTTTAAGTTTCTGGTTTACTTTTAAGTGTAACACAGTTCAAGAAGTGAAAGGAGCCGAGAACAATTCTATCTATCTATCTATCTATCATAAAATAAAAAACACTATTTTTTTCCCCATTTTGGAGTGCTGCCTCATTGTTTGGAGATATCTATCTATCTATTATCTATCTATCTATCTATTAAAAGGGTTCTCCGGGAATTAAGAAAATAAAAATACTTAAATATTAATTTACGGTATTATAAATATATTCCCAAATACGTTTTATTAGTTATAATGGCTTGTTTTGTCTGGGGAGTAATCATTAAAAATAAAATGGCCGCCGTCCTATTAGTACGCAAAAAACCTGTCCTAATCACACATCAGGACAAGTTATGACTCTGAGAGGAAGCGGGGAGAGGGATTGCCCTGATTGGTTGACAGACGTCCTGGTTGAGCCAATTAGTGCTGCAGCCGGCAGGGAGATGCCCTAGCAGAACGAGCAGAATGTCATTCTGTGCTGGGCTGTGAATGAGGGTGGTTGGGTCTTATAGTATCTGCCAGGAAAATGATCTTAGGGAGTCAGGGAGAATGAAAAATCAATCAGGGACAGTCAGAAATCAATCAAGATTATTGCCAGGGAGAGTGAAAGGAAAGGCTAGGATTCCAAAGAATAATTGTGTATTATGTATAGAATAGAGAGAAGCAGGGCAGCTGACAGACAGGAAAAGAGGAGACAGTACCTGTGGCTGTGGCTGATATCAGAATTGCAGGTGCACCTCAAAAGCAGGTACCTGCAAGCAAATACTTTCTTTTTCCCCCCACTTTTTCACAGAAACCTTTTTTTTTTTGTGCAGTTCAATATAATTAAGCGGCATATATATGCGATTATTATTGCAGCAATACCCACGGTGTAGCAGCAATCTACCTGTGTGTATCAAGTTGAAATTGAGCATCAAGCCTCAGTTGATTTGCAACAAATCCGAATTTCCTAACGCTTCGTGGTAGTGGTATTTTTTTTTCCAAAAATGGCGACTACACGTTACAAACTGAAAGTAAGAAGCCCCGGAATGCAAGATCACCCCTAATGCCGTGCAGAAAACCAATCAGCAGATTACCAGCCCCTGTGATTTCACAGCCCTTTAAAAGCCTCATCCTTCACAGTCTCCGCCATTTTGCTGTGAGCTGAGCATAGGGATGGATGTGACAAGCACAAGGGACAGTGTTGGCAAAAGATTTTAATTGTGAAATATTGGACAGGGAGAGTGAAAGGACAGTGTAGGGAGATTGTAGGAAGAGTTTTTACCCATTGTAGGGTGAGCATAGAGAGAGCATAGGCAGACTGCAGGGACAGTGCAGTCTGTGTAATCTGAAGCTGCAGAGATCCATAGGAGACAGCTCAGTTTGCATCAATCCCTGTGTAGGACATAGAGCTATCTAATTAAATAGTGTCCTCTTTGTTTAATAGATAAGCAATTCTATTAGGCCTTTATTCTCAAATCGGTGTTAAAAACCTGTCTAATGTTACTGTTAGAGGGGTGTCCACCTTGTTTAATAGATAAGCAATATATTCAGTTTCCACAGTTGGAATTTACATTTTTTGGGATTGTTAAATGTAATTAAAGGGCTTCTGTCACCCCACTAAAGTGATTTTTTTTTTTGGGGCTAGTTAAATTTGTTATATAGCGATATATGAAAATATAATTGTGTTACTTACATTGATCCAGCAGTTTATTCAAAAAACGAAGTTTTATCATATGCAAATTCGGTCTCTACCAGCAAGTAGGGCGGCTACTTGCTGGTAGCTGCTGCAGAAAACAGCCCCCTCCTCTTGTTGATTGACAGGGCCAGCCGGGATCTCCTCCTCCGGCCAGCCCTGTCGGCATTTCAAAAATCGCGCGCCTGTGTTGATTCGGCGCAGGCGCTTTGAGATGAGGAGGCTCGTCTCCTCAGAACTCCCTCAGTGCGCCTGCGCCGATGACATCACCGAAATAGAAGACGTCATCGACGCAGGCGCACTGAGGGAGTCCCGGCTGGCCCTGTCAATCAACAAGAGGAGGGGGCGGATTTCTGCAGCAGCTACTAGCAAATAGCCGCCCTACTTGCTGGTAGAGACCGAATTTGCATATGATAAAACTTCGTTTTTTGAATAAACTGCTGGATCAATGTAAGTAACACAATTATATTTTCATATATCGCTATATAACTAATTTAACTAGCCCCAAAAAAAAAAATCACTTTAGTGGGGTGACAGAAGCCCTTTAAACCAGCATAGGTGATACATTTGTTGCTGGGGGAGGAGTTTGGGAAGGAGTGTGTGTATATATAGAGACAGACTCATTAGCTGGCCTAATTCATTAGCTGCAAGTACTAGCTTCAAGTACTACATTAAGTACTAGTAAAGAGATATTGCAGGAGACTGAAGAGATTCAAGAGATACTGCAAGAGATTGGCTTAGAGTCTCCAACTGGCTCATCTGTGTTGTTTTTGATGATCATTGCTTGAGAAGAGGTAAGGAATTCGGTCAGCTGTTTGCTATTGTGCGTTTGCTAATGAGCCTAGCTCACTAAGGTGTTACATTTGTTGCTGGGGGAGGAGTTTGGGAAGGAGTGTGTGTATATATAGAGACAGACTCATTAGCTGGCCTAATTCATTAGCTGCAAGTACTACCTTCAAGTACTACATTAAGTACTAGTAAAGAGATATTGCAGGAGACTGAAGAGATTCAAGAGATACTGCAAGAGATTGGCTTAGAGTCTCCAACTGGCTCATCTGTGTTGTTTTTGATGATCATTGCTTGAGAAGAGGTAAGGAATTCGGTCAGCTGTTTGCTATTGTGCGTTTGCTAATGAGCCTAGCTCACTAAGGTGTTACATTTGTTGCTGGGGGAGGAGTTTGGGAAGGAGTGTGTGTATATATAGAGACAGACTCATTAGCTGGCCTAATTCATTAGCTGCAAGTACTACCTTCAAGTACTACATTAAGTACTAGTAAAGAGATATTGCAGGAGATAGTCATGAGGTAGGCTGGAAGGTGGAAACAATACAAAAAAAAAAAAGGTAAGATTTGTTTGATTTAAAGTTACAAATTTTTTTTTTATTTTTTTTTCTCCTCTTTAAAATGGCAGACTTGGTTCAGTGCAGGAATTGTTGTGCATTTATTTCATGTTCCACTCTTTGGAGATTCGGATGCTGTCAGATCTGTAGACAGTTCTCCTTACTGCAGCAGGAAATTGCATTTTTGAAAGCTGAAATATTTAAATATTCAGCTAGGACTGCTGCAATGCCACTGCCACAGAGGACCCCCAGAAATGGCAGATGGGTTAATGTAGGTTCTGGAAGTCTTAGAGTGGTGGATAGAAGACATGTCCCACAGTCGGTGGTTCTCCATAATTCATTTGCAGCACTCTCAGAATGTAAGGACAACATGGATATGGACTCAAGCACAGAGGGTGAGAAACCATCGACTCCTATGTCTAATGTATGCAACAAAAAAGATAAAGTGAAGTCTCAAAGGATGCAGCTGTTGCTGGGTGATTCAATCATAAGAAGTGTGGAGCTTAAAGAAAATGGTTTTGTGAGATGTCTCCCTGGGGCTACTGCTAGAAGAGATAGAAGACGTATTATTAATATTGTTAAGCAAGCAAAGCAGGAAGGGGACGTGGATGTTCTTGTCCATCTAGGGACAAATGACCTGGCTTGCAATGAAGTGTCAGAGGTGAAAAAAATCTTTTATCACACTTGGCAATGACGTACAGGATTTTGCATCCACCATTTCATTTTCTGAAGTTCTGCCTGTGCATAATGTTCAGAATGATAGGCAGAGGCGCATAAAGGAGTTCAACATATGGCTTGGTAAATGGTGTCAAGAGCAAGGATTTGGCTTTGTTTCTCATGATAGCTCTACTTGGAATAGAAAGGAACTGTACAAAAAAGATGGTTTGCATCTTTCTCTCAAAGGAACAAATGTACTTAGTGAACAACTCCAAGAATTTGCGAAAGAGTATTTAAACTAGGAAGGGGGGGCAAAAGAGTGAAAATAAAAGAGTCCAATTGCCCCCCGAAACAATGCCAGAACAGGTCAGAAGCACAGAGGTTAAGAAATGATAAGCTCAGAGTCCTGTCTACAAATGCTCGCAGTTTAGGTAAAAAAATCAATGAACTTGGGTCAATAATGGCATCTGAGAATGTAGATTTAGTGGCTGTTACGGAGACATGGTTTAATGAAAGAAATGACTGGGACATAACCATACCAGGGTACTCTTTATACAGAAGAGACAGAGAAGGCAAGAAAGGAGGAGGAGTGGCCCTGAATGTGAAAGATAGCATTAAATCTAACCTAATACAAGTTGGTGAGGCCAACATAGAGTCAGTTTGGGTTACGTTGCAGTTTGCTAACCATGCAGTAACTCGTGTAGGTGTGATATATAGACCACCTGGTCAAGTTAAAGAACTAGATGATCTACTAGTTGAAGAAATAGCTAAAATGACAATGAAAGG
This sequence comes from Bufo bufo, assembly GCF_905171765.1. NCBI lineage: Eukaryota > Metazoa > Chordata > Amphibia > Anura > Bufonidae > Bufo > Bufo bufo. The sequence goes on from NC_053397.1 coordinate 213,467,209, forward strand.
AGAAGTTATCATTATGGGAGATTTCAATCTTCCAGATATAAACTGGAAAACCAAAATAGCAAGTTCTACCAGGAGTACAGATATTCTAAATTCCCTACTGGGGTTATCTCTACAACAAGTGGTTGAGGAGCCAACCCGGAGGGAGGCCATTTTGGATTTGGTATTCACAAACGGGGATTCGGTATATGATGTCATTGTAGGCGAAACCTTGGGATCTAGTGATCACCAGTCAGTGTGGTTTAATATAAGAACTGTGAAAGAGTCCCACCACACAAAAACAAAAGTTTTAGATTTTAGAAAAACAGACTTTTCAAAAATGAAATTAGTCATAAATGAGTCCTTATCAGACTGGAATGGATTACATGGAGTCCAGGAGAAATGGGACTACTTAAAAGGTGCATTATTGAAGGCAACAGAAAATTGCATTAGACTTGTCAGTAAAAGCAAAAAAAGGAAGAGACCAATGTGGTACTCAGCAGAAGTGGCCCAAATCATTAAAAATAAAAAGCTAGCATTTTGTAATTATAAAAAAAACCCAGAGCAATGAAGATAAGGAAATCTACAAGATTAGGCAGAGAGAGGCCAAGCAAGTTATAAGAACTTCTAAAGCGCAGGCAGAAGAAAAACTAGCTCAGTCTATGAAAAAGGGGGATAAGACATTCTTCAGATATATAAATGAAAAAAGGAAATTAAAACAAGGAATAACTAAATTAAAAACAAAGGACGGAAGGTATGTAGAAGAGAATAAAGGGCTAGCCGACTGCCTTAATGAATACTTCTGTTCAGTTTTTACAAAAGAAAAAGGAGAAGGACCTCCACTAGAAAGAATGACTATTAAATCGTTTGATGCATGTATCTTTACAGAGGAAGATGTTCTAAGTTTGCTGTCTAAGGTGAAGACAGATAAGTCACAGGGGCCTGATGAGATACACCCAAAATTATTAAAAGAGCTTAGTGGTGAGCTGGCAAAACCGTTAACAGATTTATTTAACCAATCATTAGTAACAGGAGTCGTCCCGGAAGATTGGAAATTGGCAAATGTCGTGCCCATTCACAAGAAAGGTAGTAGGGAGGAATCGAGCAACTATAGACCAGTGAGTCTGACATCAATAGTAGGCAAATTAATGGAAACCCTATTAAAGGATAGGATTGTGGAACATCTAAAATCCCATGGATTGCAAGATGAAAAACAACATGGGTTTACTTCAGGGAGATCATGTCAAACAAATCTTATAGATTTTTTTGACTGGGTGAATAAAATAATAGACGGTGGAGGTGCAGTAGACATCGCATATCTAGATTTTAGTAAGGCTTTTGACACTGTCCCACATAGAAGACTTATCAATAAACTGCAGTCATTGAGCATGGACTCCCATATTGTTGAGTGGATTAGGCAGTGGCTGAGTGACAGACAACAGAGGGTTGTAGTCAATGGAGAACATTCAAAACAAGGTCATGTTACCAGTGGGGTTCCACAGGGATCTGTACTGGGACCGATTTTGTTTAATATCTTCATAAGTGATATTGCAAAAGGCCTCGCTGGTAAGGTTTGTCTTTTTGCTGATGACACAAAGATATGTAACAGGGTTGATGTTCCTGGAGGGAAACGCCAAATGGAAAAGGATTTAGGAAAACTAGAAGAATGGTCAGAACTCTGGAAACTGAAATTTAATGTGGATAAGTGCAAGATAATGCACCTGGGGCGTAAAAACCCAAGGGCAGAATATAGAATATTTGACACAGTCCTGACCTCAGTATCTGAGGAAAGGGATTTAGGAGTAATTATTGCAGAAGACTTAAAGGTGGGAAGACAATGTAATAGAGCAGCACGAAATGCCAGCAGAATGCTTGGATGTATAGGGAGAGGTATAAGCAGTAGAAAGAGTGAAGTGCTTATGCCGCTGTACAGAACACTGGTGAGACCTCACTTGGAGTATTGAGCGCAGTACTGGAGGCCATATCTCCAGAAGGATATAGATACTCTAGAGAGAGTTCAGAGAAGAGCTACTAAACTAGTACATGGATTGCAGGATAAAACTTACCAGGAAAGGTTAAAGGACCTTAATATGTATAGCTTGGAAGAAAGAAGAGACAGAGGGGATATGATAGAAACTTTTAAATACATAAAGGGAATCAACTCGGTAAAGGAAGAGAGCATATTTAAAAGAAGAAAAACTACCACAAGAGGACATAGTTTTAAATTAGAGGGGCAAAGGTTTAAAAGTAATATAAGGAAGTATTACTTTACTGAGAGAGTAGTGGAGGCATGGAATAGCCATCCTGAAGAAGTGGTAGCTGCAAATACAGTGAAGGGGTTTAAGCATGCATGGGATAGGCATAAGGCCATCCTTCATATAAGATAGGGCCGGGGGCTATCCATAGTATTCAGTATATTGGGCAGACTAGATGGGCCAAATGGTTCTTATCTGCCGACACATTCTATGTTTCTATGTTTCTATGTTTCTACACTGCCTGTCCAAAAAAAAAGTCGCCACCTGGATTTAACTAAGCAAATAGTTATGAGCCTCCTATTGGATAATTACTGCCTGGGCGATTAGCTTTCAGCTGGCAATAAGTAATTTAACCCCAACTGGTGCAATGAGTTGCTTCTCATTTCTTAAACAACCATGTCAAAAGACACATCTCGTGGTCGTGGAAAAGATGTTAGTCTGTTTGAGAAGGGTCAAATCATTGGCATGCATCAAGCAGAGAAAACATCTAAGGAGATTGCAGAAACTACTAAAATTGGGTTAAGAACTGTCCAATGCATTATTAAAAACTGGAAGGATAGTGGGGACCCATCGTATTCGATGAAGAAATGTGGCGGGAAAAAAAATCCTGAACGATCGTGATCGGTGATCACTTAAACGTTTGGTGAAATCAAATCGAAGAAAAACAACAATAGAACTCAGGGCTATGTTTAATAGTGAAAGTAAGAGCATTTCCACATGCACAATGCGAAGGGAACTCAAGGGATTGGGACTGAACAGCTGTGTAGCCGTAAGAAAACCACTAATCAGTGAGGCAAACCAGAAAAAAAGGCTTCAATTTGCTAGGGAGCATAAAGATTGGACTCTCGCGCAATGGAAGAAGGTCGTGTGGTCTGATGAGTCCAGATTTACCCTGTTCCAGAGTGATGGGCGCATCAGGGTAAGAAGAGAGGCAGATGAGGTGATGCCCCCATCATGCCTAGTGCCTCCTGTACAAGCCTGTGGGGGCAGTGCTATGATCTGGGGTTGCTGCAGTTGGTCAGGTCTAGGTTCAGCAACAGTATGTGCTCCAAGAATAAGATACCTGAACATACTGAATGACCAGGTTATTCCATCAATGGATTTTTTCTTTCCTGATGGCACGGGCATATTCCAAGATGACAATGCCAGGATTCATCGGGCTCAAATTGTGAAAGAGTGGTTCAGGGAGCATGAGACATCATTTTCACACATGGATTGGCCACCACAGAGTCCAGACCTTAACCCCATTGAGAATCTTTGGGATGTGCTGGAGAAGGCTTTGTGCAGCAGTCAGACTCTACCATCATCAATGCAAAATCTTGGTGAAAAAGTAATGCAACACTGGATGGAAATAAATCTTGTGACATTGCAGAAGCTTATCGAAACAATGCCACAGCAAATGCGTGCCGTAATCAAAGCTAAAGGTGGTCCAACAAAATATTTTTGGTGGTGACTTTTTTTTGGGACAGGCAGTGTATTTCTGTGTGATTACTACAAGACACAGGGTAGGGCAGCAATTTACTTGTGAGTAATATTGAGAAATTGAGAGTCAGGCCCCAATTGTCAGTTTCTGTGAATTTTATTTTCACACAGTTGAAATGTTTTATTTTTTTGGGGGAGGGGTAAATTTCTTTAAGCAGCATAAATGTACGTTATTAATTACTTCATCAATACCAACATTTTCTCACAACTCAGACTGATTCCGATAAATACACCTCTCCTTGCTGCCGGTGTCCCATTTTGCCACTGTTTCTGTCTGTCTGTCTGCCTACCATCACGTTATCTATCTATCTACAGTATCTATCTATCTATCTATCTATCTATCTACAGTATCTATCTATCAATCTACAGTCAGGTCCATAAATATTGGGACATCGACACAATTCTAACATTTTTGGCTTGAATGGATTTGAAATGAAACAAACAAGATGTGCTTTAACTGCAGACGGTCAGCTTTAATTTGAGGGTATTTACATCCAAATCAGATGAACGGTGCAGGAATTACAACAGTTTGCATATGTGCCTCCCACTTGTTAAGGGACCAAAAGTAATGGGACATAATAATAATCATAAATCAAACTTTCACTTTTTAATACTTGGTTGCAAATCCTTTGCAGTCAATTACAGCCTGAAGTCTGGAACGCATAGACATCACCAGACGCTGGGTTTCATCCCTGGTGGTGCTCTGCCAGGCCTCTACTGCAACTGTCTTCAGTTCCTGCTTGTTCTTGGGGCATTTTCCCTTCAGTTTTGTCTTCAGCAAGTGAAACGCATGCTCAATCGAATTCAGGTCACGTGATTGACTTGGCCATTGAATAACATTCTACTTCTTTCCCTTAAAAAAATATTTGGTTGCTTTTGCAGTATGCTTTGGGTCATTCTCCATGTGCACTGTGAAGCGCCGTCCAATGAGTTCTGAAGCATTTGGCTGAATATGAGCAGATAATATTGCTCGAAACACTTCAGAATTCCTCCTGCTGCTTTTGTCAGCAGTCACATCATCAGTAAATACAAGAGAACCAGTTCCATTGGCAGCCATACATGCCCACGCCATGACACTACCACCACCATGCTTCACTGATGAGATGGTATGCTTAGGATCATGAGCAGTTCCTTTCCTTCTCTATACTCTTCTCTTCCCATCCCTCTGGTACAAGTTGATCTTGGTCTCATCTGTCCATAGGATGTTGTTCCAGAACTGTGAACGCTTTTTTAGATGTCGTTTGGCAAACTCTAATCTGGCCTTCCTGTTTTTGAGGCTCACCAATGGTTTACATCTTGTGGTTAACCCTCTGTATTCACTCTGGTGAAGTCGTCTCTTGATTATTGACTTTGACACACATACACCTACCTCCTGGAGAGTGTTCTTGATCTGGCCAACTGTTGGGAAGGGTGTTTTCTTCACCAGGGAAAGAATTCTTCGGCCATTCACCACAGTTGTTTTCGTGGTCTTCCGGGTCTTTTGGTGTTGCTGAGCTCACCAGTGCGTTCCTTCTTTTTAAGAATGTTCCAAACAGTTGTTTTTGGCCAGGCCTAATGTTTTTGCTATCTCTCTGATGGGTTTGTTTTGTTTTTTCAGCCTAATGATGGCTTGCTTCACTGATAGTGACAGCTCTTTGGATCTCATCTTGAGAGTTGACAGCAACAGATTCCAAATGCAAATAGCAGACTGGAAATGACCTCTGGACCTTTTATCTGCTCATTGTAATTGGGATAATGAGGGAATAACACATACCTGGCCATGGAACAGCCGAGAAGCCAATTGTCCCATTACTTTTGGTCCCTTAACAAGTGGGAGGCACATATGCAAACTGTTGTAATTCCTACACCGTTCACCTGATTTGGATGTAAATACCCTCAAATTAAAGCTGACAGTCTGCAGGTAAAGCACATCTTGTTCGTTTCATTTCAAATCCATGGTGGTGGTGTATAGAGCCAAAAATGTTAGAATTGTGTCAATGTCCCAATATTTATGGACCTGACTGTATCTATCTATCCATTATATCTATATCTTTCAGAAATGAGACCCATATTGTCACTGTATTGATGCATGCTTAAAAAAAGAAAAATTGACAGTCATTTGTAAAAATCCAACTTTATTCCAGTTACATCCAGGCCTTCTATGAGTTTGGTATTGCCTGTGAGTATTAAGCCCCTGTGTCCTAATAACTCATATAGAAATAGAGGTGACAGCATACGGGGCCTGTGCTCATCATCATCATCAATACACAGCTCAGGGCGATTAACCCACTTAGAAGACAAGTGGCTGTAATAAGGTCCTTGTGGATCTGGATCCTTGGAGATGAATGATCATTGTGCGTCCCGGAGCTCAAGAAGCTGTAGAGGTTGATTGATGTATCCTATATAGTGAGTTATCCCCAGCAGATAGAGGGAAGGATAGGGGTCATTACCGTGATCCATATCATAATGGAGCCGCACTGTCCCACATTTACGTGTCCCATGTCTGTTGTGTGCAGGACATCGATGTATGATTTCTTTTTTTCTTGTGGATGAATGAAACTCAACAAGATAGGGGATAATTGTTGTAAAATATCCCCCTGCACACGACTGTATCCATTTTGCGGTCCACAAATCGGGAATCCTTAAAATATGGATGCGGTCTGTGTGCATTCTGCACTATTCACAGGCCCCATTGTAACAATGTCTATTCTTGTCCACAAAACAGACAAGAATAGGACATCTTTTTTTGCGGAACTGTGCAATGGACATACAGATTTTTTTGCAGCCCCATTGAAATTAATGGGTCCACATCCGATCCGCAAAAAATGCGGTTCGGATGTGGACAAAAAATATGGTCTTGTGAATGGGACCTTATAGAGATCTAGCGTCTTATAGGTATGTACATGTAAACTTACCTATAGGTTACGTACATATAGTTTTCCAACCTTTTTTTTTTTTTTGCTCTCCTACCGTTCAGTGTATACAGCTCCTTTGCAGACCTATGTGTCTGCATTGTTATATATAAAATTAGGGTACTATATGTATACTTTTGTAGATCAGTGGCGCTGTATCCAGACCCACACCGGTCTGATATTAATAACATCCTCTGGATCGGCCATCAGTATCTAACTCCTGTAGGTAATCATCGATTTTGAATTCTCAAACTTTTCAAGAACCCGGCCAGTGAATGGAAACACTCTTGGCCAATGGCCATGCCCACCCATGAAATCACTGCAAAATTGTGTAGCCATTTGCTGTTGAAGGTGAGCGTGCTCTGCTACACACAGCTGGTTGGACTTCTTGGTCTTAGGCAAGGGCTACACGACGACATGTGTCGCGAGACATTTTGTCACACCAATGTTGCTCGACAATTTTTATAATGATAGTCTATGGTGTCGCACTGCGACCTGCTGCGACTGCGACACGACAGTAGCAATAAAATCTATCAAAGACCATAGACTATCATTATAAAAGTTGTCGCGTGAAATTGGTGCGACATCAATGTTGCAGTGTAGTTGTGCCCTATGTGTCACACGACACATGTCGTCATGTAGCCCTAGCCTTACCCTCATCCTGATTATGCTGAATTTCCACAGGTGCAAGGCTTGTTACAATGTATCAGTGCAAGCCACGTAGTTGTATTAAAAGGAAACAAATAGCCTTATTAAGGGTATGTCCATAAGGCTGATTTTTGTTTCCCTTCAGGGATTTTGTTGGATATTTTATTGCAGATCTCACCCTGTGCATTATAGTGAACGTTTACAGACAGGACTGCCTTGCTGAGGATGTAAAATCCATGCAGATTTTTTTAATTTTATTTTTTTAAGTGTCTGGATGAGATTTGACACAATCAAATCCACTTTGCTGCAATTTTTTTGCCTGCAAATCCGGATGGAGTGTCCGCGGCGTATCATAATACCGTAAAAGTAGACTGCTACCATCCAGAGCAGATAGCGTTTTCCTTGACTCTTGGGCCAATTCCCAGCCCTTTGTTGGACATACACATGGGCTTTCTCCGTGGTACTTATGCCCTTTGTCTGCATCTCCTATCTGCGCATGTTAAAGGAGCTGCATCACCAGTTTCATCCCAAGGAGGGGCGCTGTTTTTGAAACATCATACAAACCCTTGCAGGGCTACACTTGCAAACTCTTTTTGGATACCAACACTGCAGCCTATTGACATTGCCAGAGAGGGGGAAACATCCTGCAATTGCATGTACTGTGAGTTGTGTGAGATTGTGGAACAGCTCTTCCTGCTGGTGCATAGTTAAACTTTGAGATTGTCATTTTGCATTTCGGCCGCTGGTTCTCTGTTACAGCTAAGTGACTGCTGGATTTAAATATGCAAAGTAGAGGATGACTTGTGCTGCTAGAAGAAGAAGCAGGAAGTGTGAGAGAGAGCTGACATGCTGGAAGGATTTTTTGTGTGAGACTGAATCCGGTTCCATCTTGGTTGCCGAGTGTCCTGGAGTGATTGGGGATGCAGTGGAGGGGGACAAGTCATTGTCCCTCACCTAGATCCGGCCCTTAGGAAGAGGGATCATTTCAGGAGGACTGCTACAGTGTTTGGACAGAAGTGTATCTACCAAGCAAGGCCGCGTGTGCGATAAGGGACTGGTGGCCATCTCGTTTAAGGGGCATTCTCTGACACAGAACGGACGCAGGTCAGTAAATCTGTCTACTCATCGCAGTATATTAATGGCACCTGAAGCATCAGAGACTAAGTCTAGGCCTGCAATTAGTTATTTCGTTAGTTAGGACTTGCATGCTTGGCAGGCTTTACAGAATTGTTCTGCGGCACAGTATTGACTTGCAGGCTCTGCTGTGTGCGCCATCGGCCAGGTTTGTTCTCTTTTGCGGCACAGCATCGACTTGCAGGCTCTACTGTGCACGCCATCGCGATAGGACAGGGACAGTGACTGTGGGCCCGGGGTATAAGATCTTTGGTGCACCTTTACATGGTTGTGTTTATATTACTGTTTTAGTAAAGTTTCTGTTTTTGCACAAAGCTGTGTGTTGTCGCTTTCCTCGTCTGTGACTTCGCTGTATCCTGGGGGTCCCTCCCCGGTTCACAGTCTTACAGTTGGGTGACAATGTAATACAGGGCATCCCATGACTTGTGGGTATCTTTTCTGAATGCTACATAGATAGACTTGATATTATGGGAAAAAGTTGCTCTGCTCCATCCCTATGGGGCCATGTTTCTTCCTCACACAGCTGCATCCGTACTTTCTATGCTCTTCCAACTGTATGACGATGTCTGAAGGGTCAACAAGGATCTGACCGTTGGTCCATGAGTCAATAGCCATGCCCACGGCATCTCCGAGAGCATCTTGCTTCCTTCCCACCGATAGATCAGCCTGTTCTCGCTCAGCAATTACTTTAATGGTCTCTCAAGTCTCAATATGTGAATTTATTAGAAAACCTCCAGAAGCAGTTTGCTGAACACGCAGGTTACTTTGTATTGCGCCGGAATGTCTTTCATCGCTGTGTCTTGATGATTGCACATTTGGAGATAAAATATAATAGATAAAATATGCAAATATCAGGAATCAGGAGCAGCTTCGATGACGTCCCTTTATGAGGAGATCGTCAACTGTTAGGTGTCAGAGAACTCATGTGTTGAAGTCATGTGGCACATGAAATAATTAGGGTTCACAAGTTCTGCTCCATGCCTCGTGGTGTTTTTCTTAATTTTTAGACTTCTCCTGAATCAGCAGAGCTGGACGGCTTGTATCCTATCACTGCACGTTCAGTCCGCTCACACAGGAATTACCGCTAGGGTCTATTTCTTATGGAATGATCATTTATAATCTAGTACATTTTATTGATGATACGTCATGTATGTACAACTGAAATGGGCCTGGGAAGGAAGAGCAGGAGGTGGGGGTGTACTGGGAACTTAAAGTGGCCCTGATAAAAAATGCTGCCCCAGCTGAACTAAATACTACAGTGCAGCATAAAATCCTGCTCTATCACCTTACTAAGGACAACGATACAGTTGAGTTCAGGAGGGCACCTGCCCACCAGGTGGTATCGGTACCTGATGCTCCTAGCATTCATTAATGCTGAGAACATCAGATCATTATGTACCTGGCCATCGGCCATGAGGAGGGCTTAGGCAGGCCCCTCGGCATTGGCCCACCAGAAAATTTCCCTGCAGGGTCTATGGCCAGTTCTCCCCTGGCAGGAGGATGGGAGTTAGTGTTGAGTGAATTGAAGTATCCAAAGTGGACTTTGATTCGCCGCAAAGCCAAATTTCCTTGTGCTTCGTGGTAACTAATCAATTTTCCCTGAAATGGTGGTAAAAAAAAAAAAAATCTTACTCACCTCATCCATTTGAGCGATAAGAGCCATCTTGATTGAAGCTCCTGTGTGAAATCTTGTGCGCGGTGACAAATGACGTCACCACGCCGCCCCGTGTGATGACATCATCATGCACCGTATGAGATTTCACGCTGGACCTTCGAACAAGATGGCCACTGTGGCCTCTTCACACTAAAATGGATAAGGAAAGTACAATTTTAGTATATTTGTTTAACTAATCAACCCCTGAAAGGCCTAAATATTCATCTCAGATGCCGCGATCAGCTGTGAACGTGGCATCTGAGGGGTTCAATGATGGGGGGGGGGGGCGGGAGTGCAATTTTCCCTGTCATTGCACCTGCTACTTACAAAGAAATGCGCTCCGTGACAATGTAAATCGGTACAAAACATTTTTTTTTGTAAAACTCTGCGAAGAATCTGAATTTAATGGGAGTGGTGGTAGTGGCCATGATAGAAGTGGTAGCAGCAGCAGTAGTCACTGTGGCAGTCCTCAACCTGGGGCTCCCTTGTGCCGTGCAGTGATGATAGGGGCGATACCCTTCTTTCCCCTCGGGGCAGACCCTGGACTTTGGGTCTCTGGCCTGGTAGTTGCCAGGGTTCCCTTGATGTTGGTTGAGCAGCAGGGTGCAAGGCAGGAGACCAGGGGCCCAGATCGGTGACTGGCTTGGTGACAGGAAAATATAGTCTCTCTTTTACTGAGTGGACGATGGGTGTTACAGTGCAAATGCAAGCACTAGGGACAGTTCTCAAGTATCTCATAAAATAGGCTTTTCCCAAAGGATGTGTATAGTGGAGAGCTTCTATGATAGTCTTCCCTGAGTCTTTTTCAATAGGAACAAGTAATTTTTCCAATTGACCAAAGGTATGCATTTTCTCATAATATTTCTCTCCAATGCCCAACTGCGGGGTGCAGTTGTAGATCGGATGGCCAGTCTGTCTAAGTGTGAACCAGATGCAATATAATTCAAACTATGTGCAGTAAAGTCTACAGCCATGGGCGGGCGTTACTTTTACTGTGTTTTTCCAAGCACTATCCCTTTATAGTGGTCCTCAACTTTCTGTAGAGAGTCTGTTTTTTCCCTCTCAGAGGTTAGGTCTGAGCACAGTTGCTTTTCTGGCAGCATTTCAGTCACAGGGATGGTGTCTTCCTAGAGAAGAATTGTTTTCTTCTGCCTTAGGTTATCTGAATTTCACACCATCAGCAGCATACACGTCTACTCTCTTGGCTTACTTGCTAGGAACTCACTAACAAATCTTTACTCTGGGAATTCTTGAGAACAAATAGCAAAATGGGGCCAGCCCACCACCTGGCAACCATTGTTAAAGGGGTTCTGCACTTTGTTTAAACTGATGATCTATCCTCTGGATAGATCATCAGCATCTGATCGGCGGGGGGTCCGACACCCGGGATCCCCGCCGATCAGCTGTTTGAGAAGGCAGCGGCGCTCCAGCAGCACCGCGGCCTTCTCACTGCTTACCGCTGGCCGAGTGACGTCACAAGTATCAACTGGCCTGGGCGCGGCTAAGCTCCATTCAAGGGAACGGAGCTTAGCCGCGCCAAGGCCAGTGACGTCACTCGGCCAGCGGTAAACAGTGAGAAGGCCAGAGGATAGATCATCAGTTAAAACAAAGTGCAGAACCCCTTTAAGGACTGCGAGTTAATTATTTCCTACCCATATACTGTCTTTTGGAATACAGAGTGCATAGTAAACTCACATTAGCCATCTGTAGTTGAAAATGCATATTTACATAACAGTAAACATTTTAGGAACTTTAGAAATTAACCATAGTGTAGTATAAGATTAACCCTTTAGCAGTGAACCAGTAGGTCAATGCACAATCAAATTACAGGTACAAAAGATTGTGACACAATTAAAAGTGTTTTGCATAGATGATGCATTGTCCTCAAAATCATCTCTTCTGGTGGATCCAAGGAACCAAAGTGTTACATTCCTGCTGCAGATCCTATACTGTGATCTCACTTCCCATTTCCAGCATCCTCTGCTTATCCTCCTGCATGTCACAAACTCTTATGATGTTTTGGTAATGGGATGTCACCTGATTACACTATAGAACATGTGTACCACTATTCTGCCTGACTTAGGTCTGCTACATTGGCCCTCAATAAAGCTCTGCTACATTGGCCCTCACTACAGCTTTGCTGCATAGGCCTTCAATATAGCTCTTCTACATCAGCCTTCAGTAGAGGTCTACTACATCATCTCTCAGTACAGCTCTGCTACATAAGTGTTCAGCACAGCCCTGCTAAACCAGCTCTCAGTACAGCTCTACTACACTGGCCCTCAGTTCACTCTGCTTCATTGGCCCTCAATACAGCTCTGCTATATTGGACCTGTAGCTTTTCTACAACAGACCACCATCTCTGCTACATCTCTCCTACACTGGGTCAACCAGCTCTACTATATTGGCCCTCTGGCATGGGTACATTGGCTATCTAGCTCTACTATATCGGTCTTCCAACTCTGCTACACCAGTACCCCCTATCCATGCTGCTTCGTGATCTACTCAACTGGATAAGGCTTAGCAGATCCACCCACCCAGGTGAGCACGTAGCACACAGTCTAACAACGGTTGCGAATCTCCAGTGCGCAGTCCATATATAAAATTATATACGATGCTCTTCATTATAAAGCTGCTACAGTAAAACAACGTAAGAGAATCCTGAACTATTACACCATATGTGCTCATCAATTCAAAGCTATCTGCTCACCAAATGCTAATTACCACGAGCAGACAAAAGAGTCAGCGTCTTCGATGCAGAGGGCACTAGAGGAGACGTACGAGATCCTGGTCTCTAAACATTTGGCAGGATCTATGTGCAGTGAATGGTTCACGGGTGAAGCTTCCAGGGAGCACAGAACATCCCCATCACTGGATAACGCTGAAGGAACCTCAGTCTGGTTCCATCTATTTGCAATGTATAGACACAGTTCGAGGCTTCATTATCAGTTCATCTCATGTGATGTGATCGGGCGGGTGCAGGAGTTGTATCCGCCGGCAATTTAACCTCCATTTTCCTTTCATTCTTGTGAATCAGTTTTGAATAACTTGGAGGGTGTAGATTCTAAAATTGGATCATTTATGGGTGGTTTCTGCTAATGTAAGCCCCACAAAGTGACTTAATAACTGAACTGGTCCTTAAAAAGTGGGTTTTGGAAAGTTTTAAGAATTGATTTAAAAATTCTAAGGGTACTTTCACATTAGCGTTTTTATTTTCCGGCATAGAGTTCCATCCTAGGGGCTCTTATACCGGAAAAGAACTGATCAGGCATATCCCCATGCATTCTGAATAGAGAGTAATCCGTTCAGGATGCATCAGGATGTCTTCAGTTCAGTCGTTTTGACTGATCAGGCAAAAGAGAAAACCGTAGCATGCTACGGTTTTATCTCCGGCCAAAAAAACTGAAGACTTGCCTGAATGCCGGATCCGGCATTTTTTTCTATAGGAATATATTAGTGCCGGATCCAGCATTCAAAATACTGGAATGCCGGATCCGTCCTTCCGGTCTGCGCATGCGCAGACCTTTAAAAATAAGAAAAAAATAAATGCCGGATCCGTTTTGCCTGATGACACCGGAAAAACGGATCCGGTATTGCAATGCATTTTTCTGACTGATCAGGCATTTTTCAGACTGATCAGGATCCTGATCAGTCTGAAAAATGCCTGATCAGTCAGAAAAAATGACATGCGTTTGCATACAGTTTGCCTGATCAACGGAACTGCCTGCCGGAATCAAACAACGCAAGTGTGAAAGTACCCTAAGCCTTCGAATGTCGTAAAAAATAAAATTAAATTTTCAAAATGATGCCAACATGAAGTAGACATCTGGGAAATGTACAGTGACAACAATTTTATGAGGTATCACTGTCTGCTTTAAAAGCAGAGACATTCAAAATTAAAAATTTTCGGTAAGTTTTGGAATTTTGTTTTAGAAATAAAAGTAAATTTATTGACTCAAATTTACCACTAACATGAAGTACAATGTGTCACAAGAAAACAGCCTCAGAATCGTTTGGATACATAAAAGCTTTCCAGTTATTACCACATAAAGTAAAACATGTCAGATTTGCAAAATGTGGCTTGGTACTTATGGTGAAAACTGGCTTGGTCTTGAAAGGGTTAAATAAATAATATAATGATAAAAAGTCCATGCATAAGGTGCTGAGCAAATGACAGAAGCCCCCAGTTGTTGGTCCACATATATATCTCACCTGTAAGTAGGAAACAAATCTATCCCCAATATTCCTATGTAGATATAGTCCCCCACCGTTATTAGTATGCAATCAGAAGCCTGTTGGGGTTGTTTGCCCCCTGCTCTTGTTCTGTAGGATCTCCCACGTTATGTTTAGGTTTATTATTCATTGCCTGCATTTTTGGATTGTTTTGTGTGTCACTGGGACTATTGTGGATGAATGTGGGATTAACCCAGCACGTGTAGACTAATGATACACATTTGGACTGTTCAAATATTTGCTAATATAGGATAACATCTACAGGCTTCTGATTGCATACTAATAACGGTGGGGGACTATATCTACATAGGAATATTGGGGATAGATTTATTTCCTACTTACAGGTCAGATATATATGTGGACCAACAACTGGGGGCTTCTGTCATTTGCTTGGCACCTTATGCATGGACTTTTTTTTTATCATTATATTATTTATTTAATGTATATCTTTTGATGAGTTTTTTGTACTGCATGTGCGGTATTGATGATTCGGTTGTGTAGTTATGTGTCCACACATGATATTGTGTTATACAGTGTTTCTTGGTTGGTTCTATAGCAGTCTGTAAATGTCTGGGAAGTGCGGAGACCAATTGCTGAAGTTTTGGGAGAGGACTGTTGTCCTTTTCTTGTCTGATGTAGGATTCTAGCTGCTCAAGAGACATACTGTAGGTCTTCTTTGCCGGATTTTTTGATTCAGGATGCATCAAATGTTTCTTATTGGTGAAAGGTCTGGATGCAGGTGGGCCACTTCAGCACTCTTTTTCTTCAAAGCCATGCTGGTGTGTTGGGTGCAGAATGAGGTTTTGCATTGTGTTGCTGAAATATTCAAGGCCTTCCCTGAAAGAGACGTTGTCTGGATGGGAGCATATGTTTTTTTAAAACCTCTATATACTGTTCATCCAGTGGTGTACCTGCAATAGAGGCAGAGCATTCAACTGATATGGGGCTCAGGGGCAGGGGGGACCCATGCGCGGAACTTGTTCTTCTCTTCTTCGAGCGAAAACACTGTATTTTTACACAGCCACCACTCGGAGGAGTTCAATGCAAAGAGATTATTCCAGCTTCCATGGTAGTTGTATTAAATCCTATTCTCTGAGCTCCCCCTAGTGGTGGCTGCAGGCAGAAGAGAAGCAGGAGATTTATCTATGTATTTTTGCCACAGTTTTCAGGTGTTCAGAGTAAGTGCCATATATTTGAATCACCTGTTCCACTTTTTCCGGCATAAAAGTCGGTGGGGCCAAAGGCAACTTTTTCTTGTAACAATTTGTATTTAATCAAAAATGTATCCCACTTTAAAAACAAACAAACGTAAATTTGTGAGAAATCTGGGACGTTGCACATGTTCTGCATTGCCTGGGAGTGATTGACATGCATACACTGCTAGAAAAATAAGTACAGGGAGCCTGTATGTTTTAAGCATTGATAATGCCTTTCTAGATTTTTAAGATCTCCATGCCATGGGCACCAATGCAGCCCTAAAGATGCAGGCTTTTGAACTGTTTGCTAATAATAAGCTGGATGGTCCCTCTCCTCTTGAATCTGCAGGACATGGGGTCCTTGGATTCCAAACAGAATTTTACATTTTCATTCATCTGACCACAGAACAGTTTTCCATTTTGTCTCAGTCCATTTTAAATGAGCTTTGGCCCAGAGAAGTTAGCGTTTTTGGATTGTGTTGACATGTGGCTTCCTCTTTGCATGACAGAAAACTGTGTTCAGAGACAATGAGTTCTGGAAGTGTTCCTGAGCCCATGCAGTGATTTCCAGTACAGAATCAGCCTGTTTTTAATGGAGTGCGGCCAGAGGGTCCGTGGATATTGAGCATTCAATATTAATCGTCAGCCTTGTCCCTTGTGCACATGGACTTCTCCATATTCTCTGATTGCTTTGATGATATTAAGTACTGTAGATGGTAGGATATTCAAAGTCTTAGCAATTTTACATTGAGGGATATTTTTTTCTGAAATTATTCCACAATGTTTAGGTGTAGCTTTTTCGCAGATTGATGAACCTCTGACCATCTTTTCTTCTGGGAGACTCTGCCTATATAACATGCTCTTTTTATACCCAGTCATGTGACTTAGTTGCAGATTGATCCTCCAGCTGTTTTTTTAGTACCACTTGCTTCTCCAGCCTTTTGCTTCCCCTGTCCCAACTTTTTTGAGACGGGTCGCAGCCATCAAGTTCTAAATGAGTTTTTTTTTTTCATGAAATGGTAAAATGTCTCACTTTCAACATTAGATACGGTATGTGTTCTATGATAGGTTGTGAATAAAATGCGGGTCTATGCCATTTGCAAACCATTTAATTGTTTTTATTTGCCTTTGTGGCGAAACCAACCTCGCCACTGGGTTTTGGAGGGGCCTGGCTACTAGCCTCTTGCCCCAGGATTATGGGCCCTCTCATCAGCCAGGCCTCATTTGTTCACAAAGGACTTAGACTAACTTGAACTCTCACCCCCACGAATTAGACCTGGGTTCAAGTTAGTCCATTATGTTTGGTAATTGTATTTTGTGGATTGCGTCTCAGACAATGCTCATTGTATTTTGTTTATTGCGTTACAGACAGAGGGAAGGGGATTTTGTGTACAATTGCTGGGAAGGTTGAATACTGTAGGTACATGTGATTGGCTGTTTTTACAAAACCCTGTGGGAGGTGGCCTTGTTGGAAGATGTGTATAAAATGCTTGTGTGTTAGAATAAAGTGGTTGCTTTTATACCTTCATGAAGTTTTGGCTCATGTTTGGGGAATGCGATAACTACACTCTTGGGGATTGCTATATCACAATACTCCCCTGAGTATAAGCTCTTGTAAGAGCTTGTTCATGGTTCCTGCTCTCTGGATGTAGGAGAGGTTCACCCACTGGAAGCTGAAGCCCAGTCTTGGGTCCACCGTGGGTGGAGGACGGTGAGACCCTAACCAAGCTGCGGCGGTTCGTGGGGTCTGCAGTGCGTACGGTGTCAAGTGGAGTGCTTGGAGTCCTTTGGAAGCACTAGGAGCATATATCGACGGAGGTACCCGGTCGGGGTGCTAGGCGTTCCGTTACAGCCTTTATTTACATTTTACACAGCATCCCACCTTTTTTGGAATTGGGTTGTACCCTGTATATTGTATGTATGCCAATATTTTGAGCAAATATATGATGCAACTCAATAATAGTTATGTGTATTTAACCTTAAAGAGGTTGTCTGGCCTTGGGACCAGAAAGAAAAATGCAGAATTGTGCAGCAAATTCAACATCAAAATATAGGCTGCTGGTGGTGCTCGGAATATGCCTATAAAACATTTATAAACTGTAGAAGCTTTAGGTCTTTGAGTCCATGAACTGCTCTAGCATCTGCTCTCACTGTAAGACGCACAGTGCACTGCACTTATGCTCTCCCTAATAATAAAACCTAACAATAATAAAAACGGACTCATAACGGTGCCTGTGCTTCATAGCTAGCACGCAGCCTAATAGACCAGCCAATATCCTGCCTGATATCAGGCTGCCTACAATGCATTGTGGGCAAGCTTGCTGGCCAGGGCCAATCCCAGGGTCATGTAATCCTCTGTCTTTATCCTCCCTACCCTGTTACCTTTGCTAGTGTAAAAGTAAATTGGCAAATCATTTTGCATGATTCGTCTGAAGAGTATCAACAACATTTCGGATTTGCTTGGCAGAGATATTGTTGTGAAATTCCTGACGAATCTGATTAGTTTAGAATTGATTCACTCCTCTCCAGGCCTGGAGCATGCAGTACACTTCTCTTTTCATCCATACAGTGAGTTGAAGAGTTTTAACCTTGCCGGGAAGGAGTTACCTCCTTTCTCATGTAGTAATTTAGTGTCGGCTGACGAGCGGCAGCTTTTAATGGTTCCAGTTTTTTAACCTTCGTAGAGAACCTGATTTAATTTAAATTGCAGTTATGGAAAAAAAGACAATCACAGTGAATAGCTTCATTCTCCATATGGAAGGGAGACACAAGTGTGGAAATGCACTTCATATAGAAAATGAACACATACACCTCATGCAGATGCTGAAGACCATAATGACTGGCTGGTTATTGTAAGCTCAGCTCATTATCCTTCCCAGGTGTCTTTTTGCTTATGATAAATTTGACGTCTTAAAGGGACAATCATATAAACTGAGGTCATATTACAAGATTGTTGGTGATTTTGGTCTTATAGGTAGAGCTATATAAAAACCATACTTCAGAGATGTGGCCAAGGAGCTGACTAATAGCATAATAATATAATGATTAAAGGGTTTGTCCATTTTGAACAATCCCTTTCCTAATAAGAGTCCCCTGCCAAAAAAAAGTGATCTGTCTTTTTTGGACCTTTTCAAGATTCTTGAGGTACAGTAAGTGTTAACACGTCAAAAATGTAAGTAAATATGCATTGTTCTATTAAAAACTACAGATCTGCAAAGGAACAGATCATTAAGTATCCTGACAATTAAAAGCTAACTAAAACAACACTCTTTTTTTTCTCCTTCTTCCTCTTCATCTTTCTCTCTTTGTCCTTTTTTCTCTTTTCCTCTTTTCCCTTTTCTTCCTTGTCTTCTTCTTATTATTATTCTTATTCTCCTCCTTCTTCCTCTTCTTATTCTTCTTTGTCTTCCTCCTTCTCTTCTTCTCATTCCTCCTTGTCTTTTTCTTCTTCTTCTTCTTCTTCTTCTTCTTCTTCTTCTTCCTCTTCATAATCATTATCTTCTTCTTCATCATAATCATTATCTTCTTCTTCCTTTGTTTGTTAATTTTTATTATCTTTGCCTTTCACCTCTTTTCTTTTTAGATTTGTCTTCTTCTTATTGTTCCTCTTTTCTTTATTCTTATTTCTCCCTTCTCTCCTCTTTTTTGTTTAATATCTTTAGCATTTTGCTTCTTTTCCTGCTTTCCTCTTCTTTATTTGTATTTTGCTTTTTTTCCTTTATATTCATATATTTTATATATTTTTTCCCTATTCTTCTGTGTTATGTTTCTTTCTCTTTTCTACCTCTCACTGCTTTATTTTCCTTCTTTTTACATGGTCTTTTTCATATTTTTTTTCTTTGTTCCTCCTTTCTGCCTTTTCCTCCCTTTCTTCCTCTTTTTCCCCCTTTCTCCTTTCATTCTTAATTTTCTCCCTCCTTTTTAGTTTCCTATCCTTTTATACTTTGGCTTTTCCTTCTTATATTTTTCTTCTTTCTCCATTTTACCCTTTTTCTTCCTTTGTTCCTTTTAGGTCCCTTCCTGTTTCTTGTCTCCCATTGTTTTTACTTCCTCTGCTTCATCATTTCATTTATTTTTATTACCATTTACCTATATCTTAAGTGCTCCATATTGACTAATACACTGAAAACTCTTTTTGAACCACCACCTACTGGTCACAACTAGGAATGGCCATCCTCAAATAAGTAAATATGGCCTCTTCTTATATTATTACTTCACAAATTAAAAAGACTTAAGATGTTAAAAAGACTTAAAGGGACACTGACAGGGCCAATAAGCATATTGAGGTATATATATGGCAGTACAGGTCTTATAATGGGTATTACAATCATCTAAGTATCCCCCCTGTCCACATTATACATACAGTAAACTTAAGTTTTATAACCTGCTCCAACGGTCTTCAATCTGCCCAAGGGGCGGCGTTTCACCTCTCTTGCGCCCAGCCAGCCTCCCCAACTGCCGCTTTGAAGCGCCGCCCAGCTCATGAATATTCAGTTTGCTGGGCGGATTCTGCGGTCCCCGCTCTGAAGCGCTGCGCTTAACAGTGCCCGGCGCATGCGCCGGATCTTGTGAAGTCCGGTACAGTAAGCGCCATCAATATTCACTTCGCTGGGCGGCGCTTACTGTCCCCGACTTTTACAAGATCCGGCGCATGCGCAGGGCACTGTTAAGCGCAGCGCTTCAGAGCGGGGACCGCAGAAGCCGCCCAGCAAACTGAATATTCATGAGCTGGGCGGCGCTTCAAAGCGGCAGTTGGGGGAGGCTGGCTGGGCGCAAGAGAGGTGAAACGCCGCCCCTTGAGCAGATTGAAGACCGTTGGAGCAGGTTATAAAACTTAAGTTTACTTTATGTATAATGTGGACAGGGGGGATACTTAGATGATTGTAATACCCATTATAAGACCTGTACTGCCATATATATACCTCAATATGCTTATTGGCCCTGTCAGTGTCCCTTTAAGATATCCTCATCGTGGGTGTACTCATAATGACCAGTGCTCCTATGATGCCTGGCTAACTCAATAGGGGCATACTTATCTTGGAACATAAGTCAACACCTTTTGTCCTCTTTATAAACCAGCCCGCTACCCTGTTTACAAGACTTAAACTGCCCAGTCATTAGCCAAGAAATTTTTCCTTTAATCTACTGCTGCAAGAAACTTTTTGGAGCTGAGAATTTCTGATTATCAATTCCATACAAATATCTCTGTATAAATATTCCCTGTGCTTTTCATAAGCTTCCTGTAATTACATAGTCTGGCTGTGAATGAACTACCCCAATTTATGTGGCATCGTTTTCACGACGATGGTCGTGGTCCCTCAGAACCATAACCTTCCATCAATTATGCAAATTTCTTCAACAGCTTGCAAACTTTCTAAGGAGGTAAAAATACTTTTAGATTGAACTTTTGCTAAATGCAAAATTCCTCTGCGCCACAACAGGTTGTGTTTCATGTGCAGGATGTGGCAGGCGGCATTCAGAAAGAGAAAAAGAGAACAGATGCACTCTGGGTAACTCCATGGCTTACTGAAATATTGTCAACTGTTAAACAGGTGCGTACACGCTGCCATTATGTATGCCGCAAATCATATAATTATGGCACAGCCAGCTCCGGTGGGTAAATTCTCCTGCTTTGTTCATTTCGTCTTCATTTTCCAGCATTTATGGAAATTTCGTTACAACATAATGAGGCTGAATTTTTCTTTGCTTTTGGAACCATCTCCTTTTTTTTTTAAGTTATGATGACTATCGCCCCCTTATTATGGATTAAGAAGTCAGTTGGTATCTACAGGACTTTTCACAAAAATGTCAGTAGGTAATGTTTAACTTCTTAAAGAAGTTTTCTTTTATGGAATATGGACCTCCTAGAGGGGGACCCTCTGCTTGAGACCATCAATTATAAGCTAAGAGAGGGCAGCGTCCACTCTTGTGGACTTAGTACCTCAATGTGCGGTATTACAATACTACAGAGCGGTGGCAATCAGTTGATTGCTGAGGTTTGCTCTCTCTAGAGAAGAGGTTGTCTTCCCCCTTTAATCATTGTACAAGGACAGTTCTTCAACATTCTAATTCATCATCATTTTTAATATCTCTGCTTGCTTTTGCTGGAATTGTTTATACCCAGTGGTTGAAAACCTGTCCCGATCACGTCGGACACTGACTGACCCAAAAGAGGCAAGTCTCAGTGTAGGTCCAATCTTTGGAAGCCACCTTATCACTGGTACACAGATGGACCCAACACAATTTTGATACAAAAAATGTGCACGGAGCTTCCAATTCTCAAATAGTCAGAAAATAAGTAATGAAATTCAGATCTACCAACGTTTTCAGTGTTTGTATGTCTATTTTTGCATGAAGCAGGGTGGTGCTGCATATAGTGGTAGCATTCACCTGTACTTTATTTCATATTGTTGGAGTTGCTGGTCTAACTTAGTTTTTTGCATTGTACATTTAGTGGAGTGGCTTCCTCCTTTAGGACCCTACCCTCCTGCCCAGGACATCTAATCAGAGTATAATATATCTGGATTCTACATTGCCCAGAATTTTGTAGGTATACGCCCAGAAGAGGCAAGTGTAGGTCCTATCTGTGCAAGCCACCTTGTAACTGGTAGATGGGCCCAACACAATTTTGAGCAAAATGTGCGCAAAGAGCTTTTAATTTTTGTATAACAGTAATGCAATTCAGGTTTATCCAGATTTTCTGCATTTGCATGTGTCTTTTCGTATGGAGCGGCTGCATATACGGTAGTGTTTGTTTGATTTTGCATTGCAGTCGCGGTAGCATGTACCTGTATTTTATTTTAATTGTTTGGAGCTGCTGCTCTAAATTAGTTTTTTGCTTTGACATCAGGACTTGGTCATGGACCAGGATTTAATCAAGACAGATTGTCCACCTGTGCATCTAAGCCAGAATGTGTTCTTTCCATGGTGAGGAATTGCAACTAATGATTCAGTTATTGGAATTGCATCAAATTATAATAAACTTTGTTTGAAACAAACAAGATGTGCTTTAACTGCAGACTGTCAGCTTTAATTTGAGGGTATTTACATCGAAATCAGGTGAACGGTGTAGGAATTACAACAGTTTGCATATGTGCCTCCCACTTGTTAAGGTACCAAAAGTAATGGGACAATTGGCTTCTCAGCTGTTCTATGGCCAGGTGTGTGTTATTCCCTCATTATCCCAATTACAATGAGCAGATAAAAGGTCCAGAGGTAATTTCCAGTCTGCTATTTGCATTTGGAATCTGTTGCTGTCAACTCTCAAGATGAGATCCAAAGAGCTGTCACCATCAGTGAAGCAAGCCATCATTAGGCTGAAAAAACAAAACAAACCCATCAGATAGATAGCAAAAACTTTAGGCGTGGCCAAAACAACTGTTTGGAACATTCTTAAAAAGAAGGAACGCAACGGTGAGCTCAGCAACACCAAAAGACCCGGAAGACCACGGAAAACAACTGTGGTGGATGACCGAAGAATTCTTTCCATGGTGAAGAAAACACCCTTCACAACAGTTGGCCAGATCAAGAGCACTCTCCAGGAGGTAGGTGTATGTGTGTCAAAGTCAACAATCAAGAGAAGACTTCACCAGAGTGAATACAGAGGGTTCACCACAAGATGTAAACCATTGGTGAGCCTCAAAAACAGGAAGGCCTGATTAGAGTTTGCCAAACGACATCTAAAAAGCCCCCACAGTTCTGGAACAACATCCTATGGACAGATGAGACCAAGATCAACTGGTACCAGAGTGATGGGAAGAGAAGAGTATGGAGATGGAAAGAAACTGCTCATGATCCTAAGCATACCACCTCATCAGTAAATCATGGTGGTGGTAGTGTCATGGCGTGGGCATGTATGGCTGCCAATGGAACTGGTTCTCTTGTATTTATTGATGATGTGACTGCTGACAAAAGCAGCAGGATGAAGTCTGAAGTGTTTCGGGCAATATTATCTGCTCATATTCAGCCAAATGCTTCAGAACTCATTGGACGGCGCTTCACAGTGCAGATGGACAATGACCCAAAGCAAACTGCAAAAGCAACCAGAAAGTTTTTTTGAGGGAAAGAAGTGGAATGTTATGCAATGGCCAAGTCAATCACCTGACCTGATTCCGATTGAGCATGCATTTCACTTGCTGAAGACAAAACTGAAGGGAAAATGCCCCAAGAACAAGCAGGAACTGAAGACAGTTGCAGTAGAGGCCTGGCAGAGCATCACCAGGGATGAAACCCAGCGTCTGGTGATGTCTATGCGTTCCAGACTTCAGGCTGTAATTGATTGCAAAGGATTTGCAACCAAGTATTAAAAAGTGAAAGTTTGATTTATGATTATTATTCTGTCCCTTTACTTTTGGTCCCTTAACAAGTGGGAGGCACATATGCAAACTGTTGTAATTCCTGCACCGTTCACCTGATTTGGATGTAAATACCCTCAAATTAAAGCTGACAGTCTGCAGGTAAAGCACATCTTGTTCGTTTCATTTCAAATCCATTGTGGTGGTGTATAGAGCCAAAAATGTAAGAATTTTGTCCATGTCCCAATATTTATGGACCTGACTGTACAAACAAAATAAAGAGTTCCCTTTAAAGTGTAACTGCTGTTCTATTTTTATTTGTGAAATATGTAGGGGCGGTGTCACGGTCACTCCCAGGCTAGGTGTTGGAAGGTCGGAGAGGCTGTCTGCACGTGATGTCATCTGACAGCCTCTTTTAATTTCACTTTGTTGTTGATGGTAATGACCACACCTCTAGTCAGGTGCAGTATAGGGGTCATTACTATTTAAGTATGGCTACTCCCTTCACTCCTTGTGGTGTATAGCTTCATTTGCAAGTGGAAGAGCTGGTGTGTGTTGTCTCCTCTGGTGTTCCTGCTCTTTCTTCTACTTCAGGAGTTAAGTGTCTCATTCCTTTGTATTTGTTTTGTGTTGTTTCCCTTGCCTTCTGGTATCTGGTCTGAGTCAAGACCCCTGTTCCTTCTGCTTAAGGGACGGGTCGTCTTTGGGCCCTATCACTACCTCAGAGCATTACAGGGTGAGTCAGGCTTTAGGTTCCAGTGAATGAACAGTCCTACCACTGAGGTCCATTCATTCGGTTAGCAGTCAGGGCTAGGGTTAGGATTCATTAGGTGGTGACCTTTTCCTCTCCCTAGCTTCTAGGCCAGATACCCCCCCTCTTGTGTTTGGTGTGGTGTTCCCCCCTACACCTCGTAGTGACATTTTTGTAACATAATTTAATTACTGAAATTGTACATTTCTATTAGAAAAATAGCTCTAAAGTGGCCCATTTTGAGCCTTAGCAACACTCCTCTGTCTTCTGTTTACATAATAGTGGAGACTTGCTCAACATCGACTCCGTTATGTAAACAGAAGACAGAGGAGCGTTGCTAAGGCTCAAAATGGGCCACTTTAGAGCTATTTTTCTAATAGAAATGTATGATTTTAGTAATTCAAGTATATTACAAAAATGGTTAGTATCACTGCCCCTATACATTACAAAAATAAAAATAGAATGGCAGTTATACTTTAGGAGGCCATCATTTTGAGAGGAAAAATAGCTCTGCCCACATCTCTGGTTATCTTGTCTATTCTCCGACACCAATTTGAACATTCTCCAATGTGAACAAACTCCATTCTACTTTATCTGTACTTAGGAAGGAGAAGATTCAATGATACACATTGATGCCCCCTTGGCTCTCTCTGTACCACTTATCACATATTTCCAACGTCATTTTAAGGAAGAAACCAGATTTTCATCAGTAAACCTAAATATATATTTTTTCTTTTCTTCCTATTATTCATGGCAACGCTAAAAGATTTTGATCTTTTTTATCACCTGCTGTAATATTGTCGCTGACTGGACTTGATTTTTTTTATTTTTACAAAGTAGAAAAATCATTCTCGGTGAAATAATCAGAACTGAGAAAAGATGGAAATAATAACTTTTCAAAAATTAATCCCACTGGTGAAACCGCAGGCAGATATGAAGTCAGGACTAATCAATACTCTGCATTAATCTATCACTTAAAAAGAAACTTGACTTTAAGAGATTTGGAATATAATCACCACTGAAGTAAAGAAGTGGAATTTGCATTTTATCAAGGTGAACCATAGTTTCTGAAAATTACAATGAGGAATTTAAGAAGAGGGTAAAATATGGGAATTCTTGGAGAACATGAGGCAGATCTAAGGTCCATCCTAGTCACCTAATCCGAGAAGCAAGATATATTTGGAAAAGGAACCATTTCATCCTTTCACCTTTGAAAAATACTTATCTTTTGGTAACCACCACATTCCACCATTTTTTCTTGGAAATCTATTAACCTCCTCAGGGAAGTAATGCCTTCAGATGCTAATACTAGAAGTCGTGTTTGGGGACCATTATAATCTTTTATAAGGGGAAAAGTGTTCTTGCAATCAACTTTTCTAGAACATCTCGGTAGATCTTCATGTGATCAACACAAGTTGGGAAGTTCTCATTGCTGATGCCTTGCCAGAAACAGTCCAAAGGTGGCAGCTCATAGAGTCTATAATGGGCTGAATGGGTTTTACCGCCAAGTGATGACGTAGTGCTAGATTGTGCCATTGTGAGGGTCCCAGAGGACTGTTCCTGTGCCTGGCCATATGAGAACCCTCATGTGACTGCATACAAAGGAACTCCAACGGAGAAAGAAAATAAAGGAGCGTGCTGCACCGGATGACTTCAAAGGTAGGGGTTTATTAAAAAACACATAAAAACACTGTACAAAGCTACACATTTCAGTGGTGGGCCTCCACCTTTATTAGGCTTACCTGATGAAGCCTGATGAAGGTGGCGGCCCACCACCAAAACGTGTAGCTTTGTCCAGTGTTTTTGAATAAACACCAACCTTTAAAGTCATCCAGTGCAGCGCGCTCCTTTTTTTTCTTCCTCCATTTGAGTTATCTATATGAAATCAGAGACATGAAGGAACAGTATGGCCACATAGGTTGTTTGTTATGCTATAGATATCTACAGTCCCAAATTGGCAGGAATATTCAGACACAATCCTGGAAAGTTTGGGCTGCCAAGAGATGAAACTGGACAAAGCTTATTTAATCCCCAGCCAGAGGTCAATGTTCCTGGGTGGTTTTATGGCTTTCACAGAGATTGGGGCTTAAAGAGCCCCTGTCAGCAGGATTAACTTTATTAAACCGGACATGCTACCTGGTAAGGCTGATCCTGCTGATTAAAATGATGTCTGTCTTGTGAAAATCGGTTGTGGCGTTCCTGACAAAAAATACTTTTATGTTTTATGCAATTGAGGGCTTCAGTGCACTGAAGGGGTGTGCCCAACACTCGAAAGCTGAAGTTCACCAAAGGAGCTAGGCCCCGCCCCTTGGTAGACAGAAGCCCTTATTTATATAAAGAATAGAAGTCTTTTTTCTTGGGAACACTGTAACCGATTTTCACAAGACAGGTATCATTTTGATCGGCACGATGAACCCTACCAGGCAGTATGCCTGGTTTAATTAGGTTGATCCTGCTGACAGCTACCCTTTAAGATGGAAATGTTCTGTAAGTGGAAGAATATTCCATCAATATAATTATAAAATATTCACGTTTGCTGTTGTCAAGTCCTGCTTCATACCCAGATATACATACGCCCCTACCTTCTTGGGTCCTTGCCCCTTCTCCTAGCGTTTTGCTTAGTGAATGCTACTTCTGCTGTATTTTTCCAATATTTCCTTATAGTAAAAGCAGAAAACAAACCTTCTAAATTGGGAAGGTGTTAACAGCTAATCATTCATTATGTATTCAAACCCAGAGCAAATCTATTCATGAAACATAATGAGGGACCACAATATGATTTATATTCGCCGGGAGAAGATTAATGCTAAAATCAAAGTGTGTTTCATAAGCGGGCTACCTTCGCTGCCATTACCCTGGCGCTTATCATAAGACGCCAATTGTGTCATGTTTGTAGAGTACGCAATTAATTCGAAGAAATGTATTTTCTCGTAAAAAAAAGATTTATAAATAATGCAAGATGATGAAGATAAATGCAACAAAGAAATCTCGCACCAAGATAATCGCCAAACTTCAGGCGGCTTTTTGACTTCGAAACATGACAATAAATGGGAAATTCTATTGTGTTTAATCAGGGAATTGGCCGAGCAGAAGATACACTAAATAGAATTTGTCGTTTTAGTTAATTTTTAACTATGAAATTTAACAACAGTCTGTTATTCTGGCCTGATGTTCAAGCCCATGAAGAGGCAAGGTTAGTTAAAAGGAGGCTGGGATTTTGGAGATGTGACTTTCCCCTTAAAATGGTTATCCGAGATTTTTTAAACACTGGTAAAACCCATATAAAAATTTTAAAAAATAATCACCCTTTCAAAGTCTGTGGGCTCCAGTCCCTGCTGGTCCTTCAGAGATGCTGTAATGATCAGTATTCATGTGACCGCTGCAGGCAATCATTACTGGATAGAGCATTTTTCTGCGCTTTTATTTTCTAATTACAGATTTTTTAAATTCTGTTTCCTGAACATGATTATAGGGGGGCCATCTTGCCTTAACAGAATTTAGAAAGCATTAAGAAAATTGCCCCATAGGCCATAGACACAATCGTCGGGAGTGACTTCTATGGGAGAGCTTTCTGGCCATGCTCTGTGACCTGGGCAGAGGTCATTGTACAAGGAAAGAATAGATAAGCTTCGACAATCACCTATTGTGAATGGTGGATCCTGTCTTATCTATACACAGAGGTGATACCATTACAGGCAGGATTAGAATGACAGATAAGCAGTTAACTGCAGTAAAGGGATCTGTACAGACCAGGGTGTGGCATCTATTATTAGGCTTAGTGGCTAGTGTGAAAACTGCAGAATTTTATGTTTTTTGTTTAAATAAAAATATTGACATTAAATTATTTAATATTATGTTTAACAGAAAAACGTGATTTAAACAACAGGTCATTTTCTGATGACACATTCCCTTTAAGAGTGGACACATGTACCTAACTCCAAATGTAGCCGCCTAGCATGATTTGTAACTTGATTTCTAATGGTGGGAGCCATTGTCTATAGTAGAACTTACATATAGGATGATACAGCTTCTCTCACCCATCCAATACAAATAAGTTATTCTTACACAATATTAAAACAAATAAATTCATCTGAAATAGAAGGGAAAAAAAATGGGTTGGAAATGTTAAAATGTTGTATTTTCCTATAAAGGCTTTGCACATCTGAGAAGCCAAGATCCATTTGAACAACATCAAATACGGAATAACCTTGAGCTGCAGTACCAGGGCTGGGATTCCTATAGATAGGATTACATGTATAATTTAATGGGGCAAAGCACCTGCCTCTCACACACATATATCCCTGAGCTCCGAACCATCTGTTGTTATGCTGAGAAGCCAGTCAGACAATTACCGAGCGGTGGAGACTTAACGACAACACTTCACTAAGCAATGCTGCAGGGAGCTCACACCGAACAACGTCCGCACATTGGGTTTGCCCTACAAAATACACCAGCTAAGGCAAGAAATCAGACATTTCGTTCATGTAGTAATTAAGTACAAACAAGGAACCTCAAGTCTACTGATATAATGTCTAACCAGGACATAGTCAGAGGGATCAAGTAGCTCCTGAGCTCCAATGCAAAATCTATGGTGGGTCCTCACCTACAATGTACCATTTATATTACTGGGGGGCTTCTGCATTACAAAGGACTAGCTCTGCACCCCTTGTAGATACACTCTAATGCAGAAGTTGTAGTTGTAATGTCACAGTACAGGGATAATAAACACAGTGATGTCACAGTACAGAGATAATAAACACAGTGATGTCACAGTACAGGGATAATAAACACAGTGATGTCACAGTACAGAGATAATAAACACAGTGATGTCACAGTACAGAGATAATAAACACAGTGATGTCACAGTACAGGGATAATAAAGACAGTGATGTCACAGTACAGGGATAATAAACACAGTGATGTCACAGTACAGGGATAATAAAGACAGTGATGTCACAGACAGTGATGTCACAGTACAGGGATAATAAACACAGTGATGTCACAGTACAGGGATAATAAACACAGTGATGTCACAGTACAGAGATAATAAACACAGTGATGTCACAGTACAGGGATAATAAAGACAGTGATGTCACAGTACAGGGATAATAAACACAGTGATGTCACAGTACAGGGATAATAAAGACAGTGATGTCACAGACAGTGATGTCACAGTACAGGGATAATAAACACAGTGATGTCACAGTACAGGGATAATAAAGACAGTGATGTCACAGTACAGGGATAATAAAGACAGTGATGTCACAGTACAGGGATAATAAACACAGTGATGTCACAGTACAGGGATAACAAACAGTGATGTCACAGTACAGGGATAATAAACACAATGATGTCACAGTAAGGGGATAATAAACAGTATTGTCACAGTAGAGGGATAATAAACACAGTGATGTCACAGTACAGGGATAATAAACACAGTGATGTCACAGTACAGGAATAATAAACAGTGATGTCACAGTACAGGGATAATAAACACAGTGATGTCACAGTAGAGGGATAATAAACACAGTGATGTCACAGTACAGAGATAATAAACACAGTGATGTCACAGTACAGTGATAATAAACAGTGATGTCACAGTACAGGGATAATAAACACAGTGATGTCACAGTACAGGGATAATAAACACAGTGATGTCACAGTACAGGAATAATAAACAGTGATGTCACAGTACAGGGATAATAAACACAGTGATGTCACAGTAGAGGGATAATAAACACAGTGATGTCACAGTACAGAGATAATAAACACAGTGATGTCATAGTACAGTGATAATAAACAGTGATGTCACAGTACAGGGATAATAAACACAGTGATGTCACAGTACAGGGATAATAAACACAGTGATGTCATAGTACAGAGATAATAAACACAGTGATGTCACAGTACAGAGATAATAAAGACAGTGATGTCACAGTACAGGGATAATAAACACAGTGATGTCACAGTACAGAGATAATAAGCACAGTGATGTCACAGTACAGGGATAATAAACATAGTGATGTCACAGTACAGGGATAATAAACAGTGATGTCACAGTACAGGGATAATAAACACACTGATGTCACAGTACAGGGATAATAAACAGTGATGTCACAGTACTGGGATAATAAACACAGTGATGTCACAGTACAGAGATAAAAAACACAGTGATGTCACAGTACAGAGATAACAATCACAGTGATGTCACAGTACAGGGATAATAAACACAGTGATGTCACAGTACAGGGATAACAAACAGTGAAGTCACAGTAAAGGGATAATAAACAGTAATGTCACAGTAGAGGGATAATAAACAGTGATGTCACAGTACAGAGATAATAAACACAGTGATGTCACAGTACAGGGATAATAAACACACTGATGTCACAGTACAGGGATAATAAACAGTGATGTCACAGTAGAGGGATAATAAACACAGGGATGTCACAGTACAGGGATAATAAACACAGTGATGTCACAGTACGGGGATAATAAATACAGTAATGTCACAGTACAGAGATAATAAACACAGTGATGTCAGAGTACAGGGATAGTGCACACAGTGATGTCACAGTACAGAGGTAATAAACACAATGATGTCACAGTACAGAAATAATAAACACATTGATGTCACAGTACAGAGATAATAAACACAGTAATGTCACAGTACAGGGATAATAAACACAGTGATGTCACAATACAGGGATAATAAACACACTGATGTCACAGTACAGGGATAATAAATACAGTGATGTCACAGTACAGGGATAATAAACACAGTGATGTCACAGCATAGGGATAATAAAACACAGTGATGTCACAGTACAGGGATAATAAACACAGTGATGTCACAGTACAGGGATAATAAACACAGTGATGTCACAGCATAGGGATAATAAATACAGTAATGTCACAGTACAGGGATAATAAACACAGTGATGTCACAGTACAGAGATAATAAACACAGTGATGTCACAGTACAGAGATAATAAACACAGTGATGTCACAGTACAGGGATAATAAAGACAGTGATGTCAGAGTACAGGGATAGTGCACACAGTGATGTCACAGTACAGAGGTAATAAACACAATGATGTCACAGTACAGAAATAATAAACACATTGATGTCACAGTACAGAGATAATAAACACAGTAATGTCACAGTACAGGGATAATAAACACAGTGATGTCACAATACAGGGATAATAAACACACTGATGTCACAGTACAAGGATAATAAATACAGTGATGTCACAGTACAGGGATAATAAATACAGTGATACCACAGTACAGAAATAATAAACACAGTGATGTCACAGTACAGGGATAATAAACACAGTGATGTCACAGTACAGGGATAATAAACACAGTGATGTCACAGCATAGGGATAATAAACACAGTGATGTCACAGTACAGGGATAATAAACACAGTGATGTCACAGTACAGGGATAATAAACACAGTGATGTCACAGCATAGGGATAATAAATACAGTAATGTCACAGTACAGGGATAATAAACACAGTGATGTCACAGTACAGGGATAATAAACACAGTAATGTCACAGTACACCAATAATAAGCACAGTGATGTCACAGTACAGGGATAATAAACACAATGATGTCACAGTAAAGGGATAAACACAGTGATGTCACAGTAGAGGGATAATAAACACAATGATGTCACAGTAAAGGGATAAACACAGTGATGTCACAGTAGAGGGATAATAAACACAGTGATGTCACAGTAGAGGGATAATAAACACAGTGATGTCACAGTACAGGGATAATAACATATTACTATGCAGAGATCTGGATCTGGAGAGAGTAACTGAGCATGTGTGATCATTGAGCACCTAGACCTGCATATTGCTATATACTTAGAATATACTTAGAACACAGGGTGGCGCCATACTACGTCAGCAAATAGCTTGTAAATAGCAAATAATCAGGGAAAATGCCCTTAAAATGCCCCCTTTTGAGGCTCGGTTCACAGGATTTTCCGAGCTAAATCGGAATACTTGGTCACCATGTAATGTACTTCACTGACATTTCATGCACAGCATAGATGTCAGCAGATGTATAAACTAGTTACCTGAAATATCCCGTCCTAATCAGTTCTGTCATTATTCTAAGAGTATCACAGCTATTTTTTATATGATATTTAGTGATGTGTGGTCTGCAGAATGGCATTTCGGGTCCAATTCGTCCAAAGCCATTAGATTCTGGAATGAATTGGTTCTATCTGAATCGAAAGTGCTTTACAGGGATTTTTCAACACTTTTTAACTGATAACTAGGGATGAGCAAACTTTTTGTTTGCAGGTTCGGGTTTGGGTTCTGGGTGAATTCCGTTGTGGATTTTGTTATCACGGAGGCATTACGTTGCATTCTGTCACAATAGAAGTCTATCCGCATGGTTTCCGTTATGCAGGACAGGACTCCTGCATAACGGAAACTGGCCAGATCCGACACCCGGAGGGAAACCTATCCTCTGATCTGATACCCGGGACCCTCACCGATCAGCTGTTTGAGAAGGCACCGGTCCTCCTGTGAGCATCACGGCCTTCCTGCAGCTTACACTAGGCCAGTAATGTCGCATTCATCGGTCACATGGTGTAGGCCCAGCTCAGTCCCATCCAAGTGAATGGGGCTGAGCTGCGATACCAAGCACGGCCACTATACTATGTACGGGGCTGTGCTGGGGAGCTGAGACAAAGTTGTCATGCTCACAGGAGCGCAGGTGTTTTCTCAAACAGCTGATCAGCGGGGGTCCCGGGTGTCGGAGGCCCACCAATTAGATATTGATAACCCATCCAGAAGAAAAGGGTCGGAAAACCAATTTCAATACCTTGAAAATCTCTCTCTTTATCTCTATGGAAAAATTCTAACAAATCAGATTTTTTTTTAATTTTATTTCAGGTCAAATTTTGATTCTAAAGATCATCTCTAGTAGGGAGTAAAGACATGTGAATTGATTTTAAAATTCATAAATTCTACCCAAATTTTTTTGTTTTTGTTCTGATTCTACCAAATCAGAGAGAGAGACTTTTACCGACCATCGGAGCCTCTTCGATTTGGGTGAAAAATTTTCAGACTCAAAAGTTGATTCAGCCAAACCAGACTCAAATCGAATTTTAAGAAAATTTTTCATCAGTAGTAGAGTGTATTGGGCCTGGAAGCCTACAATTTTACCCTACCTAAGTCCTTATTTTTTCATGATTCATCTCATTCTTAATGAGCTTATTGATGTTTTATATGATGGCTTAGCAGATTGTCTCTCATCGTAACACACATTCATTCATTTACTATGAAACTAAATTATGTGGTCGAATAAATATTTCAAAAATAATTTTCCAGCTGGGATTAATCTTCCGGTAAGAATGAACGTAATTCATGGTGAAAAGCGGGAAAAACACCTCAAGATGTGGGTCACATGACATGAATGACCAGTTAATACGTCTGCCAGCTTCAGTGACCTCGTAATGAGGTTCAGCGTCTTCTCGAGAGTAAGAAAGAAAATG
The DNA here is from genome assembly GCF_905171765.1 of Bufo bufo. NCBI lineage: Eukaryota > Metazoa > Chordata > Amphibia > Anura > Bufonidae > Bufo > Bufo bufo. The sequence goes on from NC_053397.1 coordinate 213,501,248, forward strand.
TGCTAAGAGCCTCTCATTAATCATTCACCAGGCATGGAATATCTGCACTTACTGTAATTCTCCACAATCTAATTGTTCATACCGATAAAAAAATCATACTAAAGATTCCCGCGAGATCCTAGCGGTTTTCTGGTCTGTGTGACTTACTATAATGGATGAGCCTTAGAGGAAAGAGAACCTGGGACCACTTTGTCTTTCAAGTTTTCTAAAAAATTAAAATTAAAATTATACAAACTCTTCCAATTTTGCAAAATAACACTGTCAACCTCCTGACATGAAAAAAGTAGCGGGATAAATTCTAGCATCAATCTGGTGATACCATTCAGACATAACATAAACACCAGACAATCTGAACCGATGTCAATGTTAGTGTTGAGTAAATCGAAGTCCATGAAGGATAAATTAGATTCGCCGCAAAGCCTAATTTCCTCGTGCTTCGTGGTAGCGAATGAATATAACCTGAAATCATTTTAAAAAATCATACTTACCTGATCCATTTGCTTGTGACGGGACGGGTGCCGCCTTCTTGCTTTAAGATCTCGGCTGAAATCCTGCGCGCGATGACGAATTACGTCCCCAACCCCAGCCGGCCTGATGACATATTTGCGGGCTGCACAAGATTTTGCATCAGATCATCAAGCAAGATGGCGACGGCTGGCCCATCCTAAATGGATCAGGTAAGTATGATTTTTTAAAATGTTTTACACGATTTCAGGTTATATTCATTCGCTACCACGAAGCACGAGGAAATTAGGCTTCGCGGCGAATCAAATTTATCCTTCATGGACTTCGATTTACTCAACACTAACATTGACATCGGTTCAGATTGTCTGGTGTTTATGTTATGTCTGAATGGTATCACCAGATTGATGCTAGAATTTATCCCGCTACACACTGTTTTACATTTTTTAATTTTTAGTTTTACACTTTATTTATATCAAATGCCATGATCAGCTATGAACATGGCATCTGAGGGGTACAATGACGGGGGGGGGCGGCGCAATGGCCGCTCCCTGTCATTGCACAAACTACTTACAAAGAAATGCGTTTTGTGACGATGTAATACGTCACAAAGCAATTTTTTTATTTTTTATTTGACGAAGCAGCTAAATTCGACGAAGCAGCTAAATCAAACTTTTCAATAATTCGCTCATTTCTAGTCAATATCTAACGAGCTTGGTGTGGCCCATAATTATCTGAAGAAACATATTTGGTGCTTGTGGGGTAAAAAGGAGGCCATTGTGATACTGTGATAGTGTCTAAGGACCCAGGTACACATGTCCTTGGCTCGAGATGACTAGCTTTGAAAAAAAGACATGATACTTTGTTAGGAGATGTTTATGCTATAAGTGTCCACCTAGTAGTTATACTGTGCACTGTAGCCTTTTGATGATTTTGTTAGGATGTTAATGATAATGTATTGAATGTTCAAGTCCTTAAAGGAGCGCACCCACAACATTTTTTATTCTCTGACCTCTTATAAAGGTTTATGATGTAAACTGAAGTGAAGGCAATCTTTTTACCTGTGACTGTACAGGGAGTGCAGAATTATTAGGCAAGTTGTATTTTTGAGGATTAATTTTATTATTGAACAACAACCATGTTCTCAATGAACCCAAAAAACTCATTAATATCAAAGCTGAATATTTTTGGAAGTAGTTTTTAGTTTGTTTTTAGTTTTAGCTATTTTAGGGGGATATCTGTGTGTGCAGGTGACTATTGCTGTGCATAATTATTAGGCAACTTAACAAAAAACAAATATATACCCATTTCAATTATTTATTTTTAACAGTGAAACCAATATAACATCTCAACATTCACAAATATACATTTCTGACATTCAAAAACAAAACAAAAACAAATCAGTGACCAATATAGCCACCTTTCTTTGCAAGGACACTCAAAAGCCTGCCATCTATGGATTCTGTCAGTGTTTTGATCTGTTCACCATCAACATTGCGTGCAGCAGCAACCACAGCCTCCCAGACACTGTTCAGAGAGGTGTACTGTTTTCCCTCCTTGTAAATCTCACATTTGATGATGGACCACAGGTTCTCAATGGGGTTCAGATCAGGTGAACAAGGAGGCCATGTCATTAGATTTTCTTCTTTTATACCCTTTCTTGCCAGCCACGCTGTGGAGTACTTGGACGCGTGTGATGGAGCATTGTCCTGCATGAAAATCATGTTTTTCTTGAAGGATGCAGACTTCTTCCTGTACCACTGCTTGAAGAAGGTGTCTTCCAGAAACTGGCAGTAGGACTGGGAGTTGAGCTTGACTCCATCCTCAACCCGAAAAGGCCCCACAAGCTCATCTTTGATGATACCAGCCCAAACCAGTACTCCACCTCCACCTAGCTGGCGTCTGAGTCGGACTGGAGCTCTCTGCCCTTTACCAATCCAGCCACGGGCCCATCCATCTGGCCCATCAAGACTCACTCTCATTTCATCAGTCCATAAAACCTTAGAGAAATCAGTCTTGAGATATTTCTTGGCCCAGTCTTGACGTTTCAGCTTGTGTGTCTTGTTCAGTGGTGGTCGTCTTTCAGCCTTTCTTACCTTCGCCATGTCTCTGAGTATTGCACACCTTGTGCTTTTGGGCACTCCAGTGATGTTGCAGCTCTGAAATATGGCCAAACTGGTGGCAAGTGGCATCTTGGCAGCTGCACGCTTGACTTTTCTCAGTTCATGGGCAGTTATTTTGCGCCTTGGTTTTTCCACACGCTTCTTGCGACCCTGTTGACTATTTTGAATGAAACGCTTGATTGTTCGATGATCACGCTTAAGAAGCTTTGCAATTTTAAGAGTGCTGCATCCCTCTGCAAGATATCTCACTATTTTTGACTTTTCTGAGCCTGTCAAGTCCTTCTTTTGACCCATTTTGCCAAAGGAAAGGAAGTTGCCTAATAATTATGCACACCTAATATAGGGTGTTGATGTCATTAGACCACACCCCTTCTCATTACAGAGATGCACATCACCTAATATGCTTAATTGGTAGTAGGCTTTCGAGCCTATACAGCTTGGAGTAAGACAACATGCATAAAGAGGATGATGTGGTCAAAATACTCATTTGCCTAATAATTCTGCACGCAGTGTATTTGTGAGTTATAACCTCCCTTCTGATCCTCAGCTGTGTCATGTGAACAACACTCTGCCTCTCCAAATAACACAGCATTTTATGTGTGGACAGGAAGTCTATGAGAGCCTCAAAGTCTGTCTCATAGGAATGAATAGAGAAGTAACTGACATACTGTGTCACTTGGAGATTAGAGTATTGATCACATGACACAGCTGAGGATCAGAAGGGAGGTTATTACTAACAAATACAGTCACTAGTAAGAAGATTACATTAACTACAAATTACATCATGTACTTTTCTAACAGGTCAGAGCATGGGTGTAGCTAGAAATGACTGGGCCCCATAGCAAAAAAAAATTATGGCCCCCCCCCCCCGGATCTCCCACCCCCACATACCTCTCGGACCTCGCCAACGCATTTGTGCCAGTGTAGGTAATGTATGAATCTAAATGTCTGTGTGTTAAAGAAGATTGTTAAATTGTACAGGGGTCTGTAACACAAGAAAGTGAATGAACATATCGTGTGTTGTGTATGTGTATTAGACAGAAGGTAGGGATATGTATCTTGTGTAGTTTGTGTATTAGGGAGAGTAAGGGGTATATATCTAGTGCTGATACACGTGTAGGTGAAGAGCCGCTCTGACATAATTCATCTCTTTCATATTATAAGCTCCCCTTATATATAATTTACTTACAGTTCTGAAGACTCAGGGGTGCTGGCTGGCTTGGCCTTAGGGGTGCTGGCTCGCTTGGCCTCAGGGGTGCTGGCTTGCTTGGCCTCAGGGGTGCTGGCTCTCTTGGCCTCAGGGGTGCTGGCTTGCTTGGCCTCAGGGGTGCTGGCTTGCTTGGCCTCAGGGGTGCTGGCTTGCTTGGCCTCAGGGGTGCTGGCTTGCTTAGCCTCAGGGGTGCTGACAGGCTTGGCCTCAGGGGTGCTGGCTCGCTTGGCCGGGCAGAAGGAGTGTGGGAGACTGTGGGGCCTTTTTTCTCCAAGCTGCTCCGGAAAAAAAAATTTTTTCATTAACCCTCAGGTCAGACCACCCATTAGACCCCCAATGTTAATCAGACCTCAGCTGACTGCCCCAATAAGATCCCCAATGGTAATAAGACCCCAATAAGACCTCAGATAACACCTCAGCTCAGACCCCAATATGAATGACCCCCAATCAGACCTCAGATAATAGCCCCATGCCTCATAGCAGCCCCCAGTAGCCTCATAGCAGCCCCCAGTAGCCTCATAGCTGCCCCCAGTGCCTCTCACCAGTCTTCAGTGCCTCTCCATCAGCCCCCAGTGCCTCTCACCAGCCCCCAGTGCTTCTCCATCAGCCCCCAGTACCCTCTCCATTAGGCCCCTAGTGACTCTCACCAGCTCCCAGTACCCTCTCCATCAGCCCCCAGGGCACCCTCCCCGGTATTTAAATTATTGGTGGGCAGTGCGCCCTCCCCCCGCCCTTCCCAGTATTAAGAATCATTGGTGGGCAGTGTGCCCCCCCCGGTAATCATTAGTGAGCAGTGTGCCCTCCCCCCGCTCTTCCCAGTATTAAAAATCATTGGTGGGCAGTGGGCAGTGCGCCCCCCGGGCCCCCCCCTTCATTGGTGGCAGCAGCAGCTCCGATCGGAGTCCTAGCAGTGTAATGCACAGTATTAAGAGTGGGTCTCCTTTCTGCTCTGATGTACACCGCTTCCTAAATTTGCATGATTTTTTTATATTTCAAATAATTGAAAAAATTGTGTTATTTTTGGGTTGTGTACATCCAACAAGATTCATTATAGACGTACTATGAGTGGTAGAAACTTTGAGACCTCACATGTCCCACCAATTTAGGCTACGTTGTACATTAGCATTAAAATCTTCCCGCAGAGGAACAGTCTGCCGGAGTCCATCGTATCTGGCATAGCCTGGCAGAGACCATGGACTCTGCCAGAACAGCCTGCTGTTCCTCTGCTGGAAGATGTTATTGCTAGTGTGCATCTAGCCTTGCCTTTCCTCTTGTCTGGAGAGATTACCAGCTTTTTAAGAAAAAAAATAGCCTTGCGGTATGATGTCACGAGATGTCTATCCTCTAGGTGTCTACGTGCTGAGTTTTTTTTCCTGAGAAATTGGAGTCCTTAAAGGACACAAAGCACTTAAGCACAAACACTTGAACGCAGTTCCTTTTTTTTTTTTATCTTCAAATGGTTTGATTTCCTTTTGCAAGCAAATCCCTCATAAATCTAGTCGGTATCTGTCTAAATGGCCTGTAATGGTGTTCTCGCATCCGGACGGGAGACTAGCAATCATTAACATTTATACTTCTTACTGGTAAAAAGGCAGATGACATAAATGCTGCAAAATGATCCAGTAATTCAATAGCTGTCACATTAGGAAATTTAATATTAAGGTCCAGGCCATAAATCCCGATTTCATGTGCTGTCAGAACAAAACGAATGCTAGGTTGTCTCTTTCTGTAGACATACACCGCCGCCGTCATCCACATTCGCCATTTAATGATGTAGTAATGAGTCCTTATCTGTACCCGGCTGCAAGGCTAGAAATCTGTTCAGTGGTGCCAACTTCAAAAACAGCGGTGCAATGTCATTTCTAGTAATAACACTTACGGAATGACTCGAGCCAAAAGTTGTTTTTTTCAAATGAAATTAGAGAAGCTGAATTTCCTTGTGCTTTGTGTTAGCGAATTGATTTAACCTCAAATAGTGTAAAAAAAACATACTTACCCCCTCAATTTGCTCACAACGGGCCGCCAGCCGCCATCTTGATTGAAGATCTCGGCCGAAACCCTGTGCGCAGTGATGTATGATGTCACAGCGCCGGCCGGCATGATGACGTAATCTTGCGGCGCGCGAGATTTCGGGTCAGATCTTTAAGCAATATGGAGTGGCCGGCCAGTCGCACGCAAATGGAGACAGTAAGTTTGATTTAATCCTTTTTTTAATGTTAATTTTACACTGTTTTTACATTCAGATGCCACAATCTTGTACAAACGTGGTGTCTGAAGGGTACAATGATGGAGGGCGGCGCTATCGCAGCTCCCTGTCATTGCACCTGCTACTTACAAAAAAATGCACTTCGTGTCGAAGTAATTCGGCACAAAGCAAATTTTTTTGTAAAATTCGGCAAATCTAACTTTTCAAATATTCGCTCATCTCTAATTGTAATATTCACTGATAAATGAATATACACTTTAGAAGAGTACGTCCCAGCAGAACGTAAATTCAGCGTAAACATTCCACAGAAAAATCTACGTTAGTTACATGTGGACTTGTGATGGATTTTGTGGTGGATTTGTCGAAGATTTCTCCCAGTGCATTAGAATGGGTGTTATCCATGGTGGAAATTTGCAGTTGACATACTATGGATTTAAAATCTGTACTGCTGGTCGATTTCCCCTTGAATTATGCAGCTGGAGGATGAGACTCGGCAATATCTCAAGAACCTCTGTGAATTTTCCACATGCAATTTTATGATGAAAAATCTACAACGTATCTGTGCCGTGTGGACGTAGGCTAAATATCCAGGTGTGTCCACCCTTACCCATACTTGCCAATCTTTAGAAGGAGCCTTCCAGAAGGAGCGAGATTTTATTTGGGCAGAGACAGGACCTTCTCACAAACCACACATCTTTAAGGTAGGCCATGCCCCCTTTTTGTGTGGTGCCCCCCCCCCCCCCCCCCCCCTCAATGTACAGCCCTGATCAAAAGTTTAAGACCACTTGAAAAATGGCAAAAAATCATATTTTACATTGTTGGATCTTAACAAGGTTCCAAGTAGAGCTTCAACATGCAACAAGAAGAAATGGGAGTGAGACAGAACATTTTTTGAGCATTCAATTAATTGAAAATAACGATTAAACTGAAACAGGCTGTTTTTCAGCTGATCCAAATTTTAGGACGACATGCCTTTAAAAGGCCAAATCTGTGCAAAGATGTGGATTCATTGTTATGTTCTGTCAGGTAGTCACACGTTGTGATGGCAAAGGCAAAAAAACTCTCCCTTTTTGAACGTGGTCGGGTTGTTGAACTGCATAAGCAGGGTCTCTCACAGTGCGCCATCGCTGCTCAGGTGGGACGCTGTAAGACAGTAATTTGGAATTTCTTAAATGATCCTGAGGGTTATGGAACAAAAAAGTCAAGTAGAAGACCCAAAAAAATTTCATCAGCTCTGAGCCGGAGGATCCAATTGGCTGTCCGTCAAGACACTGGATGATCCTCGATCCAAATTAAGGCCCTTACTGGTGCTGACTGCAGCCCCATAACCATCAGACGGCATCTGAGACAGAAGAGCTTCAAAAACAAAAAACGTCTTCAAAGACCTCGTCTCCTTGAACGCCACAGAACTGCTCGTTTGGACTTTGCAAGAGAGCACCAAACATGGGACATTCAAAGGTGGAAGAAAGTTTTATTCTCTGATGAGAAAAAATGTAACCTTGATGGTCCTGATGGTTTCCAACGTTACTGGCATGACAAGCAGATCCCACCTGAGATGTTTTCTACGCGCCACAGTGGAGCGGGCGCCATAATGGTCTGGGGTGCTTTTTCCTTCAGTGGAACAATGGAGTTTCAGGAAGTGCAGGGGCGTCAAACGGCCGCTGGCTATGTCCAGATGTTGCAGAGAGCATTCCTCATGACTGAGGGCCCTCGTCTGTGTGGTAACGACTGGGTTTTTCAACAGGACAGCGCTACAGTACACAATGCCCGCAGGACAAGGGACTTCTTCCAGGAGAATAACATCACTCTTTTGGCCCATCCTGCGTGTTCCCCTGATCTAAATCCAATTGAGAACCTTTGGGGATGGATGGCAAGGGAAGTTTACAAAAATGGACAACAGTTCCAGACAGTAGATGGCCTTCGTGCGGCCGTCTTCACCACTTGGAGAATTGTTCCCACTCACCTCATGGAAACGCTTGCATCAAGCATGCCGAAACAATAACGGCGGAGCTACTCATTACTGAGTTCATGTTTGGAAGTTGGATTTCTGTTTTGGGGGGGTTTAGTTTTTTTTTGGAGGTGTGGTCCTAAACTTTTGATCTGCTGAAAAACAGCCTATTTCAGTTTATTTGTTGTTTTCATTAAATTGAATGCTCAAAAAATGTTTTGTCTCACTCCCATTTCTTCTTGTTGCATGTTGAAGCTCTACTTGGAACTTTGTTAGGATCCAGCCATGCTAAATGTGATTTTTTGCCATTTTTCAGGTGGTCTTAAACTTTTGATCAGGACTGTATGTTGGAGGTCTTGAGGCCACATGCAGTTAAGCCTGCTTACCCTCCTGGAGGTGCCAGGAGGATTCAGCGGCAAACTGAAGATTTGCCAAATCTTCTGGAAGTTTGAGAGGTTTCCCCTTTTTCTGTGACCCTCTTGGACTATTCAAGAAAATTGCCAACTTGGCAAATATGCCCTTACCTTAGCTTTGCAAAACTCATGACAGGCCCCTGACATAACTCTATATGACATCACTTGTCTTGCAAGGACCCTCAGGGCTTGTATCCCTGCCAGTCCACTCACTCTGCTGGACTCTCACTAGGTCTCGCCCAGTCTCTCAATATTTGCTGGTATCTGGTTCTGGCAAAGTTCTGACATTGTCCACACTTACCCATCAATGGCTCCCACAGCTCATTTAAATGTCCATGGCATCACTTTGGTCCAATTGCGCAGCTCCACTCACAGTAGTTCCTGCTCGGCCTTACCCACGTTCCTTAACACTTGTTTCTGCCTACAGCTTACTCCATGTTGGTTGTGTGCGGGCCTACTTTTTCACACAGTTAGTCCTTCTTTAGACTGACTTTACTTCCTCTTTCCCAGCATCCTCTGCTGCAGCAGCCTAACACAGCCACATCCAGCCATGCATTGCTTCTCTCTCCTCTTTGCACCACCAACTGCGCTAAGGTCTGTCTGCAGCGCGTGGACAGCTTTCCCTGCTTGTTTGGTGTACAGCTCAGTGGGAGGCATTGCTAAGTAACAGTAACACTGTAGTTTGAAAATTTGTTTTGGTAAATGGCAACATTGTAGTTGGCAAATGCGAAGCCCCGCCCTGGGAACACCCAAAAACCAACAGAGAACCACCCATGCATGCATGAAGCTTACATAATCCCCACCCATTTTCAGCCTGGGAAAATCCGAATTTGCTGGCACTGGTCATGAAATTTAGGGTCAGTCTCTGCAAATTTGGGAATGTTGGCAACGGAGAGAGGTCCTCTTTACAGCATAAAAGGACAGGCACAATACAAACCAGGGAGAGGCGCCAGATAGGACACACACAGCCACAATGGCAAACACTGGTGGGGACATGGAAGACATTCAAAGTCACCAGTGCACAGAAGGTGAGACATAACAAGGCATGCATGTTCCAATCTAAAGTGGCCGTTCCACCCCCTTACACATAGACACACATGGGTCTGCAACAGAGCTGTACACGCAAAACGACAAGAGATTTTTAATCAACTGTTTGCAAAGTTGCTTCATTTTTTTTATTCTAGATGCACTGGGACATTATAAAAAAAATGTTGCAAATGCATACACGCCCTTTAACTCTCTCTTCCAGGACCAGTGTAATTAACGAGTTTATCTCAGCCATGATTTCCAACTGGTCCGAGAAATCGTCTTAGAGAAGAAGTCATCTGAAAATAACTTTTTTTCTTTATTTCGCTCCTTCCGGAGCCATTGTTCTATACAGTACATCATGGCGGTTTTATCTCGAGCGACGCTGTCATCCTCTCCCCTCCACCTGTCACACATAATCCACTTCTATTTGAATCCATATCTGAGCTCGTTGGACTATCAAGGTGACCTTTTCCGCAGATGTAACGCTCCTTTGACGCGACTGCTTAGGTGCTGCACAGTACGGATCTCACCCTTAATCTCACATTAGAAATTCTGTTAATTTGGGAATTTGCACGCTCCATATATTCCCAATAGAAAGGTTATTATATACATTCACTTTTCATTTCTCTAGAGTCAGACCTTTTTGTTCTGCAGACAGGAGGTCGGATAAGCGTTTATGGGCTGCGTGGAAGTGAACACGGGATGTCTTTCACTTACGGGTAGAGCAGGATTTGTCGTGAAGAACCATTTTCATGGTCTCATCATGGTCAATGGGGGCATATTGCTAGGATATGCCCCCGCTGTCTTATAGGTGCGGGTCCCACCGTTGGGACCCGCACCTATATCGAGAACGGAGCCCCGCAAGTGAAGGAGGGCGCACTGCGCATGCGCAGCCGCCCTCCATTAATTTTCTATGGGGCTGGCAAAAATAGCCGAGCGCTGGCTCAGCTATTTCCGTTGGCCCCATAGAGATGAACGGGAGTGGGGGCCGTGCATGCGCGGTACGCTCCCATTCACTTCTATGGGGAGCCGGCTTGGTGCTGGCCAGACCGGGGTCCTCCAGCCACCACCTTGAAATAATGGCCTGTATGCAGTGTTGGACTGGGGTGCCTAGGGCCCACCAATAAAATTCATTTTAGGGACCCACTATAAAGACACATGCAAATACCAACCACCCATGCAGTGGCGGCAGCAGCAAGATGCTACAATATGAATATGGTGGCCAGTGGTGTACACAGAGAAGTAAGGGCCCCATAGCAAGAATGAAACCAGCCCACCCCCCACACACACACAGGACAGAATGGTTTACACCTAAACCCTTTTTAATGACCCTTGGGCCATTTTTTCACTGCTTCATTTGGTAAAAGTTGTTCCTTTAGAGGATAGAGTCCTGACCAAGTTTTCACCTCCAGTAGAAGAGGAGACAATCCCAACTAAGACTGGGCCCCCTCTTGCCCTGGGCCCCATAGCAGTCATATGGTCTGCCACTATGGTAGTTACACCCCTGATGGAGGGAAGTGACTTCGAGAGGGCAGGTTCCTGGGGAAAGAGGACATGGTTAGCCTGACTCTATATCTAAAAGTCATCTGAGCCACCCAATGTGTCTATAATAATAAACTGGGTGCTTGATTAAACAATGTGCTCAGGTTTTCATATCAACATAGGCTGGTTGAGACGCTCTATGCTGACTATCTATTTCTGGTGCTGTCAGTCTACTGTGCACAAAAGGAAGGGAGAGTCCCCCTCTTCCTGGGCTCTACTGCTGCAGCCTAACACTGGAGCCACCACCTGATGGCCGGAGCAGGATCTTTCCACAACCAGAGACCAACTAGTGTGGAATATTAGGAAGTTGTCAAGACCTTCTTTTTCCCAAATGACAGGGATCCCAGAGGTGGAACATTATCTATCACACTTTTTATGGTGTATCCTATGTCTTCTCTGCAGGTTCTATAACTGGCATTGGGACTTTGTAGTTGTCCTTAAAGGGAACCTGTCATGTAGAACTGAGCCCATCGATATATAGTTTTGTAGGAAAACACTGTACTCAGTATTTACTCCCTGCTCTTTTTTTACTTAGTAGTCCAGTGGGCAGCCGGTATGATGCATCTCTTTCTTCCAGTGTTTTAACTCGAAGAAGTGGATTTATCAAAGTATTCACGACAATTTTTTTTAGAATAAACAAAAAGTTTCCCATTATGGCCCACGCCATCAAAACTGGTGAGAAAAATGGGCAGAGGTGGGGCCAGCCATTGCTCGAAAGATTTGCTATAATTTACAGTACCCTGGAAACTGGTGTAAACTACACCTCAAATCTTTACCAGCTCCTAGGTACACATTATATTTCATTGTGTTTGGACCCCAGGAGGGTGCGGCAAAATTTATTAAGAGGAGTGAGCCAACAGGATTTAGATGAAGGGGCCCAATTTATCATTCTCTTTTCCAAAAGTGAAAAATCTATTTATCGCGACAAATTTAGCAAACGACTTAACAAGCCCAATTGTCGGCTCACTTATTGCATATTACAATGACGTCACCCGAGATGATAGGGAGGCTCGTTCCCGTCGCGGCCTGCTGTTGGCTGAACCGCCCCCCCACCCCCCTTCACTGGATGTTTTGATCAGCGCAACAGGGAGCAGGGAGATGCAGCGGCGGCCGTACGGGCAGCAGAGGCGATGCAGATGCCGGGGAGCAAGGTAAGTACAACCTCTGTGAGGCGCCTGAGCACATGGGGGGGGGCATTTTTGGGTTTGGATAAGGCTACCTACATTGTGTCTTGTAAACCTATCAAGCTGCACTGCTCTGGAAGATTTTTAATGGATAGAAAATACATCATTTTAAGACGAACAACCCCCCGCCCAAGTGCCTTCACAAATTTTTTTAAACTTTTTAAAAAAGTAACTCTGCAGTGCATCTAATTATCATAGCACACTATGCCCACCCTTCTGCCCACTTTTCAAAAGCGATGGGAGCAAAACGGTAAAAAGTTTCAAATTTTGGTGCCAAAGGGGACTACTCGACACTGGGTTACACCTTTGGTATATTACCTCCAGTTGATTTGGTTTACCTGCAGTCCTAGGATGAGATAACCCTTTGTCAGTCCCAATGCAAACTTAACTCTGCTACATCTCTATTGCAGACACTCCACCCTGAAAATAATGCATCTTGTATATAAATGAGACAAGGCTAAGCCGAGTCTCATTTACCTCCCACAAAGGATGCTGGGAGTGACAAATGGTGGTGATTACAGTATATAAATACATATCAATATATGCTGCACATATTATACACGATGGGGGTATATAATAAATTGTTCTATTACGCCGGTGATGGATAACGTCAGGGCCTGAGATCTTCCGTTATGCGGCCAGACTGCGGAGTTGCTCGTTTTCTCCTGCCTACGAGTGGAGCTGCTTTGCATCGATGAGATACAAGAGTCTTAAATCAAATCTACGACAATCATACATTTATGCTGCTGACAATAAGGCAACGGCTCCAAAGTGGAAGATGTCATTGCCCAGTGTGAGAGTGAATTATGGGAACCCGGATCGGCCCCCGGTAACAAACAAGACACAATGTGGGTTGACGAACTGTCAGTTCACATGTCAAAAAGCAATTGATATATATTAATATAAAGTCAAGCAATCGAAGGCCGGGGAGCAGCGAGCAAACAGCGTTTGTAATTCAGCCATGCTCAATTCTGCCTCTATGATAAGACCTGACATATCTTAAATGAAAATGTACTAAGGAATAAAACTCTGAATGAGACAGTGTGTCAGAGAGGATCTTTCCATAGCCGGTGGGATGAAAATGCATATTGCTGGCTCACCAGACAATAAAGTATGTCATAGGCAAGCAAATACATCTCCGCCCAGAAACACCGGATTTCACTCTTCCAGACAAAATATCCTGTCAATCAAAAGCCCAAAAAAAATAGACTAAAAAACACCTTAAATAAAAGCAATAAATCTGGGTAAATGTGAAATGTGCTCAAGGACCCTATACAAAATACAGCCTGGCTTAACAGTAAGTATGTGCCCCCTACATTAAATCATTTCCTACTAAATCTTTGTAGAGATCAATAAAATTCTGGCTACCTGCAGTCACCACTAGGGGGAGCTTACTGCATACTGTGTTGTTATTAACCCCATGCCACCCACAGTGTTTCAGTCTAAATTGTCTAGATAAGGGTCCATTCACACGTCCGCAATTTGCGGATCCGCGATAAACTACAGACGTGTGAATAGCAGTTCTGTGCCTGTAGTGATTTAACTGCCCAAATAATTACAGCTGTGCTATTTTTATTTTTATTTTTTTGGGGGGAGGGCTCGTTTTGCCCCATTATTGTACCTTTTTTTATTGAAATGATTCTTTTTTTGTTTTTAGTATTAGTATTTTCTCAGATTTTTTTGTCTTCTTATTTTATTATTGGTAATGTGTATAAAATGACAACAATAGTAATAATAATATGCACAAACAGTTAAAAAATATTTTTCATTATTTTTTATTCTTTACATTTTTTGAAATTCACACTAATGACCAGTATTTAAATGTTTGGTTTAGGTTGTTTTGATTTACTATTTATAATATAATTAATATGGTATTTTGTTAAACTCCATATTAATGGACCCTCTGGGCTTCTTATATCTTTAGGATATGCCATCAATGTTTAATTGGTGGTGGTCCAACCTCCAAGACTCCAAAATACTTGGCATTCAAGAGCCTTTTCTGCTACTTAGGCACAGTGCCCCATCCATATGACTGATTGGACCTGGTACTGCAGCTGGTCCCATTTAACTTATTGCGCTGATGGGTGGGGGTTCCTGGAGCACTCCTACCAATCAACCATTGATAGCCTACCATAAGGTTCAATGAGCTCGATTCTTGCCTTTTTCTTCCCAACATAAGTGACGTGCCAATTAATTACCCAGTGGAAAAAAAAAACACATGCTGAAATTTCTTCTGCATATGAATGTGGTTGCAGAATATCCCCACAATGGATGAACGGGGATTGAAATCCCATTGTGTGAAGATGGCTTAAAGTAAGTGGCATTTATCATGTAGAGAAAGTTAATACAAGTCACTTACTAATGTATTGTCATAGTCCATGTTGGTTCCTTTGCTGGCTGGATTCACTTTTCCATTACACTATACACTGTTCGTTTCCCTGGTTACAGACCACCCTGCAATCCATCAGTGGTGGATGTGCTTGCACAATATAGGAAAAAGCACTAGCCTATGTGCACTCCCATGGTCCCAGCCACCAGAGAGGCTCATGCTTTTTCCCATATTGTGCAAGCACGACCACCACTGATGGATTGCAGGGTGGTCCATAACCATGGAAACGAGCAGTTTATAATGTGATGGAAAAATGAATCCAGCCAGCAAAGGAAGCAACATGGAGAATCACAATACATTAGTAAGTGCCTTGTATTAACTTTCTCTACATCATAAATGCCACTTATTGAAGTGAGACAACTCTTTTAAGGCAGTGATCTCCAACCTGTGACTCTTCAGCCGTTGCAAAACTACAACCCGCATCATGCCCTTATAGCCGCGGGCTTGGATGTTATGATGAGAGCTGCAGTGCCACAGGTTGGAGATCACTGGCCCGAGGGTACAGATGTCAGGATGATGCCTCCCTCGTAGATGGACAAGTTCAATCTCATTGAAGGTTCACTATGCAGCGATTCTTCCAAACGTATCTTCTACTTTGCTGCTGTGAAGCAACATCAGCGCCAAGAAGAGAATTTCACAAACTGTCAACTCTTTGACAACATGAGGTCTTCACGGACTCCCCACACAAGTAACATCTGCATCTCGGACCAAAGCGAAGCTGTCACATGTAATCAATGCCACCAACAGCCGGAGAGACAAGTCTGTTTTTCTTACATCATCAAGAACACAATCATTATTCACTTCCCACTCGGCTCCGAGACAAGGAAACGGCAGCTCTGGGATAAAAAAGGATTAATTAGATCCTACTCACTATAAACGAAGAACAAGAGCGTGTCACCGGCTGTCAACAAAAAGCTCAAGATCCTCTGACAAACAGCGAGACGCAATTAGAGGCGGCCTGGAAATATCTGATGTGTAATGAGGGGAGACAATAATTAAACAGCGTAGGTAAATATGCCTCACATGCACCCAGCAGCGGGAGTCGTTTTTATAGGAGAGAATTCGTCCAGCCCTGCACTCCAGAATTCGAAAAAGTTGCAAAATAGGGCCTATGCGTCCTTCTGGAGTTCTTTGCTCAAAAATTTTGCATCATCCTGCATTTTCACGCCCCTCACTACTATTTGGAAGTGTGAGTGGGAAAGTGGCATGGCTAGCCAGTCGAGCTGATCGATGCCAGATTTATCAACGGCAACTTTTCAAAAAGTTGTCAAAATTGTCTCCATCTTACTCCAGTAAAGGGGTGGTGTATAGGGATGAGCGAACCCGAACTGTATAGTTCGGGTTCGTACCGAATTTTGGGGTGTCCGTGACACGGACCCGAACCCGAACATTTTCGTAAAAGTCCGGGTTCGGGTTCGGTGTTCGGCTCTTTCTTGGCGCTTTTTGAAAGGCTGCAAAGCAGCCAATCAACAAGCGTCATACTACTTGCCCCAAGAGGCCATCACAGCCATGCCTACTATTGGCATGGCTGTGATTGGCCAGTGCAGCATGTGACCCAGCCTCTATTTAAGCTGGAGTCACGTAGCGCCGCACGTCACTCTGCTATGATCAGTATAGGGAGAGGTTGCAGCTGCGACGTTAGGGCGAGATTAGGCAGATTAACTCCTCCAAAAGACTTCATTCTGTGATCGATCTGCAGCTGTGGATCATTGAAGTGCTATTATTGACTTGCTCACTTTTTTGAGGCTGCCCAGAGCGTTTTTAGATCACTTTTTTTCTGGGGTGATCGGCGGCCATTTTGTGACTTGTGGTGCGCCAGCACGAGCTATCACCAAGTGTATTTAACCATCGATAGTGTGGTTATTTTGTGCTATATCCTACATCAGCTGCAGGCTGAGCCTGTGTCACCGAAGTGCATTTAACCATCAACAGTCTGGTTATTTTTTGGCCATATACTACATCAGCTGCAGGCTGAGCCTGTGTCACCCAAGTGCATTTAACCATCAACAGTCTGATTATTTTTTGGCCATATACTACATCAGCTGCAGGCTGAGCCTGTGTCACCCAAGTGTATTTAACCATCGATAGTGTGGTTATTTTGTGCTATATCCTACATCAGCTGCAGGCTGAGCCTGTGTCACCCAAGTGCATTTAACCATCAACAGTCTGATTATTTTTTGGCCATATACTACATCTGGTGCAGGCTGAGCCTGTGTCACCCAAGTGCATTTAACCATCAACAGTCTGATTATTTTTTGGCCATATACTACATCTGGTGCAGGCTGAGCCTGTGTCACCCAAGTGCATTTAACCATCAACAGTGTGGTTATTTTTTGGCCATATATTACATCAGGGGCAAGTTGAGCCTGTCACCCAGCGCCTAAAAAATAGACCTGACATTTCTATTCAACCAAATCTGTACTGTTTTAGCTGGTCAAGTTATTTGTATTGACCGTAAAAGCACACTTTTTTTTCTGGGTTGAAAAAGCATTCCCAAATTTGCCATTCTCAAAATAACTAGTTTCTGGTATTTGAGGCCTACTTGAAATCTATCCCAAAAAGAAAATCTTATATTGAAGGTATTGATAGTGTCATTCAGAAAAACCTAAGACACACGCTAGCGTGCTGATAGAAGTGTGATTCTGTGATTAAACCTATACCTGTCACACAGCGCAAAAAAAAACAGGTCTCACATCTCTATTCAACCAAATCTGCACTGTTTTAGCTGGTCAAGTTATTTGTAGTGACCGTAAAAGCAGACTTTTTGTTCTGGGTTGAAAAAGCATTCCCAAATTTGCCATTCTCAAAATAACTAGTTTCTGGTATTTGAGGCCTACTTGAAATCTATCCCAAAAAGAAAATCTTACATTGAAGGTATTGATAGTGTTATTCAGAAAAACCTAAGACACACGCTAGCGTGCTGATAGAAGTGTGATTCTGTGATTAAACCTATACCTGTCACACAGCGCAAAAAAAAACAGGTCTCACATCTCTATTTAACCAAATCTCTACTGTTTTAGCTGGTCAAGTTATTTGTAGTGACCGTAAAAGCACACTTTTTTTTCTGGGTTGAAAAACCATTCCCAAATTTGCCATTCTCAAAATTGTGGTGAACGGGAACAATGAGGAAAACATCTAATAAGGGACGCGGACGTGGACATGGTCGTGGTGGTGTTAGTGTACCCTCTGGTGCTGGGAGAGGACGTGGCCGTTCTGCCACAGCCACACGTCCTAGAGAACCAACTACCTCAGGTCCCAGTAGCCAGCA
This sequence comes from Bufo bufo, assembly GCF_905171765.1. NCBI lineage: Eukaryota > Metazoa > Chordata > Amphibia > Anura > Bufonidae > Bufo > Bufo bufo. Next base: position 213,519,022 of record NC_053397.1, read on the forward strand.
GAATTTACAGCGATATTTGGTGGGGCCCAATGCCGTTCTAAGGATGGTAAGGCCTGAGCAGGTGCAGGCATTAGTCAATTGGGTGGCCGACAGTGGATCCAGCACGTTCACATTATCTCCCACCCAGTCTTCTGCAGAAAGCGCACAGATGGCGCATGAAAACCATGCCCATCGGTCTGTCACATCACCCCCATGCATATCAGGGAAACTGTCTGAGCCTCAAGTTATGCAGCAGTCTCTTATGCTGTTTGAAGACTCTGCTGCCAGGGTTTCCCAAGGGCATCCACCTAGCCCTTCCCCAGGGGTGGAAGAGATAGAATGCACTAACGCACAACCACTTATTTTTCCTGATAATGAGGACATGGGAATACCACCTCAGCACGTCTCTGATGATGACGAAACACAGGTGCCAACTGCTGCGTCTTTCTGCAGTGTGCAGACTGAACAGGAGGTCAGGGGTCAAGACTGGGTGGAAGACGATGCAGGGGACGATGAGGTCCTAGACCCCACATGGAATGAAGGTCGTGCCACTGACTTTCACAGTTCGGAGGAAGAGGCAGTGGGGAGACCGAGCCAACAGCGTAGCAAAAGAGGGAGCAGTGGGCAAAATCAGAACACCCGCCGCCAAGAGACTCCGCCTGCTACTGACCGCCGCCATCTGGGACCGAGCACCCCAAAGGCAGCTTCAAGGAGTTCCCTGGCATGGCACTTCTTCAAACAATGTGCTGACGACAAGACCCGAGTGGTTTGCACGGTGTGCCATCAGAGCCTGAAGCGAGGCATTAACGTTCTGAACCTTAGCACAACCTGCATGACCAGGCACCTGCATGCAAAGCATGAACTGCAGTGGAGTAAACACCTTAAAAACAAAGAAGTCACTCAGGCTCCCCCTGCTACCTCTTCTGCTGCTGTTGCCTCGGCCTCTTCTGCTGCTGCCGCCGCCTCGGCCTCTTCCTCCGCCTCTGGAGGAACGTTGGCACCTGCCGCCCAGCAAACATGGGATGTACCACCAACACCACCACCTGCGTCACCAAGCATCTCAACCATGTCACACGGCAGCGTTCAGCTCTCCATCTCACAAACATTTGAGAGAAAGCGTAAATTCCAACCTAGCCACCCTCGATCCCTGGCCCTGAATGCCAGCATTTCTAAACTACTGGCCTATGAAATGCTGTCATTTAGGCTGGTGGACACACACAGCTTCAAACAGCTCATGTCACTTGCTGTCCCACAGTATGTTGTTCCCAGCCGCCACTACTTCTCCAAGAGAGCCGTGCCTTCCCTGCACAAACAAGTGTCCGATAAAATCAAGTGTGCACTGCGCAACGCCATCTGTGGCAAGGTCCACCTAACCTGGACCAGTAAGCACGGCCAGGGACGCTATATCTCCCTAACTGCACACTGGGTAAATGTAGCGGCGGCTGGGCCCCCGGCGGAGAGCTGTTTGGCGCACGTCCTTCCGCCGCCAAGGATCGCAGGGCAACATTCTTTGCCTCCTGTCTCCTCCTCCTCCTACTCAGCTTCCTCCTCCTCTTCTTCCACCTGCTCATCCAGTCAGCCACACACCTTCACCACCAACTTCAGCACAGCACGGGGTAAACGTCAGCAGGCCATTCTGAAACTTATATGTTTGGGGGACAGGCCCCACACCGCACAGGAGTTGTGGCGGGGTATAGAACAACATACCGACGAGTGGTTGCTGCCGGTGAGCCTCAAGTCCGGCCTGGTGGTGTGCGATAATGGGCGAAATCTCGTTGCAGCTCTGGGACTAGCCGGTTTGACGCACATCCCTTGCCTGGCGCATGTGCTGAATTTGGTGGTGCAGAAGTTCATTCGCAACTACCCCGACATGTCAGAGCTGCTGCATAAAGTGCGGGCAGTCTGTTCGCGCTTCCAGCGTTCACACCCTGCCGCTGCTCGCCTGTCTGCGCTACAGCGTAACTTCGGCCTTCCCGCTCACCGCCTCATATGCGACGTACCCACCAGGTGGAACTCCACCTTGCATATGCTGGACAGACTGTGCGAGCAGCAGCAGGCCATAGTGGAGTTTCAGCTGCAGCACGCACGGGTCAGTCTAACTGTGGATCAGACACACTTCACCACCAATGACTGGGCCTCCATGCGAGACCTGTGTGCCCTGTTGCGTTGTTTCGAGTACTCCACCAACATGGCCAGTGGCGATGACGCCGTTATCAGCGTTACAATACCACTTCTATGTCTCCTTGAGAAAACACTTAGGGCGATGATGGAAGAGGAGGTGGCCCAGGAGGAAGAGGAGGAAGAGGGGTCATTTTTAGCACTTTCAGGCCAGTCTCTTCGAAGTGACTCAGAGGGAGGTTTTTTGCAACACCAGAGGCCAGGCACAAATGTGGCCAGACAGGGCCCACTACTGGAGGACGAGGAGGACACAGGACGATGACGATGACGATACGCCTCCCACAGAGGACAGCTTGTCCTTACCTCTGGGCAGCCTGGCACACATGAGTGACTACATGCTGCAGTGCCTGCGCAACGACAGCAGAGTTGCCCACATTTTAACGTGTGCGGACTACTGGGTTGCCACCCTGCTGGATCCCCGGTACAAAGACAATGTGCCCACCTTACTTCCTACACTGGAGCGTGATAGGAAGATGCGTGAGTACAAGCGCACGTTGGTAGACGCGCTACTGAGAGCATTCCCAAATGTCACAGGGGAACCAGTGGAAGCCCAAGGCGAAGGCAGAGGAGGAGCAAGAGGTCGCCAACGCAACTGTGTCACGGCCAGCTCCTCTGAGGGCAGGGTTAGCATGGCAGAGATGTGGAAAAGTTTTGTCACCACGCCACAGCTAACTGCACCACCACCTGATACGGAACGTGTTAGCAGGAGGCAACATTTCACTAACATGGTGGAACAGTACCTGTGCACACCCCTCCACGTACTGACTGATGGTTCGGCCCCATTTAACTTCTGGGTCTCCAAATTGTCCACGTGCCCAGAGCTAGCCTTTTATGCCTTGGAGGTGCTGGCCTGCCTGGCGGCCAGCATTTTGTCTGAACGTGTATTCAGCACGGCAGGGGGCGTCATTACAGACAAACGCAGCCGCCTGTCTACAGCCGATGTGGACAAGCTGACGTTTAGAAAAATGAACCAGGCATGGATCCCACAGGACCTGTCCATCCCTTGTGCAGATTAGATATTAACTACCTCCCCTTAACAATATATTATTCTACTCCAGGGCACTTCCTCATTCAATACTATTTTTAATTTCATTTTACCATTATATTGCGGGGCAACCCAAAGTTGAATGAACCTCTCCTCTGTCTGGGTGCCTGGGCCTAAATGTGTGACAGTGGCCTGTTCCAGTGGTGGGTGACGTGAAGACTGATTCTCTGCTATGACATGAAGACAGATTCTGCGCTGACATAAGGCCAGATTCTCTGTTACGGGACCTCTCTCCTCTGCCTGGGTGCCTGGGCCTAAATGTGTGACAGTGGCCTGTTCCAGTGGTGGGTGACGTGAAGCCTGATTCTCTGCTATGACATGAATACAGATTCTGCGCTGACATAAGGCCAGATTCTCTGTTACGGGACCTCTCTCCTCTGCCTGGGTGCCGGGGCCTAAATGTGTGACAGTGGCCTGTTCCAGCGGTGGGTGACGTGAAGCCTGATTCTCTGCTATGACATGAATACAGATTCTGCGCTGACATAAGGCCAGATTCTCTGGTACGGGACCGCTCTCCTATGTCTGGGTGCCGGGGCCTAAATGTGTGACAGTGGCCTGTTCCAGTGGTGGGTGACGTGAAGCCTGATTCTCTGCTATGACATGAATACAGATTCTGCGCTGACATAAGGCCAGATTCTCTGTTACGGGACCTCTCTCCTCTGCCTGGGTGCCTGGGCCTAAATGTGTAACAGTGGCCTGTTCCAGTGGTGGGTGACGTGAAGCCTGATTCTCTGCTATGACATGAAGACAGATTCTGCGCTGACATAAGGCCAGATTCTCTGTTACGGGACCGCTCTCCTCTGTCTGGGTGCCGGGGCCTAAATGTGTGACAGTGGCCTGTTCCAGTGGTGGGTGACGTGAAGCATGATTATCTGCTATGACATGAAAACAGATTCTGCGCTGACATAAGGCCAGATTCTCTGTTACGGGACCTCTCTCCTCTGCCTGGGTGCCTGGGCCTAAATGTGTGACAGTGGCCTGTTCCAGTGGTGGGTGACGTGAAGCCTGATTCTCTGCTATGACATGAAGACAGATTCTGCGCTGACATAAGGCCAGATTCTCTGTTACGGGACCGCTCTCCTCTGTCTGGGTGCCGGGGCCTAAATGTGTGACAGTGGCCTGTTCCAGTGGTGGGTGACGTGAAGCCTGATTCTCTGCTATGACATGAATAGAGATTCTGCGCTGACATAAGGCCAGATTCTCTGTTACGGGACCTCTCTCCTCTGCCTGGGTGCCTGGGCCTAAATGTGTGACAGTGGCCTGTTCCAGTGGTGGGTGACGTGAAGCCTGATTCTCTGCTATGACATGAAGACAGATTCTGCGCTGACATAAGGCCAGATTCTCTGTTACGGGACCTCTCTCCTCTGCCTGGGTGCCTGGGCCTAAATGTGTGACAGTGGCCTGTTCCAGTGGTGGGTGACGTGAAGCCTGATTCTCTGCTATGACATGAATACAGATTCTGTGCTGACATAAGGCCAGATTCTCTGTTACGGGACCGCTCTCCTCTGTCTGGGTGCCGGGGCCTAAATGTGTGACAGTGGCCTGTTCCAGTGGTGGGTGACGTGAAGCCTGATTCTCTGCTATGACATGAATACAGATTCTGCGCTGACATAAGGCCAGATTCTCTGTTACGGGACCTCTCTTCTCTGCCTGGGTGCCTGGGCCTAAATGTGTGACAGTGGCCTGTTCCAGTGGTGGGTGACGTGAAGCCTGATTCTCTGCTATGACATTAAGACAGATTCTGCGCTGACATAAGGCCAGATTCTCTGTTACGGGACCGCTTTCCTCTGTCTGGGTGCAGGGGCCTAAATGTGTGACAGTGGCCTGTTCCAGTGGTGAATGACGTGAAGCCTGATTCTCTGCTATGACATGAAGACAGATTCTGCGCTGACATAAGGCCAGATTCTCTGTTACGGGACCGCTCTCCTCTGTCTGGGTGCCGGGGCCTAAATGTGTGACAGTGGCCTGTTCCAGTGGTGGGTGACGTGAAGCCTGATTCTCTGCTATGACATGAAGACAGATTCTGCGCTGACATAAGGCCAGATTCTCTGTTACGGGACCTCTCTCCTCTGCCTGGGTGCCTGGGCCTAAATGTGTGACAGTGGCCTGTTCCAGTGATGGGTGACTTGAAGCCTGATTCTCTGCTATGACATGAAGACAGATTCTGCGCTGACATAAGGCCAGATTCTCTGTTACGGGACCTCTCTCCTCTGCCTGGGTGCCGGGGCCTAAATGTGTGACAGTGGCCTGTTCCAGTGGTGGGTGACGTGAAGCCTGATTCTCTGCTATGACATGAAGACAGATTCTGCGCTGACATAAGGCCAGATTCTCTGTTACGGGACCTCTCTCCTCTGCCTGGGTGCCTGGGCCTAAATGTGTGACAGTGGCCTGTTCCAGTGGTGAATGACGTGAAGCCTGATTCTCTGCTATGACATGAAGACAGATTCTGCGCTGACATAAGGCCAGATTCTCTGTTACGGGACCGCTCTCCTCTGTCTGGGTGCCGGGGCCTAAATGTGTGACAGTGGCCTGTTCCAGTGGTGGGTGACGTGAAGCCTGATTCTCTGCTATGACATGAAGACAGATTCTGCGCTGACATAAGGCCAGATTCTCTGTTACGGGACCTCTCTCCTCTGCCTGGGTGCCTGGGCCTAAATGTGTGACAGTGGCCTGTTCCAGTGGTGGGTGACGTGAAGCCTGATTCTCTGCTATGACATTAAGACAGATTCTGCGCTGACATAAGGCCAGATTCTCTGTTACGGGACCGCTTTCCTCTGTCTGGGTGCCGGGGCCTAAATGTGTGATAGTGGCCTGTTCCAGTGGTGGGTGACGTGAAGCCTGATTCTCTGCTATGACATGAATAGAGATTCTGCGCTGACATAAGGCCAGATTCTCTGTTACGGGACCTCTCTCCTCTGCCTGGGTGCCTGGGCCTAAATGTGTGACAGTGGCCTGTTCCAGTGGTGGGTGACGTGAAGCCTGATTCTCTGCTATGACATGAAGACAGATTCTGCGCTGACATAAGGCCAGATTCTCTGTTACGGGACCGCTCTCCTCTGTCTGGGTGCCGGGGCCTAAATGTGTGACAGTGGCCTGTTCCAGTGGTGGGTGACGTGAAGCCTGATTCTCTGCTATGACATGAATACAGATTCTGCGCTGACATAAGGCCAGATTCTCTGTTACGGGACCTCTCTCCTCTGCCTGGGTGCCTGGGCCTAAATGTGTGACAGTGGCCTGTTCCAGTGGTGGGTGACGTGAAGCCTGATTCTCTGCTATGACATGAAGACAGATTCTGCGCTGACATAAGGCCAGATTCTCTGTTACGGGACCTCTCTCCTCTGCCTGGGTGCCGGGGCCTAAATGTGTGACAGTGGCCTGTTCCAGTGGTGGGTGACGTGAAGCCTGATTCTCTGCTATGACATGAAGACAGATTCTGCGCTGACATAAGGCCAGATTCTCTGTTACGGGACCGCTCTCCTCTGTCTGGGTGCCGGGGCCTAAATGTGTGACAGTGGCCTGTTCCAGTGGTGGGTGACGTGAAGCCTGATTCTCTGCTATGACATGAAGACAGATTCTGCGCTGACATAAGGCCAGATTCTCTGTTACGGGACCTCTCTCCTCTGCCTGGGTGCCTGGGCCTAAATGTGTGACAGTGGCCTGTTCCAGTGGTGGGTGACGTGAAGCCTGATTCTCTGCTATGACATTAAGACAGATTCTGCGCTGACATAAGGCCAGATTCTCTGTTACGGGACCGCTTTCCTCTGTCTGGGTGCAGGGGCCTAAATGTGTGACAGTGGCCTGTTCCAGTGGTGGGTGACGTGAAGCCTGATTCTCTGCTATGACATGAATACAGATTCTGCGCTGACATAAGGCCAGATTCTCTGTTACGGGACCTCTCTCCTCTGCCTGGGTGCCTGGGCCTAAATGTGTGACAGTGGCCTGTTCCAGTGGTGGGTGACGTGAAGCCTGATTCTCTGCTATGACATGAAGACAGATTCTGCGCTGACATAAGGCCAGATTCTCTGTTACGGGACCGCTCTCCTCTGTCTGGGTGCTGGGGCCTAAATGTGTGACAGTGGCCTGTTCCAGTGGTGGGTGACGTGAAGCCTGATTCTCTGCTATGACATGAAGACAGATTCTGCGCTGACATAAGGCCAGATTCTCTGTTACGGGACCTCTCTCCTCTGCCTGGGTGCCTGGGCCTAAATGTGTGACAGTGGCCTGTTCCAGTGATGGGTGACATGAAGCCTGATTCTCTGCTATGACATGAAGACAGATTCTGCGCTGACATAAGGCCAGATTCTCTGTTACGGGACCTCTCTCCTCTGCCTGGGTGCCTGGGCCTAAATGTGTGACAGTGGCCTGTTCCAGTGGTGGGTGACGTGAAGCCTGATTCTCTGCTATGACATGAAGACAGATTCTGCGCTGACATAAGGCCAGATTCTCTGTTACGGGACCTCTCTCCTCTGCCTGGGTGCCGGGGCCTAAATGTGTGACAGTGGCCTGTTCCAGTGGTGGGTGACGTGAAGCCTGATTCTCTGCTATGACATTAAGACAGATTCTGCGCTGACATAAGGCCAGATTCTCTGTTACGGGACCGCTTTCCTCTGTCTGGGTGCCGGGGCCTAAATGTGTGACAGTGGCCTGTTCCAGTGGTGGGTGACGTGAAGCCTGATTCTCTGCTATGACATGAATACAGATTCTGCGCTGACATAAGGCCAGATTCTCTGTTACGGGACCTCTCTCCTCTGCCTGGGTGCCTGGGCCTAAATGTGTGACAGTGGCCTGTTCCAGTGGTGGGTGACGTGAAGCCTGATTCTCTGCTATGACATGAAGACAGATTCTGCGCTGACATAAGGCCAGATTCTCTGTTACGGGACCGCTCTCCTCTGTCTGGGTGCCGGGGCCTAAATGTGTGACAGTGGCCTGTTCCAGTGGTGGGTGACGTGAAGCCTGATTCTCTGCTATGACATGAATAGAGATTCTGCGCTGACATAAGGCCAGATTCTCTGTTACGGGACCTCTCTCCTCTGCCTGGGTGCCTGGGCCTAAATGTGTGACAGTGGCCTGTTCCAGTGGTGGGTGACGTGAAGCCTGATTCTCTGCTATGACATGAAGACAGATTCTGCGCTGACATAAGGCCAGATTCTCTGTTACGGGACCTCTCTCCTCTGCCTGGGTGCCGGGGCCTAAATGTGTGACAGTGGCCTGTTCCAGTGGTGGGTGACGTGAAGCCTGATTCTCTGCTATGACATGAAGACAGATTCTGCGCTGACATAAGGCCAGATTCTCTGTTACGGGACCGCTCTCCTCTGTCTGGGTGCCGGGGCCTAAATGTGTGACAGTGGCCTGTTCCAGTGGTGGGTGACGTGAAGCCTGATTCTCTGCTATGACATGAAGACAGATTCTGCGCTGACATAAGGCCAGATTCTCTGTTACGGGACCTCTCTCCTCTGCCTGGGTGCCTGGGCCTAAATGTGTGACAGTGGCCTGTTCCTGTGGTGGGTGACGTGAAGCCTGATTCTCTGCTATGACATTAAGACAGATTCTGCGCTGACATAAGGCCAGATTCTCTGTTACGGGACCGCTTTCCTCTGTCTGGGTGCCGGGGCCTAAATGTGTGACAGTGGCCTGTTCCAGTGGTGGGTGACGTGAAGCCTGATTCTCTGCTATGACATGAATACAGATTCTGCGCTGACATAAGGCCAGATTCTCTGTTACGGGACCTCTCTCCTCTGCCTGGGTGCCTGGGCCTAAATGTGTGACAGTGGCCTGTTCCAGTGGTGGGTGACGTGAAGCCTGATTCTCTGCTATGACATGAAGACAGATTCTGCGCTGACATAAGGCCAGATTCTCTGTTACGGGACCGCTCTCCTCTGTCTGGGTGCCGGGGCCTAAATGTGTGACAGTGGCCTGTTCCAGTGGTGGGTGACGTGAAGCCTGATTCTCTGCTATGACATGAATACAGATTCTGCGCTGACATAAGGCCAGATTCTCTGTTACGGGACCTCTCTCCTCTGCCTGGGTGCCTGGGCCTAAATGTGTGACAGTGGCCTGTTCCAGTGGTGGGTGACGTGAAGCCTGATTCTCTGCTATGACATGAAGACAGATTCTGCGCTGACATAAGGCCATATTCTCTGTTACGGGACCTCTCTCCTCTGCCTGGGTGCCTGGGCCTAAATGTGTGACAGTGGCCTGTTCCAGTGGTGGGTGACGTGAAGCCTGATTCTCTGCTATGACATGAAGACAGATTCTGCGCTGACATAAGGCCAGATTCTCTGTTACGGGACCGCTCTCCTCTGTCTGGGTGCCGGGGCCTAAATGTGTGACAGTGGCCTGTTCCAGTGGTGGGTGACGTGAAGCCTGATTCTCTGCTATGACATGAATAGAGATTCTGCGCTGACATAAGGCCAGATTCTCTGTTACGGGACCTCTCTCCTCTGCCTGGGTGCCTGGGCCTAAATGTGTGACAGTGGCCTGTTCCAGTGGTGGGTGACGTGAAGCCTGATTCTCTGCTATGACATGAAGACAGATTCTGCGCTGACATAAGGCCAGATTCTCTGTTACGGGACCTCTCTCCTCTGCCTGGGTGCCTGGGCCTAAATGTGTGACAGTGGCCTGTTCCAGTGGTGGGTGACGTGAAGCCTGATTCTCTGCTATGACATGAATACAGATTCTGCGCTGACATAAGGCCAGATTCTCTGTTACGGGACCTCTCTCCTCTGCCTGGGTGCCTGGGCCTAAATGTGTGACAGTGGCCTGTTCCAGTGGTGGGTGACGTGAAGCCTGATTCTCTGCTATGACATGAAGACAGATTCTGCGCTGACATAAGGCCAGATTCTCTGTTACGGGACCGCTCTCCTCTGTCTGGGTGCCGGGGCCTAAATGTGTGACAGTGGCCTGTTCCAGTGGTGGGTGACGTGAAGCCTGATTCTCTGCTATGACATGAATACAGATTCTGCGCTGACATAAGGCCAGATTCTCTGTTACGGGACCTCTCTCCTCTGCCTGGGTGCCTGGGCCTAAATGTGTGACAGTGGCCTGTTCCAGTGGTGGGTGACGTGAAGCCTGATTCTCTGCTATGACATGAAGACAGATTCTGCGCTGACATAAGGCCAGATTCTCTGTTACGGGACCTCTCTCCTCTGCCTGGGTGCCGGGGCCTAAATGTGTGACAGTGGCCTGTTCCAGTGGTGGGTGACGTGAAGCCTGATTCTCTGCTATGACATGAAGACAGATTCTGCGCTGACATAAGGCCAGATTCTCTGTTACGGGACCGCTCTCCTCTGTCTGGGTGCCGGGGCCTAAATGTGTGACAGTGGCCTGTTCCAGTGGTGGGTGACGTGAAGCCTGATTCTCTGCTATGACATGAAGACAGATTCTGCGCTGACATAAGGCCAGATTCTCTGTTACGGGACCGCTCTCCTCTGTCTGGGTGCCGGGGCCTAAATATGTGACAGTGGCCTGTTCCAGTGGTGGGTGACGTGAAGCCTGATTCTCTGCTATGACATGAATAGAGATTCTGCGCTGACATAAGGCCAGATTCTCTGTTACGGGACCTCTCTCCTCTGCCTGGGTGCCTGGGCCTAAATGTGTGACAGTGGCCTGTTCCAGTGGTGGGTGACGTGAAGCCTGATTCTCTGCTATGACATGAAGACAGATTCTGCGCTGACATAAGGCCAGATTCTCTGTTACGGGACCTCTCTCCTCTGCCTGGGTGCCGGGGCCTAAATGTGTGACAGTGGCCTGTTCCAGTGGTGGGTGACGTGAAGCCTGATTCTCTGCTATGACATGAAGACAGATTCTGCGCTGACATAAGGCCAGATTCTCTGTTACAGGACCGCTCTCCTCTGTCTGGGTGCCGGGGCCTAAATGTGTGACAGTGGCCTGTTCCAGTGGTGGGTGACGTGAAGCCTGATTCTCTGCTATGACATGAAGACAGATTCTGCGCTGACATAAGGCCAGATTCTCTGTTACGGGACCTCTCTCCTCTGCCTGGGTGCCTGGGCCTAAATGTGTGACAGTGGCCTGTTCCAGTGGTGGGTGACGTGAAGCCTGATTCTCTGCTATGACATTAAGACAGATTCTGCGCTGACATAAGGCCAGATTCTCTGTTACGGGACCGCTTTCCTCTGTCTGGGTGCCGGGGCCTAAATGTGTGACAGTGGCCTGTTCCAGTGGTGGGTGACGTGAAGCCTGATTCTCTGCTATGACATGAATACAGATTCTGCGCTGACATAAGGCCAGATTCTCTGTTACGGGACCTCTCTCCTCTGCCTGGGTGCCTGGGCCTAAATGTGTGACAGTGGCCTGTTCCAGTGGTGGGTGACGTGAAGCCTGATTCTCTGCTATGACATGAAGACAGATTCTGCGCTGACATAAGGCCAGATTCTCTGTTACGGGACCGCTCTCCTCTGTCTGGGTGCCGGGGCCTAAATATGTGACAGTGGCCTGTTCCAGTGGTGGGTGACGTGAAGCCTGATTCTCTGCTATGACATGAATAGAGATTCTGCGCTGACATAAGGCCAGATTCTCTGTTACGGGACCTCTCTCCTCTGCCTGGGTGCCTGGGCCTAAATGTGTGACAGTGGCCTGTTCCAGTGGTGGGTGACGTGAAGCCTGATTCTCTGCTATGACATGAAGACAGATTCTGCGCTGACATAAGGCCAGATTCTCTGTTACGGGACCTCTCTCCTCTGCCTGGGTGCCGGGGCCTAAATGTGTGACAGTGGCCTGTTCCAGTGGTGGGTGACGTGAAGCCTGATTCTCTGCTATGACATGAATACAGATTCTGCGCTGACATAAGGCCAGATTCTCTGTTACAGGACCGCTCTCCTCTGTCTGGGTGCCGGGGCCTAAATGTGTGACAGTGGCCTGTTCCAGTGGTGGGTGACGTGAAGCCTGATTCTCTGCTATGACATGAAGACAGATTCTGCGCTGACATAAGGCCAGATTCTCTGTTACGGGACCTCTCTCCTCTGCCTGGGTGCCTGGGCCTAAATGTGTGACAGTGGCCTGTTCCAGTGGTGGGTGACGTGAAGCCTGATTCTCTGCTATGACATTAAGACAGATTCTGCGCTGACATAAGGCCAGATTCTCTGTTACGGGACCGCTTTCCTCTGTCTGGGTGCCGGGGCCTAAATGTGTGACAGTGGCCTGTTCCAGTGGTGGGTGACGTGAAGCCTGATTCTCTGCTATGACATGAATACAGATTCTGCGCTGACATAAGGCCAGATTCTCTGTTACGGGACCTCTCTCCTCTGCCTGGGTGCCTGGGCCTAAATGTGTGACAGTGGCCTGTTCCAGTGGTGGGTGACGTGAAGCCTGATTCTCTGCTATGACATGAAGACAGATTCTGCGCTGACATAAGGCCAGATTCTCTGTTACGGGACCGCTCTCCTCTGTCTGGGTGCCGGGGCCTAAATGTGTGACAGTGGCCTGTTCCAGTGGTGGGTGACGTGAAGCCTGATTCTCTGCTATGACATGAATACAGATTCTGCGCTGACATAAGGCCAGATTCTCTGTTACGGGACCTCTCTCCTCTGCCTGGGTGCCTGGGCCTAAATGTGTGACAGTGGCCTGTTCCAGTGGTGGGTGACGTGAAGCCTGATTCTCTGCTATGACATGAAGACAGATTCTGCGCTGACATAAGGCCAGATTCTCTGTTACGGGACCGCTCTCCTCTGTCTGGGTGCCGGGGCCTAAATGTGTGACAGTGGCCTGTTCCAGTGGTGGGTGACGTGAAGCCTGATTCTCTGCTATGACATGAATAGAGATTCTGCGCTGACATAAGGCCAGATTCTCTGTTACGGGACCTCTCTCCTCTGCCTGGGTGCCTGGGCCTAAATGTGTGACAGTGGCCTGTTCCAGTGGTGGGTGACGTGAAGCCTGATTCTCTGCTATGACATGAAGACAGATTCTGCGCTGACATAAGGCCAGATTCTCTGTTACGGGACCTCTCTCCTCTGCCTGGGTGCCTGGGCCTAAATGTGTGACAGTGGCCTGTTCCAGTGGTGGGTGACGTGAAGCCTGATTCTCTGCTATGACATGAATACAGATTCTGCGCTGACATAAGGCCAGATTCTCTGTTACGGGACCTCTCTCCTCTGCCTGGGTGCCTGGGCCTAAATGTGTGACAGTGGCCTGTTCCAGTGGTGGGTGACGTGAAGCCTGATTCTCTGCTATGACATGAAGACAGATTCTGCGCTGACATAAGGCCAGATTCTCTGTTACGGGACCGCTCTCCTCTGTCTGGGTGCCGGGGCCTAAATGTGTGACAGTGGCCTGTTCCAGTGGTGGGTGACGTGAAGCCTGATTCTCTGCTATGACATGAATACAGATTCTGCGCTGACATAAGGCCAGATTCTCTGTTACGGGACCTCTCTCCTCTGCCTGGGTGCCTGGGCCTAAATGTGTGACAGTGGCCTGTTCCAGTGGTGGGTGACGTGAAGCCTGATTCTCTGCTATGACATGAAGACAGATTCTGCGCTGACATAAGGCCAGATTCTCTGTTACGGGACCTCTCTCCTCTGCCTGGGTGCCGGGGCCTAAATGTGTGACAGTGGCCTGTTCCAGTGGTGGGTGACGTGAAGCCTGATTCTCTGCTATGACATGAAGACAGATTCTGCGCTGACATAAGGCCAGATTCTCTGTTACGGGACCGCTCTCCTCTGTCTGGGTGCCGGGGCCTAAATGTGTGACAGTGGCCTGTTCCAGTGGTGGGTGACGTGAAGCCTGATTCTCTGCTATGACATGAAGACAGATTCTGCGCTGACATAAGGCCAGATTCTCTGTTACGGGACCTCTCTCCTCTGCCTGGGTGCCTGGGCCTAAATGTGTGACAGTGGCCTGTTCCAGTGGTGGGTGACGTGAAGCCTGATTCTCTGCTATGACATTAAGACAGATTCTGCGCTGACATAAGGCCAGATTCTCTGTTACGGGACCGCTTTCCTCTGTCTGGGTGCCGGGGCCTAAATGTGTGACAGTGGCCTGTTCCAGTGGTGGGTGACGTGAAGCCTGATTCTCTGCTATGACATGAATACAGATTCTGCGCTGACATAAGGCCAGATTCTCTGTTACGGGACCTCTCTCCTCTGCCTGGGTGCCTGGGCCTAAATGTGTGACAGTGGCCTGTTCCAGTGGTGGGTGACGTGAAGCCTGATTCTCTGCTATGACATGAAGACAGATTCTGCGCTGACATAAGGCCAGATTCTCTGTTACGGGACCGCTCTCCTCTGTCTGGGTGCCGGGGCCTAAATGTGTGACAGTGGCCTGTTCCAGTGGTGGGTGACGTGAAGCCTGATTCTCTGCTATGACATGAATACAGATTCTGCGCTGACATAAGGCCAGATTCTCTGTTACGGGACCTCTCTCCTCTGCCTGGGTGCCTGGGCCTAAATGTGTGACAGTGGCCTGTTCCAGTGGTGGGTGACGTGAAGCCTGATTCTCTGCTATGACATGAAGACAGATTCTGCGCTGACATAAGGCCAGATTCTCTGTTACGAGACCTCTCTCCTCTGCCTGGGTGCCTGGGCCTAAATGTGTGACAGTGGCCTGTTCCAGTGGTGGGTGACGTGAAGCCTGATTCTCTGCTATGACATGAAGACAGATTCTGCGCTGACATAAGGCCAGATTCTCTGTTACGGGACCGCTCTCCTCTGTCTGGGTGCCGGGGCCTAAATGTGTGACAGTGGCCTGTTCCAGTGGTGGGTGACGTGAAGCCTGATTCTCTGCTATGACATGAAGACAGATTCTGTGCTGACATCAGGCCAGATTCTCTGTTACGGGACCTCTCTCCTCTGCCTGGGTGCCGGGGCCTAAATGTGTGACAGTGGCCTGTTCCAGTGGTGGGTGACGTGAAGCCTGATTCTCTGCTATGACATGAAGACTGATTCTGCGCTGACATGAAGCCAGATTCTCTGCTATGGCATGAAGAGACTGATTCTCTGCTGACATGAAGCCAGATTCTTTGCTATGGCATGAAGAGACTGATTCTCTGCTGACGTGAAGCCAGATTCTCTGCTATGGGATCTCTGTCCAATTGATATTGGTTCATTTTTAATTTTTTTAATTTTTATTTTAATTCATTTCCCTATCCACATTTGTTTGCAGGGGATTTACCTACATGTTGCTGCCTTTTGCAGCCCTCTAGCTCTTTCCTGGGCTGTTTTACAGCCTTTTTAGTGCCCAAAAGTTCGGGTCCCCATTGACTTCAATGGGGTTCGGGTTCGGGACGAAGTTCGGATCGGGTTCGGATCCCGAACCCGAACATTTCCGGGAAGTTCGGCCGAACTTCTCGAACCCGAACATCCAGGTGTTCGCTCAACTCTAGTGGTGTAGAAAGGGGAGAAACATCTCAGAAGTCTTAGACTTAAAGGGGTTCTGCAGTTAGTTTAAACTGATGATCTATGCTCTGGATAGATCATTAGCAGGCCAATCAGCTGTTTGAGAAGACAGCAGCGCTCCAGGCAGCGCCGCGGCCTTCTCACTGTTTACCGCAGGCCCAGTGACGTCACGACTAGTATCAATGGCCTGGGCGCGGCTAAGCTCTGTTCACTTAAATGGAGCTTAGCCGCGCCAGGCCAGTTAATACTAGTTGTGGCGTCACTGGGCCTGCGGTAAACAGTGAGAAGGCCACGGCGCTCCTGGAGCGCCGCTACCTTCTCAAACAGCTGATCGGTGGGGGTCCCGGGTGTCGGACCCCCGCCGATCAGATGCTGATGATCTATCCAGAGGATAGATCATCAGTTTAAACAAACTGCAGAACCCCTTTAAAGATGCACCAAAATTAACACGGTACAACATAGGATGCATTTGGCACAAAATGACCCCTGCAAAAACTGACTTAAAAAATTCCCCTCATGGTAAATCTCCCTCGTAGTGTTTAGTAGACACCACCATGGACACTGGCAATGGATGATGAAAGCCATTGGTTCGAAAGCAAGAGAGCAAATAAATCAGTTTACTCCATTGAATAAGCAAGGGTGTTTTTCCACAATCAGGGGTGAATTGGCCATGGACTCTACAGGGAAATTTCCCAGTGAGCTGATGCCCAGGGCCTGAGCCCTTCTTACAGCAGCCGGACAGGTACATAATGATCTGATGCTCTCAGCATTAATTAATGGAAGGAGCATCAGAAACTTAAAGGGGTTCTCCAGGCTTTTAATATTGATGACCTATGCTCAGGATAGGTCATCAATATCAAATCGTCTGGGGTCCGACAACCGGTACCCCCACCAATCAGATGTATGAATGGAAGGCACACCCAGTGTACACCTGCTGTCTCGCTTCTCTCTTTCTGCTCGCCATAGACATAGCAGCAGCGAGCAGGAAGAGAGAAGGGAGACAGTGCACCTTCCCTTCATACAGCTGATCGGCTGAGGGTGCTGGGTGTTGGACCCCCACCAATCTGATATTGATGACCTATCCTGAGGTTAGGTCATCAATATTAAAAGCCTGGAGAACCCCTTTAAGCAACGAGCCAGCAGCCACAAGTCCCTCCTAATGACGGTGATACAGTACACTGCAGTGGGAGGCAGTATTTTGTGCTGCACTGTGGTAATTGGTTCTGACGGAGCAGTATTTTGTTTTGCAATGTGGCATTTGGTTCTGTCGGGGCAGTATTTTGTTTTGCACTGTGGTATTTGGTTCTGGTGGGACAGTATTTTTTTTTTGCAATGTGGTATTTGGTTCTGTCGTAGCAGTATTTTGTGTTGCACTGTGGTATTTGGTTCTGTCAGGGCAGTATTTTGTGTTGCACTGTGGTATTTGATTCTGTTGTGGCAGTATTTTGTGCTGCACTGTAGTATATGGTTCTGTCAGAGCAGTATTTTGTGTTGCACTGTGGTATTTGGTTCTGTTGAGGCAGTATTTTGCGCTGCACTGTGGTATTTAGTTCTGTCGGAGCAGTATTTTGTTTTGCAATGTGGTATTTGGTTCTGTTGGGGCAGTATTTTGTGCTGCACTGTGGTATTTGGTTCTGTCGGGGTAGTATTTTGTGTTGCACTGTGGTATTTGGTTCTGTCGGGGCAGTATTTTGTGTTGCACTGTGGTATTTGATTCTGTTGGGAAAGTATTTTGTTTTGCACTGCAGTATTTGGTTCTGTTGGGGCAGTATTTTGTGCTGCACTGTGGTATTTGGTTCTGTCGGGGTAGTATTTTGTTTTGCACTTTGGTATTTGGTTCTGTCGGGGCAGTATTTTGTTTTGCACTGTGGTATTTGGTTCTGTCGGGGCAATATTTTGTTTTGCACTGTGGTATTTGGTTCTGTTGGGGCAGTATTTTGTTTTGCACTGCAGTATTTGGTTCTGTTGGGGCAGTATTTTGTGTTGCACTGTGGTATTTGATTCTGTTGTGGCAGTATTTTGTGCTGCACTGTGGTATTTGGTTCTGTCGGGGCAGTATTTTGTGTTGCACTGTGGTATTTGGTTCTGTTGGGAAAGTATTTTGTTTTGCACTGTGGCATTTGGTTCTATCGGGGCAGTATTTTGTTTTGCACTGTGGTATTTGATTCTGTTGGGGCAGTATTTTGTGCTGCACTGTGGTATTTGGTTCTGTCGGGGCAGTATTTTGTGCTGCACTGTGGTATTTGTTTCTGTCGGGGCAGTATTTTGTTTTGCACTGCAGTATTTTGTTCTGTCGGGGCAGTATTTTGTGCTGCACTGTGGTATTTGTTTCTGTTGGGGCAGTATTTTGTGCTGCACTGTGGCATTTGGTTCTATCGGGGCAGTATTTTGTTTTGCACTGCAGTATTTGGTTCTGTCGGGGCAGTATTTTGTGCTGCACTGTGGTATTTGGTTCTGTCGGGGCAGTATTTTGTGCTGCACTGCAGTATTTGGTTCTGTTGGGGCAGTATTTTGTGCTGCACTGTGGCATTTGGTTCTATCGGGGCAGTATTTTGTTTTGCACTGCAGTATTTGGTTCTGTTGGGGCAGTATTTTGTTTTGCACCGTGGTATTTGGTTCTGTTGGGGCAGTATTTTGTTTTGCACTGTGGTATTTGGTTCTGTTGCGGCAGTATTTTGTTTTGCACTGTGGTATTTGGTTCTATTGGGGCAATATTTTAAAACAGCAATCTGAAGTCGAGTTTGTTACCGAGTTAGCAGCCGGCACCAAACCTGACTTCAAATTCCGAATTTTAAATGTAGACGCAGAAATGAATACCAAATTCATTCACCAAAGTCTCGTGCAACTTTGGGTGAAACGAATGCAATACATTTGAATGCTTTACAGAGACAGGTCTCCGGACAGCATTAAAACAAAGTGAATGAATCGACTTCGGATCTATGATCTAAAGCTCAATTCATTCAAGTCTAGCCATCAATATAAAAATCCCAAATATGGGTGGGTTCACACTAGCGTTAGGGATTCTGTTATGGCTTTCCGTTATAACATGGTAATATTGAAAAATAACAAAATGCCTAGACAGAATGCAAAACGGAAGTCTTTAAAAGGCATTCTGTTTGCTTTCCGTCCTAATAGAAGTCTATGGGAAAGCATAACGGATCCATTTGGGTCCCGTTAGCAAGACGGAAAACAAAGTCCGGTCGACAGGACTTTGTTTTCCGTCTTGCATAACGGGACCCAGACAGATCCGTTCTTCTGCCCATAGACTTCTATTAGGACGAAAAGCAAATGGAATTCCTTTTAAAGGCTTCCGTTTTGCATTACGTCATAATACAAGTCTATGGGCAGAAGAATGGATCCGTCCTTCCGTCTTATGGATTCTGTTATTTTCCGTTATAACCATGGAATCCCTAACGCTAGTGTGAACCCACCCTAACTCCTTTAAGATGGCTGGAACATTTTAAAAAGCAGTCACATTTTAACTTTTCTACCACCCCTACTGCCTCCTAGATTGCTAGCTCTTGCAACCAGGGCTGTCACTTGTTTGATTAGTTTCTTACTTTGTAACATATTATTGTTACTCTTTATAATAGCACAATAAAACATGAAAATATTGTAAAAGCAATTTTTACCAGCAACAAACAAACAAATTATGTGGCCCATGACAGGCGGGGACCTTGTGGTCCGGGAGCTTTCAGTGACAGCTTCCTTATTCAACAAAACAAAAATTTGACTTTGAAAAAGTTCAACAAAAACACACAGAAGATGAAAAATGTGACTCTTTTCCGTCTGTTTTCATCTTACAGCTGAACACAATTGAACCTTTGATTGAACTTGAGCAGAAAACAACTTTATTGCCTCCAATTTGGCATAACTATCAGAAGAACTCCACGGAGCGGCAGAGAGGTCTCCCAGACACGCTGCTTGGGGTTCAGGAGGTAACGCTTCCTCCGCCGCGCGCTCACTTTTTATATCTTTCCTATAATGTGTTTTGAAGACGACAAACGAGGTTGTGACCGTGCTTTGTGTTTAGCATTCAGAATTCTGTCGACGCTATTTAATTCCTTCTCCAGTCTGTTCTGATGTTAATGCAATTTACACTTTTTTGCTGGATTTGCTGACTGTAAGGATAAATGGGAGATTAATAGTGGCCGTTCTGCAATTTGTTAATTGATGTTGTTAAAATGTAAAGCGCTCTCTCTAGAAAAATATTATAAAAAGTGCATGTGCTAGTGCTGACGCATCTGGGCCACGGTGATGGGAGACTGTTCCAATGGCTTAGAGATGAGCGAATTTCATATTTTGAAATTCATTCACGTTTTGTTTGGTGGTAAAAGCAGAATTGCGTTATGGATTCCGTTACCACGGACCATAACGCAATGCTATAACAGAATGCATAACGAAATGCCTTTAGAGGCATTCCGTTATTCATTCCGTCATAATAGAAGTCTATGGGCTGCAAAACGGATCCGTCCCCTTTCCGTTATGCAGGGGAGTCCTCTCCTGATCCTGAGTCCTCTCCTGCATAACGAAAACGGGACGGATCCGTTTTGCAGCCCATAGACTTCTATTATGACGGAATGAATAACGGAATGCCTCTAAAGGCATTCCGTTATATAATTGCATGATTTTCCTAGTTTATGACGTAAAGTCATGATTTTATTAAGGACACGGAGGCGAGTATTGCATTCTCTTTCTTTACTGAAATTTCTATAGCAGCACAGAAAAAAGAAAAACCTTTACCACACAGGGTAACCATGGCAACAAGCCCTCCCCTAACCCAGTATAAGAGTCCTGGCATCAAATATCTCCTCCTCTTTCTTTGATGAAGACACATCCTGAAAAACCGTGATGACAACAGGACCAAATCCAATCACGAAGAACCCAATCCGAAAACATCCAACCGGGATGATTGTAGAGACAAGGCAACAGAGCCAAACTTGACCTCAGGCACCAAGAACGCCAGTGTTGTTATCCTAAGGAAAAAACAGACAAAGAGAACATAGATAATGTAAGATCAATGCAAGCCTAATGTACTGCATAGCGATAAGAACAGATCAGTACTGTAGTAAAGCAGAATAAGAATATAAATAAATATTAAGCAACATGAAGCATGATACAGCATAACAGTAATAATAAGAATATCATAAAAATACCATAAAATAGACAATAAGGGTGGGAGAATATCAATATGGGAGGGGCAATACTCGCCTCCGTGTCCTTAATAAAATCATGACTTTACGTCATAAACTAGGAAAATCATGCAATTTTATTACATGACACGGAGGCTCCTATTGCAAGTTTAAAGTTGTTGAATAACAGAAGAAAATACATGAGTGGATGGACGGAAATAAAACTCACGAAATGTGGAAACTCGAGACCAGTTAGCCACACGAAGAATATCCTCCAAACGGGCACCAGCGACCGCCATTGATGTAGAAGCAGCGCCTCTAGTGGAATGAGCCGTGAACACCGAAGTATCCACACCAGCTAAGGACATAACCCACTTAACCCATCTGGATAAGGTAACACAAGTGACTGGAGCAAATGGACGCCGATATGACAGAAATAATTCCGGCGATGCCGAAGAGCGATGAGGAAACGTGCGGGCCTCATATACCTGCAGGCACGCAACTGGACAAAGGGCAGGAACCTCGGGAAATCTAGGGTAAGAAACCGATCTAATGTTGGTTTTGGTACGCCGCGAAATGTTAAAAACAACACCCTCTGGCGTAAAAGACCTAGCATCATAATCTAAGGCCCTGACATCGGATACCCGCTTAGATGAAATCAAACAAAACAAAGTGACCAACTTTGCAGACAACTGTCGCAAGGATAGCTGCTCATTGGAGGGCCAGGAAGAAAAGAGGGAAAGAACCAAGGAAACGTCCCAGGTACAAGAAAAGCGAGGACGAGGTGGACGGGAAAGACGGGAACCCCTGAGAAGACGACAGACTAAGGGGTTTTGCCCAGCCGGGCGACCGTCAAAACCCGAATGATAGGCAGAAATGGAAGAATGGAACAAGTTAATTGTTCGGTAAGCCTTACCCGACTCAAACAGCGAAGTGAGGAACTTCAAGATCTCAGTTACAGGGGCTGATACGCAGTGGCGTCGCCAGGGGGGGCCAGAGGGGGCCACGGCCCCCCCTACATCATGCTGTGCCCCCACAACTAAAATGTCCCCCCCCCAAGTGAGCTGCCGCCGCCGGGCACAGGGAGATGAGCGCTTCCATTGCGCTCATCTCCATTGTAATCTGTGCCTGTGCCAGCGGAGGTGCAGGGGAGGGAGAGGCGTGTCCCTTCCCCTTCCTCTGATAGGCTGCAGGGACTAGGCCGGCAGCCTATCAGAGGCCGGCGCAGGCGGAGCGATGACGTCATCGCGCCGCCTGAGCCTTACAGCGCGGTACACAGGAAGAGTCTGCATCGCATCGCTGACACTGAGGTAAGTATAAGTGTTTTATTTTTATTTTTTTTACAATAGTGTTACTGGCACATTGGAGGGGCTTATTACAATGGGGGGCTTATTACAATGGGGGGGGACTTAATACTGGCACATGATGATGGGGGGGGACTTAATACTGCCACATGATGGGGGGGGACTTAATACTGCCACTTGATGGGGGGGACTTAATACTGCCACATGATGGGGGGGCTTAATACTGGCACATGATGGGGGGCTTAATACTGGAACATGGGGGGGCTTAATACTGGCACATGATGGGGGGGATTAATACTGGCACGTAATGGGGGGCTTATTTCTGGCACGTAATGGGGGGGCTTATTACTGGCACGTAATGGGGGGGTTTATTACTGGCACGTAATGGGGGGCTTATTACTGGCACGTGATGGGGGCTTATTACTGGCACGTAATGGGGGGCTTATTATTAGCACATAATGGGGGGGGCTTATTACTGGCACGTGATGGGGGGCTTATTACTGGCACGTGATGGGGGGCTTATTACTGGCCCGTGTTGGGGGGCTTATTACTGGCACGTGATGGGGGGCTTATTACTGGCACGTGATGGGGGCTTATTACTGGCACGTGATGGGGGGCTTATTACTAGCACATAATGGGGGGCTTATTACTGGCACGTGATGGGGGCTCTTGTTACTGGCACGTGATGGGGGCTTATTACTGGCACATTGGGGGGCTCTTGTTACTGGCAGTTGCACGTTATTGAGGGCACTTATTACTGGCACATTATTGGTGGGCACTATAGGGGCATCTACTGAGGCCACAAAGAAGGGGTGTTTTATATGGGGGGCTCTGTACAGTAGCATTTTATACTGGGACACATTATGGCGGGTACTATGGAGAAGGGGAGACATATGGGGCATTTTATACTGGTACATTATGGGGGGGCACTAGCAGGAAGGGGGGAGAGGAGCACTATGGAGGCATTTACTGGGGCACTATATAGGGGTATTTTATACTGGCACATTATGGGGGACATTAGCAACATCAGCTCCGCCGAGCTCCGCCGAGCCCCCGGTCAAGTGTTGAAGTGGCGTCCGAGATCCCCAAGGGCCAAGCCAAGTAACTGTAAGTTTTCATGTGAAATATGTTTATTTTATTTTATATATGTACACTCCTGTGAGAGGCGGGGAGGGAGATCTGTGGATGACACTGTTATGGAGGGGGAAATGGGGATGACACTGTCATGGGGTGGATCTGTGGATGACACATATAGCATATGATGCTATATACGGTATGTGGCATCCACAGATCCCCCCCATAGCAGTGTCATCCACAGATCCCCCTCTCTATAAAAGTGTCATCCACAGACAGCTGGACTTTTCTTCCCTGTTGTGGTTTTAGGTATTGGGTAAAGTATTGCAGCATTTCTAAGCGTACTTGTGTAAATGTATCGTTGTTATAGCTGCCCCCCCTACTTTTGTCCTGGCCCCCAGTGTGCCCCCCCAAAATTTGAAAGCTAGAGACGCCACTGCTGATACGGGATCCAAGTTCCCTGCCACGCACCAGTCAGTCCAGGATCGCCAGGCGGCATGGTAGGATCTCCTAGTCCCCGGGGCCCATGCGCTCTCCAGAAGACGTCTAGTTGCTTCCGGAACCTCCGAGACGTCCCAGGAACTCCTGAAACTCTGCACGCGATCAGGCGTAGAGACCCGTCCAAAATGAGCGGATGTTGGCGACCTGACGGATCTAGTAGAAGTTCTGGGAAAGACGGTAGGAGTAAGGGAGGTTGGATCAGACACTCCAATAGCTGAGGGAACCACGACTGTGCCGTCCAGAAAGGAACCAGAAGTACCATATCGGCTTTCTGAAGACGCAGTTGAGCAAGGACTCGAGGGATCATCATGAATGGTGGGAACGCATAAGACAGACGACTGGTCCACTTCTGGAGAAATGCGTCCACCGCCTCCACGTCCGGGTCCGGCCTCCAGCTGTAGAATCTCGGAAGCTGAGAATTCAGGCGAGAAGCGAAAAGGTCGATGCACATAGGACCCCATCGCGAAGAAATGGAGGAGAACATCCTCACGTCTAATCTCCAATCGCTGGAATCCATCAGGAAACGAGAGGACCA
Organism: Bufo bufo; assembly: GCF_905171765.1. Taxonomy (NCBI): domain Eukaryota; kingdom Metazoa; phylum Chordata; class Amphibia; order Anura; family Bufonidae; genus Bufo; species Bufo bufo. Next base: position 213,543,114 of record NC_053397.1, read on the forward strand.
GTCCGCGTGAGTGTTGTGCAAACCTGGAAGATATTCTGCCACAACATTGATGTCCTTCTCCAGGCAAAACTCCCAGAAGTCCCTCACTAGATGGGAGAGAACTGAAGAGCGTGTTCCTCCCATGGCGTTGACATAACGCACAGCCGAGATATTGTCCATCCGCAGTCTCACACACGCGCTGGCCATACCATTCGTGAAGCTGCGAATAGCGAAAGAACCAGCCAGTAGCTCCAGAGAATTGATGTGTAGATTCGTCTCCGCAGGGGACCAACGCCCGCCAGTGGTCACTCCAATGCAGTAGGCACCCCAGCCCGAGAGACTGGCGTCCGATTCTATTGTGAAGTCCGGAAGCGGACCGAAGATAGCCTTGCCATTCCAGGCATCCAGATTGTGGATCCACCACCGAATTTCGTCCCTGGTCTCTCTGTCCAGAAAAATCAGGTCCTCGTATGTAGCACCGGCACGAAGGTGTGCAAGCTTGAGGTGTTGAAGAGCTCGGTAGTGTAACGGAGCCGGGAAGACTGCCTGAATGGAAGCGGACAGCAGGCCTATCACTCGGGCAAGCTGGCGTAGCGAGACTTGAGGGAGAGTCAACGTCCGGTGTAGTTCCCTGTGAATAGAACGAACCTTGGCGGAAGGAAGACTGAGGGATTCTGAGGCAGAGTCGATCCGGAAGCCCAGAAACTCCATGGAACGAGATGGGACAAGGCAAGATTTCTCCAGATTGATGAGAAAACCTAACCGGGAAAGAAGATCCATAGAAGTCGCCAGGTGCTCCAGAAGACAGTTGCGATCCTGGGCCATGAGAAGGATGTCGTCTAGGTAAATAATTAGACGAATCCCACGACTGCGGAGTAAGGCCACGACCGGCCGCATCAGTTTGGTGAAGCACCAAGGAGCTGATGATAGGCCGAATGGAAGACATGTGAACCTCCAAGTTTCGCCGCACCAATGGAAACGCAGCAGGTCCCTGGAAGAATCCGCTACTGGAACCGTCAGGTAGGCGTCCTTCAAGTCGAGCTTGGCCATCCAATCGTTCAAGAGGAGCATGTCCCGGAGAAGGTGAATGCCCTCCATCTTGAAATGGCGGTAGCGGACATAGTGATTCAGGGGATGGAGATTTATCACCGGGCGCATTTGACCGTCCTTCTTGGCCACCAGGAAGATGCTGCTGATGATACCAGCGGGAGTGGAGGGAGCACGTTCTATCGCGCCCTTTCGATAAAGAGAAAACAGTTCCAAGTGTAGAAGACGTTGTTTCTGGAATGAAAGACAAACGGGATGGGGAACAGGAATCTGAACAGATGGAACAATCAATTCTATATGGAACCCCTGAACCGTAGTTAAGACCCAAGGGTCTGTGGTAACAGTCAACCAAACATGGGAAAAATGATGGAGTCTGCCTCCTATCCAAATTGCTGAAGAAGACAGAGGTTGACTTACCGAGGGGTCGACGATAGGAAGAACCTCTGGGGCCACTGGATCTCCAAGAGGAACCGCAGGATGGGAAGAATGCCGGAGGTTGTCTTGAGTCCTGGGAGACACGGTATGGGTAGGAGCCTCGACCCGCAGAACCGCGGGACTAAAATGTTGCACGGCCGGACAGGCGGCCCCTGGAGCTGCCGGCCCTAGAAGAGACCCGCCCTTGGAAGACGCGTCTCATGGACGACTGGGCCTTATCCAGTGCAGTGAAGGCCCCTACAAAACGGCCGAGGTCCTTAATAAAGGAGTCCCCGAAAAGTAGACCCTGGGCGTCCTTGCCGCCTCAGTGAGGGCCAAATTAGAGAGCTTCGGCTCTATTTTAAACAGTATGGCCTTTCTCCTCTCTAAGGATAGAGAGGTATTGACATTGCCGGTAATACACAGGGCTCTCTGAACCCATCCACTAAGCTCTTCTGGGTCAATCGCCAGATTTTGGGTTCTGGCAGCTTCTGCCATCTCAAAAATTTTGGTAAGAGGGCCTAAAACGTCAAGTAATTTATCTTGACAGGCCTTCAGGGCCGACTCCAAACCCCTATGCGGGTTCCATCCGGACTTAGCCAGGAACTGAGTCATCTTCGGATCTACCGAAGGGGTCTCGCCCACTTTGTTTGGGATAATGGGCCTGGAGTCAGGCCCCGGATAAGAGGATAGGGGAGGGCAGAGGCCAACTGCGCTCTGCCCAGATGCCAGCTCTTCCGCTGGGGTAGCCTGTGGGATGTCCGGCTCTGGAGAAGAGGATAGGGGAGGGCAGAGGCCGACTGCGCTCTGCCCAGATGCCAGCGCTTCCGCTGGGGTGTGGTCAGGGAATCCTATCCCCAGGACCTTGTTGCAGATTGGCTGTGGAGAGGGGGAATCGCTTACCTCCTCCTCCTGGCATTCCTGCAGGGTTGGTAGGGGATCTGAACCGGCCGTCCAGCATCCCGGTAGGCCTGGTGCAGAGACCGCGGTCCCATCTGCACCATCGGAGTTAGGGGTGCTGTCCCCCTGTGGTTGGGGAGAGAGATCGGTTGTCTCTTCTCTCTTTACAACACACTGCCGCTGGGGAATGGAGATGATGCTCTCCTCTCCCTGCAAAACATACTGCCGCTGGGGAGCAGGACCAACTGTCCCTACTCCCTGAAACTCCGGCTGCTGTTGGGGATCTGGGCCGACTGCCCAGCATCCCTGTAGGGCCGGTGGAGAGATCTCGGTCCCACCTCCACCTGCCATATGGGTTTCCCCCCAGGACCAGTCTATGAGGTCCCCTACCTCTGTAGCTGGTACGGAAGCAGGGGATACTTCAGTCGGGTCTTCCCAGAACACCTCCACAATATCCTTCCAGCTGAAGGGCTCTGGACCTGGGTCTGACACTCTGCTCTCTCGCTGAGCCCTCTCAATGGAGTGGAAGAGATCTCGGTAGTCCTGCTCCAGTTCCCACTCCAGGTTTGCTAGGTGAGCCAGGTCTTTCTCTACCTCATGGGGGTCATCCCAATCCAGCCTAGCCTCCCTCTCGTAGAAGATGTTCTGAAGTCCGGACTGTGCAGGGCTCCCGAAGTCAGGTTCTGCAAAGGACTCCCATAACAAGCCCGGACCATAAAACTCCTCTCCATCTGGCTTGTCATGCTCAGCTGCCCAGGGGGAATGTTGAATGACATGCCACCTTAGGGCCTGGTAAGCGTCCTCTAGCCAAAGCTCCTTACATACCAGGCTCTGGAGCACTGTTACCCAGTCATCGAGTGGCTGCTCTCCCAAGAGACCCATCTGCTTCGCCACCTGCTTCTGTAGCTGCTGCTCATAACTGGGGAGACTCTCACCTCGCTGCCGCTGGGCATTTTCCAGGGCATCATACCAGACTTCCTTTCTGTCTGCATCCCTGTAGTCTGCGGCTGCCTCCTCTTCCTCGTCATAGAACGCTGTCCGAAGACTAGCCGATTCCATCCTGCTGTAGCCAGGGGCGCTGTACGGATACTAGCGTTGCCCTCAATATACTCCACGAACGGTGTCTCCGAGCTGCTTCTCCTCACACTAGGACGCCATCCCACTGCTTGCCACCAAATGTAACGGAACGCCTAGCACCCCGACCGGATACCTCCGTTGAATAGATGCTCCTAGTGCTTTCCGAGGACTCCAAGCACTCCACTTGACACCGTACGCACTGCAGACCCCACGAACCGCCGAAGCTTGGTTGAGGTCTCACCGTCTCCTACCCACCCTGGACCTACGACAAGGCTCCAGGCTCCAGTGGGTGAACCTCTCCTACATCCAGAGAGCAGGAACCAGGAACAAGCTCTTACAAGAGCTAGTAGTAAAGCCAGGGGAGTATAGCAAATCTTCAGCGTATAGCAATCCCCAGCGTCGATCAGTTACCCAAACATCAGCCTCAACATGATAAAGGGTAAAACAGGAACACTTTATTGAGGGCTACCCGCCCGTATTTATGCAGGTCCCCATCTGGTGGACACGCCCCTAGGGGACCTGAATGAAGACTGTGACACAGGACAGATATGCAGCACTGCAGGATACACAGAGACAATACATCCCCACAATGCATCATGGTTTCCTCCTCTCTGCCCTGGAGACACCCGAGGAGTAATCCAATTATCTCTAAAGACAAAGGGAAATCACCAATACACATGTGGGGACAACAGAACAGAAATCACCATTTAAACATACAATGTCACAACCCTTTTCAATACACAGACATTTAACATCCCAAAATGGCACGAATTAGACCAGGAGTTCAAGTTAGTTCAAGTCATTTGTGAACAAATGAGGCCTGGCTGATGAGAGGGCCCATAATCCTGGGGCAAGAGGCCAGCAGCCAGGCCCCTCCAAAACCCAGTGGCGAGGTTGGTTTCGCCACAATTCTTAATTACTTTTTTTACTATCATGTGAACGTACGCTTATTTGAATGGCCCCATGCACTACCACATTTCACCTGTAGTGGCCGCTAGTGTTGAGTGAATTGATAAATTTGATTCGCCACAAAGTACCTCGTGCTTCGTGGTAGCGAATCGATTTAACCTGAAATAGTGAAAAAAAACAAAAAAACAATACTTACCTCATCCATTTGCTCACGACGGGCCAGCCGCCCCCATCTTGCTTGAAGATCTCGACACCCTTTAAAAAATGCCCATTTTCCAGTTGACTATGACTGGTGACTCTGCCCCGAGAACTTGTAGCTGTAGCTTTATCATTAGGACACACTGTACACAGAGGTTTCATGGACATTTCCAGGCCGGAATGAAGGTTAGCTGTGCATGCCTCCTTCTTTCCGTTACATTGCTCCGTTGCGTTGCGTCCAATGTCATTACATTTTGTTATCGCACACGCCGGCTCCTCTGCTCCAGATTTGATTCATAATCGTCACTTCAGATGAGATAATCTTGGAAGGATCTCTGTTCTGGAGCAGAAGGTGATTTTCCCCAGCGGTTTAATGCATGTATTCTTTCTTATCCAAACCAAGATAATCATCATTGGAAGATGCACAGACGAGGAATTAATCACCCCATGAAATGTCATCGCCGCATTTTCATCTCCACTGTTTATTCTACAACTTGCGGTCTACCGTCTAGGCAGTAGAATTCCCCGTCTCTCAAGAATCCTGAAATGTGCATCTGAAGGAGAGGGGAATCCCAGGATCTCAGGATAGACCATCAATATCTGATCGGGACCTGACACTCTTCACCCTTGCTGCTCAGCTGTTTGGGAGCAGATTAGACACTGGGAGTAGATACTGGGACTATGCAGCTCTGTCTATTGTGCAGTGGAAGTAACTGGTTACTGCTGCCCTACTCCCACTAAAGTGAATGGAGCAGCACTGCAGTATTCAGCTCTGTGACCAAATAATACCACCAAACAGTGATCAAATACCACCATACAGTGACCTAGAATGCCACCTTACAGTGAACAAATAATACTATGGTACAGTAACCAAATAATACTATCATACAGTGGCCAAATTATACCGCCATATAGTGACCGGATAATACCATTATACAATGAGCAAATAAAACTGCCATACAGTGATCAAAAAAATACCACCATACAGGGAACAAATAATTATGGCATCTATTACCAAATAATACTATCATACAGTGATCAGATAGTACCACGATACAATTGCCAAATAATACTGCCATACAGTGACCAAAGAATACCACCATACAGTAAACACATAATACTTCCAAATAGTAACCAAATAAAGCTGACAATGACCAAAGAACAACATCATACAGTGACTAAATAATACCACCATATAGTGACCACATAATACCACCATATGTAAAGTAATATATCAATTTCAAAATCTTGCATAATTATGTGACTACAGCGTAGTCTTCTATTGAGCAATAATTTTCCATGGAGATAATTAGTAACCTTTCATCACTCGTAAAAAATCCGGATAAGTGTTGTATAATTCCGCTAAATTCAGAACGTTCCTTAATTACCGTCACATCAGAGCTCAATATTATGTCAGATACTGACAACACTGACAAGAAATGCACGGATCTCCATCTATAAGACCGATGTCTTACCTGGCGGATTTACATAGGACTGCTGCTAAACTCATCTCTATATCTTAAAGGGATTCTCCTGGAATTAAGAAAATTTAAATACGTAAATATTACTTTATAATAAATATATTCACAAATACCTTTCATTAGTTATAATGTCTCGTTTTGTCTAGAGAGCAATGATTAGGAGAAACAAAATGGCCACCGTCCTGTTAGTACATACAAAACCTGTCCTAATCACAGAACAGGACAAGTTACTTTACAACACTGAGAAAGAGCTGCCTCAACCTCCTCTCTGCTCTGACTGTCGGGGCTTATGATCCTGAATACAGTTTAATATGATATTTAACTGAATCTTTGTGGGAATGGAGTTCATGAGGAGACATAAAGGACAGAGAGGACGGACAGGACAGACTGTGGTAATGGAGACTGCATACAAGAGCTGCTGCTCATTATCCACATCTGCTCATGAACTCAATTCCAACAGAGATTCATCTAAAGATCTTATCAGTTGTATTTAGGATCATAATCCCTGACAAGCAGATCAGAGAGGAGGATGAGGGAGCTCTTTAGCTCAGTGTTGTGAAGTAACTTGTCCTGCTGTGGGATCAGGACGGGTTTTGTGTGTACTAGTAGGATGGCGGGCATTGTATTTCTCCTGATGATTGCTCCCCAGACAATATATTAATAATGAAGTAATATTTAAGTTTTTTCATTTTCTTAATTCCCGGAGAACCCCTTTAATGTAGACTTGTCACAAAAGTTTACCCAAGAAAGTAAACATAAGGAGGACACAAGCCTCTAGATAACATTTGTAATCTCTACTTAGTCCCATTTTGCATGGACTGCGCCTCAGCCCCAAAATATAAAGGTGTGGGATTATGCAGATTTATGTTAAATTTTGTTTTTTTGGGGCTGTTTTAGGTCGACGAGCCCCACAATTTGGGATTCAAATGTTGGTCTGTATGGTCATGTGATTTCCTAAATATCTGCACATAACCAGTAAAGAATTTTGAAGGTTAGATCTCACCTATAGAGCAATTATTAGCATAAAAAGAGGGGATCCCCAAAATCCACAATTACTTATTGAGAGTATTATCACAATGTAGAAACTATGCAGCCTTAAAGGGCTTTTAAAAAATAAAAAATAAATGCTTTTTTTTACTTCCGGAAACAGCGCCACACCGGGTTGTGTCTGGTATTGCGGTTCCGTTCCACTGAAATAAATAGGAATCAGCTGCAATACCAAGAACAAAATGTGGATAGTTGTGCTGCTTTTTGGGGTAAAGAAAAACAGCCTTTTTTTTTATTATGGACAATCCATTTAACGCCTTAAGGGTAATAAATGAGCTCAGGTGATCGACTGTAATTTTTGAGAAAACACCAGCAGCAAGTGTTCAATTCCTCCACAGCGCCACCACAGATGAAATGAAGCATGACACAGTGCCCTTTGAAATGAATGGGTTAACCATGTGATTCCCTGATATGGTGGGTCCTCCTGACAATCTCAGCTCTGTCTTAAATATGCTCAGTAAATAAAGGGCTAATTATACAATGTGACATTTCTGCTTCATAGGCATCTATAGACTTGATACTTTGTTCACATTCCGTTGTTGACCAAGTTATCTGACGATTTTTCTTGGTTGCTATGGAAACCTGTTAATGTTCATTTTGAAAGAGTTCTGGATGAAGTAGAGCAAATGAATTATCCCAAGATATGCTCTGGCATCTGCAATGTCCAGGGAAGCGGCCCATGTCAGTCCAGCAACCTGACAGTCATTAGAGTTAAAGTCTGACAAAGGCCTGAGGGCTGGGAGCCGATGTCCTTCCCCGGAGCAGGAAATAATACCGACCGCGGTCAGAGAGCAAAAAATATACAGAAGTTATATTAGCTGTAAATCTGTAATGAGAGGGCGGTTGTATAATTAGAAGGCATTATACTGTTCATCTCATAGCAGAGATAATAGGGGCCCTCAATACCACCCAAAATATGGTATGCAATGACCCAATATCTTAAAGTGGGCGCCAGTGGATTTATTTATTTTTTATTTCACCAAAATAATAAGGGAAAACCCAAAGTGAAACAGAGACTGAGGGAAAGGAAATAAAGAGAAAGAAAGAAAGAAAGAAAGAAAGAAAGAAAGAAAGAAAGAAAGAAAGAAAGAAAGAAAGAAAGAAAGAAAGAAAGAAAGAAAGAAAGAAAGAGAAAAAAATTAATACATAGATAGATTAGAAGACATATGAGACAGAAAAATGTACTGACATAAAAAGCTACAAAAGATGGAAGGAACAAGAAAAAAAGAAAGAAAGAAAGAACAAAATAAAGATTGATATACAGACAGACATGATAGATGGATAGATAGATAGATAGATAGATAGATAGATAGATAGGAGATAGATAGATAATTAGTAAAATAGATAGATAGATTAAAGGAGATATGAAAGAGAAAAAAAAACTGGTATTGAGATAAAAAAGCAAGGAAGGAAGGATGGAAGGAACAACCAAGAAAGAAAGAACAAAAGAGAGATTGGTAGACAGAAGGCAGACATGATAGATAGATAATAGATAGATAGATAGATAATAGTTACATATGAGATAGATATTAGATAGATAGATAGATAGATAGATAGATAGATAGATAGATAAATAGTGTAAGAAGGTACAATGAATCATCGTGGATAATAGGTATGTGTCACCGAGGTTCCTGGCCACGGTGAAGTAAGAGCCAGTTTTCATGTGTCAGCAGCAGTTGCTGTTTGACCCTTTGCTATTTAGTATGACTGTAAATAGTTGATCCGGGATGGCTCTTACTGGGAGTAGTCAAAGTGCTGGGTGGGTGACTACTCCCCACGTTCCAGGCCGGGTTTTGTCAGGCCTATAAAAAACAGCCAGCAGTGTCAGGTGTGGGAAATTATCTCTCTCTGACATTGGAGCTCTGGCAATCTCTGTACCGGGATCTGAGCCTTGTGCCAGGCTGGAGGCCTGAATCCGTGAGAGGACTGCTCTGTTCTGAGCTATGCTGGTCGGGTGTGGATTAACACCCAGGACCAGTGATGGCCAGTTCGCATTGTTCGCCCGCGAACATATGCGGGCTGCCATCTTTTTTCACAAGTCCGGCGAGGCACAGGTAAGCCCTTACCTGTGCCTGTGCCGCGACCCGGTCTGAAAACAAATGCGGTCACCGGGAGCAGGCAGTTCCGAGAACAGCCCGATGAAGGCCCCGGTGGCTGTTCTCGGAACTGCCTGCTCCCGCTGACCGCACTTGTTTTCAGACCGGCTCGCGCACAGGCACAGGTAAGGGCTTACCTGTGCCTCGCCGGACTTGTGAAAAAAGATGGCAGCCCGCATATGTTCGCGGGCGAACAATGCGAACTGGCCATCACTGCCCAGGACAAAAGGTGACTGTTTTGTTTTTGAGCTATCTAGGTGTGAACTAACACCAATACTGCAAATGAAATGTCGTACTGTGTACGTGCAACAAGTGTGAATAAACACTGAAGTTTTTGAGTTATAAACTGGTCTTTGCCTCTATACTGCGTCCACTTGTCCTGAATACCAGAGCGAGTCCCCACAATAGATAATAGTTACATATGAGATAGATAGATATTAGATAGATAGATAGTTAGATAGATAGTAGTGTTGGTCGAGCACCAAAGTGCTCTGGTGCTCGAGTAGAACACTTTGGGATGCTCGGGTGCTCTACCGAGCACTAGTGATGAGCGGCAGGGGTCATATTCGAATTCGTGACATTTTGCAAATATTTTTTTTACGCGGAAATTGGCAAGGCAATGATCGCGTAATATGCGAATATTGCGCGCTCAATACAGGCGTGGGTCAAAAACGAATATATAGCACTATAGAATATAGTGCTATATATTCATTTTTAGAGTATTCGTCATTTTTTCCATCTGAACACACGATTCCTCCCTGCTTCTTGATTGTGGGCCAATGAGTCAGTCATTATATTCACTATATTCACCATAGTCACTATTTTCTAAATATTTGTGAATTCTCTAAGTACCGATATTCGAGATTAAATTTCGCTATTCGAATATTCACGCTCAATAACTACCGAGCACCCGAGCACAATGGAAGTCAATGGGAGAACCAGGCCCCCCTGCTCTGAAGAGGGGAGGGTGTCTGGTTCACATGAAAAGGTTAGAAATTGATGAATTGATGGAAAAACCACTGAAATGGATCGGGAACAGCATGGGGAGGATGTCTGGATGCATCTTGGACTCCCAGGTCGCTGCTGGGAACGATGTTGTCCGAGTAGTACGCCACTTTTACAGACTGACAATAATATGCACCAAACTGAAGATAAAATCAATTTTAGAGGAAAAATTGTTAGGACTTGTATATAAAGTGCAAGTGCTGCCAAAAATTACAAGGAAGAGGCACTCCGATACAACCTGTATATCACATAAAGGAGGGCCTCATTCACATTGTGGTACAACTGTTCAGGTAGTGGGACTCCTACCCTCATAAAGCCTATGCACTAAGGGAAAGGGCTGCCAAAAATTACAAGGAACCGGCGCTCCAATACACCCTTTATTACACATAAAGGAGAGCATCATACACACCCTTGAAAAATTATGATTGATGGCCCCTGCTGGTGACCCTCAAAAACATTAGTGGTGAGGGTCTGCTGCTGAGCTGACCCTCTAAAACATTAGGGGCGAGGGCCTGCAGTTAACCCTCTAAAACAGGGATGCTCAACCTGCGGCCCTCCAGCTGTTTTAAAACTACAACTCCCACGATGCCCTTCTATAGGATGATAGCTGTAGGCTGTCAGGGAATGATGGGAGTTGCAGTTTTGCAAAAGCTGGAGGGCCGCAGATTGAGCATGCCTGCTCTAAAACATTAGGAGCGAGGGCAGCCTGATAAGCATGTTGATATGATGGAGAAGGAGAATGAGAAAAGGAAGATTGAACCATATACCCTTGTTTGTGGTGGAAGGGGTGCATGGGAATACAGTGTATTCAATACACCATAAAAGCCACATTTAAAGTGCCTTTATGTTCAGCCGCTTTCCTCTGGTGGAGTAGAGAAGTCTGGGGCAATCCAGGCCTTGTTCATTTTGATAAGAGTCAACATGTCAGCATTTTCAGTTGACAGCCGGATGCGCTTATCAGTTATTATGCCCCCAGCAGCACTAAATACCCGCTCTGACAAAACGCTGGCGGCAGGCCAGCACCTCCAAGGCGTAGAGCGCCAGTTTGTGCCACGTGTCCAGCTTGGACACCCAGTAGTTGTAGGGCACAGAGGGATCACATTGAGGACACTGACACGGTCTGCTACGTACTCCTTCACCATCTTCCAAAACTTTTCCCTCCTTGTGACAGTAGGCCGAGCATCAGGGTGAGGGTGCTGGTGGGGTGCCATGAAACTGTCCCAGGCCTTGGAGAGTGTTGATGAAATATAAAAGTTCTCCGTTACGTTATCTTGCTCTTCTATATTGGCTCTTGCTATATTGGCGCTGCTGATCTCCGTGTGAAGTGGGTCCTGTTCACATTAATTGTCAATTGCTATTTAAGGTGATCGCGCTGCCACAGTGGACAAATTACATCCAAAGACACTCGGACTTCAACAGTCTTTTTAGGGCACTTTCACACTAGCGTTTTTGTTTTCCGGTATTGAGTTCCGTCACAGGAGCTCAATACTAGAAAAAACTGATCAGTTTTATCCTAATGCATTCTGAATGGAGAGCGATCCGTTCAGGATGCATCAGTTCAGTCCCTCTTATGTTTTTTGGACGGAGAAAAAGCCGCAGCATGCTGCAGTTTTATCTGCGGCCAAAAATACTGAACACTTGCCGGAATGCCGGATCTGGCATTAATTTACATTCAAGTGTATTAGTGCCGGATCCGGCATTAAGTGTTCCGCAGACCTTTAAAAATGCCCCAAAAAATTTATACCGGATCCGTTTTTCATGATGACACCGAAGAGACGGATCTGGTATTGCAATGCATTTGTCAGACGGATCCGCATCCAGATCCGTCTGACAAATGCCATCATTTTGTGTCAGGATTACCGGATCCGGCAGGCAGTTCCAGCAATGGAACTGCCTGCTGAAATCCTCTGCCGCAAGTGTTAAGTATCCTTAGATGCAACCAAACACCAGAGTATCCAACAGGCATAGCCTTTCCAAAACGATCCTTCTGTGGAAGTTAGGGGTTTGTGCAAATAGTGAAGTACCACCAAAATTCCGATCATTAAAAAGATTTATTATACTCACAAAGGAAATATGACTTCAAGCATAAAAGTTCTTGTATACGTGTCTTCAACTTGCGCATGGTCCGTCCCACATATTGGAGGCCACACGGACACTCCAAAAGATAGATGACCCCCATTTTCTCGCACGTCATTTCACCTTTAATTTGGTAACTCAAGCCCTTTTTATTAGATCATACATCTTGTGTGTTTCTCTTCCTATTTTCTCGGGATCGGTTTTTGCAGGGAAGGCAAAAGCGGCACCAAGTGAAGTTTTTTTTTTTTTTTTTACTTTTTCCTTTGTTTTCATTGGGGTGTAACTATGCACCAAATGATCACGTATATTTGGTGCTTTTTTATATACAACATCAGGTCTCTTTGGGATTATGGACCCCAAAACTGCATCATTTTTCAAAACCGCTCCGTTTTTTCTCAAGGCATTTTTCATAGGACCGGTTATGGCATTAAATTGGGTGAAAAAGGTGAATCTGAAATCCTTATCTGCCTTAGTGATATTTTTATTAAAAAAAATTTATTTTGTTTTTCCACCATGGTCTATTTCCTCTTTATATCTTTTTAGATCTCCACTATCGTACCCTTTTTCTTCAAACCGTTTTTGGATTATCAGACTTTGCTCTTTGTAATCCTCTACATCCGTACAGTTCCTATGAATTCTCTTCAGCTGCCCTTTTGGAATGTTTTTTAACCAGGAGCTATGATGACATCTCCTTATATCGATGTATGCATTCGCATCAGTTTTTTTTAGAAAGGGCTTTGGTTTTAATTACATTATTCTCCACAAAGATGGTTAAATCTAGCAAATTAACACACTCAGAGCTGATTTCACTCGTGAAGGTCAAGTTCCAACTATTTATGTTGATACCAGCTATAAAGCTTTCCAAGCCTTCACGTTTTCCCTCCCACATTTTTAGGCAATCGTCGATGTATCTCTTCCAAAGGGTAAGTTTACCACCCGGCTGTTGTTTTCTAATCACTGGATCTATGCCTTCATTCTCCCATGATGTCATGAATAAGTTAGCGAAACTGGGGGAGAATTTCGCCCCCATCGCCGCCCCGGTTCGTTGTAAGTAAAAGGAATTCTGAAACCAAAAATAATTATGGCTTAAACAGAAGTCTAAACATCTACAGATGAAATCCCCTTGTTTGTTGGACATCGCGGAATCATTTTTCAGTTGTTCCCCGACTGCCTTAAGTCCTAGTTCTTTTGGTATAATGGTATATAAGGAGGCTACATCTACTGTAGCGAGCCACATTTGTGTCGGAAATGGGCCAAAAATTTCTATTAACTCTATGACACTAAGAGTATCTTTTAAATATGAAGGGGATTGTGTCACATATTTCTGTAAATAGTAGTCTACGTATTCAGTCAATCTGCTCTTCAGAGAACCTATTCCCGACACAATTGGACAGGCTTTTTTGAATTTTCGGTAGCTGGTATATTACTGGAACAATCGTAAACTTGACCTTCAAGTATTCAAATACTTTTTTATTATTATTCCCTCTTCATACCCTTCTTGGAGTAATTCGTTTAATTTTGACTTAAACTCTACAGTGGGGTCTTTTTTCATAATCAAATATGTACTCTTATCAGATAGCAATCTTAATAATTTACTTTCATATTTTTCTTTGTCCATTACTACTACCCCTTACCCATTATCTACGGGTTTAATTACTATCCTGGGATTATTTTCCAATGCTTTTAGGGCATTCTTTCCTTCTACCGTTAAATTATAGTGTTTTGGTTTTTCTTCCATACTTTCCAATTATCTCAACAAACCTCTCTAAAAAGCTTCTATACACTCATTCTTTTTATTTTGCGGAAAGAATGTTGTTTTCTCCGGCAAATTGGTATGAATCATAGAACAAGTGGTTCGAGTTTTTGTTGTACTTATTTTTTGATTATTTATAAAATACTTCGCCATATTAAGTTTTCGAATATATTTGTGGATATCCAAAAACATACCAAACTTATGTGGTTTCTTTGTTGGAGCAAAATTTAATCCTTTTCCTAGTACCCTTTTTTCTGGTTCTGATAATTGGTGAGAGCTTAATTTATAGATTCCCTTTTTTTCCCCTGCTCTTTTATGATTTCAGACTGGCATTTTCTTTTTCCTCTATTAGATTTCGTTTTTTGTGGGGTCATGGCTTTGATTTTATGATGTTTTATTTCTCTTTTCTCTATTACTACTTCCCTCTGTATTCCCTTTAGTGCTTGATGGGGCCTCCTTATATACCATTATACCAAAAGAACTAGGACTTAAGGCAGTCGGGGAACAACTAAAAAATGATTCTGCGATGTCCGACAAACAAGGGGATTTCATCTGTAGATGTTTAGACTTCTGTTTAAGCCATAATTATTTTTTGGTTTCAGAATTCCTTTTACTTACAGTGAACTGGGACGGCGATGGGGGCGAAATTCTCCCTCAGTTTCGCTAACTTATACATGACATCATGGGAGAATGAAGGCATAGATCCAGTGATTAGAAAAGAACAGCCGGGTGGTAAACTTACCCTTTGTAAGAGATACATCAATGATTGCCTAATAATGTGGGAGGGAAAACGTGAATGCTTGGAAAGCTTTATAGCTGGTATCAACATAAATAGTTGGATCTTGACCTTCACGAGTAAAATCAGCGCAGAGTGTGTACATTTTCTAAATTTAACCATATTTGTGGAGAATAATGTCATTAAAACCAAAATCTTTTTTTTTAAAACTGATGTGAATGCATAGGAACTGTACTGATGTAGAGGATTACAAAGCGCAAAGTCTGATAATCCAAAAACGGTTTGAAGAAAAAAGGTACGATAGTGGAGATCTAAAAAGATATAAAGAGGAAATAAAACATGGTGGAAAAACTAAATAAAAAATATAAAAAAATCACTAAGGCAGATAAGGATATCAGATTCACCTTTTCCACAAATTTAATGCCATAACCGGTCCTATGAAAAATGCCTTGAGAAAAAAACTGGGCGGTTTTGAAAAATGATGCCGCTTTGGGGTCCATAATCCCAAAGAGACCTCATGTTGTATATAAAAAAGCACCACATATACAGTACAGACCAAAAGTTTAGACACACCTTCTCATTCAAAGAGTTTTCTTTATTTTCATGACTATGAAGGCATCAAAACTATGAATTAACACATGTGGAATTATATACATAACAAACAAGTGTGAAACAACTGAAAATATGTCATATTCTAGGTTCTTCAAAGTAGCCACCTTTTGCTTTGATTACTGCTTTGCACACTCTTGGCATTCTCTTGATGAGCTTCAAGAGGTAGTCCCCTGAAATGGTCTTCCAACAGTCTTGAAGGAGTTCCCAGAGATGCTTAGCACTTGTTGGCCCTTTTGCCTTCACTCTGCGGTCCAGCTCACCCCAAACCATCTCGATTGGGTTCAGGTCCGGAGACTGTGGAGGCCAGGTCATCTGGCGCAGCACCCCATCACTCTCCTTCATGGTCAAATAGCCCTTACTTTCAAAGTTTTCCCAATTTTTCGGCTGACTGACTGACCTTCATTTCTTAAAGTAATGATGGCCACTCGCTTTTCTTTACTTAGCTGCTTTTTTCTTGCCATAATACAAATTCTAACAGTCTATTCAGTAGGACTATCAGCTGTGTATCCACCTGACTTCTCCTCAACGCAACTGATGGTCCCAACCCCATTTATAAGGCAAGAAATCCCTCTTATTAAACCTGACAGGGCACACCTGTGAAGTGAAAACCATTCAGGGGACTACCTCTTGAAGCTCATCAAGAGAATGCCAAGAGTGTGCAAAGCAGTAATCAAAGCAAAAGGTGGCTACTTTGAAGAACCTAGAATATTACATATTTTCAGGTGTTTCACACTTGTTTGTTATGTATATAATTCCACATGTGTTAATTCATAGTTTTGATGCCTTCATTGTGAATCTACAATTTTCATAGTCATGAAAATAAAGAAAATTCTTTGAATGAGAAGGTGTGTCCAAACTTTTGGTCTGTACTGTACGTGATCATTTGGTGCATAGTTACATCCCAATGAAAACAAAGGAAAAAGAAAAAAACAACTTCACTTGGTGCGGCTTTTGCCTTCCCTGCAAAAATCGCACCCGAGAAAATAGGAAGAGAAACACACAAGATGTATTATCTAATAAAAAGGACTTGAGTTACCAAATTAAAGGTGAAATGAGGGGGATATCCACAGTATATAGAATTCTTGCATCACCAGCAGACGACCCATTGGAAAATGTTAAATCAGAATGGTCAGCAGATTTATCTGTCTCCATCTCCAGAGAACAATGGTCTCAATCATATGAGATATTATCCTACACTTCTAAATGTATTAATCACTTAGAGAAGTCTAGGAAAATCTTCTACAGATGGTACTATTATCCCACTAAATTACATAGATTATTCCCTGATGCGTCGCCCAATTGTTGGAGATGTGAGAATTCTGATGGTACCTTTCTACATTGTTTGTGGGACTGTCCTCCGGTGTAACTACTATGGTCCCAGGTTTTCCATACTATTTCTAAGATATGTGGTATCTCAATAACACCATCCCCATTAACAGCTCTCCTCGTTGTAGAATTTGATGTTTATCCTATCACCTGTAAAACAATAATCAGCCACTTTTGCATAGTCACTAACCAATTGATTGCACTCCACTGGAAATCCAGCTCTCTACCCTCCATTTCTGAGAATATAAAAGGGGTACAAGGTAACTGCTGGTATGAAGGAGTTGCTGCATCCGGCTTTTTTTTAGGAAGGATAGGTTCTACAGTCAATGGGAAACCTGGTTTTTAGCCAGCCCTTTTCACCGACCGTCGAATCCATCCAATCTATTGGTTCTATGACGTTTCATACTCTACAACCACCTCCTCTCTTTGTATTTAGCCTGGTTATCCCCTTAGATGATTTTATCATTTGATTCCCAGATGCTGGGATAACAAGGATTTAGACCCATATATAATTCAATATATACTATATTAACATAATATAAGGCAACACGATTCCACACATTATAATTAAGACTTTACGACTTATATCAGGAGACTACACTTAGTACACTTATATTTACTCATAAATGCTTTATTGTTCCACTACTATTACTTTTACTCTATTTGTGTCATTACGCAAATTACCTCCACCCATTCATATCCTCTCCCCCACAAGATTTCAAGCGAGAACTACGGTCATCACGTGAGACGCCGAGCCGTAGCAGGAATAAACACAAGCACACTAATGTACCCAACACTTCCTCACTGATGTACCCAACATGGCTGTCATAAAACAAACTCCTGGCAAGTATCAAGAGTAAAATTAAGCAGTTTTAAAATAGACTAAATCCTATATTGTTGAACTGTGCCAATGCTGATGCTGCTACAAGCTATTATCATTATCCAATACCACGGTCACTACAACCACCATTATCCTTGTTTTTAATTGTTAATGATTATTGACCATTGTCACTATGGACTATTGCTTCCTCCCCCAACTTACATTGTATATTGTATACTTTATTGTATGTCATATACTTTACTGATCAATGTAAATGTTTCTACATTATTTTGAATTGCCAAATAAAAAAATAAAAAAATAAAAAAATGTTGAAATGATGTGCGAGCAAATGGGGGCGATCTGTCCGTGTGGCCTCCAATATGTGGGACGGACCATGCGCAAGTTGAAGACACAAGTTTTTATAAGTTTATGTAAATGTGAGATCATTGCCGCAAGCAGGTGGGGATACAGGGAGGGGTTATTAACTCCTACCCATAAAAATACACGCCCTGTTGAGGGTAGGACATTTGTCCCTGAAGAAGCAAAAGGCGAAACCTAGGTCGGGCAGATCTATGCGGCTAAATGCAAATTTTTTATGCTTGAAGTTATACTTCCTTTGTGAGTATAATAAATCTTTTTAATGATCACAATTTTGGTGGTACTTCACTATGTGAACAGAAGGATCGTTTTGGAAAGGGTATCCCTGTTGGATACTCTGGTGTTTGGTTGCATCTAAAAAGATTGTTGAAGTCCGAGTGTCTTTAGATGTAAATTGTCCACTGTGGCAGCGCGATCACCTTTCATAGCACTTGGAGAGTGTTGCCCTGCCTCTGTTGGAACTGCTGTGTGTTCCCCTCGTCTCCCCTCCTCGGATGGCCAAGGAACTACGTACTCTGCCGCCAGTTTTGTCAGCTGGAAATTTTTGAAGCAATTTTTCCACAAGGACCTTCTGGTAGTGCACCACTTTGCTCGTCCTCTCCACCACAGGAATAAAAGATGAGAAGTTCTCTTTGTAGCGGGGGTCGAGAAGGGTGAACAACCAGTAATCGGTGTTGGCCAAAATACTTACAACGCGAGGAAAGGCAGCCTAACATAAAGTCAGCCGTGTGTGCCAGAGCCCAAACAGACAAGACTTTGCTGTCCTCATCAGGAGGATGACTCTCAATCTCCTCATCCTCTTCCTCATCTTCTACCCATCCATGCTAAACAGATGGAATAAAACTTCCATGGGTACTACCCTCTGTAGCGGAGGCAACCGTCTCCTGCTCCTCCTCCTCCTCATCATCCATTTTGCGCTGAGAACACGAACTGAGGGTAGTCTGGCTATCACCCTGTTTACTGTCTTCCCCCATGTCTGCCTCTTCCACATGCAAAGCGTCTGCCTTAATTGTAAGCAGCGAGAGTTTGAGAAGACACAGCAGTGGGATGGTGACGCTGATAATAGCGTTATCGCCGCTCACCATCGGTGTTGATTCCTCAAAGTTGCGTAAAACCTCACAGAGGTCAGACATCCATGCCCACTCCTCGCTTGTGAAGAGTGGAAGCTGACTGGAAAAGAGACGACCATGTTGCAGCTGGTATTTCACTACTGCCCTCTGCTGCTCACAAAGCCTGGACAACATGTGGAACATGGAGTTCCAGCGCGTGATCACGTCACACAACAGCCGGTGAGCTGGCAATTGCAAGCGCTGCTACAGCGTTGCCAGACCGACGGAAGCTGTCGATGAATTGCGGAAATGGGAACACACGCGGCGCACCTTCACCAGTAGCTCAGGCAAATTGGGGTAGGTTTTGAGAAACCGCTGAACCACTAGGTTGAACATGTGGGCTAGGCATGGTATGTGTGTGAGCTTGCCGAACTCCAAAGCCGCCACCAAGTTACGGCCATTATCAGACACAACCATGCCTAGTTCTAGGTTGAGTGGCGAGAGCCACAGCTCAGTCTGATCTCTTATCCCCTGCCACAGCTCTTCGGCGGTGTGCTGTTTGTCACCTAAGCAGATTAGTTTAAGCATGGCCTGTTGCGGCTTTCCAACTGCAGTGCTACACTGCTTCCAGCTACCGACTGATGACAGCAGACTGGTGCTGCAAGATAATAATTCTGAGGTGGAAATTAAGGCAGAGGAGGAGAAGGGGGGTTGCAGTCTCTAACGTAGGTGGTGGCAGAAACCCTGATGGAAGTAGGGCCCGCAATCATTGGCATCAGTAGCACCTGTGCCCAGGGCTGGCCTTAGGTGTTCAGGTGCCCTGTGCGAGCTAATCTTGTGGCACCCCCCCCATTGGGACCCATAATGCTGCTACATGATACAGTAAAAAAAATATATATTTAAAAGCGAGGCCCTTTTAAGTATAGATACAAAAGAAATGCAAGATTCGCAGCAGCAGTGAACAGATAATATGAATTTCCTAAATGTAGTACGCCAACATTTGTGCCAAATAAAGCAAAGATAAACAAAATACCAAATAACATAGGGCTGAACTAGATACCACCTAGCGATCAACTGCAGGTATAGATCAACCCCTTCATCAATCCCCAGGCTGCACCCCATCATCAACCCTTTACACCCCTTAATCAGACCCCTGCTCCCCTTAATCATACCCAGTATCACCCATAGCCAGTCCCCTGCCCCCTTAATCATACCCTGTCACCCTTACCCAGTCCCCTGCCCTTCTTAATCATAAGCAGTGTCACCCTTACCCAGTCCCCTGCCCTTCTTAATCATAAGCAGTGTCACCGTTACCCAGTCCCCTGCCCCCTCAATTAGACCCTGCCCCCCTTATCATACCCAGTGTCAACCATAGCCAATCCCCTGCACCCCTTAATCATACGCTGTCACCTTTACCCAGTCCCCTGCCCATTAATCATACCCCGTGTCTGTCACCCTTATCCAGTCCCCTGCCCCTTAATCATACCCCGTGTCTGTCACCCTTATCCAGTCCCCTGCCCCCCTTAATTAGACCCTGCCCCCATTTAATGAAAGATATTTGGGGGGGGGGGGAACACACAATATGAACAGGTACTCACTATTTGAAGTCTTCTTCTCCCTCCCTGTCTGCAGAGCACCGGTTGCCGCCCTCACACATTGAGCGGATCCTTCCGCGGCTCTCTGTGAAGGCGCAGCACTTGGACGCTGCGCCTGCGCCCCTAAGCTCCTCCTCCACGCTCTGGAACCTGACCTGGCAGCTGCAGCGGCTCAGCTCGCCAGGCTCGCCTCACACAAACTCGGGCCAGCCTGCTGTAACAGACTGACTGCAAGCAGTGTCGGACGCCGGGCGCCCCTGTTTCCATGGCGCCCTGTGCGGCCGCACAGCTCGCACACCCCAAAGGCCGGCCCTGCCTGTGCCATCCCAGGGTACCACTCTCTCCCGGCCTCCACAACGTTCACCCAGTGTGCCGTCAGGGAAATGCAGTGTCCCTGGCTGAATGCACTTGTCCATGTGTCAGTCGTTAAGTAGACCTTCCCAATAACTGTGTTGGTCAGGGCACGGGTGATGTTACGGGACACATGCTGGTGTAAGGCTGGGACTGCACACCGTGAAAAATATTGGCGGCTGGGGACAGAGTAACGCAGGACTGCCACTGCCATCAGGCTGCAGAAAGGCTCAGTGTCCACAAGCCTAAATGGCAACATTTTAAGGGCCAGCAATTTGGAAAGGTGCGCATTTAGTGCTATGGCCTGTGGGTGGGTGGCTGGGTATTTGCGCTTTCGTTCAAAGGCCTATGGTATATACACTGGAACGCTTCACTGGGACACGGAAGTGAATGTGCTAGCTGATGGTGCTTGTGAAAGTCCAGGTGCATGGCGGGAGGCATCCGGGCCTGCGTCTTGGACAGGGGATTGGCCAGCACTTAACACAGGGGAAAAGGAAGCAGTGGTATGATCCGCAGACACATATTGTGGACCCAGGCGTTCGGCCCACCTACTACAGTGCTTTGATGCCATGTGGCGTATCATGCTGGTGGTGGTAAGGTTGCTAGTGTTCACAAACTTGCTTATTTTGGTATGGCACAGGTTGCAAATGACAATTCGTCCGCACTTTCTTCAAAAAAGCGCCATACTGCAGAACATCTACCTCTTGGCAAAGGAGATTGCCGCAAGGGGGTGCTCCGGGGAACAGTTGCGGGCCTGTTTGGTGTGGCCCGCCATATCCCTTTTGCCCCCCCACTGCCTCTTCCAGCCTGTTGCAGTGCTGCGGATCCCTCCCCCTCTGTACTGCTGTGCTTGCTCGGCTTGCCACCTTCCCAGGTTGGGTCAGTGACTTCATCGTCCACCACCTCCTCTTCCACTTCCTCACTCTGGTTATCCTCCTGACTTGTTGACCTAACAACCACAGTTATTGACAACTGTGTCTCATCCTCATCATCAACCTCTTGAGACACTAATTGCGGTTGACTTATTGGCAACTGTGTGTCATCATCATCATCCACCTCGTGAAACACTAATTGCTGTTCCCCACCATCATCTTCTTGTGACTGTGGATGCTTAAGAGTTTGGGAATCAGTGCACAAGATCTCCTCATGTCCCTCTTCAAGCAGCCTTGGTGAGAGGGCCAAATCAAGGAATGGCGATAAAAAGAGCTCCTCGGAATATCCGAGTGTGGGATCACTTGTTTGCCAAGACTCTCCATGGTGGGAGGAAGAAGGATAAGGGTGAGGATTCTGTTGACCAGACTCTTGGCTACTGAGACTGGACTTTGTGGAAGACAGGCTGGTGCTTAACCGACTGGAAGCATTATCTGCTGCAATCCAACCGACCACCTGGTCGCACTGGTGTGACGTTGAGTGGTGTCCTGCGCCACCCTGCAAGCTGGGACATGAAGCTAGGTATCGTGGATGAGTGCGTTTCTTGTGCTCTGGCTGCAGGCACAGTTTCACCGCGCCCAGGGCCACGGCCTCTGCGTGCACCATCAGCAGCACGGCCACTTCTCCGTCCCTTACTGCTAGCCTTGCCATATTAAATTGTATATATGCTTGCAAGTATGTCACACGTACAGTAGCGCAGGTTTTGTTAGTATATGTGCAAATAAAGTACAGAATGTCACAGATAATTTTATGATGCGCAAACGTTACACAGGAGATGTAGCGCAGGTAATGTAACTGTCCGCAGCGGACACGTCTACGGAAAACGTACACTGTATGTCACAGATATTTTTAGGCTGCGCACACGTTACACAGGAGATGTAGCGCAGATAATGTCGCTGTTTGCAGCGGCCAAACAATTGCAAGCTATTTAGCGCTTAAAATATATATTGCTGCCAGATACAACAATAATCCTTAAAAGGACTTATGGTTCTCTAACAAGTTTTTTCAATAAAAATATTTGTACTTCACTCCCTACACTATCTGTCCCTTCTTCAGCATAGCTCTCCATGACTTAGGCTAGGTTCACACCTGAGTGTTTTACAGCGCGTTCCTACGCGCTGTAAAACGCTCAACAGGCAAAAACCAATGTTTCCCTATGGGCATGGTTCTCAACTGAGCGTTTTACAGTGCGTACGAACGCGCTGTAAAACGCTCTACGCCCCAAGAAGTACAGGAGCTTCTTTGGGGCGTATTGTCACGCGTATTGTGGCAGTTTTTCATTGGATGCCTCTGCGGTTAATCACACAAACGCGCGTACTACGCGCGTTTCCAAAATACAAAAATGCCCCAAAATACGTCTCAAAAACGCCCGATAAAAACGCCTGTAAAAAGCGCTTATCGAATACGCTCAGGTGTAAACCCAGCCTAACACTGAGCCGAACACGGGCAGTACGCTAGTCCTGCAGAGTGAGCGAATGTGAGGTCACAGGGGTTGTTAACAAACCGAGGGTTGCTCTTGGTACTCACAGTTTTTATTTACCCTGGGCAGGCGTACAGCAGTGATGGAGAGGCTGGCACAAGAATCCTCTGGGGCACTCTCTGTGTATAGGGTGAGGTGCCCTGGGTGTTGGAAGTTTAATGTGCCGGTGGCAAGATCCCTTATAGTTAGTGACGCCAGTGCCGGTAACGGTGGCACACCGATTCGTTGTAGGAATAATTGAAGTACACAAAGTTGCAGTGAACCAGAACTTCTTTTTACTGAACAGTTCAACTATTTACAGGTTTCAGTTAGTTCCACATGTACAATGTTGGTCACAGGCAGGCTTCACATAAGTGGCAGGCAAAGTCTTTGCAAGATACTCAGAGGGAATAACACTTACAGATCAGGCTGTATTTTACTCAGATCCTGTCTGGCTTTCACCAAGGCCCGTATGCCCTATTGCTGGCTTTATCCTTGGGTAGAGAAACCTTCCTCTGGTAATAATCCTCTTGCTGTAAATATCCTTCTGCCCTTCAGCTTTCTACTTAGCTGAATAAAAGTGTCTCTGCTCTGTACTTTGTAAGGTGCTAGATATCTTCAGGAGGGAACCTCTTCTCCTGGAAGCAAGCTAGGAGCCTGGGCTATCTAGCTGCATGTCAGAAGCTGCTTCCCAGCTATCTTCTGGTTAAAGTGCACACTGGCTTCTGACTACACACTCTCTCCTCTCCCTCTCTGGACTGGACCTGACTATATATACTAGGGGGTTCCCTAGCTCCCTCTACTGCCTAGGAGGAGGAACTACACCCCTAACAGGCCTGGTACACAGGAGATAATATAAAAATACACATTACAATGCAATATAAAATATCATAACCATGTTCAACAGGAAGTGGAGAACAACGTGACCCAATTGACCCTTGTGTAGTGCCCACCCTTACGTAGTGGGACACTACACACGTGTCATTGGGTGCTATATAGCACCCAATGACACGTTCCGGCCAGCCATTCCCTGTAATGCCAGTAGCCAACATGGCTACAGCATTACAGTGAATGGCAGTACTTACTTGCATGTTTATTGGCTGCGTAGCTGGCAACAAATGTGCGGGGAGGAGATTCGAGCATCGCGCTTGAGTAAAATTAGTGTTCGGCCGAGCATGCTCACCCAACACTAATAGATAGATATTAGATAGATAGCTTAGAGGAGATATGAAAGAGAAAAAGAACTGGTATTGTGGTAAAAAGCAAGGAAAGAAGGATGGAAGGAACAACCAAGACAGAAAGAACAAAAGAAAGATTGGTAGACAGATGACAGGCATGATAGATGATTGAAAGGTAGATAGATAGATAGATAGATAGATAGATAGATAGATAGACCTGTAGATAAGAGAGAAAGAACTGAGATACAAAGCAAGAAAGAAAAAAAGAAATTAAGATAGAGAGATAGATAGATATCAGATGATGAGACACTTGCTATGAGTCATATCTGGTGCTAAGACTAATATAAATTTCACATATAAAAATAATGCTGTGTTTGTCATGAATCCCCATGGGGAATCAAGGTTTGCAAAAAGTAAAGGCAGAGCCAAGAGAGATTTTCCAGATTTTGATATAATATTAACATGCAGAGATAGAAAAAGACAGATCTGTACACACCACCTACAGCCCTCTTTTTAAGATTTCAAGAACATTAGAATGAGGTATATTGTGTGTATTACAGCGCCACTCTTGTCCAAAGTCTATATCTGGTATTGCAGCTTTAATCAAGCCAAGCTGCAATACCATACAGAACCTGTGGACATGAATGGCGCTGTTTCCTGAAGTTAATGGATCTTCTTTGCCTTCAGTTGCTAGCATTGAAGGAACTCTTGAAGACAAAGTCGTGAGTCCTGCTGAAATATAAGTCATGATGGAAATTAAATGAGCAACTGCTTGTCTATTTATCATGGAGATGAATGACACTGTGGTTAATCAGGACTCCTTACCTATAATACCGGGTTATAAGGCCTTCTCCAATCATTGTGAAAGCACTAGCTAATTAGGAAGGGGGTCATTAATGCAGTCGAAAGAGAAAATCTCATCCTCTTTACTTTTATTTCTTAATGACTGTAAGAACATTCTGTCTCAGGTTGCATGCTGCTGGGTCCTAGAGGGCAGCTTAGCTATAGGACAAACCCTGCAAATCTACCCGACCCATCTACCTGAGTATTCTCACCTCAGCTTACTTCAGGGAGGACATCTCTTCTCTTTGCTCTCCTCATCCCTATAGAAGTGTGCAAGGACAAAACTGGAAGCTCTTGGACCCCAATGCAAAATTTATAACAAGGTCCAGTGGATACCGTACAGGTATGTTATGTGGCATAAGAACCTGTGGGGCCCCTCAAGCACCAGGGCCCACGTGCTACTGTTACCTCTGCATTCTCTAGTCTACACCCTGCAATACAGTTATAGAATACAGTTGACTGTGTGTGTAATGCAAGGTTCCTCCTCTTCCTGGGACTTTTGACCCGACTCCTTTAATAATAGATTGTCGTGTAGCCCCATCATTGAAACCTAAACACCCCAAGGAGTCATTAAAGGCAACCTGTCACCTGGATTTTGGGTATAGAGCTGAGGACATGGGCTGCTAGACCGCCGCTAGCACATCCGCAATATCCAGTCCCCATAGCTTTCTGTGCTTTTATTGTGTAAAAAAAACGATTTTATATATATGTAAATGAGGCTACTAACGTTTCCGGAGCCCATCCACGCCCACTGTGAAGGAGCCCAGCGCCGCCCCGCATACTCCGAATCTCCTCCTTGCTCCCCGACGTCACAAAGCTGGAGTGCGGTAAGCTTGCGATGCGCGAGCTAGCGCACGTGCAGTTCGTTCCCTGAGGCTGATGCCAGCACTGGAAAGGAACACTATGCCGACACTGCGCATCGCGAGATTATGGTGCTCTAGCTTTGTGACGTCGGGGAGCAAGGAGGAAATTCGGAGGATGCGGGGCGGTGCTGGGATCCTTCACAGTGGGTGTGGCTGGGCTCCGGAAACGTTAGTAGCCTCATTTACCAAAGGTACTCTGTCAAGGTATCTATAGCTAAGGAACTCTGCAGAGATAATGTACCTAGAGCAAAGGAACTCCATGGAGGCATCTAGAGCTAAGGTACTCTATGGGAGCATCTATTGATAAGGAAATATATAGAGGCACCTAGAGCTAAGGTACTCTGTTGATGTATTGAGAGCTAAGGCATTCTGTGGAGGTATCTAGGGCTGAGTTACTGTGTGGATAAACCTAGAGATTAGGCACTCTGTGGAGAAATTTAGGGCTAAGGCACTCTGTTTAAGCATCTAGAGCTAAGGCACTATGTGGAGGCACATAGGGCTGAGGTACTGTGTGGAGGCATCAAGAGCTAAAGAACTCTGTGGAGGCATCTTGAGCTAAGACACTGTGTGGTGGCATCCGGTGAAAGAATCTAGAGCTAAGGCACTCTGAGGAGGTACCTAGGGCTAAGATAGTAAATGGAGGAATCTAGAGCTAAGATACTCTGTGGAGGAATCTACAGCTAAGGCACTCTTTGGAGGCATCTATAGCTAAGGCTACGTGTTATATGATTACCACTTTCTTTCCTCTGATACCAAACCAGGACTTAACCCACTATAAACAGCGTCCAGAATGACTGACCAATCAGTGGACTGTCTCATGCATTTAACATGCTTCCCTATGTGGAATATCTGTTTAAATATATATATTTTATTTTTTTCACTAATACATGTTTACAGAACCTTTCCTACAGCAGCATCAGGTTTTTTTGGATATGTTTTTTTCTGATGCATTTTACAACATACTTTTTTATGCAGTTTTGCTGTGGATTTTCATTAATGCCCATGCATGGTCATCATCAATTATGCTAATAGTGTTCTGAAAATAGATGATCACTGGCAATTCCATAGCAGTGAATGGAGATAATGCTGCGAATGCACACTGTTATGGGGGATCTGTGGATGACACTGTTATGGGAGATCTGTGGATGACACTTATGGGAGATCTGTGGATGACACTTATGGGAGATCTGTGGATGACACTGTTATGGGGGATCTGTGGATGGCACTGTTATGGGGGATCTGTGGATGACACTGTTATGGGGGATCTGTGGATGACACTGTTATGGGAGATCTGTGGATGACACTTATGGGAGATCTGTGGATGACACACTGTTATGGGGGATCTGCGGATGACACTCTGTTATGTGGGATCTGTGGATGACACTGTTATGGAGGATCTGCGGATGACACTGTTATGGGGGATCTGTGGATGACACTGTTATGGGAGATCTGTGGATGACACTTATGGGAGATCTGTGGATGACACTTATGGGAGATCTGTGGATGACACTGTTATGGGGGATCTGTGGATGGCACTGTTATGGGGGATCTGTGGATGACACTGTTATGGGGGATCTGTGGATGACACTGTTATGGGAGATCTGTGGATGACACTTATGCGAGATCTGTGGATGACACACTGTTATGGGGGATCTGCGGATGACACTCTGTTATGTGGGATCTGTGGATGACACTCTGTTATGGAGGATCTGCGGATGACACTGTTATGGGGGATCTGTGGATGACACTTATGGGAGATCTGTGGTTGACACTGTTATGGGGGATCTGCGGATGACACTTATAGGGGATCTGTGGATGATACTGTTATAATGTTTGACATAGCTTTAGAGATTCCTTTATTAGCAGCCCTGGTCTGCTCCCCCCAATTACTAGAAGAAGAAAAAAACACCAGTAATTTGGACCTCAGAGCTATACTCCAATGCCTCTGCCCCCCCCCCCCCAATTAACAATGCAGACCACCTAAACAATGCCAATAGTTTAACTAGAGCCCTCTATGGCCCAGACAGCTCCCAGAGGGGGCACACACCAGGATCAGAGGGGATACAGGGAGCACACATGGAGGACACAGGAGGCACACACTACTCACACAGGGAGCTCAGGGAGCGCACACAGGGGACGCAGGGAGCGCACACAGGGAGCACAGGGAGCGCACACAGGGGACGCAGGGAGCGCACACAGGGGACGCAGGGAGCGCACACTGGGAGCACAGGGAGCGCACACAGGGTACGCAGGGAGCGCACACAGGGGACGCAGGGAGCGCACACAGGGGACGCAGGGAGCGCACACAGGGGACGCAAGGAGCGCACACAGGGGACGCAGGGAGCGCACACAGGGGACGCAGGGAGCGCACACAGGGAGCTCCCAGAGGGAACTCACAGATCAGTGACCATCAGTACTTGAGGGCAGTGCAGGGCTATTACAATGAGAGTGACCACCAGCAGCCCTGCACCCTCCTCCACAGACACTGCTGCATGCTTGGATGGACTTACCAGGTGCTTTCATAAGACAGGGTCCTGGGATCTCCTGCAGTCCAGCAGCTGAGGTCAGATCCAGCAGAAGGCCCAGTCATCCCAGTCTGATGTTTGGGCCTTGCAGCAAGTGCAGGCAATGGGTGGGGGTGGAGCTATGGTAGCTCCGGAGTGCTGCAGCATGTTAGAGTGCTGGTCACAAGGAGCATGTGGAGGAAAAAAGTCTCCCACCATCATCCCATTAAATTTTTCAAATTGTCCTATTTGCCCCCACGCCCCCCCCCCCCCCCCCAACGCCGGCACTGACCATATGCCATCTTCAGAGGTTTTGTGGATCCATGGAGGCCAGACAGAGAAACTTAAAGAATCTGCTGCTATCCTCTCAGATATCATAGGCCACCTTCAGAGGTTTTGTGGATTCATGTAGGCAGGACAGAGCAACTTACATGATCTGCTGCTATCCTCTCAGATACCATAGGCCACCTTCAGTGGTCTTGTAGATCCATGGAGACCAGACAGAGAAACTTACAGCATCTGTTGTTACAATGTCCGATACCATAGGCGTAGGCCACCTTCAGAGGTCTTGTGGATTTAAGGAGGCCAGACAGAGCAACTTACAGGATCTGCTGCTATAATGTCAGATACCATAGGCCACCTTCTTAGGTCTTGTGGAGTCAATGCCTCAAAGGGTCTTTGTGGCATAAGGGGCACCTAAGCAATATTAGGCAAATCATTTTAACCCCTTAAGGACCAGTCATGTACACATAAGTGAACAGTTGCATAGAAATGTATGGCGCTAGCCCAGGATCTGACTTCCGCCTGTTGAGGCTGAGATTGGAAATAACTTTGATCTTGATGGCTTTACCCCTCAGGTTTAGATGTTAGCATGACAACAGTAAATTGCTGATATGGAAAGTATTTGCATCACCGTATCAAGGTCTGACATCTAGAAATCACTGAAATTGTAAAAGACAGTTGTAAATAGGTGGTGGGGGAGCTCTCTCAGCTTCACCATCGCTTAAGACGTAGCGTTAAGGTGCCATTTGATTGTCAGTCTCCACAAAGAAACCTACACTGTTCAATTGTTATGTCATGTAAGAGGCAAATGAGTGTACGGACCCCCCACCTTCTGTTGTGTCTGAGCTTTATAATGTTATAATGCTCCGAACAATCCCAGTAAATGCATCAGGGGACTTTTAATACAATCTGCCGATGAGGGAACGTATTAAGTGTATTCAGCCATGAAAAAGATGTTGATTATAATATACCTCAGCTGCGCTACGACGTGTTGACCATGAAGAAAAATAAAATAGAAAATGAAATGTGATTAGTTCTTGATGTGGTGAAATTCTTGCTGTATAAATGGCATAGAGTGAATATATATATATTCCCCCGCCTCTCCCCTTCGTATTATACAGAAGCGGTTGGAATGAGTGTATAATAGCCATATAGTGAGTTATGCAATCATACCACTGTAATATTTGCGGAGCATAGACAACGTGACGTGTAGTTTGCCTGATGGGGGGGTCTGCAAATGGAACCTCCGACCAATTATTACTGTTTGGCAACATTGTAATTACGCTGTGTGATTACGGTATTATAAGTAAAGTATCCTTACGAGGAACCTACTATAACAGCATTCACATTCTGCAACCAGAGATACGAAAAACATTGAATCGTGAGAGCGGATGTAATATATCAAGGAAATGATGCTTATTATGGCATTACACACTGGTACAATTACAAGGGTCAGAGGCAATGCCAAAAGTTTGCCCCGTTAATTATCACAAGAAGGCTTATATTCTAGAGGACCTCATAGACTCTCACATTACCATTTTAATACTCTGTTCTATGTATTTTTCTGTGTTTGGCCTGAGCTTCCTGGTTCATGAGCATGCAGCGAGCCAAGTGCATGGAGGATGTGAATGGTAATGGCTCCCACTGATGCACCCTAGGGCGGTGCCGCGACTGAAGGGCTAATCCTTTCTTTCCTCGGACACAACCTGGTTCTGGGACCCCTGCCTGGTGGTGATTGGGGTGCCCATGATGTTAAGTGTTTTGTCAGGGTGCAAGGCAGGAAGTGTAAGTGCAATGGCCAGCGGATGGTGCTGGAGTCAGTAACCAGGCCAGTTGGTTACAAGAAACAAAGTCTGTCTTTACAGAAGTGAAAATAGGAGTAGTAGCGCGTCCAACAGTATTGAGGCACAGTTCCAAGGCTAGTCAGTAGTGTTGAGCGAACTTGTGTTTTCAAGTTTGGCGTACAACAAGCTACCACGGACCATAAGTTATCATGTCCCAGGTTTTTAGGAATGCCAAGTGGTGATGTGGCATTGTTTTGTGTGTGTCACGGAGCTCCTACCTGGATACCATCGCTCCCCAGAGTTAGGCTCCAAAGGGGAGAGTTGTAGGAGGTGGAGAATACGTCAAGTCAAGACTTTATAAAGTTAAACAGCTTCACTTGAATAAACTTTCATCCAGACAATAAGTAGTCTTTCTCTTGGCTCCAGCAGGTTTTGGGACAAACTGGCAGGCAAAGTTAGATACCTTGCTTTCTCTCTCTGCATTGCTACACTTTGGCTTTTTCTGTACTAATACTCTCCAAGGAGTCATGGTGCTCTATAAGCTGCTTCCCTTGGGAGACTCCTACGACAGATAGAGGATCATTCCTCTCACTGCCCCATCTTGACTCGTCTGCTCCCAGCACTAGACTAGACTACAATGACTAAAGCTTCCTGCAACCCCTCCCTTGGTAGGAAACAGGACTAGCTCACTTCTGCTCAACAGTGGGAGAATGAAATGGTAATTCCATTCTAACTAAAGATCTCACTCTCTGCTAGATACACTGCCACCTGCTGGACAACCAGGCACATTACATGAACAATATTAACAATATTATTAGTGCACAGTGTAGAAGGACCTGGAATAAATTCACAGATTACATTATTGGTCAACCATTAGAAACAGTAGCAGGGTGTAGGAATGGTAGTGTCCGCTCTGGGGTACTACATATAGCCTTGTGATTCTGGACACTATTTGGATATCTGCTCTTCCTTTCCTCAGGGATTCTATCCTGGCCCATTTGCTGTTCTCTGTCCTTACTTTCAGTTTCAGTAAAGCTGGGTTTTTAACCAGCACAGCCAAACAGGTGTTCAACCAGGCACTGAGGCTGCTGCTTCTCACAAGAGTACCCAGACTGGAATTGCCTGCTGCCTCTCTTTCTCTAAGGGTATGCTAAAACTGAACTAACAGCAGGCAGAGCTAAACTGATGCATTACTGCCTAGAAAGCTCCTCCCTCAGATGGGAAAGCTAATTCCTTCTGCAGAGTCAGGGCATAAATAACTAAACAGTGGCACCTACAGACAGATTTTGGGATTACATACAAAACCTAATACAAAACATGAACAGACTAAATAACAACAAATCAAGGTTAATTTGCAAGTTCCACGTTCTGAGGTACTTCAAATGGAAGGCAGGAACTAGGCAGGAACACAGTTCAGTAAGATCAAAGAAGTAAGAAGCTCCATCAGTTTAGATGGCACACATTGTACATGTAGTCCTATCTGCAAGCTGTAGGTTATAGAGCAGGGGGAGCTGAGCAGATAGATCTATATTTAGTTTTATGGGAAAAGATTTAGATCTAACCTGTATTTTATTCATTTAAATCCCTGCTCTTTCTAGGCTTAGGAGTCCAGTGGGTGGCACACTTATATAAGGAAGCTACTTAGGCTACTTTCACACTAGCGGCAGGACGGATCTTACAGGCTGTTCACCCTGTCCGATCCGTCCTGCCACTATTTCGCCATGCCGCCGGACCGCTGCTCCGTCCCCATTGACTATAATAGGGACGGTGGCGGAGCTCCGGCACAGCACGGCAGAGCACAGAGAAAGGCCGCCAGACTAAAAGTACTGCATGCCCGCCTCTCGCCGTGCAGTGCCGAAGCTCCGCCCCCGTCCCCATTATAGTCAATGGGGACGGTCCGGCGGCACAGCGAAATAGAGGCAGGATGGATCCGACAGGTTGAACAGCCTGTCGGATCCGTCTTTACGCTAGTGTGAAAGTACCCTTAGGTGAATGAACAATACGTTGCACTGAATGCTTTTCCACAAAACTATATATCAATCTATTGAGCTCCGACTGCCCTAGATCGGACACCATGTTCAACGAGATGGCTGATCTAGAGCATTGTAGCCATATTGGGAGTTGCTAGTTCTCTTTATAGCTGTAGAAGGAACTTGAGAGATAATAAAGTTTTGGGATTACAGCAGCATCAGCAAAGCAATGTAAGCCAGGATCCTTGTAGAAACAGTGACCGTGACCGGGCTGCAGCTTTTCTTTTACACGTTTACTGCTGTAACTCTATGAGCTGAAATCTGTGGCCAAACAATATAATGTGGTGGAATTTGTGGCAAATCTACAACGAATCTGAGATAAAATCCTCATGTGTCAAATGTGGATTTCGCTGTGAATAACACCCTGTGCACTGCAAAGGCTGAAATTCTCCAACAGAATTAAAGGATAACTGTCACACTTAGACCCTAATTTCAATTTTCATATATGTAGTTACTAATAACATGATATTCCAGAATCAGTTACTATTAGACTGACTTACCCCGTATTTAATAAGATTCAGCCCTTAGCAACCAGTCTGCATAAAACTGCAATTTCACTATTCAGTTAATTTGGCCGCCACTGCCCTTACCCTGAGGCTAATCCCGCCTGCCCTCACTAGCCAGTAACAATAGCCCCCCAAAAGTGTCAGTAACCAGAGCCCTCCCCCTAAAGGGTTAATCTCATGCAGCACAAAGGGGTCCTCTTACCACATGTTGCTTTCATTTATACACTGAGCAGACGGCAGATCTCCCTTCCCTGCTCTGCGCTGCTCCAACTCTGCATTCTCCAGCTCTGCTGAGTGAGGGAGCGTCTGCCAAGCGCAGGGATGCAGTGTACTCAAGTTGTGCGTAGTAGGTGTTTCTGGGTGTAGTAGTGCAATATACACTAACCTGGTACAGCTGACTCTCTGCAAGGGCAGGTATAGAATTAGAAATAGTTCGTGACGCCAGTGCCAAGTAAACGGTGGCACGCCGTTTGCGGAAAGCAGAAATAAATTGAGGAAACGTGGAATTAAAACAGAACTTCAACTTTAGTAGTTTCAAGCAGAGACAATCTTGGAAACACAGTTCCTCAGCATACAGTCGATTTTGCAATTCGGTCGATGCAGGCAATTCAGTACAGCAGGGTAATTACAGAGTGTTAAACACAGGACTTGCAGCACAGGAGCTTGCACTCTAATTCTGTCTGATCCTGGAATGTAGCAATTCTTCACCAAGGCCCATTAACCTAAGTCTGGCTTTATATCCTTGATTATGGCTCTTATAAGTACCTCCTCTGTTTCTCTCAGTACCTCTGGTTCCTCTGATTTTTGCCTCAGTCTCTCCTAGCTTCTGAATGGTTCCTCAGGCTCTTAGGCTAAGATATTCCTGCTTCTGCATGTGGGAATTCAGGAGGGAATCTTCTCCTGAACAGCAGGCTTCAGGCCTGGACTTGTCTCAGACATTGTCTAATCTCCAACTGTAAACTACAGACACTAGACTCCGTCTCCTTTGCACTTCCCTGTCTGGGCCTTATATAAACTAGGGCTCCCTAGCTCCCTCTATGGACTAGAAGTAGGAATGACACCCCTAGCAGGCCTGTACATGCAAGTTTCAGTAAGGGAAATACATACATTACATGACATTTTATAAAACTGACATATACCAACTTTCCATAATTAAGGAGGGACGACAGCACACCAAGTGACCTTTGGTAGTGACGGGTATTACAGTTCCCGTACACTACATACCCCACTGCTTTAAGCTGAGTACGACCTCGTACTCCATCATGGGTCGCCCAACTGGAATCTCTACCTGAAATAGAAAATAGAGACATGCAGGCATACACTCATGTAATTCATCTGCATTTACATCAGGTCCAATTGGCAAAGGTGCAGGGTAGTGACAAGGGGCGTCGTTCTCTTCTCTCAGGATAATGAATGGAACGGGGGCGCTGACCTGGCACAGCGTAACATTATAACCAGGATAGTCCATGACAATGAATAAGTCCATGATAAAACAGTAGAAAACGGTATAAAAGTTCTTGGAGGCTCAAATAACAAACATGAGTCCGTACCCAGGTTATTTCTTATTAAATCACAGAGGCTCTCATGCGGTGGAGTCCATCTCTGGGCACAATACTTTAAATGAGTAAGAATCTCAGAGGCTCAGGTTCTTTTGAGTCTGTCTCCGGGCACGGTTCCTTAGTATCAGGTTGCACAATAAAATGACAGCAAGAAAAGTGCTGTAAAACCCCTGATCAACCTGAAAAGGGGGTGAAGGGTAAAAAGGTGCAACAAAGGAACAGGCACAACTTGGCGTGGGGTAGCAAAAGCAGGCAGGAGATCCTGGAAACAAGCCTGGCCTTGCTGACTTTGTGATTTCAGTGGTCAACACCTACCACTGAGCCGTGGACAAACTGGCAGCCGCAACAAAGGACCAGGAAACGTAGGACTCCTGTCCTGGAAGGGTTAACATCACTTCTGAAGTAATAAATCAAAGGCCTAGCAGGCTGATTCACTGTGGCACATCATAACCACTTGGCTCTGCTGGCAAGTATCGTCTGTAGTATTCCTCTACAGGAGGGTGTGCCCACATAACTGTATCAGGGGGCAGCTGTAGGGTAAAGGGGCCCCTAATAGGTATTGGCCCCATAGGCCTAGGGGTGAACCCTCTGATGGACCGTGCCGGCCCTGGCATGATCACTGCAGGGTGTGACGTGCTTGGCACCGCCGCAGCAAGCGGTCCGGTGCTCTGGGTGCAGCAGTTTACGGCAATCGCGGGTCCGGTCTGGGGCACTGACGGAGCGGTGACAACAGGAGGCGGTCGGCGGGTGGTGACAGGCACCCTTACCTCATCCTTCCTCGGCGGCGTCTGGATCCTGGCGGTGTATGTCTTGCGCAACTCCCGCAACTTGTCCTCCAGCCGGACGATCTGCTCACCGATGCTCTCTGTGTCGGAGTCGCTGTCCTCTGCTGGCGCCGCCGGCGCAGGTACAGTTACCGATGGTGCGGACTCGGCCTTTGCAGGTACTGGCGATGCGTCTGGTCTCCGTCCCATCCGGATGTTCTGAAAGGTAGCACTAAGTCCTTTTAACTGTTCCAGCTCAGATATTGTCTTCTCCCGACGAGGCAGCTCGGGGGAAGGATAGGGGCTCACCCATTTTTCCAACACGGTTGGCTGCCAGAAGACATTCGGCCCAATGAAGGAGCTCCGCTCCTGAAAGGCGTGATGGGCCGGCTCTGGAGAGCATTCAGGTTCTCGCTCGCAGCCAGAGTAGTCTTCTCCTTCTTCTGCCTCCCAATCCTCAGGTCCTCGCTTGGGACGGGTCACAGCAGTCGCATAAGGGCCTCGCAGGCTCTCGGCAGGGGTGTCCTCCACTTCCTCTCCCTCGCGGAGACTGTGCTGGTACGAAGGGAGGTAGTCTCTTTTGACAGACCTTCGATTCACATAGAGGTCTCTGCCAGTTAGATAGTCCTGGATAAACCCGTAGCCACGGGATTTGTCAAACGACAGCACCACTCCCTTTCTCCTTTCCAGGCGGGGTTGGGTGTGCGTATGCTTCTCATGTATGGACTTGGTTAGTTCCTCATAGATAATTTTGGTCTTTGTATTCCGCTTGATAGCGGCCTCTCGGATCTCCGCCATCAGGGAGGACCATTTGAAAGATGGCTGGAAAAAGTCCCTCCACGAGCCATAGTAGGGCTCGGGTTCTTTCTCCCTTGGGCGGCAGGCGGGTTGCTCCGGTCCCGGAGCGTAGGCCGGTGGAGCCTCCTCTGGCTCTACACCAACATCAGACATCTTTGCAATTTCAGGTGTGGACGCTGCAGCAACACTCTGCTCACTATCCAACATGCTCGATCCTTCTGAGGAGAGCGATAGGGTCGCGTCAATTACAGCAGCTAGCTCCTCCCATTGCTCTGGGAGGCCGCCCCCCAGGCACTCCAGTATAGGGAAGGCGGTGTCCATTCTGGCAGACATGCAAATGTCCAGATAAGCCGTGGCGCCTGCCCTTGACCTTCTTCCCGCTTTTTCCTCAGAAAGGCGCCAATTTTTCCCGCCTTTTCGGGATGAAGGTGACGCAGCAGTAAATTCAGCCAGCTCAGCGGCCATCTTTAGCAAGAAACGCTGTCTGTTCACTGACAGCAAGCAGGATTGTAAAACGTCCATAAAACCACACTCAAATGCGGCGATTTTCTTCCTCTGTATAGCGCAACACTGCACAGCGCTTTTTAGAAGTTTTTGGAACACTTTGGGTACGATTTTCAGTCCACAAAGTCCACTTGAATAAAACAGGAAAATTGTCACTTTGGTCACAGGGCAACGGTATAAGGCACAAAGTTCACGCTTCTTGCACTAGAAAGCGTGCGTATCCTGTTCGTGACACGCCAAAAGAGAGGTGCAGTGTACTCAAGTTGTGCGTAGTAGGTGTTTCTGGGTGTAGTAGTGCAATATACACTAACCTGGTACAGCTGACTCTCTGCAAGGGCAGGTATAGAATTAGAAATAGTTCGTGACGCCAGTGCCAAGTAAACGGTGGCACGCCGTTTGCGGAAAGCAGAAATAAATTGAGGAAACGTGGAATTAAAACAGAACTTCAACTTTAGTAGTTTCAAGCAGAGACAATCTTGGAAACACAGTTCCTCAGCATACAGTCGATTTTGCAATTCGGTCGATGCAGGCAATTCAGTACAGCAGGGTAATTACAGAGTGTTAAACACAGGACTTGCAGCACAGGAGCTTGCACTCTAATTCTGTCTGATCCTGGAATGTAGCAATTCTTCACCAAGGCCCATTAACCTAAGTCTGGCTTTATATCCTTGATTATGGCTCTTATAAGTACCTCCTCTGTTTCTCTCAGTACCTCTGGCTCCTCTGATTTTTGCCTCTGTCTCTCCCAGCTTCTGAATGGTTCCTCAGGCTCTTAGGCTAAGATATTCCTGCTTCTGCATGTGGGAATTCAGGAGGGAATCTTCTCCTGAATAGCAGGCTTCAGGCCTGGACTTGTCTCAGACATTGTCTAATCTCCAACTGTAAACTACAGACACTAGACTCCGTCTCCTTTGCACTTCCCTGTCTGGGCCTTATATAAACTAGGGCTCCCTAGCTCCCTCTATGGACTAGAAGTAGGAATGACACCCCTAGCAGGCCTGTACATGCAAGTTTCAGTAAGGGAAATACATACATTACATGACATTTTATAAAACTGACATATACCAACTTTCCATAATTAAGGAGGGACGACAGCACACCAAGTGACCTTTGGTAGTGACGGGTATTACAGTTCCCGTACACTACAGGGACAGGGAGAAGTGCACACAGCCCATGCACTGTTATCAGCTGCTGGGGAGGACCTGGCTTTAATCATTTACTTACAGTCCCTGGCTGTCAGTAATGTGACCCTGCACGCTGCGTACTCCGTCCTTCAACAGAAGACGGACCATGCCTAGCAACCCTATTTTAAGCACAGGTAAAAGTAGGCAGTACAGGGGACAAAACTGTGGAATTAAGGGGTAATTGAATACACAGTCAAAAGTTGAAATAGGGCCACCAAGGTGATATTAATCACCACAATCCAATACTAAAAAGTTATACTTTATACGTTATACTATAACGACAGTTATACTTTAAGGCTACTTTCGTTTTGGCTTTCCGTTTGTGAGATCCGTTCAGGGCTCTCACAAGCGGTCCAAAACGGATCAGTTTTGCCCTAATGCATTCTAAATGGAAAAGGATCCGCTCAGAATGCATCAGTTTGCCTCCGTTCCGCTCTGGAGGCGGACACCAAAACGCTGCCTGCGGACGGATTGGCTCCGGATGCGTTCAGGGTGCGTTCAGTGAAACTCGCACCATTTTGCAAGCAAGTTCAGTCAGTTTTGTCTGCGATTGCGTTCAGTTGTTCACTTTTTTTCGCGCGGGTGCAATGCGTTTTGTAGCGTTTTTCACGCTCGTTATAAAAAAACTGAAGGTTTACAAACAACATCTCTTAGAAACCATCAGTGAAAAACGCATCACACCCGCACTTGCTTCCCGAATGCGATGCGTTTTTCACTGAAGCCCCATTCACTTCTATGGGGCCAGGGCTGCTTGAAAAACGCAGAATATAGAACAGGCTGCGTTTTTCATGCAACGCAAAACTGATGCTCGAAAAAAAAAACGCTCATGGACACAGACCCATTGAAATGAATGGGTCAGGATTCAGTGCGGGTGCAATGCGTTCACGTCACGCATTGCACCCGCGCGGAAAACTCGCCCGTGTGAAAGGGGCCTAAGAGCTGAATCCTATGACCCCCAATTCAAATATATTATGAGTTACTCAACTTGCAGGGTAACAGACTGAACTGGATGGACGGATGTCTTTTTTTGAGCGTTACAAAAGATGTTACCATGTTACTCAGCACAAAATTTGGATTTAATAAAATGAAATTATAGATAAAACGTTAATGTCTTAGACCAATATAACTAATCCTAGGAAAATGGGGGTCCCCTTTAGGCATACAGTATTAGACATTTCTCAATAGAACCCTGGATCACCAAGAGCATTACCATTAGCCATTCAATACCCAAGACCACCAAGGACCCCTATACCTCTCTAGACCACCAGGGATATTCCTTGGAATTATTGCTCTCTTTGTTACTCTTTTCATGTTTCATACCTGACCATACCTTATACCGACTATACCGTAATATTATTTATTTAATTACCACTCTCCATTACAGAAGTTTCAGCTAATGCTAATTATTTTCCAGCAAACTGAACTGAACTATGAAAATGACAAGAAAACTATAATAAGTTATTACCATGTCTGAGCTGGACTCCTAATTACCATTGATCAGCTGCAAAAAATAACTACCCAAGGTAATAATGAGCCCTTACATCATCAGAGGACAAGACTCAGAAATGAGCATATTCTACTGCAGTGTCTGCTATTATTGGAATATCTGCATGAAAACTTCATGTTTTGGTTCTTTTTATTGGTTTGCATTACGGTATCAGATGAATGTAGATCTGAGTTGTGATTTGATGCACTGATTGTTGTGCTCCTTTACAGTGTTAATGGGGGAACATAAACGGACTGAGGGTTGCACATGAGGTGCAGAGGCTGCTGTAACACCCTGACCCTTAAACTCCAAGTTATACCTCTTCAACATGCACTATAGACAGCACATTCAGTGTTTGATCTCCTCTACTTTTTCTGATACACATACATTGACAAATCCTCCTATCCTTCCCTGTATGACATGCAAATTCTTTAGGTATCGTGTAAACCATTTATTATCATGGATTGGTACTAAGTGACTATAATAATTAAGGTGCGCTGGCTATGACATTGCATACTGGATACGTCACTGGCCTCATGCACATGGGTGAATGACTGATCATTGTTGTATGAACCCCTATCCCTGAGCTCACAGAATGTTCTTTGCTTCTTTTTATATATGAAGGCACAAATAAAGAATGCTTGCCATGCACTATTGCTTGCTGTATCATGGAGGTATGTTGACTTCTACATTGCAATATGTAGAAAAAATAGACATGGATCGCACATCCACATGACTTTTATATGGCAATGGACCTAATTGGGGTCATGTAGTATTCAGCAGAGCTGTGTTTGTCATTTGACACGTCTCATTCTAAAAGCCCAATGTATTTTTTGTGGATTGAGAACTTGACTGTTCATGAATATGTGCAGAAAGCGTCCCATATGTCTCCATCCTTTAAAGGGAATATTTAATTATAAAATTTTCAATCAAATTTTTATGTTAAGTTTCATTTAAAACTTTTTCCTTGTCAATATCTGCATTGACAGGGGCGTAACGGTCGCGGTTGTAGAGGGTGTGACCATGACTTGGCTTGGTGGGGGAGTGGGGGCCTACTGCACTCACATGTAACAGGGCCCGGCACTTGTCACTGTACGTCATGGGGGGACATTACTGGGGGCAGTGGAAGGACATTCCTGGGGGCAGTGGGGGACATTACTGGGGGCAGTGGGAGAACATTACTGGGGGAGGTGGAAGAACATTACTGGGGGAGGTGGAAGGACATTACTGGGGGAGGTGGGGACATTACTGGGGGCAGTGGAAGAACATTAGTGGGGGAGGTGGAAGGACATTACTGAGGGCAGTGGGGACATTACTGGGGGCAGTGGAAGAACAATAGTGGGGGAGGTGGAAGGACATTACTGGGGGCGGTGGAAGGATATTACTGGGGGCAGTGGGGACATTACTGTGGGCAGTGGGGACATTACTGGGGGCAGTTGAAGAACATTAGTATGGGGAGGTGGAAGGACATTACTGGGGGCGGTGGGGGACATTACTGGGGGCAGTGGAAAAACATTACTGGGGCAGTGGGGGACATTACTGGGGGAGGTGGAAGGACATTACTGGGGCGGTGGAAGGATATTACTGGGGGCAGTGGGGGACATTACTGGAGGCAGTGGAAAAACATTACTGGGGGCAGTGGAAGAACATTACTGGGGGAGGTGGAAGGACATTACTGGGGGCGGTGGGGGACATTACTGGGGGCAGTGGGGGACATTACTGGGGCAGTGGAAGAACATTATTGGGGGAGGTGGAAGGACATTACTGGGGGCAGTGGAAGGACATTACTAGGGGCGGTGGAAGGAAATTACTGGGGGTGGTGGAAGGATATTACTGGGGCAGTGAGGGACATTACTGGGGGCAGTGGGGGATATTACTGGGGTAGTGAAAGGACATTAATGGGGGTAGTGGAAGGATATCATTGGGGCAGTAAGGGACATTACGGGGGCAGTGAGGTACATTACTGGGGGCAGTGGAAGAACATTACTGGGGGCAGTGGAAGAACATTACTGGGGGCAGTGAGGGACATTACTGGGGGCAGTGGAAGAACATTACTGGGGGCAGTGAGGGACATTACTGGGGGCAGTGGAAGGACATTACTGTGGGCAGTGGGGGACATTACTGGCGGCAGAGGAAGGACACTACTGGGGGCACCATATGGATATTACTGTGGGTGCTATAGGTACATTAGTGGGGGAATATAATTATTACCAAAGACCAGGGGTGTAACGATCGCAGTTGCAGAGGGAGCGACGTGGCTCGGCGCGGGGGGGACGAGGGGGGATTGGGTCAGGGAGCCCAGTACAAAATTTGCCCTGAGGCCCATAGAACTCTAGTTACGCACTGTGTATTGATCACTCCTCAGCAGTCATCTCATGCACGACCTGCATCAGAAAAGGGGAACAGGACCTCCATTCTCGTAATTGGTGGGAGTCCCAGTGGTCGGACCCCCAGCGATTAGCTAGTTATCCCCTAACCTGTAGATAAAGAATAACTTAAAAACTTGGCACAACCCCTTTAGTAAATGAGAACAATATGAATTTACAACACACAATTGGAAAACTTATACTAAGGGGTGTTGAGTATCGGGCCTTTATTTAAGACCCTCAGTTGAATTCTGTTCAGAGAAATCTAGGACAGATCTGTGTAAAATTGTTAAGTGTGACTTGACGCTGGCAGCGCCGCTCAGACGGGTTTCACACAATTTCATTGTACAGTTTGTGGAGGCAAAACGGTTCACAGCAGTCAGCTTCTGAGAGTAAACCTCTGGGACTAGTAAAATCCTGGATAAGTAAGACGAACATTTAGAAAATAGAAACTGCTTCCGAGCGCTGCCACAAATTGGGTGTAAGATGTTCTTAACTGACTTTGTATGTACACAGCTCTGCAAATGCAACTGCGTATTGTACAGTAACGGATTAACTCCGCAGGGAACTGGAGCTGCTGCATAAAAAGCTGGAGCACTATTTGTGGGATTTACAGTATTTGCAAA
Source organism: Bufo bufo (assembly GCF_905171765.1). NCBI lineage: Eukaryota > Metazoa > Chordata > Amphibia > Anura > Bufonidae > Bufo > Bufo bufo. Next base: position 213,585,629 of record NC_053397.1, read on the forward strand.
ATGAGGGCAGAGAGCGTCACATGATCCAAGCGAAACAGAGCCGGAAAAGCGGCACGCGCCTTTTTTATTATATAGTACAGTCAAGGGGGTTATTATTCTGAAATCCTTATTTGCTACCATGATTTTTATTAATTATAATAATAATTATTATTATTTATTATTATTATTATTATAAAATATTAAAATAAATACATTTTCACTAAAGCAAAAAAATAAATGTAATGATTATTATTATTATTATTATTATTATTATAAAAATATTAAAATTCATAGCTTGGATTTGGTTGCTCTAGTTATTGGAGTTGTTCATAGTTATCTTGCTAAAATAATAATAATAATGATAATATAAAATGAAAATTATATTATTTATTATATTCTATTATTTGTGTTATAATGTTTACTATTATTATTATTTCTATTGCTATTAGTATTTTTCAACCACAATGGAAATAATAATAATATTAATTATTATTTATATTGTTACTATTATTCCTATATTTATTTTCAATTATTATTATTGATATAAACAATAGTTTACATGTTGCTCTGACATTGTTCAATTAGTATGTCCTCTAATGTGCCAGTTGGAGGTGATTATCCAATATATAGAAATGGCGCACCCTGCCGGTCAGTGAGGACTCTTCAGGCGGTGAAATGATTCCCAACGCTTCCATTCCTCAGACCTCAGCCTCTAGAATCTGTGTCTTATGGATCCGTAATAGAGAAGTCATTTCCTGCTATGGGTCTGTATTGTACTCCATGGGCAATTTTACATGCAGGCTTTTAAAATTGACGGCCTGTCCATTATTACACAATCATTGGGAGCCCGGCTCATGGCACCCTGGCTGATCAGCTGTATGAAGGGCCCGAGCACTTTGGCCTCTTCTTTGTCACGTTGGAGGGCGCTGCATTGCTCTGTGCCTGGTATGACAGGGCCGGGTTCCTGCATAGTCATCTCTCCTGGCCCTGTCAATCAAGAAATAAAAGGGAGTGTCTGGCAGAGGAAGCAGGAGGAGCAAGGGTGCACAGAATGGTTTGGACCCGCCCTCGGTGCACTTAAGTGCTCATTTGCATAGGGATTAAAAGTCCTTTTTCTCCAGAATGAAGCACCGGATCTCTATGTAAAAGGTGTCATTACAGTCAGCTGAGCCTTCTCTACAATACATTTCCTGGGGATAGGCTCCCTCTAACCTATCCATCTCTGTCTTCCAGATAATAGCAGGGAGCAGCTGTCATTTCACAGCCTCTCCCTTTCATTTATCAGCATTTGCACCATTTCCATTAGCCAAATATCCCATTTCTCCCACCCTTCTGCGTGTCCCAGCCCAACCCTGAAGCCTGTAACGGGAGGTTTTTCAATTAGACACACAAAGAACTTTTTTTAATTTTTTTTTTGCAACATAAAAATTAACATTTCGTCTACTAATATCTTTATAAATTCCATAGAAGTCATGGGGACCTTAATGCAGAGAGCACTTAAACATTGTAAAAGCGACATTACCAAACCATAAAATTAAAAGCAAGGATCAATTACTTTGTTTCAACCTTTTAGCAGAAAATTATTTTCTTAATATCGGATGTGACAGCGCCGGAGCTGTTTTCTACGGTTTTACAAGAGGTAATGAACAGTAAACCTACCAATTACTCACACACTTCACTAAATGTCATTTTTTTTTCCTTCTTCTTTCTTTCTTGATGGCGCCACATAGTAGTCGAAGGAAAAGACTTCCCGTAATAAAGAAAGGGCATTTAGGCCAATTTCATCCTTCAGGTGTTCCATTCTGGTAGGCAATGCCTGAATAATTTTATGAAGTGCGGAGCTATAGACAGAAGATCTTGATGTCTGTTTAACTATACACGTAATTGAGCTGTTCCGCGTAGTTTTATGCGGCAATTCAACTGGCAAACACCTCCAACCTACGTATCAAGGAAAGAAAAGATGTTGACTTCTATACCGTATTTCTTCTCTAGATGTCGCCGGCGCCGGCGTCCCTTTCTCACTTCTCTGCCGCTTTTTTTTTTTTCAGAAGAGAAACTCAGCTAATTGATAATTATGTCCGGGTGTTTTGCAGATAAAAGCGACTTCAGAATCCGACAGTGCTACGAAATTTGATCTACTGACTTGAAAAAGGAGTGAAAAAAAAACAAAAAACTGGAAACTCGATATGCTTTACTTTTCAGAAGAAACCTGTTTAATCAGAGAATTCGTAATTAGTTTTATCTTTTTTTTTTTTCTGCTCACTGGTGCCATGGAGGATTATTTCAAAGAAAGTTTCCCTGCTAAGATGTAATAAAGTTGCCGAAAATGAAATGCAGGCAATAAAAATTTGGAGATGCTGTTGCTATAGCATCCGGTCCTTGCTCAAGTCCTTGTATTCTGCTTGTTGTCATGGAATAACCCTATGGGCAGCTTTCTGCTTCATGTAGAGAATGTGAGGCCATCAGGACTGTACTGCCTGTGACACGCTGCATGCTGCTGCACAGAGCACTGGCTCCAGCCTCTCCTGTGCCTTTTTCCGTCCCATAGACTTGCACTTTTGCTCACAATATGTAAGCTGTGCTACTAGCTGGGATTTTGTTGCACCTCCAGAACCCTGGCATTGCTGTGGGGGATGGGGGGTGGATTTAAAAGTCACATCCAAGCCCTACTAGCCCCAAAGGCCAGTAGGGTGGTGTAACTTTCTACAGATTCTGTATTAGGACTAGAAGTTTTAAAGGGATTGTCCATGATTATGATATTGATGGCCTATCCTCAACACCCCACACCCCCACAGATCAGTTGTTCAGGAGTAGCCGTAAGTAGACACCAGAATTACACAGCTTCTTTCACTGTGTAGCGGGCAGAGCTGGTAACTGTAGTGCTGCTTCCATTCAATGCAATTACTAACTCTGCCTTCTGCACAATGGATGGCGCTGTGTAGATCTGGTGTCGACTTCCAGAACTGAAGCTACAACTAATCGGCTGATTGGTGGGAGTGTGGCGTGTCAGATGCCCCCCTCTCGATATCTGAAATTGATGGCCTATCTCGAGGATAGGCCATCAATATCAAAGTCCTGGACAATCCCTTTAAGTTACACCTCTGCACACCACCCAGTGTGACTCCTGGGCAAAGCCTCATGGGACATGTAGTTTTTAAAGGGATTTCCTCAGTCAAGACGGAAGGCATGATGAAGGTCAACCTGTCCTGTCCAATATGGCTGCCACCTTCATCGGTACCATAAATACCAAATGTTCATTGTTATTCTGGTATTTGCAAAAGTTGAGTAAAAACAACCGATGAGGGGGTTGTAAGGGCAGCCATATTGGTTGTCACCCTTTTTTTTCAAAAAATCTTGAACAGAATTATATATTTTTTTGCAATGAATCAAAAGCTGCAAATAAGAGGAACAATAATAAACATAATGTAACAGCGACCTCTGTGCGGCGCGGTTCCCCCACTCATCACCGTGGTCCCGGGCGCCGTGCTCATCTGTGATCTCTACTTCCAGCCTCTGTTGCAGCTCTGGACTCTGCCTGTGCAGTTGGTATTACCTATGTGGATTCCGCTCCACAACTTCCATTTAACCTGGACACTACTTGTACGCATCACTCCCTGGGCGGGGCTGAGTCATGTCATGTGATCTCGTTAACCTACCCTGGCTCTCCTGCAGGTATTTAAGTGGCTCAGCCCTTTACCCAGATGCCTCAGAGTCAAGGTCCTAATCTTGTGGTAAAGAGCTTGCTTACCACTCGTGTTCCTGACTTCATACTTCGTTCCTGGACTTCGTTTTATCGTCTGATCCCTGCCTGCTTGCATCGCCTCTCCCGTTGCCGATCCGGATTGTCTGACCTTGTTCCTGTGCCACCTGCCCTGACCCATTGCTTGTTCTGACTACGTCTCTGCCTCTTCCTACGGCTCCTGTCTTGTTGCTCCTGGTAACGACCCTGCCTGTCTGACCACGTCTGTAGTGTCGGTACATTTGCAGGTACCTCCTGGTCTGCCTGGACCAGCTGCCACTGACTGGTTTACGCTCTGGAGTAGCCCTTGGCAATTACCGACGGTCAAGCCTATCCTCACCACCTGAGGCTCTAGTGAAATCCGAGTAGTTGCTTAGTTACTCCCCTCCAGAGCATTGCTACTCAGTGGCACAGTGGGATCACATCCGCTGATCCGTGACACATAATAATAACCAGAACTGGGTGAGAAGAGGAGGACAGACGTCATTGCAGCAATCTGCCTGGCTGTGCCGCGTGATAAGTATCACACTGTTTCGCGGATTTTGATGTTGTCACTATCTTGTTTTCTTGCGCTCCTCACACCGTTTATCCGTCTGTAGAATTTATCAGTAAAGGAGGTGATAGGACAATAAACACCTTTGTAACTCGCACTGACAAAGTAAATATTTCTTCTGGGTATCGACCTGCAAATGAGCATTCCCACTCCGAACACACACGTGTGAACTTAATGTCAATGGAAGCTGTAAATTGTGCATAATAAAGGGAATATGTCATTAGAAAATGGCTTTTTGTTTACATGAAGTTTTTATATTAGACATTGTGTTTAAGATTTCTTTTCTTTTTTTAATTCACCATGTGACAATAATTTTGTCCAATGAGCCTCCGAATAAGCAGTTCTGTATCTGTAACTCCCTAGCAGTCATCTCATTATAATAACAGGTGAGATTACAATGACAGTTAATATAAAGAACAGTAGGTGATGGTAACAGCCTCTCTCAGCACAGTGACCTCTGCATAGCTCACATAAGCATGGCCACAACACTCTCCCATAGACGACAATGAGTCATCTCCACACTACAGGTTCTTATGGTCTATGCGGCTGATGTAAAGCAGACTTCTTTACTAAATGCTGTTAATGGCAGCTCAGGCAAGATGGCTGTCCACATAATTGTGTACAGAAAATAGAAGATTTCTGCGTTGGACTTTGATTACTAGTAGACGCCATTAGCATCTAATCAGTGAGTATCAGCAGGTGATGCTATATTAGATTTTATTAGAGATAAGCAAATCAATTCTATTTTCAAAAACTTCAGCTTCTGACAAACCTGAATTTCTTGAGATGAGAGAGAGAGACAGACAGAGAATAGGTCTGCCAAGGGATGTGCACATAATTTTGACTGAGTATCTCACAGCACGAGGTGTAACGTTACTATCCAAAGTCAATGCTTAGCCTTAGAAGCCTGAACCTAGACATATCCCCAATATAACCCAGGCTGGCCCTCTGATGTGAGATACGATACAGCGCAGGGAAAGGCCTGTTTGTTTATATTTTTGACACTGCTAGGCAGAGGCTTCCACCTAGCAGTGTTCCCAGTGATGTTTTACAGGCTAGGGCAGCACTAAGTGCTGGTGATGTCACCGGGCTTACTGCTATGCAGAATTCTCCACCTAGGTTTACCCATGGAGAGCCCGATACATCATCGGATCTCCAGAAAAAGCCTTAGCCCTGTGCTGAATCGCGATGAGATGCTCCGATGCTCATATCAGAGGGGCAGACTGGGTGAAAACAGGGATATGTCCGGGTTCAGCTCTGAACCCGGACAACCCCTTTAAAGCATACATTTTTTGTAAACTAGCTAAAAGGTCTTTGTTGGGGTCTGGGGGGTACTTTTTCTCATTATCGTATATGTGAGAAGTATCGTAGGCCAGCAAACGCTTCTGTGGGTTTCTGGGGAAAAAAATATGCAAATGATTAGCTTTTTGATTATCTTTCCCAGAAATCCACAGATATGCAAATTAGTTTTCCTTCCAAAAGGAAAAGAAAGCTAAGCCTCACCAGATATAACATATGCTAATTTGCATATATTTTTTCCCAAAACCCAGAGAAACCTTTGATGGCCAACAATTCTTCCCACTCGTACTAGGCACTTTCCGTAATGTGAAAGAGTACCCAGCAGACCCCTGACATAGGCCTCTCAGCTTGCTTAGTGAATTTTCTGGCTTGGCTATTCTGCAAGTTATACTTTAAAAATTGGATGAAAAACCGACTTGGATATCTATTCCCCATGGGAATGCTGCACGTTGGATGCCCTATTCTCTCTCTTATGTAGAATTGGTTCATACCCACATTGAATTCACATCTGTGAATCAGACCTGAAACGAATTTCAAGATATTTGCTCATCTCTAATTTCAATTAACAACTTAGGATGAGTTCACACTTCAGTTATTTGATCAGTTATTTCCATCAGTTATTGTGAGCCAAATCCCATAGTGAAGCCGGCTCAGAGATCAGGTATAATGGAAACATCTGCACCTGTTCTGTGTTTTTGACCCGCACCAGTTTTTGGCTCACAATAAGGGCTCATGCACACGATCCGCAAAAAATACGGATGACGTCCGTGTGAATTCCATATTTTGCGGAACTGAACAGCCGGCGCCTAATAGGACAGTACTATCCTTGTCTGTAATGCGAATAATAGGACTATTTTTTTGCGGAACGGACATGCAGACATATGGAAATGGAATACACAGGGAGTAACTTCAGTTTTTTTTGCGGACCATTGAAATAAATGGTTCCGCATACGGTCTGCACAGAAAAAGCAACAGACATCGAAAGAAAGAAACGTTCGTGTGCATGAGCCCTAACTGATGGAAATAACCGATCAAATAACTGAAGTGTGAACTCAGTCTAAGTTTAGTGACGTGCAATTGCAAAGATGTCCATACCCAGGTGCTGGTTTGAAAAACGTAAAATATTTTTTGTGGGACAACCCCTTTAGGCTAGTGCTACACGACGACATTTGTCGCGCGGCAATTTTTATAATGATAGTCTAAGGCAGGCATCCTCAAACTGCGGCCCTCCAGCTGTTGTAAAACTACAACTCCCACAATGCCCTGCTGTAGGCTGATACCTGTAGGCTGTTCGGGCATGCTGGGAGTTGTAGTTCTGCAACAGCTGGAGGGCCGCAGTTTGAAGATGCCTGGTCTATGGTGTCGCACTGCGATAGCGATGTGACAGTCGCAAAAAATCCATTCGAAATAGATTTTTCTGCGCCTCTCGTATTGCAGTCGCAGCATGTCGCAGTGCGACACCATAGACTATCAATATAAAAATTGTTGCGCGACTTTGGTGCGACAGCAATGTCGCGCGACACATGTTGCAGTGTAGTTGTGCCCTATGTGTCGCGCAGCCCTAGCCTTAATGATCAATAAATGAGCCCAGCGCCCTAGCCTTATAGTATAATATCTTGGGGCTTCTTCTAGATTATCGCCGCACTAGAGGACACTGCATTACCTTGTATGTTATATTAGCATCTATTCATTTTCTCTGCAATTAAAGAAGCCCTCGTCACAGCCCAGCACCAGGTGCAAGTTAATAGTTATTAAAATTCTCATTAGCTGGAGAAATATCTGCAGAAGTAAAATCCTGTCCAAGCCAAAATCGCTACCAATAAGAATATGATTGACAATAACAACAAGATCTCTCAGACGCCATCTGGAAAATTTGTCATCGCAAAAAATATCCATTTGGTACGTGAGTTATAAAAGAGACTACAGAGTATGACGCCGCGGGGGTAACAAGCAGAACGTTTTACTTAGAGCTTGTTTATTGTTTCCAAAAATTAAAAAAAAAAAGTGAAATTACCGATCGATTGTGTATTTTTTTTTTCTTATTTTTGGAACATAAAGAAACGTCGCGGGAGGAATTTGTAAAGCGCGTTTTCATTAAAATGATCTGTATTGGAACGGCGCAGACAGAAAAAGCAATTAGTTCATGAGGTGCCAAGCTAAGAAACTACACGCGATCGATATGTTCACAGACATCAGCAGGAGATTTGTTTGTGTACAGTATGTACATGAGACAATGAGAAATGTATCAAGATTTGCAAATTAAAAAGTTTTCTTCAAAGTCGTATTAGAGACTTTTTTTATATATATCTTTTTGTGCGTGAACATGGTGAGCTATATACGGTATATTTTTTTGTTTCTTTGTTTGATCGATTTTTTGAAATAAAAAAGATAACTATCTGCACCCCCGGAAACATTTCATTTATGTATACTCTTTATTGAAGTGAAATAAATAAAGTTCGAGGAAAATCAATGTTCTTGAGTTGTCAAAATTCTTTTTAGGCTTTTTTTTTTTAAAAGGGTTATTGTTGTTTTTTCTTTTATTTTTTTCTTTTGGCCATAAGAGATTTCTAATTTACAGTTATTAAAAATGATGCCTTAATTACAAACATTCCCTCGGGAGCGTAGCAAGTGTTCCTTGGCCCTGGTGTCTGATGAAGCCCCTTAGGGCTCATGCGCATGAACGTATTTTCTTTCCGTGTCCGTTTTTTTTGCGGACCTATGCAGAACCATTCATTTCAAAAGTTACTCCGTGTGCATTCCGTTTCCGTATGTCCGTTCCGCTAAAAAAGTATAACATGTATAGGACATGTTATACTTTTTTAGCGGAATGGACATACGGAAACGGAATGCACACGGAGTAACTTTTGAAATGAATGGTTCTGCATAGGTCCGCCAAAAAAACGGAACGGACATGAAAAGAAAATATTGTCCGAATTACAGACAAGGATAGGACTGTTCTATTAGGGGTCAGCTGTTCTGTTTTAAATAAACATTTAGAAGAATAGGTGAACTACTTTGGTGGATGCAAACAACAAAATCTGACTAAGGCCTCATGCACACGACTGTTGTGTGCATCCGCGGGCGTTGTTCCGTTTTCCGTTTTTTTTCGCGGACCCATTGACTTTCAATGGGTCCGTGGAAAAATCGGAGAATGCACCGTTTGGCTTCCGCGTCCGTGATCCGTTTTTCCAGTCCGTGAAAAAAATATGACCTATCCTATTTTTTTCACGGACAACGGTTCACGGACCCATTCAAGTCAATGGGTCCGTGAAAAATCACGGATGCACACAAGATAGTCATCTGCGTCCGTGATCCGTGTCCTTGATCCGTGTCCGTTTTTCCTATCATTTTCAATGCAAACTTGACTTAGTTTATTTTTTCACTTTTCATGTCCGTGGATCCTCCAAAAATCAAGGAAGACCCATGGAAGAAAAAACGGTCACGGATCACGGAACAACGGAAATCCGTTTTGCGGACCGCAAAAAAAACCGGTCGTGTGCATGAGGCCTAAACCCTCACACTGATGTTAAAATGAGACTTTAGCCAATATATCCTTATATGAAGGACATACCGGAGCCCGCGCACCACGTCAAGGTATCTCAGGTGTCACGGGACCTAACGCTAACCTACCTGTGCCATATGAGCCCTAAGCCACGTAAGAATACACTGCTCTTTCTATACTACTAAATCTACACCCCTGCTGAGAAGTATTGGCCCTGATTCATGGATTTATAGTGCATGCACATTTAGCTCGGCTGTTAGTGGCCTACCTTCAGCGGAGGCAGACTATGCAACTCGAGTGAGTACCGACATGTCAGGAGAGGTGGCAGGTCCTGTTTAAAGAATGCATGACTAATTCTGATATCCAAACACAAGTATAATCTCTTTGCTATAATGGAATATAACATTGGCAATGTAATTAACAATTATCGTGGGTAACGAACAGGCTCCAGGACAAGGATGAGACCCAGGCCTCGGATCCTTTTGATTTGACTTTGACCTTGACTGTGTCTGCGCATTAAATGGGCAAAAATGAAGAATCGATCAATACATATTCCTGTTCATTAGTGTTTATTTGCAATGTAAACTCAACAGCCCTTTAACGAGGGGAGATATCTGGCAATGTAAATTATCTGCAGCCTGTTAACTAATGATTCATAGCAAGTCGTCAGTGAGTGACCATTATGTAATGGATTGTGTGCATAGCCCCTCTCCAAGCCTCTTATCTTAAGAGACGGAGTTAAATAAGCAGAAAAAATATAAGCCCCCTGACAATTAATCACCTCCTTGATTGAGACCCTCGTTAGACAGTCACTTCACTTTGCACCGATCAGTCCTAATAGCTGTTTACCCACTTTCTCAAACTTGCAAGATCAACCTGAATGCAAACGGTGGCAAATGTCATCCATGTTCTGCTGTATTGACTGCCTTTTGTTGATTTTCCTTTTATATCTTAGTTAAAGGAGGATGACTCATGGATGCAAATATATTATATACATATATTTTAAGGAGAAAGAATCCCACAAAAATAAAAATAAATAAATAAAATCACTTGGGGTTGTAAGAGAAAAAGAAACAGCGCCGCTCCTATACAGTGGCTGTGTCTGGTATTGCAGCTTAGTTCTAATGACTGAGATACATTAGACATCTAAGGAAATGGGACTCAGCTGCAATACCAGCCAGCAAATGGACTGTTACTTTGAAAAGGCAGACCATTATTATAATCTCATACATCTCCTTTTAAATCCCTAAATTGTGTGCAGCTTTAACGTCTTTTAAAGGGAAGTCCACCTTCGCAACTTATATGGTTCCAATGCATCTAAAATGGAAAATGAAGCAATTTTGCAAATGATTTTTATTTAAAATCTCCTACTATTTTGTGTCTACAATTTCTATGGAGATGTATGTGTCTCCATGGTAACAGACTACAAGCAAAGCCTGCGTAGTCTGATACTACAGTCTTATTCCCTTCCTTCTGATCCCTGCTTCTCATTTTCTCCTAAAGATGCTTCCTGTACATATGCTTTTTAGGACTTTAGGACATCACAAAGGTGGGTCACCCTTCTAGCAACCTCCAGAACAGAGAGCTGCCTGAACAAGCGGTTCCCATTCTGGCAGACTGAAGTCTTCCTTGTATTATTAGGATGTCCAGTCACATGAATGACCACCATGTAATACTACCTTATCCCTGCTGCAACTGAGTTTGGCTGAAGCAGTACCCAGGGTCATCATATATATTAAGGCCTGTTTCACATCTGCGTTAAAAGAGATCCAGAAGGCAGTTCCAGCTGGGAACAGCCTGCCGGACCCGTGAATACCGGGCTCTACCGTGAGCTGCCAAGGTTCCGTCCGGCTCCACGCCTAATATATGTTTTAATTCAGCTCTCCCGAATAAAGTTGGACTCTATGAACCTGGACCTCCATCAAGGAAACATTCTGACATACCTCAAGCTTCTGAGGTTTCCTATAACTGGAGGTATGGGGATTGTCCAGGAATTTTATATTGATGGCTTATCCTCAGCATAGGCTATCAATATCTGATTGAGGAGGGTACTATACCCTGCATCCCCATCAATCAGCTGTTCCAAAGCGGCTCCTACGCCAGAGGTCAGTGCTATTGTGTAGTGGATGGTTACTATTCACTTCTATGGGAGCTGTTTTGCAGCAACCAGCTCCATCCACTGAGCTGTGTAGATCCGGCGCTGGAGCTACCTCGGAACAGCTGATCGGTGGTGGCGTGAGATGTCGGACCCTCTCCAATCAGATCTTGATAGCCTTTCATGAGGATAGGCCATCAAAATGAAAACCCCGGACAATCCCTTTATTATAATGTGGACTTTGACCCTTATGAAATTTTGGATTCACAGAGTGACACAGCCGAATTGCAGGAACACAAGACATTAAGTGCTGTATGGGGACTCTACAGTAGAGAAGCTGTAGGTGTCAGTTGGATCAACTGTGGATCCATGTACACTGCTCAAAAAAATAAAGGGAACACAAAAATAACACATCCTAGATCTGAATTAATTAAATATTCTTCTGAAATACTTTGTTCTTTACATAGTTGAATGTGCTGACAACAAAATCACACAAAAGAAAAAAATGGAAATCAAATTTTTTAACCCATGGAGGTCTGAATTTGGAGTCACCCTCAAAATTAAAGTGAAAAAACACACTACAGGCTGATCCAACTTTGATGTAATGTCCTTAAAACAAGTCAAAATGAGGCTCAGTAGTGTGTGTGGCCTCCACGTGCCTGTATGACCTCCCTACAACGCCTGTGCATGCTCCTGATGAGGTGGCGGACGGTCTCCTGAGGGATCTCCTCCCAGACCTGGACTAAAGCATCTGCCAACTCCTGGACAGTCTGTGGTGCAACGTGACGTTGGTGGATAGAGCGAGACGTGATGTCCCAGATGTGCTCAATTGGATTCAGGTCTGGGGAACGGGCGGCCAGTCCATAGCATCAATGCCTTCGTCTTGCAGGAACTGCTGACACACTCCAGCCACATGAGGTCTAGCATTGTCTTGCCTTAGGAGGAACCCAGGGCCAACCGCACCAGCATATGGTCTCACAAGGGGTCTGAGGATCTCATCTCGGTACCTAATGGCAGTCAGGCTACCTCTGGCGAGCACATGGAGGGCTGTGCGGCCCTCCAAAGAAATGCCACCCCACACCATTACTGACCTAATGCCAAACCGGTCATGCTGGAGGATGTTGCAGGCAGCAGAACGTTCTCCACGGCGTCTCCAGACTCTGTCACGTCTGTCACATGTGCTCAGTGTGAACCTGCTTTCATCAGTGGCGAATTTGCCAATCTTGGTGTTTTCTGGCAAATGCCAAACGTCCTGCACGGTGTTGGGCTGTAAGCACAACCCCCACCTGTGGACGTCGGGCCCTCATATCACCCTCATGGAGTCTGTTTCTGATCGTTTGAGCAGACACATGCACATTTGTGGCCTGATGGAGGTCATTTTGCAGGGCTCTGGCAGTGCTCCTCCTGTTCCTCCTTGCACAAAGGCGGAGGTAGCGGTCCTGCTGCTGGATTGTTGCCCTCCTACGGCCTCCTCCACGTCTCCTGATGTACTGGCCTGTCTCCTGGTAGCGCCTCCATGCTCTGGACACTACGCTGACAGACACAGCAAACCTTCTTGCCACAGCTCGCATTGATGTGCCATCCTGGATAAGCTGCACTACCTGAGCCACTTGTGTGGGTTGTAGACTCCGTCTCATGCTACCACTAGAGTGAAAGCACCGCCAGCATTCAAAAGTGACCAAAACATCAGCCAGGAAGCATAGGAACTGAGAAGTGGTCTGTGGTCACCACCTGCAGAACCACTGCTTTATTGGGGGTGTCTTGCTAATTGCCTATAATTTCCACCTGTTGTCTATCCCATTTGCACAACAGCATGTGAAATTGATTGTCACTCAGTGTTGCTTCCTAAGTGGACAGTTTGATTTCACAGAAGTGTGATTGACTTGGAGTTACATTGTGTTGTTTAAGTGTTCCCTTTATTTTTTTGAGCAGTGTACATTACTCATAACCTGTAATTCTATAATATTTTTTCTTCCAACTGGTGCACAACTCTCTGGCCTGACCTCCAATTTTCTTCCTTTCAAAGCTCACAATTCTTTTAGTTCTTGACATAGTTCATGTTTTTACACCATGCTAATGTTTCAAATCGATATCCAAAATCATCGAGCCCAACTTCTCAAGACAAGCGTTCCACCCTTTCTAAGATCAAGACTCGAGACTCTGAATTTTCATCATTCTCCACATGTCGATTTTGTCCCTCATCCTTTAAATAAGACTATAATGAGCTTGGTGACATTATTAATAATACAGTACAGCAGAGCTGAAGACGTCGCGCTCTCGGGCTTCTGCCTCGTGTGCGGCGGGTGACTCTGTAAAGTCTTGTACATTTTCATAAGAAAAGCGTTTTATTACAGACCATTTCATCGAAGGTAAAATATGTCTATAAGCTTTCAAGCAAAAGTGTGATTAATAATTTTAAACACCAATGCGTCCATTAAATTATTGAAAATAATGTCTCTCTGTGTGCGGCTGAGACAATTGTTTTTTTTAAAAAATATATATATTTTTTTTTACAGAGTAAAAAATTCTCTCTCCTAAATTGAATTGTGTTTATGTTGATCTTCTTGATAGATTTTGGAGAATTGTCCAGCCTATGACACATAGAAAGCAAAATAAAGGGGGTATTTGTTTTAATGAGGTAAGATCGTACTGCTGAGATTTCCAGTGATCAGTGGTGAATCAAGCAAGAGGTTGAACCTATTTAAGGTCATGGCGGATCAGATACTTTCGATTATGACTAAGAACAGAAGTGTTCGAAACGCGTAAATCGAGGAAGAGTGGAAACAGGTGCCACTGTATTTGCATATTTTTGAAATTTGGTGGAATGAAGACCGGGACCGAAAAACTTTCACAACTGGTGCTGGATCCTTTTCTTTCTACAGGTAAATCAAACAGTAAGGCTAGTTTCACACTAGCGGCAAGGAACTCTGGCAGGCTGTTCCGGCGGGTTGTCGTACTTTTATTCCGGCCGCCTCTCGGCATGCGCTGCCGTGCTGCCGCCGGAACTCCGCCCCGCCCCCATTATAGTCAATGGGGCCGGAGCGGTAGTCCGGGGGCACGCGTGCACTAGCGGCAGGACGGAGTTCCTTGCCGCTAGTTTGAAACTAGCCTAAGTGTTGCGTTTCCCTGCAGTGCCACCACTGGTGAAATGAAGTATAACATAGTTCTCACAGGGTCATTTGTGTAATGCAAATCGATCTTCTGGGTCCTCTAGAGTTTCTCTCAGTTTTGGCCCAGAGATGCAGCTAGGATTTCCGTCATCTAGGACAAAACTTTAGTTCTCTGCTCTAAAACTATATCTCAATACCCTGGCACAACCAGCACCAGGTTCTTCTTCAATTTTTCTGGACAATGAAACAAAAATTCATGAATGGTACAACATTTTTACAGACCTGCACCCTGCCCATTTAGGAGACCACACCCACCCATATCACACCCTCAAAATAATGTCCATTAATCAAAAAGATCCAAAAATTAAAGGAAGCAGGCAGGGCCGTCTTTAATATTAATTGGACCCTGGGCAAGAATTTACTTGGGCCCCCTGGATCCCGCCTTTCCACACCCTAGCATGCAATCACGCCCTCCACCACAACACACACACAAAAACAAAAAGTAAACTTTAATAATGATGAGTGTCCACTAGAGGTGTTCCTTGGCAGTAATGTAAATACTGCCTTTTTTTCTGAAAAGGCAGTGTTTACATTAAAAAGCTTGCAGAGACATGCTATAGACACCAGAACTACTACGTTTAGCTGTTTTGGTTCTGGTGACTATAGTGTCCCTTAATATAGAGGGGGGGGGAAAGAATCAAAAGTATTAAATAAAATGGCTGTATCATTATTCTAAAACTTAAAAAAGCACAACTTCTGAGACAAATATATGGTATTTTGCAGATTACTTTTTTTTTTTTTACAATGTGCAGATAGTACTGTACAACTGCAGCCTGAATACACACACTCAGATACATTGTAATCAGATGGCACCTTGGAAGAAATATTTGCTCCCTGTCTCTGCACAGTTATTGTTTTTTGCTCTTGACAGATTCCAGGGGAAAATCTGTGCTGAAAATATGTGTCTAACTATTGGAAGAATTACATATTGTATTGCAGATTAAAGGAATTTCTTTGCATCTTTTGGAGAAGAAAATATCATTTACTATGAATATTACAACTTCCATATCCCGGTTATATTTGTGGCTTCTTCATTATGTGATGCTATATTAATAAGTAGCTTCTCGCTCCAGTCCAGTAATAAACCCACAGCACTAAACCTGCCACAGTCCCTCGCAATAAACTCTAATGTATCCAAAATGCTTTCATGGCCCCTAATAATTCTGTTGCTTATGAAGCAGCTCTCCCTCCTCTGTAAGAAGCACTCACAAATGAGGATGTTTCCGCTCTTCAGTGCTACAAGAGATTGTTGACCCTTTTGAGATTCACTGCAAAATTTGGACTTGCAGTGAAAATCAAAGCATTTTATTAAATACACACAAAAAAACACAATCCAATCGGAGATCTCCGTTCAAGTCATGTGATGCTGGAGCACTATATAAGTTATGACAGCGCAGTTCTGGAGTCATCTCGAGTGTGAGGGTTGCCCAGACTATTGCGTTCTTACCTTGTAACGTGGGTCTGCTTAGTCGCTGGTCCAGAAAAGCAGGTCCTGTGCAACATGGACAGGTAATGCTGATGATAAGGAAAGAGATAAAACAGAGCTGGACAACCAAGGCAGAAGAGTTGTAGCAGAGTGGATGTAGCGGAGATGATGAAGTAGCTTACTTGAGGATGTAGCCATGCTGATAGAGTAGCTAAAATGAAGATGTAACCGGATTGGTAAAGTAGCAGAACTGAAGATGCAGTATAGCAGGGTAGATGTGGCAGTCTTGACGGTAACCAGTACAGCAAAGCAAATGTAGCAGAGTTGAGGTTCAACAGTGTAGCAGAGTAGATGTATCAGAGTTGAGGGTTGCCAGTGTAGCAGGTTATATGTAGCAGAGTTGAAGGTCACCAGTGTAGCAGGTTATATGTAGCAGAGTTGATAGTTACCAGTGTAGCAAGGTAGATTTAGGAGTTGAGGGTAACCTAACCAGTGTAGCAAGGTAGGTGTAGAAGAGTTGAGGGTGAACAGTGTAGCAGGGTAGGTATAGCACGCCTGCCCTGCTCTGCACCAGCAGCAAGCAGCATTCCTCTCATCTGGAGCAACATACACAGCAGACTTGATAAGGTGGTCCCATGTAACCTGAAACACATTGTCTTTCTGAGCATTGCTAATATATATCCACATTCTTCGGGTCGTGAATTTGCGCCAGTGAGTTATCATCTAGAAGTGGAACCCAACCAGTCTACACCTTTTTTTTCAGCTGCACTCCTTCACTCCAGTGGTGGGCATCCTGGAGTTCAAGATAGTATCACCTACAGCCACCAGCTACCAATTTACCTAAAGCACTCACTGGAGTTATGCCCATGTTGCACAACACAAATAGGTGAGCACGACTAACATAGCCCCCTGAGGGATATACCTGTACTTATTCACCCTATGAACACCTCTTTTTTATTGGCCACAGTTCCTGCTTTATCTAAATTTGTGGAGGGGGGGTTCTTGGAAAACCACTTTAACTGACGTCTGTTTCTACTACATCAACCACAAAATAAAGAAAGTCATAAAAACCTTAACATGTTAACGCATGTTTCAGTATTTAGAATTTTGGCAAAATTTTTTTTTACAAGAGGCGGGTGAAACAAAGTGTCGAAATTTCACTGCTTGCTACTTATGTTTCAATGGTGGCCAGCCTTTGTCTTTGGGAAACCCTTTATGTTCAGTATTAAGATTCTTCATGTTAAGGGCTCATTCACATGAACGTGGTTTGGTTTCTCATCCGAGCCTCATTTTTTCACTTCAATGGGGCCGCAAAAGATGTGGACAGCACTCCGTGTGCTGTCCGCATCCGTTGCTCTATTCCGTGGCCCCGCAAAAATTATAAGTCATGTCCTATTCTTGTCCATTTTGCGGACAAGAATAGGCATTTCTATTAAGGGCTGTCCGTTCCGTTCCGCAAATTGCCACACGGGTGGCATACGTGTTTTGTGGATTCGCAATTTGAGGACCGCAAAACACGGCATGGTCGTGTGAGCAAGCCTTAAGATTGAGAAATCTCTGGAGAGTTAAATCAAATATTTCACCTGTTCCAATCGCTTAGTAATACTTGACACAGGCAAATTAGACTTTGATAAGTGGCATTTGAAATTATTTACCCTTTAGTTAGAACTGACATCTCAAATGGCTTTGTAAATACTGAATGAAACCCTTAGAACTCAACGATGTTACAATGGAGGGTGGGTCACACACCATGATTTCTACTGACTATTTCTTCTTATTAAGTATGTGCGGCATAGTTTTCTCAGTTTTCGATAGAGGATGGTTATCTGCAATGCAATGGATTGGACAATAGTCAACAACAGCTTGGTTGATAGGCAGGAGACATCACTATGGTAGAAGATGGTTTTCTATGCCCAGTGTGGTAGAAGAGGTTCACAAGAGCACCCAGTTAAATACAAGAGGGTTATAATCAGTACCCTGGTGGTAGACATATTGTAAATATCTTGATTGCCTAGTATGATAGAAGACTTCATCTTCTATCTGTAACTAGTGTGGCAGAAGAAGGTCATCAGCAGTGGTGTACTTGGAGGCTGACCACCACTAGGTGTCGTAGAAGAGGTTAAAGAGATAGGAGTTTCAGGAATGCATTATTGATGACCTATCCTTAGGATGTCATCAATATCTGATCAGTAAGGGTCCAAGTCTTGGCACTCTCATCGATCAGCTGTTGGAAGAGCCCAAGGTGCTTGATCAAGAGCTGTAGCCTCTTCCTTTGCTAGTGATATCCCGTTCATTGATCACATGGCTTATGAGCTGTTCAGTCCCATTCAAGTAAATGAGATTGAGCTGCAATACCTATCACAGCCACTGTACAATCTACGGCACTGCACCTGGTAAAATATGAAGAGGCTAGAACTCCTTCAAAAAAAGACGAAGGTACGCCGAAACGCGCGTTGGGGTTGGTGCCATCCTGGAGGAGACTCTGTATGGGTAAATGTCCCTTTTCCTCATTATGTATGATTCCTTGTATGCATAATCATGTCTTTTGAACAATGTTCTAGGATAGGGACTCCGTTCATTGTATGTCTCCTCCAGTGATGTTGCTTTTTATCTCCTGCACTGATTCTTTTAATCATGTATGTTGTTTAATGTGATTTTGCAATAAAGAATAATTTAGTACCAGCGGTCTGGCATTTTCTATGTAGGTTATTTATATGTATTTATTGCCACAGGCTAGGACAGCACTTTAATGTGGATTCAATCAATGGTTGAGGTATCTATTTCGGTAGTAGAACTCCTTCAAGCAGCTGATCATCGCGGGTGCTGAGTGCCAGACCCCCACCAATCAGATACTGATGACCTATCCTGAGTATAGAAAAGGGTCATGAGTATTTGGTACTCTGGTCTATTAGATGAGGCTCATCTCTTCTGGAACTCCCTTCTTTATTATATCGGACATTCTTCAACCCTCTGGATATTTGCGTGTTTACTGAAAACCTAAATTTTCTCAAGTGTATGACCTGGCCATAGACCCTACAGGGAGATTTTCCTGTGGGCTGATGCCCAGAAGGCCACCTGAGTCCTCCTCAAGCCCTCTGGCTGCCCTCTTAGTACATTATGGTCGAATGTTCAAACCATTCATTTATGTAGGAGCATCAGATACTTGTGCGCCTGACAGAAGCCGTAGGTGCTCTTCTGAATTGAATGGTGTCATCAATCTCAGGATGATCATACAGTTGAATAATGTGCTGAGGGCAACAGAATTTTGAAATTTTGTGGTGCACTATGGCATTTGTAGCTGATGAGGCAGTAGTCTGTGCTGTACTGTGGTATTTGGTGCTGTTGGGGCAGTATTTAATGTTGCACTATGGTACTGCTGGTCCCGTCTACTTCTGTTGTCCCTGCTTACTTATGCTGGCCCTATCTACTTGTGTTGACCCACCTTCTGTCAATTTGGACCAGCCAACAACATGGGGCCACTTTTAAGGTTTTTTTACGCGGTCACAATAGGTTCCCAGTCACTAGACCTGGCCCAAATAGTTCCACAATCTTTCCCCAACACCAACTCCATCTGACAGGTCTATGGATGCTTGCTCCTCGACCACTTCTATCGATTCCTTAGTAAAAGAGTGTCCTAACCAGCAACCTAGAGTTTAAAGAGGAACATAAGCACCCAGTTTAATAGAAGAGGGCCCACACCAGTAACCTAGTGAGATAGATGAGGGCCCTCAGCACCCAGTTTGATGCACAAGAATTAATAGGCAAACTGAGTAATAGGCAAAGATCAACAGATCCAAGTGAAATATGGAAAACCAATGTGATAGACTAGAGTCAACAGTGGGGCCGATCATAGGAAATAGTAATTACTCAGCTTCCATGTGTCCATCACCTAGAATAATAGAAGATGGCCATCATCAACCTAAATGGTAGATTATCATCAGTATCTATTTTGATAGATGGATGTCTTCAAAACCTAGTTTAGTAGAAGAGGAATATAATTACAAAATGCGGTAGAGAGATTCTTCAACACTTGTGATGGGCAAGGGACATCATCACCCAATGTTGGATAAAAATAATTATTACAATTCAGCTGTAGTCAAAATTTAGTAGAACCCAATGTAATATGTCTTAGTGGTGTTCAAGTGTGATCAATAAGGATCATCTTCACTTGGAATTACAGAAGAAGGTCATCAGCACCCAGTATGGCAGAATAATGTTTTCAGTACCCAGTATGGTAGAAGAGGGCCTTCACCAAGCAGCATGGTTGAAGAGTGTCATCAGCACCTAGTATGGTAGAAGAAGGTACTTAACATTCAATATTTTATAAGAAAGTTTTAAACAACCAGTGTGATGGACAAAGATCATCAGGACCAACTGGGAAGGGTCTCCACCCTTCATACCGTACATATACAATCATATTCAATGTTGCATCGAGATTTTGTTGGCGATAGCCATGACGCTGAAAAAAAATCCAAAAACCTCATGTTCTTATCACCTACAGGATTGCAGTTGTGGATTACTTAGTTGCACCCCACATCTAATGCCTATATCATTCAGGATAGATCTACAGCAATGCTTCCACTTCCGATGGGGAATCTTATCCATGCATAAGATGACTCTCAGTGCCGAAGACAAGTGTATCGCCTAATTAGCTGGATGACCCATCATATTGTGAGTCCTCCTAGTGTGCAGCATTGTTATCCTTTGAAGAGTGAGAAAGAAACATCCAAGAACGATGAAAGACACTTTTAATTATTTCCTGAGAAAATTCCTTTAACATCGTGAAATTTAAATGAATGCTATTTTCATCACCAAACTGGAGCCCGGTCACAAGGCGACCTTTTAACATTCACATCACTCAACACATAACGTTTTTTTTTATTTATTTTTTAGTAATATCTAATTATCCGTCTTGAGTAGAAATCAGTCGTCCTTTATTCCTTTGCCTTCATTTTTAATATTTGTA
The DNA here is from genome assembly GCF_905171765.1 of Bufo bufo. Taxonomy (NCBI): domain Eukaryota; kingdom Metazoa; phylum Chordata; class Amphibia; order Anura; family Bufonidae; genus Bufo; species Bufo bufo. The sequence continues at coordinate 213,606,358 of NC_053397.1, forward strand.
GTGTTTGATTCTTTTTGGATGCATTCTTAAAGGGGAAATCTATTTGCCTCATTAGACTGAATACAATACATTGCTTTATTTCAACTATGTCATAAGATAACTCATTAGAAATAGCAAGAAGCTACAAATGTCTCCTTCCTTACTGTTCTGTGTCGCTCAACGTTTCCTGAGACGTGTGGCGTAAGACAGCAAGCTTCTTAAAAAATAAATAAATCACAATTTCATGATACTCTGTCACAAGATTTCTATCCTATATGTGTGGCCACCAAGTGGTTGTGATGTGAATTGCAGCCTGTGAAGGGTTTTGCTAGCAGGTAACAATATTGTATCGAATCCAGAACCAGATTTGAGCTAAGGTAAGGGCTAACACATCTGTCCATAAAAAATAAATAAATATATTTTTGGGGTCATTTATCAAACTGGTGTAAAGTAGAACTGCCCATAGCAATCAATCAGATTCCACCTTTCATTTTACAAAGGAGCTGTCCAAAATAAAAGGTGGAATCTGATTGGTTACTATGTGCAACTAAGTCAGTTCTACTTTAGGCTACTTTCACCCTAGCAATTTTGCAGATCCATCATGGATCTGCAAAAATGCTTCAGTTACAATAATACAACTGCATGTATCCGTCATGAACGGATCCGTATGTATTATGTCTTCTATAGCCATGACGGATCCGTCTTGAACTCCATTGAAAGTCAATGGGGGACAGATCCGTTTTCTATTGTGCCAGATTGTTTCAGAGAAAACGGATCTGTCCCCATTGACTTACATTGTGTGCCAAGACGGATCCATTTGGCTCCGCTTCGTCAGGCGGACAGCAAAACGCTGCAGGCAGCCTCTACAGCGGAATGGAGACTGAACGGAGGCAAACTGATGCAATCTGAGCGGATCCTTTTCCATTTAGAATGCATTAGGGCAAAACTGATCCGTTTTGGACCGCGTGTGAGAGCCCTGAATGGATCTCACAAACTGAAAGCCAAAACACTAGTGTGAAAGTAGCCTAAGGGCTCTTTCACACTTGCGTTGTTGGGATCCGGCATGCACTTCCGTTGCCGGAGGTGCCCGCCGGATCCGGAAAAACGCAAGTGTACTGAAAGCATTTGAAGACGGAACCGTCTTCCAAATGCTTTCAGTGTTACTATGGCACCCAGGACGCTATTAAAGTCCTGGTTGCCATAGTAGGAGCGGGGAGCGGGGGAGCGGTATACTTACAGTCCGTGCGGCTCCCGGGGCGCTCCAGAATGACGTCAGAGCGCCCCATGCGCATGGATGACGTGAGCCATGCGATCACGTGATCCATGCGCTTGGGGCGCCCTGACGTCACTCTGAAGCGCCCCGGGAGCCGCACGGACGGTAAGTATACTGCTCCCCCGCTCCCCACTACACTTACCATGGCTGCCAGGACTTTAGCGTCTTGGCAGCCATGGTAACCATTCAGAAAAAGCTAAATGTCGGCTCCAGCAATGCGCCGAAACGACGTTTAGCTTAAGGCCGGATCCGGATCAATGCCTTCCAATGGGCATTAATTCCGGATCCGGCCTTGCGGCAAGTGTTCCGGATTTTTGGCCGGAGCAAAAAGCGCAGCATGCTGCAGTATTTTCTCCGGCCAACAAACGTTCCGGAACTGAAGACATCCTGATGCATCCTGAACGGATTTCTCTCCATTCAGAATGCATTAGGATAATCCTGATCAGGATTCTTCCGGCATAGAGCCCCGACGACGGAACTCTATGCCGGAAGAAAAGAACGCAGGTGTGAAAGAGCCCTTAGGCTACTTTCACATTAGCGTTTTTTCTTTTCCGGCATAGAGTTCCTTTCTAGGGGCTCTATACCGGAAAAGAACTGATCGGGCATATCCCCATGCATTCTGAATGGAGAGTAATCTGTTCAGGATGCATCAGGGTGTCTTCAGTTCAGTCGTTTTGACTGATCAGGCAAAAGAGAAAACCGTAGCATGCTACGGTTTTATCTCTGGCGAAAAAAACTGAAGACTTGCCTGAATGCCATTTTTTTCCATAGGAATGTATTAGTGCCGGATCCGGCATTCAAAATACCGGAATGCCAGATCCGTACTTCCAGTCTGCGCATGCGCAGACCTTTAAAAATGAAAAAAAAAATAATAATACCGGATCCGTTTTGCCTGATGACACTGGAAAAACGGATCCGATATTGCGATGCATTTTTCTGACTGATCAGGCATTTTTCAGACTGATCAGGATCCTGATCAGTCTGAAAAATGCCTGATCAGTCAGAGAAAATGACATGCGTTTGCATACAGTTCAGGCAACGGAACTGCCTGCCGGAATCAAACAACGCAAGTGTGAAAGTAGCCTTACACCAGTTTGATAAATGACCCCATATTTATCTTTTCAGATATTTATTTATTAAAATGTTTAAAACCATGTATCATTTTCTTTTAACTCGACACATACTTGCTACTTTGTGTTAGCCGATCTCTGTGATGGCTAACCTCGGACTCTCCAGCTGTGGTAAAACTACGACTCCCAAGATGTACACTTGCTTGGCTGTTCACAGAACTCCATAGAAATGAATGGAGCATGCTGGGAGTTGTAGTTTCAGCACAGCCGGAGTGCCGGAGGTTAGCCATCACTGGACTTTATCATCTAAAATCCCAACAAACTACTTTTAAATTTGTGGGTGTAACGTGAAAAATATGAAAAAGTTCAAGAGATTTGAATACTTTTTCAAGGCACTCTATCTATCATCTTAGAAATGTAGGTTTGTTGTTAGAATCAGAACTTTTTGAAAAATGTAAGTTGAATTTCCAAATTTTAGAATCGATTCGCTCATCTCTTTTTCTATCACTTTCTGGTAATGGTAATGGTAATCTATTGTACGGATTCCTTTACATAGAAATAACTGAGAACAGATGAGGTTATATCAGGACATGAAAAACTCCTCTCAGTTTATGAGGGTAATAGGTAAAACATGAGCAAATTTCCAGAATACCAATTGACTTTAAGTGAATTTTAGAGCCGGAAGCAAACAATTCATCCAAGTGTTGCTCAGAGTAGCAAGAAGGAGAAAAATCCTTCTTGATGTGGAGGAGGCAGATGGATGTATTTTTAGAATTTTCTTCCTGTTTTAACATAATGTTATTAATGCAATTTCAATGTTGGCCAAATTTTACTAGGCCAGAAGCAAAACTCACAGATTACCCATGAGTAGTGTCAGAGTCATAGGAATTAATCCATTCAAGCATCTGCAAATTGATGATGGAAGAATGTACAATTATCAGAATACATAAGTGAATTCTAAATGTCATTTATTGTGTGGCCATATCATCGTAGAGGGGTGTCTCGTGAAGGCAACTTTTATAAGATATTTTTATAGGGATGCTGTCGGATGTCCACTTGTGCGTGATCTGGCTTATCCATGTATTACGCGGTTAGCCATTGGTTTCAGTGGACAGCGTGTAATACCAAATTTACCCTCTAGTGGCCGCTTAAGAGAAAATGTATGGACCTCTTACTGTGATCAGCTGATTGATGGGGAAGCTTCACCTTTAAAGCATATGATAAAATAATACATACTTACCAACATTCTTCTTGGAAAATTCAGGGCATGTGAGCCCTGCCTTGGGAATGCCAATCTCTGGACAGGTATTACATAAGACATCCCCATCTATGGCCTGGGAATGCCCACATTTGCCAGGATTGTCTCTGAAAATGTAGGCAATCCATGTAAATTTGGAGCTGTTGGCAACTATGTATCTCATAAGAACTGAAAGGTAATTTTGCTTCATAAATACAACACAGTGTATGCCTAGCTTTAAAGGTCAGCTCCATGTCTTACGGCCATCCATGGTATGAATCTACATAAAGGATCAAGGGTGGAGACTGAAAATGGTCAGGTGACAGGTCAATTGAGTAAAATAGGTCCTGGGCCGCCTACCACTCGTGATACAGTTTTTCTTTTCATTGATTTGTTTAAATGTTATATTAAAATATATGCAATATATATATATATTTTTTGCCTTATAAGATGCACCTAGGTTTTAGAGGAGGAAAATAAGAAAAAAATATATTTTTCACTAGGCCTCAGATCAGACCCCCAGTGTTAGTCAGACCTCAGCCTAGAACCCCAATCAGACCCCCAACCAGACCTCAGGTCAGGCCCCCAATGTTAATAAGACCCCCAATCAGACCTTTAGCTCAGACCCTCAATGTTAATAAGACCCCCAATCAGACCTCATATCATACCCCCAATCATGATAAGACCCATTTAGACCACAGATCCGACAATGTTTCTAAGATCCCTAATCAGACCTGATATCTGAACCCCCAATGTTAATAAAATCCAGATTCAGACCTGAGATCAGACCCCCAATGTTTCCAAAACCCCCAATCAGACCTGAGATCAGACAAAAAAAGAAAATCAACTCACCTCTCCTGCTCTAGATGTCGCTCCTGACATCCAGACCAGACACCTCTCAGTAGATTCAGACCCCAATAACTTTATTATATCAAACTATATAACAGTGCCCAAAGTCAGACTCCAGATCTCTAAATATATTCATGGTCCCTATTTTTATACATCCTCTATATTAATACCAGAACCTAGACCTCCTAAATATATTGACACCACCGACTCCACATATTAAAGGGGTCCTAAACCTTTGCTGAAACTACGAAGGCGCAGCAGCATTCCTCAGAGTGGTCTGCATCTTTGGGTTTCATCGACTGCTCTGCTTTTCCAGCAAGTACAGCTGATGAAACATGAAAATGTGGCACCTTCTTGGTTTTATCATTACTTTCGGTTCCATTTTAATATCTGCCCCTCAGACCAGTCCTCTAACTTCTGACCCCATATCAGACAAAACAAATATTTAGACCCCAGACCAGATTAAATATTTAATCTCTTTGCTGTCGGCTTTTACCCAGGGCCCTGGTGCCATGCAGCATCAAGACCTAGAGCAGTGGTGCCCAGACCTAAACAAGAGCCTGGAGTAAGGAGGGTGAGTAGTCCGGTCTAAGGTTTTGGAGCCAAACAAGAGCTAAGAGGATAACTACACCATATACAGGCTGCTATCTATTGGATCAATCAAGTAGATAATGGCCATCATTTTATATGCTGAACCTCCTCCCCATGCAATCAGGTGACTAGGGAAGGAAGGTTAAAAATTGCATAAAGAAAATTCACAAATCTGATCAAGTTCTTTATTATCTCTCATAGGGATTATCTCAAATACACAGAGTCACCATCTCCATAAAATCACTTATCATTCCGACTGTGCCCAGCTCCCCTGCAGTCCTAGGCACCTATATAATGCACCAATATCAAGAATAAATCAGCCATAGAGGTCTATAGAAAAATCACGAAAATAATTGGACGTTTTGTAGAATTAAAAAATTATAAAATCAGCAAGTTCCAATAAAAAGCAGCGCGGCCGATCTTCACCTCTGTAAAAAGCTCATAGAATTTAATAGGACTGGTTTATTCCAGTCTGGCACAAGTGAAGGATAATAGAAGTATTGGGTTCATCGGGCAGCTCCGCTCTTTTTACAATGTTACCGGGAATTCCAGGGATGTAATAAAGTCTGATAGCTCTGTGCCTACAAATCTCCGCTCACAATTCTAACTGTTGGTGGAGTGATTAGGTAACGTAATTGTGTGCATTGTTCTTTGCGAGGCGCTGATAAAAGCATTATCTCCGCCATTATGTTACATTATATGCAACGGTACAGGCAAGGAGAGGCGAAGATTCCTGTAAGAAATTTGCAAGTATAAAGATCCATTAGAGCATGCAGCTCCGGGATAGTGCTCGAAGCCAATACAGACACTGGTTTGGCTGCCCAGGAGACCGGGTGGAGAATACTGTAGACAAACTTTACTTCAGCTGGAGGTTCTGATGCTTGTTGTTACACAATATACTCACGGAGGTCACAGTGATCAACTGGCACCACCCAAGTGGTAATAAGTGCGAAGCAGCCTAGGTGTCTTTAAGATCCTGGAACATCATGTCAGCATTCTCTTAACCCGTAGGATACCAGTGCCGTACATGTACGGCGCTGGAAACTGGGACAGAATTTCCAGCGCCGTACAGCTACGGCGCTCTCAGCTGCAGGGGTTTGACAGTCACTGATAGCCGGGCCCACCGATGCCGGCACATTAAACCTTGCACTGCCACGGTCAGTGCTGACCAAATATACCTGCTTCAACCAAATATTGATTAAGGCCTGCGATATACCTGCTTCCACAAAATACTGATTAAGGGGTTTGATATACCTGCTTCCACAAAATACTGATTATGGGGTTTGATATACCTGCTTCCACAAAATACTGATTGAAGCCTGCGATATACCTGCTTCCACAAAATACTGATTGAGGGCTGTGATATACCTGCTTCCACAAAATACTGATTATGGGGTTTGATATCCCTGCTTCCACAAAATACTGATTGAAGCCTGCGATATACCTGCTTCCACAAAATACTGATTAAGGGGTTTGATATACCTGCTTCCACAAAATACTTAGTATTGTAATACTACCATCCACAATAAAGAGTTGTATCCTAACCATTCCTACTTGTATTTTTGCCCCCTTTATTTGGCCTACCCTCGTCACGTGGCTAAAGGCACACCACTAGCCAGCTAGTTAGATTAGGTCCAGTCCCACTCACCAGGCTTCGCGCCGTAGCCAGGAGCATAAATTCAGCAGGCTGAACTCAGCCTGCTTTTGTGGGAGGGGCGTAGGGGGCTTCTGAAGCTCCACCGCCCAGCTCACCTAGTGCACGTCCTCTCTCGCCCCTCCCTCCCGGCCCTTTTTCATACATCTCCCGTAGGGTATGCCCTCTTTATTTGGCCTACCCTCGTCACGTGGCTAAAGGCACACCACTAGCCACCTAGTTAGATTAGGTCCAGTCCCACTCACCAGGCTTCGCGCCGTAGCCAGGACCACAAATATTACTTGTCCTGAGCCCTCTGAGACTTCATGCAGAGTCTGATAACTCACCGTATATAGGGAGGTCACGGCGGTCCCTATGCACACAATCCATGACATGGCATAGAGGATCCTCTGGCCGATTATATGGCGCTTCTCCAATGGTTCAGACCAGATAATCTTGAAGCAGTACTGGATGGAAGAGACTTCGGCTCCTGAAATACACAATGCATGTTATTAGATTTCCAGAGACACTTGTAATAACCGCCAGGACTCAGTGATCATTATAATCTCCAGGCACCTCTGATCTCTTCATGATCTCTCTATAGGAAGATAAATCCACTTACAGAATGGAAATGGCCATGAAGACCACCATGAAGAACATGGATTCAGGTAAAGCTTTTCCGAAGGAACTGTGAAAGAAAGCGAAACATTGGTAGTTATTAGGACAGAAGTGGCGGGAATGTCTCATGTCATCTTACGGCAGAGGATACATTATTTCCTCCCATTATAATCATCCCCCATTTATGAAAATTATGTCTCTGTTGCCAATGTTTTCCTTGCAATAGTATTGGCTTATCGCCCCCATAATCTCCTGAATCTCCAGTGCTTCTTGCCTCTGCTTCTGACCTATATCATATCCTATCTCACCCCCCCCCCCCACCATACTGTCAGCTGCTTATAATTTTTCTGTACCAGCCCCACTATAGGCCCATTACGTCCCCAGTACTCCCAGTGATATGGTCCCCAGGTAGGAGCAGAGGAACTTGGCAAAACTCATTAACATAATAATTATTAATATCATCACTAGGGATGAGCTATATGAGCTTCGGATCCTAGATCCAAAGTCGATTCGTTCAAAACTTCGGATCAATGCTGTACGGAGATCCGTCATACGGCCTCCGATGATCAGTTTATACCCGAAGTCTCACGATACTTCGGTGAATAACTTCGGTATTTGATTTTTAAAATTGAAAACCATTTTAAAACTTGGATCCTATCTCAGCTTCTGTTCCGACTGATACCGAAGTCGAGTTTGGATGCAATTTTTTAAATGGTTTTCTCACTGCAATGCTCTTATATCCAAATTACTCTTGCCTATACAGGTAGTCATCCAGGTTATAAACATTTATTGGGAAATTACTGATAATGCAATTCCCAAATAATTCGGAGCACCTCTTTAAAAGAGTCTGGCCTTGGCCACCAGTTAATACTACTCTTTTGCTTTAGTTAAACTTGTAGAGGCCAAAAGTATTACTGGGCGACCATTCAAATGTAATACATTGATAAATTAGAGCCAATGTGCGCTGATGGCTAATTGTTAGGGGGCTCAAGCAGGGGACCCCTTTTAAGACAGTCAAACACTCTAGTAGTGAATATGGAGAGGGGTTGTCCCATTGACACCTCTCTGGAGCTTTATGCCGAAAACGATTTGTTTGCTGTTATTTGAAATGACAAATGTGAAATGCTTAATTTTTTGATTGATTACAAAGAGAATTGAAGAGGAATTTTAAAACCATGGGGTCATTGTGTGGATCAATAAAGATGTCCTGGAGCCTCGTCTCTGTAAGGATCGTCTCATCTGTGTAATGACAACAGTACCTTGGGTATACACATATAGATACAGCATGCTGGAGGGGACAGATGAAAATGATATATTATGAAGCTTAGCAACTGCCAACCTCATAAATGGACATGTGCAACCTCAGTGCAACCTTAGGCTGCCCGATCCAAAGGGTATCTATTGTATCAGTAGTACATATTGTGACATAGTGAAAGGTTTCGTCTGGGAAAACAGGTATTTTCCTCCCAGCATGTGCAGCTGGGCTGATTTAAATCCAGGCGAGGTCAAATACTGGACCAAATTTTAAATGCCGATCCGGGTTTTGGCAGCACCTGGCTGTCCTTAAATAGGCAGCTGGGCTCAGAAGCCATGTCTCTGTGTTGGGATTTGGGAGCCTTGTGTCTGGATGAAGGCTTGCTACCTGTTTGGCATGAAAACAGGTTGGTGCTGCTATGAGCAAGGACTCTTTGAGGCAGAATTGCCGCATGGTGTGAATTACCACCAACACTGCAAGGTGACTTTCTGTTTGAATATGACTGCTTGTTTTGTCACTTGCCTAAAGTGTGAATAAAACACTGAACTGTTTATACCAAAGAACTTGTTGTTGCCTCTATACTGCGTCCGCTAATCCTGTCTACCAGAGCGAGTCCTTACAATATATAAACCCCTGGGGTTTATGTTATTAGGGAGCAGTGGTGTCCTCCTGGATTTCCGGCAGGCCCTAGTTTACCACTGCAAATGAAACCTCCTCAGTTACTAAAAAATCCATCTAGAAGACAGAAGGGGGTAAAGCGACAAGTAGCTGCAGTCACTCTTTCTATGAGACTGCATGCTGTGAGAGGGGAGGAGGAGCTGCAATGAAGGAAATCTGCACCACACCAGACAGAGTCTGCCCACTCTGAGAGAGAGAAAATGTGAACTTACAACCACTAACATAGGTCTGCTCTACATCCAATCAGTTTGTATTGTCATTGAACACACAGGACATCTCATTAAAGGGGTTATGCCAGGATTAATGTAAAAAATTAAAATCAGACATCATATAGTACAAGACAATCTCCTTCTAACCAACCAGCCCTGTACCTCACATGGATTCAGAGCTCTTCTAGACTTATTTCAAGCTGGCAGCTCAGTAGGTGTGTCCTTTCTGCTGCTTCCTCCCTATCACATCTCAGGGGAAGTGTCATTTCTGCTGCAGCTCCCTCCCTATCACTGCTCAGGTGGCTTGTCCTTTCTGTGGCAGCTCGCTCCCTATCAAAGCTCAGGTGATGTGTCCTTTCTGCAGCATCTGTCTCCCCATATCCCTGCCACATTCCTAGCTTCTGAGAGTAGATACGGCTGGCGGCAGTTGAAGTATGGAACTGAGCATGTGCGTCCATCTCAATTAGTTGGGTGGCGAAATAGAGAAAATAACAAACTGCAGGTGGCGCTATGCTTATATATATATTTTATTGAATTTCTGGCTGGCTATACAACATTTTTACATTTTGGGGGGGATTTTCCTATTGATGGCTTTCTCAGATGGGTGTGGGTCTGATTCTCAGCACCCCCACTTATCAGATGTACGAAGAGTTCGCAACACTCCGTGAACGATTAGGCCAGGCCTCTTCTTAGATCATGTGACATCACGTTCATAAGTCACAAGGCATAGGGACAGCTCAGCCACATTCAAGTGAGCTATCCAGTGGACAACACTGTGCTTGGCAAGCCGAGGGGAAGCTGCGGAGCTCACAGAGCTTCGGTAAGCACTGCTGCTTCCTCAAACAGCTAATCGGCAGGGGTGCCTTTAGTCAGACCTCCGCCGATCTCCTCTTGACGACCTACCCGGAGGTTAAGCCCTTAATATGAAGATCCCTGAAAAACTACATGCAATTACAATAGTATTCAGATCCAGGTGCTGGTTTGAATAATTCAGAATATTTATCATAGGACAACCCCTTTAATAAGCGAATGAATTATCACATTAGAAATAGACTCTTTTAGTAAGGAGATCCCAAGTCACCTTTTAATGAGATTAGCCTCCATATTAAATTACGGTTCCTTCATTGCGTGTTACATCCTTGGCCCACCGTAGGTTTCGCGGCAAACTTTGCTGGTTCGCGGTTCGCCGAACATGCAAACATATGGAGATGTCCGCCGGCGCCATAGTCTTTTGCATTGTGCCTAACTTTGACCCATGACACATCCATCAGGTGGGACAGGACAGCCAATTGAGACGTTTCAGCACATGGACGTACCCCCTACCCTATAAATAAACCCGATCTGGCAGCCATTTTACATTCTGTGTTTTGCCAGTGTAGGGAGAGGTTGCTGTGTGGAGCAGGGACAGGCTGTTAGGGACACCAAACGCTAGCTAATAGGGCCACAAAAGTCATTTTAAGGACTGGTATAGGCGTGCTATCGCTAGATGTGACATACTGAGGGGTGTAATATACTTATAATATACTTTCTAACATAAAAAGTATTATAGTGCAATTGTATTGTGCAGCAGTTGTGTGCGGTTCTGCTGCGATACCGCAGCTATATAGAGGGACAAGCGCTATTGGAACAACTAATTGCAACTGGTGTGATATACCTGTTGCCCCCCAAAAAATTATTAAGGGATGCGATATACCATATATGTCAGTGGTGGTGAAGGTGACGATGATAACTTGTCAATGGATGTCACGTGGGTGCCCACAAGAGAGGAAGAGAAGTGGAGTTAAGTGGGAGAGACAAAGCAGCAGATAGGGGGTAGAAGGAGGAGAAGCAGGCATATCTTGCAGTGCACAGGAGGCAAAAAGCAGACTGCCAATGTGTCTGGAGCGAGTCATCCACCATGCACGGTCACATCTGGCACTTCCAGAACGCCATCACATGGCTCCGCAGTGTGGGCTTTTTTTTAACGTGTTAGCTACTGACAATAATGTTGCCATCTGCAGCCTGTGCTGTCAACGCAAAAGTCGCGGTAAGCCCAACACTCACCTAGGAACAACGCCTTAACCCCTTAAGGACTCAGGGCGTACCGGTACGTCCTAACTTGAAATCGGTATTCTGGCGCCCCAGGGGTTAATCAGAACGGGATTTCGGCTGAAATTATTCAGCCGGCATCCTGTGACAACGCCAAACTGCGGTTTGCTGCGCTTTTTGCAGTTTCTGATCTCCGCGGTCCCTGACCGCGGGGATCAGAAACCTTAGTGTCCCTCAAACAGATTTTACACACCCCCCTGCACCCCTGCATGATTTTTTGCCGGTGGGAGGTGCAGGGGGGGGAATTGCGGGCGGTGGGGGCAGTGCGGGAGGCGGGTGGTGCGGCAGGCGTGATCGCGATCCCCCGCCCGCCTCCCCTTGAAAATTTATTGGTGTTCAGTGGGTATACCAGGGTGCCAGCACATTGCTGGCACCCTGGTATAAACGGCTGACATCGGTGATGCGATGTCAGCCGTTTAACCCTTTCCATACAGCAGTCCGTACGGACCACTGTATGGAAAAAGTTAACAGTAAGAGGGAGCTCCCTCCCTCTCCCATCGGGGGGCGTCAGTGCCTTTGCAGCCCCCCAATGGGGAGGGAGAGAGCCCCCAGACAGCCCCCCGACAGATCCCCTCCTTACCCTTCCCCGTCTGCGCAGTTCTGACCAGTACTGAGCAGACGGGGAAGGTTCCCATGGCAACAGGACGCCTCTCAGGCATCCTGCTGTCCATGGTGCTGAACAGATCTGTGCTAAAAGGCAGAGATCTGTTCAGACAAAGTGTAAAATACAGTACAGTACAATATATATTGTACTGTACTGTATTATACAGACATCAGACCCACTGGATCTTCAAGAACCAAGTGGGTCTGGGTAAAAAAAAAAGTAAAAAAAAGTGAAAAAAAAGGAAAAATGAAAAAACACATTTATCACTGATTAAAAATGGAAAAAATAAAATTCCCTACACATGTTTGGTATCGCCGCGTCCGTAACGACCTGATCTATAAAATGGTCATGTTACTTTCCCCGCACGGTGAACGCCATAAAAATAAAAAAATAAAAACTATTAGGAAATTGAAATTTTGCCCACCTTACTTCCCAAAAAAGGTAATAAAAGTGATCAAAAAAGTCGCATGTACGCCAAAATAGTACCAATCAAACCATCATCTCATCCCGCAAAAATCATACCCTACCCAAGATAATCGCCCAAAAACTGAAAAAACTATGGCTCTCAGACTATGGGAACACTAAAACATGATTTTTTTTGTTTCAAAAATGAAATCATTGTGTAAAACTTAAATAAATAAAAAAAGTATACATATTAGGTATCGCCGCGTCCGTATCGACCGGCTCTATAAAAATATCACATGACCTAACCCCTCAGTTGACCACCGTAAAAAAATGAAAATAAAAACGGTGTAAAAATTTTTGGTCATCTTACGTCACAAAAAGTGTAATAGCAAGCGATCAAAAAGTCATGTGCACCCCAAAATAGTGCCAATCAAACCGTCATCTCATCCCGCAAAAAATGAGACCCTACTTAAGATAATCGCCCAAAAACTGAAAAAACTATGGCTCTTAGACTATGGAGACACTAAAACATTTTTTTTGTTTTAAAAATGAAATCATTGTGTAAAACTTACATAAATAAAAAAAATTGTATACATATTAGGTATCGCCGCGTCCGTGACAACCTGCTCTATAAAATTACCACATGATCTAACCTGTCAGATGAATGTTGTAAATAACAAAAAAAAAAAACTGTGCCAAAAAAGCTATTTCTTGTTACCTTGCCGCACAAAAAAGTGTAATATAGAGCAACCAAAAATCATATGTACCCTAAACTAGTACCAACAAAACTGCCACCCTATCCCGTTGTTTCTAAAATGGGGTCACTTTTTTGGAGTTTCTACTCTGGGGGTGCATCAGGGGGCTTCAAATGGGACATGGTGTCAAAAAAAACAGTCCAGCAAAATCTGCCTTCCAAAAACCGTATGGCATTCCTTTCCTTCTGCGCCCTGCCGTGTGCCTGTACAGCGGTTTACGACCACATATGGGGTGTTTCTGTAAACTACAGAATCAGGGCCATAAATAATGAGTTTTGTTTGGCTGTTAACCCTTGCTTTGTAAATGGAAAAAATATATAAAAATGGAAAATCTGCCAAAAAAGTGGAATTTTGAAATTGTATCTCTATTTTCCATTAAATCTTGTGCAACACCTAAAGGGTTAACAAAGTTTGTAAAATCAGTTTTGAATACCTTGAGGGGTGTAGTTTCTTAGATGTGGTCACTTTTATGGAGTTTCTACTCTAGGGGTGCATCAGGGGGGCTTCAAATGGGACATGGTGTCAAAAAACCAGTCCAGCAAAATCTGGCTTACAAAAACCATACGGCGCACCTTTCACTCTACACCCTGCTGTGTGGCCGTACAGCAGTTCACGGCCACATATGGGGTGTTTCTGTAAACTACAGAATCAGGGCAAAAAATAATGAGTTTTGTTTGGCTGTTAACCCTTGCTTTGTAATTGGAAAAAAAATATTAAAATGGGAAATCTGCCAAAAAAGTGAAATTTTAAAATTGTATCTCTATTTTCCATTAAATCTTGTGCAACACCTAAAGGGTTAACAAAGTTTGTAAAATCAGTTTTGAATACCTTGAGGGGTGTAGTTTCTTATATGGGGTCACTTTTATGGAGTTTCTACTCTAGGGGTGCATCAGGGGGGCTTCAAATGGGACATGGTGTCAAAAAACCAGTCCAGCAAAATCTGGCTTCCAAAAACCATACGGCGCACCTTTCCCTCTACGCCCTACTGTGTGCCCGTACAGTAGTTTACGGCCACATATGGGGTGTTTCTGTAAACGGCAGAGTCAGGGCAATAAAGATACAGTCTTGTTTGGCTGTTAACCCTTGCTTTGTTGGTGGAAAAAATGGGTTAAAATGGAAAATTAGGCAAAAAAATGAAATTCTCAAATTTCATCTCCATTTGCCAATAACTCTTGTGCAACACCTAAAGGGTTAACGAAGTTTGTAAAATCAGTTTTGAATACCTTGAGGGGTGTAGTTTATAGAATGGGGTCATTTTTGGGCGGTTTCTTTTATGTAAGCCTCGCAAAGTGACTTCAGACCTGTAGTGGTCCCTAAAAATTGGGTTTTTGTAAATTTCTGAAAAATTTCAAGATTTGCTTCTAAACTTCTAAACCTTGTAACATCCCCAAAAAATAAAATATCATTCCCAAAATGCTACAAACATGAAGTAGACATATGGGGAATGTAAAGTCATCACAATTTTTGGGGGTATTACTATGTATTACAGAAGTAGAGAAACTGAAACTTTGAAATTTGCTAATTTTTCAAAATTTTTGGTAAATATGGTATTTTTTTATGCAAAAAAATTAACTTTTTTAACCCAATTTTAGCAGTGTCATGAAGTACAATATGTGACGAAAAAACAAACTCAGAACGGCCTGGGTAAGTCAAAGCGTTTTAAAGTTATCAGCACTTAAAGTGACACTGGTCAGATTTGCAAAAAATGGCCAAGTCCTTAAGGTGAAATAGGGCTGAGTCCTTAAGGGGTTAAGAAGGCACCTGGCCTCCCATCACCGAGCCCAGTGGATGCAACACCGTCAGAACCCACAAAGCCACACTCCCAGTGCTCCACGTCCTGCCCCTTCTCCTCTCTCCTCCCATTTGTCCTCCACTTCATCTTCCACCATGCCATCATCGCGTTCATCTGGCAGAAGGAAGGCTTCCGTGGCCCAAATGTTCGAAAGTAAAAAGTTGATGACGCCGGATAACCGTCTTGTCCAACGGCTGACCTCTCGCTTGTCGGAACTGCTAGCCCGCCAATTACTGCCATATAAACTGGTGGACTCGGAGGCCTTAAGAAAATTTGTTGCCATTGGCACACCACAATGGAAGGTCCCGGGAAGGAAATATCTCTTCCAGAAGGGCATCCCAGAGCTATATGGCCATGTTCAGTGGCAAGTGAATGCATCTCTGGCACACAGTGTCGGTGCCAAGATACATCTGACCACAATCACGTGGTCTAGCAAACACGGGCAGGGAAGGTACATAGTTTTACTACCCACTTGATGAACCTTCTGATGGCTGTCATGCATGCAACCCGTTGCACCCATGTGGATTTGGTGTTACCGCCATGGATTGCATGCAGGCCTGCCTCTTCTTCTCCTCCTTTTCCACTGCTACCGCCTCTTTCACTGCACCCCCCAAGCTCCCCAGAACCTATTCGACGTGCCAGGTGAGACATTGCCATGCTGTGCTCCGGCTGTTGTGCCTGGAAGCCAAGAGCCGCACCGGTCCTGCACTGCTTTCAGCTCTGCGGTCACAGGCCGATCAGTGGCTAACCCCGCTTAATTTTGACAGCAAAATGACACACGTGCCGTGCATGGCACACGTCCTGAACTTCGTCGTGCAGCGATTCGTTGCCAAATACCCCGGACCTCTTTCGGCAGGCCAGGAAAATCTATCGCCATTTTAGAAGATCTTACACGGCCATGGCTTACCTTGCTGACGTTCAGGGGCAACACCACCTGCCCATCAGACGTCTGATTTGTGACAGCCCACAAAATTCTGCGGCCATTTGATGAGATCTCCAAACTGGTCAGTCGCAGCCAGGGCACCATCAGTGACATTGTACCTTATGCCCTCTTTCTGGAGCATGCATTGCGTCGTGTCTTGATCAAGCCGTCGAGGAGCATGAGCTGGAAGATGAGGAAGTCGCAATGCTGAATGAATTCCCAGGGGTCTACTCCATCTGAGACAAGTCAGCAGGAGTCTGAAGAGGAGACAGAGGAGGATGGTGGCTGGGGGGAGGAGGAGGAGAAGGAGCAAGAAGAGCAGGCTTTAAACTTTTCGGGAATCCCTGGTGTTGTCCGTGGCTGGGGGGAGGATGACATTCTCCTGGGCAATGAGCAGGAGCCAGGGTGCTCCACCGCTTCCAATTTAGTGCAAATGGAGGCCTTCATGCTCCAGTGTTTGAAGAGGGACCCCCGTATAAAAAGCTTAAAGGCCAAGGATCAGTACTGGGTGGCAACGTACTTAGACCCCTGTTGCAAACAAAAATGGCGGATATGTTACCAGCATTACCGAGGGCTGTCAGAATGCAGCATTTCCAGGCCTTGCTGAGAGAGATGCTGCATTCTGCTGTTGCGGGAGCTAGCAGAGGAATTTCCACCCACAGATAAACAGGTGCGGGTACCAATCCTACCGCGCATGCAAGAAGAGGGTGGTTTGAAGATGTGTTGGTCACTTCGGATATGAGATCATTCTTGCAGCCAACCCATCGACAGCTGCCATCCGGATCCAGCCTCAGGGAACGCCTAGACCTATAGGGGTCCGACTACATCGGGTTAACGGCCGATGTGGACGCTCTGAGAAGCGAGGAACCCCTGGACTACTGGGTGTGCAGGCTTGACCTGTGGCCAGAGCTGGCAAAATTTGCCATGGAACTCTTGGCTTGCCCCTCGTCGAGTGTCCTGTCTGAAAGGACATTCAGCGCAGCAGGGGGGATCAGGGAGATCTTGACCGATAAGCTCACTTGCCTAGCTCACGACAGTTTGGACTACCTTATATTTATGAAAAAATCAACACCTCTGACGACCACATTTAATTGAATTCCTCATGCCAGCCCACACATATCAGCCACCACAAAGAACAAAAAATGGTCCCTGTCTTATGTAAATATAGCGGCATAAAAGGCCTTTCCTATCCGGTGAATTCCTAATGTTTGGGGTCTGTACTCCACTGGCCTACAGTAAAATTGTTATCCAATGACCGTCTAATATACCTCCAGCCACATAATCACTTGATCTTTTCTGTACGGTGAATGCCTAATGTTTGGGGCCTGTACTCCACTGGCCTACAGTAAAATTCATATCCAATGACCGTCTAGTATACCTCCAGCCACATAATCACTTGATCTTTTCTGTTCTGTGAATGCCTAATGTTTGGGGCCTGTACTCCACTGGCATGCAGTAAAATTCATATCCAATGACCGTCTAATATACCTCCAGCCACATAATCACTTGATCTTTTGTGTACGGTGAATGTATAATTTTTGGGGCCTGTAATCTAACTGGCCAACGGTAAAATTGTTAAACGATGACCGCCTAATGTACCTCCAGCAACATAATTACTTGTTCTTTTCTGTACGGTGAATGCCTAATGTTTGGGGCCTGTACTCCAGTGGGCTACAGTAAAAATTTTATTCATTGACCGCATAATGTACCTCGAGCCACATAATCACTTGTTCTTTTATGTCAGGTGAATGCCTAATTTTTAGGACGGTACTCTCGTGGCCTAAAATAAAAAAATTTCTAGGCTCTAGCAGGGCATATTTTTGAGAATTTCCCTTGAAGACGCATAAAAATGGCCCCTGATTAAAATACATATTTTTTGTGGGAATTTTTGTCATTGATTCTCCTCTGGTATGTCACTGTCCATGTTGTGGGACTATTTGTGCACTTCTAGTAAGTATTTGGTGGCTGCAAATATGACTTGAAGGTTTTCCAGGTTCGCCTGCCATTAAAGTGAATGGGGCCCGCCGCGAACTTGTGGTTCGCGAACATTTGATGGTGTTCGCGCAATCGTGTTCGGGAACCGTCCCGGCCGATGTTCGGCCATCACTAGTGCGGATACAACTGCCACTAAGGGGTCCAGTCCACATACTTCCGTATTCAGTCCCCTCTGAGCTGTATACCGTTGTCTCCTTTCATTTATAGTGAAACATTCAATTTTATTTATAAACGTTACAGCAAAAATAGTAGAAATGTCTAAATTTGTGTTTGATCATTTATTTTGTTACAATTTTTTGTTTTGCTTTAGTTTTATCTCCAGAAGGTCCAAGTCACATTCCTTCTTCTATTCTTCTATTTCAATTTCTTTCATGTTCAGAGGAATTACAATATGCGCTTAAAGTGTTTGATCTGAAAAAGGAATGGCTACAAAGTGCGGAAGTGATAATGGTAACTGTAAAATTAATCCTCGCCGATTGCTCATTGTACATTATCTGTTAATAAAAAAAATTATATTCTGAAACATCAGTGTGGAGTTTGTAGCTTAAAGATGAGATATCTGACCCTCAGTTGGCCTTTTGTAGTATCCCAGACCTGGGGGTACTACAATTGGTTTATAATGTGATGCTTTGTAACATTCATCCTGTGTCATCTTTCATACAATACACTTTGTACACCAGCAGATGGGGGATAGTTGGCAGTGTTTGGCAACAGGAATGGAACTTACCATTCCTTTCCTCCCCTCTTGGTAGGAATGGGCAGGTCTGACTTTCTGCCAAGAGCGGGGCTGAACTAGAGAGAGTCAGTTTAAAGTTGAGTATGTAGAAAATGAGGAGTGAGGGAGCATACACTCCATCTCCCGCTCCTTCGGGCAATGTGGACCAGGGAGCCGGCTCACCTATGAGGACGTAATTGCGCCATGCCGGGTCCTAAGCCATGGAAGAATTGTAAATTACAGTATACACTGCGTGCAGAATTATTAGGCAAATGAGTATTTTGACCACATCATCCTCTTTATGCATGCTGTCTTACTCCAAGCTGTATAGGCTCGAAAGCCTACTACCAATTAAGCATATTAGGTGATGTGCATCTCTGTAATGAGAAGGGGTGTGGTCTAATGACATCAACACCCTATATTAGGTGTGCATAATTATTAGGCAACTTCCTTTCCTTTGGCAAAATGGGTCAAAAGAAGGACTTGACAGGCTCAGAAAAGTCAAAAATAGTGAGATATCTTGCAGAGGGATGCAGCACTCTTAAAATTGCAAAGCTTCTGAAGCGTGATCATCGAACAATCAAGCGTTTCATTCAAAATAGTCAACAGGGTCGCAAGAAGCGTGTGGAAAAACCAAGGCGCAAAATAACTGCCCATGAACTGAGAAAAGTCAAGCGTGCAGCTGCCAAGATGCCACTTGCCACCAGTTTGGCCATATTTCAGAGCTGCAACATCACTGGAGTGCCCAAAAGCAGAAGGTGTGCAATACTCAGAGACATGGCCAAGGTAAGAAAGGCTGAAAGATGACCACCACTGAACAAGACACACAAGCTGAAACGTCAAGACTGGGCCAAGAAATATCTCAAGACTGATTTTTCTAAGGTTTTATGGACTGATGAAATGAGAGTGAGTCTTGATGGGCCAGATGGATGGGCCCGTGGCTGGATTGGTAAAGGGCAGAGAGCTCCAGTCCGACTCAGACGCCAGCAAGGTGGAGGTGGAGTACTGGTTTGGGCTGGTATCATCAAAGATGAGCTTGTGGGGCCTTTTCGGGTTGAGGATGGAGTCAAGCTCAACTCCCAGTCCTACTGCCAGTTTCTGGAAGACACCTTCTTCAAGCAGTGGTACAGGAAGAAGTCTGCATCCTTCAAGAAAAACATGATTTTCATGCAGGACAATGCTCCATCACACGCGTCCAAGTACTCCACAGCGTGGCTGGCAAGAAAGGGTATAAAAGAAGAAAATCTAATGACATGGCCTCCTTGTTCACCTGATCTGAACCCCATTGAGAACCTGTGGTCCATCATCAAATGTGAGATTTACAAGGAGGGAAAACAGTACACCTCTCTGAACAGTGTCTGGGAGGCTGTGGTTGCTGCTGCACGCAATGTTGATGGTGAACAGATCAAAACACTGACAGAATCCATGGATGGCAGGCTTTTGAGTGTCCTTGCAAAGAAAGGTGGCTATATTGGTCACTGATTTGTTTTTGTTTTGTTTTTGAATGTCAGAAATGTATATTTGTGAATGTTGAGATGTTATATTGGTTTCACTGGTAAAAATAAATAATTGAAATGGGTATATATTTGTTTTTTGTTAAGTTGCCTAATAATTATGCACAGTAATAGTCACCTGCACACACAGATATCCCCCTAAAATAGCTAAAACTAAAAACAAACTAAAAACTACTTCCAAAAATATTCAGCTTTGATATTAATGAGTTTTTTGGGTTCATTGAGAACATGGTTGTTGTTCAATAATAAAATTAATCCTCAAAAATACAACTTGCCTAATAATTTTGCACTCCCTGTATTTGTGCCATGAAAGTGATGAATCTACCAAGCTGTCAAGACTCCGCTGCAAAGTGGTTGGAAACACGTTCAGACACCATCACTGTATTACAGGACAGGCATAGCTAGAAGCTTGCATCATACAGTGGACACGTACAGCCACAGGTGCCAGAGTAAAGCCATAGGGAAGGGAATCCACAGAGAGACAGCGTCAGCTAGCAAATTTCAGTGTCATCTTCTGCGACATTGCCAGCCACCATACTGCATCATCAAGGAGGGGATAAACTGCACCTTGTATGAATTGCTGCTGGATGCGCTGCTATCCATTTTTGCACTCAGTATCGAAAGTTCTTTGTTCAACCATCTCTGCCTGGTTCCTTCTATTTACCTTTTTCACTGCATCAAGCCCCAGGGTACAACCGTCTGAGGTAGAACTACATGCTCAGCACCGGCTTCCTCTGAGGTTTGCTGCACTTTGCCTTCACTTATTTCCTGTTGAAGTATATGACTTACGAACATCTATCAGACTGACCTGTTGTACTGGCACCAGGTTTGGCATCGATCGGAAAGGCTCTTGGTTGCTCCTTAAACATATGACCTATAAATTTTGTAAGGAATGACTTAAAAGGGTATTTCCATCTCAGAAATTGATGGCATATCACAAGGGTATGCCATCAATGTCAAATAGGTGCAGGTCCCACCTCTGGGACCCACTCCTATCTCCAGAATGGGGCCCCTGAAGTCAAGGGAGAACAGCTGTACAGTCGTGGCCAAAAGTTTTGAGAATGACACAAATATTCGTTTTCACAAAGTTTGCTGCTAAACTGCTTTTAGATCTTTGTTTCAGTTGTTTCTGTGATGTAGTAAAATATAATTACACGCACTTCATACGTTTCAAAGGCTTTTATCGACAATTACATGACATTTATGCAAAGAGTATTTGCAGTGTTGGCCCTTCTTTTTCAGGACCTCTGCAATTCGACCGGGCATGCTCTCAATCAACTTCTGGGCCAATTCCTGACTGATAGCAACCCATTCTTTCATAATCACTTCTTGGAGTTTGTCAGAATTGGTGGGTTTTTGTTTGTCCACCCGCCTCTTGAGGATTGACCACAAGTTCTCAATGGGATTAAGATCTGGGGAGTTTCCAGGCCATGGACCCAAAATGTCAACGTTTTGGTCCCCGAGCCACTTAGTTATCACTTTTGCCTTATGGCACGGTGCTCCATCGTGCTGGAAAATGCATTGTTCTTCACCAAATTGTTGTTGGATTGTTGGAAGAAGTTGCTGTTGGAGGGTGTTTTGGTACCATTATTTATTCATGGCTGTGTTTTTGGGCAAAATTGTGAGTGAGCCCACTCCCTTGGATGAGAAGCAACCCCCCACATGAATGGTCTCAGGATGCTTTTCTGTTGGCATGACACAGGACTGATGGTAGCGCTCACCTTTTCTTCTCCGGACAAGCCTTTTTCCAGATGCCCCAAACAATCGGAAAGAGGCTTCATTGGAGAATATGACTTTGCCCTAGTCCTCAGCAGTCCATTCACCATACTTTCTGCAGAAGATCAATCTGTCCCTGATGGTTTTTTTGGAGAGAAGTGGCTTCTTTGCTGCCCTTCTTGACACCAGGCCATCTTCCAAAAGTCTTCGCCTCACTGTGCGTGCAGATGCGCTCACACCTGCCTGCTGCCATTCCTGAGTAAGCTCTGCACTGGTGGCACTCCGATCCCGCAGCTGAATCCTCTTTAGGAGACGATCCTGGCGCTTGCTGGACTTTCTTGGACGCCCTGAAGCCTTCTTAACAAGAATTGAACCTCTTTCCTTGAAGTTCTTGATGATCCTATAAATTGTTGATTGAGGTGCAATCTTAGTAGCCACAATATCCTTGCCTGTGAAGCCATTTTTATGCAACGCAATGATGGCTGGACGCGTTTCTTTGCAGGTCACCATGGTTAACAATGGAAGAACAATGATTTCAAGCATCACCCTCTTTTTAACATGTCAAGTCTGCCATTTTAACCCAATCAGCCTGACATAATGATCTCCAGCCTTGTGCTCGTCAACATTCTCACCTGAGTTAACAAGACGATTACTGAAATGATCTCAGCAGGTCCTTTAATGACAGCAATGAAATGCAGTGGTAAGGTTTTTTTGGGATTAAGTTAATTTTCATGGCAAAGAAGGACTATGCAATCCATCTGATCACTCTTCATAACATTCTGGAGTATATGCAAATTGCTATTATAAAAACTTAAGCAGCAACTTTTCCAATTTCCAATATTTATGTAATTCTCAAAACTTTTGGCCACGACTGTACACATATGGCTACCTGCCATTCACCGCTATGGGAGTTCTGAAAATAGCCAAGCGAGTGCATTCGGCTATTTTCGGAACTCCCATAGTGGTGAATGGCGGCTAGCCATACATGTACAGCTGTTCTACCTTCACTTCAGGGGCCCCATTCTGGAGATAGGATTGGCTCCCAGAGGTGGAACCTCTGCAACCTCTGCCCCCTACATGTTGCAGAATGATGTGCATGCATATGTTCCTTTTTGTGGTGTAAAGTGGCATTTAAAGATAGAATTGTGCCCATCTCCACCTGTCACTAAGTGGAAGAGATAAGTGGAAAGCCACCCAGATGCTACTGCTCCATTCAGCTTTTTGGGACAGCCAAAGAGAATTTAAGTACAGTATGTTGCTTAACTATCTCTGGCAGTCACTGGAGTGGCAATATGCATGTGTGACCATTGCTCTATTCACTCTGGAGAGTATGAGACCATATTAACATGATCGGTGGGGGTCTCAGAATAGATGATATGTTTTCATGATGGGACAACCCTTTTAAAAGTCAATGGTATTGTCCCATCTGGGATTTTTTGACATAAAGATAGGAAATGCCAAACATGTCTGATAGGAGCAGACCCCACGTGTGAGACCTACTTCCATCTCAAGAATATTGTCCGGCACAAATGCAGAGCACATCGCATATGCACAGTGCGCTCTCCATTCACTGCTATAGAACTTCCAAAAATAGCTGAGCCATCACTTTCTGTCCCATAGCAGTGAATGGAAAGAAATCTACACATGTGTGGCCACCACTCCATTCACTGCGATGGGACTCTCAAAAATAGCCAAAACAGTGCACAGCTATTTTCAGGAGTCCCATAGTTGTGCATAGAGGGTAGCCATGCATGGATTGCTGTCTATTCACCGGTTCTTGGGATACAGAGCTAGGAAGTGCCAACATCATTGGGTTAACACATTAACCAGACAGTGAAACTTGGTTATCCATGACAGTGTCACAAGCTTTGCACTAATGTTAAACTAAGCCAGCGAGATAAAATTGTATTTTAACCATCCAGAAATTACTTTATTCCCTACTACATCTGAAGGAGCTGGTCCCAAAGGCGGGACCCACACCTATCAGACATTATATGACATTTATCAATATGCCAGAAAAATCCCAGATAAAAATACACCTTAAATATTCTGGCTTACTACATCCACCACTAGGTGGAGCCTATGAGCTTAACCACTTCCAGACCAGGCCATTTACCCCCTTCCTGACCAGGCCTAATTTTGAAAATCTGACATGTGTCACTTTATGTGGTAATAACTTTGGAACGCTTTTGCTTATCCAAGCCATTCAGAGATTGTTTTCTCGTGACACATGTACTTCATGTTAATGGTAAATTTGAGTCAATATGTTTTATCTTTATTTATAAAAAAAATTCTAAAGTTAACGAAAATTTGAAATAATTCACTGTTTTCTAAACTTCATTCTCTCTGCTTTTAAGACAGATAGTGATGCATAACATAACATTCTCCATATGTCTACTTTATGTTGGCATCATTTTGGTTTAGAATTTTAGAAGCAATTTTTTTAATTTTTAGGAAAATTTTCAAAGTCAACTTTTTTAAGGACCAGTTCAGTTCTGAAGTCACATTGTGGGGCTTACATAATATAACCAACCCATAAATTACCCCATTTTAGAAACCACAACCCTCAAACTATTCAAAACTGGTTTTAGAAATGTTGTTAACCCTTTAGGTATTCAATAGAAATTAAAGCAAATTAGAGGTGAAATTTAAAAATTTCACTTTGTTTGCAGATTTTTTATTTTAATAAAAAAAATTCCGGAACACATCAAGGGTTAACAACAAATCAAACCTCAATATTTATTACCCTGATTCTGCAGTTTGCAGAATCACCTCATACAGTAGGTGTTTGTGATATTGTGCTTTTAGCACGACAGCGTCGCGCTGATACTCGGCGACATGGTGCCGAGATCTCGCACTCACTGGAATAGTGACAGCACATCCCAGCAAGCGCGTCATAGAAGCGACGGGAGATCCGACTTGGATTCCCGCCAATTCTACACGTGTGCGGCGTTTGTTATGAATCCTGAGGGGGAAGTCCCCGCCGGATTTTAAATAAAAATCCGGCATGGGTCCCCCCCTCAGGAGCATACCGGGCCCTTAGGTCTGTTATGGGTTGTAAGGAGAGCCCCCCCTACGCCGAAAAAAACGGCGTAGGGGGTCCCCCTACAATCCATACCAGACCCGTATCCAAAGCACGCTACCCGGCCAGCCATGAAGGGAGTGGGGACGAGCGAGCGCCCCCCCCCCCTCCTGAGCCGTACCAGGCTGCATGCCCTCAACATGGGGGGGTTGGGTGCTCTGGGGCAGGGGGCGCACTGCGGCCCCCCCACCTCAGAGCACCCTGTCCCCATGTTGATGAGGACAGGGCCCCTTCCCGACAACCCTGGCCGTTGGTTGTCGGGGTATGCGGGCGGGAGGCTTATCGGAATCTGGGAGCCCCCTTTAATAAGGGGGCCCCCAGATACCGGCCCCCCACCCTAAGTGAATGAGTATGGGGTACATCGTACCCCTACCCATTCACCTGCAAGAAAAGTGGTAAAAACACAAATAAACCACACAGTGTATTAAAATATTTTATTTTTCTGCTCCGGAGGCCGCCCCCTGTCTTCTTTATTAGCTCTTTTACCAGGGGGGGCTCTTCTTCTTCCGCTATCCCGACGGGTCTTCTCCGCTATCCGGGGGGTCTTCTCAACTCTCCGGGGTTCTCCTTCTGTCTTCGCCGCTCTCCGTTGTTGACTCGGCGCACCCCGGTTCTTCGTCTCGCGAGATCTCGGATTTTAAATAAAAATTTAGCGAGACGAAGAACCGGGGTGCGCCGAGTCAACAACGGAGAGCGGCGAAGACAGAAGGAGAACCCCGGAGAGTTGAGAAGACCCCCCGGATAGCGGAGAAGACCCGTCGGGATAGCGGAAGAAGAAGAGCCCCCCCTGGTAAAAGAGCTAATAAAGAAGACAGGGGGCGGCCTCCGGAGCAGAAAAATAAAATATTTTAATACACTGTGTGGTTTATTTGTGTTTTTACCACTTTTCTTGCAGGTGAATGGCTAGGGGTACGATGTACCCCATACTCATTCACTTAGGGTGGGGGGCCGGTATCTGGGGGCCCCCTTATTAAAGGGGGCTCCCAGATTCCGATAAGCCTCCCGCCCGCATACCCCGACAACCAACGGCCAGGGTTGTCGGGAAGGGGCCCTGTCCTCATCAACATGGGGACAGGGTGCTCTGAGGTGGGGGGGCCGCAGTGCGCCCCCTGCCCCAGAGCACCCAACCCCCCCATGTTGAGGGCATGCAGCCTGGTACGGCTCAGGAGGGGGGGGGGGGGGGGCGCTCGCTCGTCCCCACTCCCTTCCTGGCTGGCCGGGTAGCGTGCTTTGGATACGGGTCTGGTATGGATTGTAGGGGGACCCCCTACGTCGTTTTTTTCGGCGTAGGGGGGGGCTCTCCTTACAACCCATAACAGACCTAAGGGCCCGGTATGCTCCTGAGGGGGGGACCCATGCCGGATTTTTATTTAAAATCCGGCGGGGACTTCCCCCTCAGGATTCATAACAAACGCCGCACACGTGTAGAATTGGCGGGAATCCAAGTCGGATCTCCCGTCGCTTCTATGACGGCTCTGTCTCCATCGCGGTAAGCCAGCTCGGCGCTGGCTCCCGCGATGGGGCTCGTAGGTGCTCAATCTCGCCGAGAAAGAGAGCGAGATTGACACAAAATCGGGTTCACCTACTGTATGTGGTTGCATACCGCTTTTTGGGCACACAACAGGGCACAAAAAGCAAGGAGCGGCATATGGTTTTTAGGGGGCAGATTTTGCTGGAATGGACTTTGGGCACCATGTTGCATTTAAAGAGACCCAGAGGTGTCCCCACAGTGAAACCCCCCAAAAAGTGACCACATTTTGTAAACTACACCACCCAAGAAATTTTAAGGGTTGTAGCAAGCACTTCACTCAAAAGGTGTTACATAGAATTTTTAATACTTGGGTGTGAAAATGAAAAATTAAATTTTTTTATTTTACAAGAAAATGGTGCTTTAGGCCCTAACTTTCTTTTTCACAAAAGATAACAGGAGAATATTCCCCCACAATTTGCTACTCATTTTCTTCTGAATACAGTAAGACCCCAACTCTGGTCGTAAACTGTTATTTGGGGATACGCAGGGCTCAGAAGGGAAGGAGTGGCATCTGGATTTTCTAACATGGAATTTTCTGTCATAGTTTTTAAGAGCGATAACTTTTTTATTTTTTGTTAAATGAGCTGCGTGAGGGCTTATTTTGTGCGGGACAAGCTGTAGTTTTTATTGGCACCATTTTGGGGTACATTTGGCTTGTTGCTTTTTATCTAATTTTTTTGGAGGTGAAGTCACAAAAAAGCTCATTTGGTGTCATTTTTCTATATATTTTTTTGTTTTACACAATAAAAACATTTTTAGAAAAAAAATCGTGTTTTTGTGTTGGCATTTTCTTAGAGCCATATTTTTTTCATTTTTATGGCTATAGTCTCGTGTGAGGGCTTGTTTTTTGCAGGACGAGGTGATGTTACTATTGCTACCATTTTGGGGTACATAAGACTTTTTGATTGATTGATTGATTTGTTTTTTGTGAGTTGAGTTTTGGCATAATTTTTATTTATTTTTTAACACCGTTCACTTGATGGTTTAGATCATGTGATATTATTGTAGAGCCAATTGTTACAGATGCGGCTTTACCAAATATGTCTATTTTATTTTTAATTTTTTTACGTTTTACACAATAAGCATCTTTCTTAGAGCCATATATTTCTATTTTTCTGGCTATGGTCTTGTGTGGGGGCTCATTTTTTGCGGGATGAGGTGATGTTTTTATTGCTACTTTTTGATTGAATAACATAATGTTTTTTGGGAGGTGAGCTAACTAAAAAAATCTGTTTTGGCGCAATGTTTATTTATTTTTTTTACGGCGTTCACCTGATGGGGTAGATCATATGATTATAGAGCCGGTCGTTATTATAGAGCCGGTCGTTGTGGACGTGGTGATACCAAATATGTGGAATTTTTTTATTTTTTTTATGTGAAACTTAATTTTTTTTTCCAAAACACTTTATTTTTATATTTTACACTTTGTGTACCCCATAAGGTCATACAAGACCTCTGAAGGACATTTAACTAAAATTTTTTTAAAACTATTGACTTCTCCTGTAACTGGGGCTGACATAGTAGCCCCAGTTACAGTGGAAATACACCCCCCAGAGAGGCTGTACAGCATAATACAGGGTGGGCCATTTATATGGATACACCTTAATAAAATGGAAATGGTTGGTGATATTAACTTCCTGTTTGTGGCACATTAGTATATGTGAGGGGGGAAATTTTTCAAGATGGGTGGTGACCATGGTGGCCATTTTGAAGTCGGCCATTTTGATTCCAACTTTTGTTTTTTCAATAGGAAGAGGGTCATGTGACACATTAAACTTATTGGGAATTTCACAAGAAATGGTGTGCTTGGTTTTAACGTAACTTTATTCTTTCATGAGTTATTTACAAGTTTCTGACCACTTATAAAATGTGTTCAATGTGCTGCCCATTGTGTTGGATTGTCAATGCAACCCTCTTCTCCCACTCTTCACACACTGATAGCCACACCGCAGGAGAAATGCTAGCACAGGCTTCCAGTATCCGTAGTTTCAGGTGCTGCACATCTCGTATCTTCACAGCATAGACAATTGCCTTCATATGACCCCAAAGATAAAAGTCTAAGGGGGTCAGATCGGGAGACCTTGGGGGCCATTCAACTGGCCTACGATGACCAATCCACTTTCCAGGAAACTGTTCATCTAGGAATGCTCGGACCTGACACCCATAATGTGGTGGTGCACCATCTTGCTGGAAAAACTCAGGGAACATGCCAGCTTCAGTGCATAAAGAGGGAAACACATCATCATGTAGCAATTTCACATATCCAGTGGCCTTGAGGTTTCCATTGATGAAGAATGGCCCCACTATCTTTGTACCCCATATACCACACCATACCATCATTTTTTTTGTTCCAACAGTCTTGGAGGGATCTATCCAATGTGGGTTAGTGTCAGACCAATAGCGGGGGTTTTGTTTGTTAACTTCACCATTCACATAAAAGTTTGCCTCATCACTGAACAAAATCTTCTGCGTAAACTGAGGGTCCTGTTCCAATTTTTGTTTTGCCCATTCTGCACATTCAGTGCGCCGATCTGGGTCATCCTCATTGAGATGCTGCAGTAGCTGGAGTTTGTAAGGGTGCCATTTGTGAGTAGCTAATATCCGCCAAAGGGATGTTCGACTAATGCCACTCTCCAGTGAAATGCGGCGAGTGCTACGCTGTGGGCTCTTGCTGAATGAAGCTAGGACAGCCACTGATGTTTCTTCATTAGAGACAGATTTCATGCGTCCACATTTTGGCAAATCCAACACTGAACCAGTTTCACGAAACTTAGCAAGCAGTTTGCTAACTGTAGCATGGGAGATGGGTGGTCTCGTAGGGTGTCTTGCATTGAAATCTGCTGCAATGACCCGGTTACTGCGTTCACCAGACATCAACACAATTTCTATCCGCTCCTCACGTGTTAACCTTGGCGACATGTCAATGGCTGTAAACAAAGAGAAACTTGTAAATAACTCATGAAAGAATAAAATTACTTTAAAACCAAGCACACCATTGTTTTTCGTGTGAAATTCCCAATAAGTTTGATGTGTCACATGACCCTCTTCCTATTGAAAAAACAAAAGTTGGATTCAAAATGGCTGACTTCAAAATGGCCGCCATGGTCAGCACCCATCTTGAAAAGTTTTCCCCCCTCACATATACTAATGTGCCACAAACAGGAAGTTAATATCACCAACCATTCCCATTTTATTAAGGTGTATCCATATAAATGGCCCACCCTGTACTATACTGTACAGCCTCAGTGCAGGGCTGATAGAGGTCTATGGAAGACCCGTCAGCTCCTGCACTCCCCCGGCCCAGCAGTCACATGATCACCGAGCCGGGACAGGAAGCGGCAGATGACTTCCTCAGCTGTATAACCAGCTCCTGTTGAGCGCTGTGTATACAGCGATCTAGAAGGCAGGGACACCCAGGAACGGTCCCTACCTTATCTCTGGGGTGCCCTGCTGTCACTGACCGTGTGCCCCCGCTTGGCTGCTGCCATCTCTGAAAGGACGTTCAGAAACGTCCGATCAGGGATAAACCTGACCGCCCACGACGTTTATGGTCAATGGACGGTTGGGAAGTGGTTAATGCATACAGATGTATTACTTATATCATTTGGAGCACTGTAGCACATTAGAGCTCTGTCTGAACGCCTACGGTAAGGTACATGAAATATCAGTACAGGATTTCAGACCTAAAGGGTGGGCTCCTCTCAAATACCTCTCTGCCTCCATTCCAGCCAGAAGACTCCAGCTTCCTTCTCGCATTTGGTAACAATGTGGCATATCAATCATTTATTCCAGCAGCTATTATGCATATTTCTTTACAAACAACATTTGTCAATAACACAATTCACCCCATACTCAAGTATTTTTTGGAAAAATGGAAATGTTTTCCCAAAAAGGTCATTTTGACATCCTGTCCTGCAGAGCGCCTAGCAAAACGCTCAAAGTACAGTGAAATTATTGTGACACACTTCTTGTTTCTTTTTTTTTTATTTCTTTTTATATAACAAAAATCAAATTTCACGTTGGGTGCAAAAAGGAAAGGAAAAAAAGAGAAACAAACTACATGTCAATGAAATTTAGACCCCTTCTGAGATTTCATCTTATATGTCAAATTGAATTTCCTTCCAAACAATTTTTGAAGAAAAGAAAAAAATCGCCTGTTCATAAATAAAATGGTTGATATGGTCTTTTAGTTCCATTGTATCATAATCTCCAAAACCAGTTAACAACCAAGGAAATGGGATTTCAGCCCAGAGGACCCCCTGAGGACCATTTTTCTATTGAATAGATGTACAGATGTGTTCAACCTTACCTTTGCTTGAATTTGGTTAAGGACAGATTTCTCATTAAAGGGGTATTCCCATCTGAGTCATATTTCTAGGATATGACATCAGTGTCAGGTTTCGGTCCCACCACTCCTATCTCCAGAACGCCCCCCCCCCCCCCCCCCCCCCCGCTCCTGAAGTGAAGAAGAGCAATGGCTGTCCCATCAGGCGCAGTGCATTCTCCATTCACCACTATGGGAGTTCTGAAAATAGCTGAGCATGTCACTCAATTTTTTTCGGAATACTCGGAATAATATGAGTGAATGGAGAGCCCTGTTGTAACGGTCGCGTACACACACACACAGGGGGGGAGGGAAGTGACCACTGCGCTCCACCCTTACCCCTGGCCCTGCCTACTTGCCTCGCGAGTCCTAATGACAGGGGACAACTGGACGGCAATCCCTAACTTGGAATAAGTGCAGGGATGACAGACAGACAAACAACAGGACGTGAACGGACCGAGTCAATACCAGGAAAGCTACAAAGTACAAAGGATTAAGCAAAGAATGGTCAGTTGAAGCCGGGGTCAAATACCAGGAGAGCAGAGAAGTACAAGAGGAGTCCTAAGAGAGTAGTCAGGTGGGAGCCGAGGTCACAATACCAGGACGGATGCGCAGTACAGGAGGATCAGGCAAAAGGATGGTCAAGGAACAGGATCAGGTAAGTATTCAGCAGTCCAACAAATAGCCAGGAACCTAGAAATTAACAGGCAACCTGTAGCCAGCAGGCTGCCTGTATTTATAGTGGGGAGTGAGGGTCATGTGACGTGGCCAGCGTCTGTCACGGAACCATGAACCAGACGTACAACAAGAGATAAGTGAAAATAAGAAGGCTTTATTGAAAATAAAGCTGTAAAGCAAAAGTCCAAACGAATGGTGAAACCGAAGCAGAGTCTTTGAGAGGCCAGAGATCAGGAACCAGAAGGGTAGTCAGACGAAGCCAGGATCAGGAACCAGCAGGGTAGTCAGACGAAGCCAGGATCAGGAACCAGCAGGGTAGTCAGACGAAGCCAGGATCAGGAACCAGCAGGGTAGTCAGACGAAGCCAGGATCAGGAACCAGCAGGGTAGTCAGACGAAGCCAGGATCAGGAACCAGAAGACGCAGCAGTCTTAGAAGCATGTGAACACAGGAGGACCAAGCAAGGAACTGAAGCCACAGACCTCCTATATATATGAGCTAGGCATCCAGCTCCTCCCAGTGGGAAGGAGGAGCCGCAGGGTGGAAGGCTACAAGAAACCCAGAAACCAAGATGGCCGCCAGCACATGTCAAACGAAGGAGAACAGCAAGAAGGTAAGACCATGACAGCGTCACATGACCGACAGACCAACCAGTCGAGCACCGAGTGATCAGCTCGGCGCTCAAGGCAGACTAGGAGCAGGGAGCCACCCAGCTAGTAAAGCCGCCCTGGGAATAAGGTCAAACACAGAACCTCATTCCAAAAGCTAAGCAACAGTTCTGCGGGCAATGGGGGACCGAGTGCACCTTCGGAACCCCGTGACACCTGTTCTGGTGATAGGCTTGTGTCCAAAAGGTGGGATAGCCTATCCTAGCTATATGCCATTCATGACTGAGATGGGCCAACTCCTTTAAGCAAACTAAATGCAATATTGTGACATGCTAGCAAAACCCTTGACAGGCTGCAATGCACGACACAACCACTGGGCGGCCACACATTGACACATATCAGATAGTCATCTTGTGACAGAGTATCCAAAAATAATGTTTTGTTTTTTAAAGCTGTTCCTCTCACAGCACACATCCAAGAGGAAAGTTAAGGATCTGTAATAGCCAAATGACCACACATATTACTGTGTTGATGAGCTGTTGGCATGGCAGGTGCCCAGTCATTTCACTGTTCTACCAATTTGCCAAATTCTAACTTCTTGATGTTGTTCCTTTGATGTGTAGAGATCATAGGCAAAATCAAGGTGGAATTGTCCGACCAGAAGATTATGGACTTGGTCATTGAGATGATAGCCCAAGCACATCTGAAAATTGAGATCCAGAGCTGATACCTTTTATTTAGGGTATTTTTGTTGGCTAATAGCCACCATTGATCATATGACCTGTGTGTACAATGACAGCATCAGGGTTTAGGGTTTAAGACTTACTCATGTTCCTTACATCTGTAGGAGAAACCTGGAGGAACCTGCACCTGGAAATGGTACCAATTCCACAATGACTTCTTGTGATGGTGGTCTGAACCAAAGTACCTCCATGATGAGTATTGCATGTTCTCACCTTGGACCATATTAATAGCATTTACTGAGCGGAAGTACATTTATCAATATATTTTTGCTGCTGGATTTCAAAGTTTACCAAGATGGCCACTATTGATTATAATCTACAGAAAATTGTAGGTGCTGTAGGGGCAGAACATTGTGTACTTGAGATCATGGTAATGATAGCAGCAGGAGAGGGGCGTGCTGACCTTGCGGAAGGCAGTGACCTCATTAATCTTGTGATTAAGTTAGTGAGAATGTAATGGAGAAATATCAATAAGTGAATGAATATAATAAACAGTGAGATGATAGCAAGGGTGACAGCAACAGAGGAGGAGTGTGTTGACAATCTGCACCGAGGGCCAGGGCGAGTATGGAAAGACGATGAGCTCAAGTGCCCCACACCTTGGGGTAATTAAACACCAATTTGCATAAATAATAAAAGTATTTTTATTGGGAATACCGCAATCAATTTTTATAAGACATGTATCTTTTTAATCTGCAGGATGACCCCTACCAGCAGTATACCTGGTTTAATAGGGTTGATCCTGCAGAAAGGTGCTATTGAAAGGGAATATGTCATCAGAAAATGACCTATTTAAATCACATTTAATCTAATGAGAATATGGCTTAAATAAATGTTTATGAGGTCAGGAGATCAAAGAAAAGAGCTACATATGAGCTGTCAGATAACGGGATTCTAAGAAAGCAGACTGTGACAGCTTGCAAACAGACTTATTTTTTAACCCTTGTATCTCAGAAACAGCTGAACATTTTTAATGGAATAAATAACTTTTAGCCAAAAATTAGTAAAATGCAATTATGTACACACAAAAATGCTCTTGAAGGTGTGCATAGCCTATAAATAACATAACGTATTACATAGTGACCCAACAATTCATGTAAAATTCTTTTATACCTTGTAGATGTTTTTCTTCCACTATAGGTGTTTATCCGTCAAATTTAATTTATATCAATTTATAATATTAAAGCTTGTCTGATCTTAAAGGATAACTGTCACATTTAGACCCTAATTTCAATTTTCATATATGTAGTTACTAATAACATGATATTCCAGAATCAGTTACTATTAGACTGACTTACCCCATATTTAATAAGATTCAGCCCTTTGCAACCAGTCATAAAACTGCAATCTCACTATTCAGTTAAGATGGCCGCCACTGCCCTCACCCTGAGGCTAATCCCGCCTGCCCTCACTAGCCAGTAACAATAGCCCCCCAGAAGTGTCAGTAACCAGAGCCCTCCCCCTAAAGGGTTAATCTCCTGCAGCACAGAGGGGTCTTCTTACCACATGTTGCTTTCATTTATACACTGAGCAGATGGCAGATCTCCCTTCCCTGCTCTGCGCTGCTCCAACTCTGCATTCTCCAGCTCTGCTGAGTGAGGGAGCGTCTGCCAAGCGCAGGGACAGGGAGAAGTGCACACAGCCCAGGCACTGTTATCAGCTGCTGGGGAGGACCTGGCTTTAATCATTTATTTACAGTCCCTGGCTGTCAGTAATCTGACCTTGCACGCAGCCTGCTTCTGCGTCCTCCGTCATTCAACAGATAGACGGACCATGCCTAGCAACCCTATTTTAAGCACAGGTAAAAGCAGGCAGTACAGGGAACAAAAATGTGGAATTAAGGGGTAATTGAATACACAGTGAAAAGTTGAAATAGGGCCACCAAGGAGATATTATTCACCACAATCCAATACTCCAAAAAAAAATAATAATACGACAGTTATCCTTTTAGTAAAATACCTCATTTTTCGTACTATAAGATGCACCTAGGATTTGGAGGAGATTTTTTTTCCCCATCAGACCTGAGAGCAGACCCTTATTCTTCATCAGACCACAGATCAGATGCTGATTGGACCCCAATCCTCATCAGACCCCAAATTCAGACCCTCAAACTCCATTAGCCTCAGTCAGACCCCTCAACCTCCATCAGCCTCAGATAAGACCACCCCAAACTCTATCAGCCTCCCATCAGAACTCCCAGCCTGCATTAGCTTCAGAGGAGGGCTATGTGAGAAGAACTATGACATAGTGGGAATAACTGAGACATGGCTGGATGATAGCTATGAGAGTGGGAATAACTGAGACATGGCTGGATGATAGTTATGACCGGGCAGTTAATGTACAGGGTTACAGTCTATTTAGAAAGGATCACCAAAACCGGAGAGGTGGAGGGGGGTCGGCCTTTATGTAAAGTCCTATCTAAAGCCCACACTCCGAGAAGATATAAGTGAGGGACATGAACATGTGGAGTCACTGTGGGTAGAAATACATGGAGGCAATAATAATAATAAAAAATTACTAATAGGAGTTTATTATAAACCACCTAATATACCAGAGTCCACAGAAAATCTATTACTAAACGAGATAGAAGAGGCAGCAGATCATAATGAGGTGGTTATTATGGGGGAACTACCCAGATATAGACTGGGAAACTGAAACTTGTATATCGCATAAAGGAAACAGGTTCTTGGCAATAACCAAAGACAATTAACCTTCCCAACTGGTTCAGGACCCGACTAGAGGGACGCCATACTGGACTTAGTATTAACCAATAGACCTGACAGAACAACAGATGTGCAGGTTGGGGGACACCTGAGAAATAGTGACCATAAAGTAATAACCTTCCAATTTTCATTCAAAAGAGGGTTTCTTCAGGGAGGAATAAAAATACCAAACTTCAAAAAAGCTACATTTAGCCAACTAAGAGAGGCCATAGGCCTAACTAACTGGGACAAAGTCCTCAAAAATAAAAATGCAGCCACAAAATGGGATATTTTTAGAAGCATCCTAAAATCTATGGCCTCTTTCACACTTGCGTTGTCCGGATCCAACGTGTACTCCACTTGCCGGAATTACACTCCGGATCCGGAAAAACGCAAGTGTACTGAAATGCGTTCAGTGTTACTATGGCAGCCAGGACGCTATTAAAGTCCTGGTTGCCATAGTAGGAGCGGGGAGCGGGGGAGCGGTATACTTACAGTCCGTGCGGCTCCCGGGGCGCTCCAGAATGACGTCAGAGCGCCCCATGCGCATGGATGACGTGATCCATGCGAACACATGATCCATGCGCTTGGGGCGCCCTGACGTCACTCTGGAGCGCCCCGGGAGCCGCACGGATGGTAAGTATGCTGCTCCCCCGCTCCCCGCTACACTTTACCATGGCTGCCAGGACTTTAGCGTCCCGGCAGCCATGGTAACCATTCAGAAAAAGCTAAATGTCGGGTCCGGCAATGCGCCTAAACGACGTTTAGCTTAAGGCCGGATCCGGATCAATGCCTTTCAATGGGCATTAATTCCGGATCCGGCCTTGCGGCAAGTGTTCCGGATTTTTGGCCGGAGCAAAAAGCGCAGCATGCTGCAGTATTTTCTCCGGCCAAAAAACGTTCCGTTCCGGAACTGAAGACATCCTGATGCATCCTGAACGGATTTCTCTCCATTCAGAATGCATTGGGATAATCCTGATCAGGATTCTTCCGGCATAGAGCCCCGATCACGGAACTCTATGCCGGAAGACAAGAACGCAAGTGTGAAAGAGCCCTAAGTGTGAGAGGTACATACCTTATGGCAAGAAAAAAACAATGTTGATAAATAGAACTGTAAAGAAAGCAATAAATTAAAAATAGAGAGCATTTAAATCACTAAAACAGGAGGGTAACGAGGAAGCACTGAAAAACTATAAGGAGAAATATAGAACATGCAAAAAACTAATAAAAGCAGCGAAACTAGAAACCGAGAGATTAATTGCCAAAGAGAGCAAAACTAACCCTAAAATGTTTTTCAATTATATAAATGGTAAAAAGTATAAATCTGAATGTGTCGGCCCTCTACAGAGTAATGAGGAGAAAGCAAAGCTATTAAATATTTTTTTCTCCACTGTATTCACTGAAGAAAATAAACTGTCAGATGAAATGCTGAATGTAAAAATAAATTCCCTGTTAAAAGTGTCCTGTATGACCCAGGAAGAAGTACAGCGGGGTCTTAAAAAGATTAAAATAGACAAATAGCCAGGACCGGATGACATACACCCCCGTATCCTAAGAGAATTAAGTAATATCATAGCCAGACCCTTATTTCTGATATTTGCGGACTCTATACTGACACTGAATGTCCCACAGGATTGGCGCATGGCAAATGTGGTACCAATATTCAAAAAGGGTCCAAAAACAGAGCCTGGAAACTATAGGCCGGTAAGTTTAACATCTGTTGTGGGTAAACTGTTTGAAGGTTTTCTGAGAGATGCTATCTTAGAGCATCTCAACGGAAATAAGCAAATAACGCCATATCAGCATGGCTTCGTGAGGGATCGGTCATGCCAAACTAATTTAATCAGTTTCTATGAGGAGGTAAGTTCTAGACTTGACAGCGGCGAATCAATGGATGTCGTATATCTGGACTTCTCCAAAGCATTTGACACTGTACCACATAAAAGGTTAGTATATAAAATGAGAATGCTCGGACTGGGAGAAAACGTCTGTAAGTGGGTAAGTAACTGGCTCAATGATAGAAAACAGAGGGTGGTTATTAACGGTACACACTCAGATTGGGTCACTGTCACTAGTGGAGTACCTCAGGGGTCAGTATTGGGCCCGATCCTCTTCAATATATTTATTAATGATCTTGTAGAAGGCTTGCACAGTAAAATATCATTTTTTGCAGATGACACTAAACTGTGTAAAGTAATTAACACTGAAGAGGACAGTATACTGTTACAGAGGGATCTGGATAAATTGGAGGCTTGGGCAGATACGTGGCAGATGAGGTTTAACACTGACAAATGTAAAGTTATGCACATGGGAAGGAATAATGCAAGTCACCCGTACATACTAAATGGTAAAACACTGGATAACACTGACATGGAAAAGGATCTAGGTATTTTAGTGAACAGCAAACTAAGCTGCAAAAAACAGTGTCAGGCAGCTGCTGCCAAGGCCAATAAGATAATGGGTTGCATCAAAAGGGGCATAGATGCCCGTGATGAGAACATAGTCCTACCACTTTACAAATCATTAGTCAGACCACACATGGAGTACTGTGTACAGTTCTGGGCTCCTGTAAACAAGGCAGACATAGCAGAGCTGGAGAGGGTCCAGAGGAGGGCAACTAAAGTAATAACTGGAATGGGGCAACTACAGTACCCTGAAAGATTATCAAAATTAGGGTTATTCCCTTTAGAAAAAGGATGAGGGGAGATCTAATAACTATGTATAAATATATCAGGGGTCAGTACAGAGATCTCTCCCATCATCTATTTATCCCCAGACTGTGACGAGGGGACATCCTCTGCGTCTGGAGGAAAGAAGGTTTGTACACAAACATAGAAGAGGATTCTTTGCGGTAAGAGCAGTGAGACTATGGAACTCTCTGCCTGAGGAGGTGGTGATGGTGAGTACAATAAAGGAATTCAGGAGGGGCCTGGATGTATTTCTGGAGCGTAATAATATTACAGGCTATAGCTACTAGAGAGGGGTCATTAATCCAGGGAGTTATTCTGATTACCTGATTGGAGTCGGGAAGGAATTTTTTTATTCCCCTAAAGTGAGGAAAATTGGCTTCTACCTCACAGTTTTTTTTTGCCTTCCTCTGGATGAACTTGGAGGATGACAGGCCGAACTGGATGGACAAATGTCTTTTTTCGGCCTTATATACACTGCTCAAAAAAATAAAGGGAACACTTAACCCCTTAAGGACATAGGACGTACCGGTACGCCCTATTTCCCGAGTCCTTAAGGACCAAGGACGTACCGGTACGTCCTAACTTTTAAATCGGGATTCCGGCGCCCGAGGGGTTAAACGGAACGGGATTTCGGCTGAAATCCTTCAGCCGGCATCCTGTGACAACGCCAGGCGGGGTGATGTGACCCCCCCGTGTCGGCGATCGCAGCAAACCGCAGGTCAATTCAGACCTGCGGTTTGCTGCGCTTTTTGCAGTTTCTGATGCCCGCGGTCCCTGACCGCGGGGATCAGAAACTTTAGAGTGGCTAAAATCTATATTTTTTACCCCCCCCCTGCACCCCTGCATTATTTGATGCCGGCGGGTGGTGCGGGGGGGGTGTCGCATGCGGTGGGGGCGTTGCGGGAGGCGGGCGGTGCGGCAGGCGGGATCGCGATCCCCCGCCCGCCTCCCATGAATGATCGTTGGCTTCTAGTGGTTATACCAGGGTGCCAGCACATTGCTGGCACCCTGGTATAAACGGCTGACATCTGTGCAGATGTCAGCCGTTTAACCCTTTCCATACCGCGGTCCGTACGGACCGCTGTATGGAAAAAGTTAACTGTCATCGGTCAGGGAGCTCACTCCCTCTCCATCGGGGGGCTGCTGTGCCTTTGCAGCCCCCCGATGGAGAGGGAGAGAGCCCCCCTCAGCCCCGTGCTTACCCTTCCCCGTCTGCGAAGTTCTGAGCAGACGGGGAGGGTTCCCATGGCAACAGGACGCCTGCTCAGGCGTCCTGCTGTCCATGGTGCTGAACAGATCTATGCTGAAAGCATAGATCTGTTCAGTGTAAGTAAAATACAGTACAGAACAATATATATTGTACTGTACTGTATTATACAGACATCAGACCCACTGGATCTTCAAGAACCAAGCGGGTCTGGGTCAAAAAAATGTAAAAAAAAAGTGAAAAAAGTTAAGATAAAAAAAAACACATTTATCACTGAATAAAAATTAAAAAAATAAAATAAACTACACATATTAGGTATCGCCGCGTCCGTAACGACCTAATCTATAAAATGGTCATGTTACTTTCCCCGCACGGTGAACGTCATAAAAATAAAAAAATAAAAACTATGAGAAAATTGAAATTTTGCCCACCTTACTTCCCAAAAAAGGTAATAAAAGTGATCAAAAAAGTCGCATGTACACCAAAATAGTACCAATCAAACCGTCATCTCATCCCGCAAAAAATGAGACCCTACTCAAGATAATCGCCCAAAAGCTGAAAAAACTATGGCTCTTAGACTATGGAAACACTAAAACATGATTTTTTTTTGTTTCAAAAATGAAATCATTGTGTAAAACTTACATAAATAAAAAAAAAGTATACATATTAGGTATCACCGCGTCCGTATCGACCGGCTCTATAAAAATATCACATGACCTAACCCCTCAGATGACCACCGTAAAAAAAATAAAAATAAAAACAGTGTAAAAAAAGCCATTTTTTGCCATTTTACGTCACAAAAAGTGTAATAGCAAGCGATCAAAAAGTCATATGCACCCCAAAATAGTGCCAATCAAACCGTCATCTCATCCCGCAAAAAATGAGACCCTACTCAAGATAATCGCCCAAAAACTGAAAAAACTATGGCTCTTAGACTATGGAGACACTAAAACATTTTTTTGGTTTTAAAAATGAAGTTATTGTATAAAACTTACATAAATAAAAAAAAATGTATACATATTAGGTATCGCCGCGTCCGTGACAACCTGCTCTATAAAATTACCCCATGATCTAACCTGTCAGATGAATGTTGTAAATAACAAAAAAAAAAAACGTGCCAAAAAAGCTATTTCTTGTTACCTTGCTGCACAAAAAGTGTAATATAGAGCAACCAAAAATCATATGTACCCTAAACTAGTACCAACAAAACTGCCACCCTATCCTGTAGTTTCTAAAATGGAGTCACTTTTTTGGAGTTTCCACTCTAGGGGTGCATCAGGGGGGCTTCAAATGGGACATGGTGTCAAAAAAACCAGTCCAGCAAAATCTGCCTTCCAAAAACCGTATGGCATTCCTTTCCTTCTGCGCCCTGCCGTGTGCCTGTACAGCTGTTTACGACCACATATGGGGTGTTTCTGTAAACTACAGAATCAGGGCCATAAATAATGAGTTTTGTTTGGCTGTTAACCCTTGCTTTGTAACTGGAAAAAAAAATATTAAAATGGAAAATCTGCCAAAAATTTGAAATTTTGAAATTGTGTCTCTATTTTCCATTAAATCTTGTGCAACACCTAAAGGGTTAACAACGTTTGTAAAATCAGTTTTGAATACCTTGAAGGGTGTAGTTTCTTAGATGGGGTCACTTTTATGGAGTTTCTACTCTAGGGGTGCATCAGGGGGGCTTCAAATGGGACATGGTGTCAAAAAAACAGTCCAGCAAAATCAGCCTTCCAAAAACCAAACGGCGCACCTTTCACTCTACGCCATACTGTGTGCCCGTACAGTAGTTTACGGCCACATATGGGGTGTTTCTGTAAACAGCAGAGTCAGGGCAATAAAGATACAGTCTTGTTTGGCTGTTAACCCTTGCTTTGTTAGTGGAAAAAATGGGTTAAAATTTAAAATTAGGCAAAAAAATGAAATTCTCAAATTTCATCCCCATTTGCCAATAACTCTTGTGCAACACCTAAAGGGTTAACGACGTATGTAAAATCAGTTTTGAATACCTTGAGGGGTGTAGTTTCTTAGATGGGGTCACTTTTAGGGAGTTTCTCCTCTAGGGGTGCATCAGGGGGCTTCAAATGGGACATGGTGTCAAAAAACCAGTCCATAAAAATCAGCCTTCCAAAAACCATACGGCGCACCTTTCACTCTACGCCCCGCTGTGTGCCCATACAGTAGTTTACGGCCACATATTGGGTGTTTCTGTAAACGGCAGAGTCAGGGCAATAAAGATACAATCTTGTTTGGCTGTTAACCCTTGCTTTGTTAGTGGAAAAAATGGGTTAAAATGAAAAATTAGACAAAAAAATTAAATTCTCAAATTTCCTCCCCATTTGCCAATAACTCTTGTGCAACACCTAAAGGGTTAATAATGTATGCAAAATCAGTTTTGAATACCTTGAGGGGTGTAGTTTCTTAGATGGGGTCATTTTTGGGTGGTTTCTATTATGTAAGCCTCGCAAATCGACTTCAGACCTGAACTGGTCCCTAAAAATTTAGTTTTTGTAAATTTCTGAAAAATTTCAAGATTTGCTTCTAAACTTCTAAGCCTTATAACATCCCCAAAAAATAAAATATCATTCCCAAAACAATTCACACATGAAGTAGACATATGGGGAATGTAAAGTCATCACAATTTTTTGGGGTATTACTATGTATTACAGAAGTAGAGAAACTGAAACTTTGAAATTTGCAAATTTTTCAAAATTTTTGGTAAATTAAGTATTTTTTTTGTGCAAAAAAAATAATTTTTTTGACTTCATTTTACCAGTGTCATGAAGTACAATATGTGACGAAAAAACAATCTCAGAATGGCCTGGATAAGTCAAAGCGTTTTAAAGTTATTAGCACTTAAAGTGACACTGGTCAGATTTCCAAAAAATGGCCTGGTCCTTAAGGTGAAAATGAGCCCGGTCCTTAAGGGGTTAAACAACACAATGTAACTCCAAGTCAATCACACTTCTGTGAAATCAAACTGTCCACTTAGGAAGCAACACTGAGTGACAATCAATTTCACATGCTGTTTTGCAAATGGGATAGACAACAGGTGGAAATGATAGGCAATTAGCAAGACACCCCCACTTCTCAGTTCCTATGCTTCCTGGCTGATGTTTTGGTCACTTTTGAATGCTGGCGGTGCTTTCACTCTAGTGGTAGCATGAGACGGAGTCTACAACCCACACAAGTGGCTCAGGTAGTGCAGC
Organism: Bufo bufo; assembly: GCF_905171765.1. Lineage (NCBI taxonomy): Eukaryota > Metazoa > Chordata > Amphibia > Anura > Bufonidae > Bufo > Bufo bufo. The sequence goes on from NC_053397.1 coordinate 213,649,026, forward strand.
TTATCCAGGATGGCACATCAATGCGAGCTGTGGCAAGAAGGTTTGCTGTGTCTGTCAGCGTAGTGTCCAGAGCATGGAGGCGCTACCAGGAGACAGGCCAGTACATCAGGAGACGTGGAGGAGGCCGTAGGAGGGCAACAACCCAGCAGCAGGACCGCTACCTCCGCCTTTGTGCAAGGAGGAACAGGAGGAGCACTGCCAGAGCCCTGCAAAATGACCTCCAGCAGGCCAAAAATGTGCATGTGTCTGCTCAAACGGTCAGAAACAGACTCCATGAGGGTGATATGAGGGCCCGACGTCCACAGGTGGGGGTTGTGCTTACAGCCCAACACCGTGCAGGACGTTTGGCATTTGCCAGAAAACACCAAGATTGGCAAATTCGCCACTGGCGCCCTGTGCTCTTCACAGATGAAAGCAGGTTCACACTGAGCACATGTGACAGACGTGACAGAGTCTGGAGACGCCGTGGAGAACGTTCTGCTGCCTGCAACATCCTCCCGCATGACCGGTTTGGCATTGGGTCAGTAATGGTGTGGGGTGCCATTTCTTTGGAGGGCCACACAGCCCTCCATGTGCTCGCCAGAGGTAGCCTGACTGCCATTAGGTACCGAGATGAGATCCTCAGACCCATTGTGAGACCATATGCTGGTGCGGTTTGCCCTGGGTTCCTCCTAATGCAAGACAATGCTAGACCTCATGTGGCTGGAGTGTGTCAGCAGTTCCTGCAAGACGAAGGCATTGATGCTATGGACTGGCCCGCCCGTTCCCCAGACCTGAATCCAATTGAGCACATCTGGGACATCATGTCTCGCTCTATCCACCAACGTCACGTTGCACCACAGACTGTCCAGGAGTTGGCAGATGCTTTAGTCCAGGTCTGGAAGGAGATCCCTCAGGAGACCATCCGCCACCTCATCAGGAGCATGCACAGGCGTTGTAGGAAGGTCATACAGGCACGTGGAGGCCACACACACTACTGAGCCTCATTTTGACTTGTTTTAAGGACATTACATCAAAGTTGGATCAGCCTGTAGTGTGTTTTTCCACTTTAATTTTGAGGGTGACTCCAAATCCAGACCTCCATGGGTTAAAAAATTTGATTTCCATTTTTTTTTTTTGTGTGATTTTGTTGTCCGCACATTCAACTATGTAAAGAACAAAGTATTTCAGAAGAATATTTAATTAATTCAGATCTAGGATGTGTTATTTTTGTGTTCCCTTTATTTTTTTAAGCAGTGTACTATGTTACTATGTTACTATGTTACTATGTTACCTTGCTTGCGCCGGACAGCACCACATATCCAGGACTCACCGCACTGCTTCTTCTGGGTCCCACTATGTACTGTGACCTGATGCACACAGCATGCATTACGTCCTGCCACTAGGCGCGGTCAGGACACCACAGCGGGACCTGGAAGAAGACCAGGGGAGGTAAGTACAGCCAGCGCAGCGCTGCCCTCGCCTCCCCGTGCCTATAAGTGCATCTTATAGTCCAAAAAGTAAGGTAATAATAAAAAGAAATAAAATAAATGAAAAGCTGACGCTAGTTCCTTCAACCTTTGCTGTCTTTAAGCCAACCGCAAAAATTACTGACGGGGCGGTGAAGAGGATGCCTGGTGATTTTTAGCATATCGATATATCTGAATCTTCCGCAAATAAGATGAATCAGAAATCCGATAAAAATCAAATTAAGCCATGTAGCGGTGTAAACAAGATTGAAGATTGTAAGACAACAGGTAATTGACATAAGTGGCAATGTTTGATTACATAAACAAGTTATTATTTTCACGTATCCAGGAGACAGAACATAAAAAAAAAAATCTTAATGTAATTACTTTTCAAATTTTATCAACTGAACAATTTGATATCGCTATTTATACGGAATCCATTTGGGAAACTTCTGTTTCCATGGCAGCAAAGCACAAAGTTTAAATATAGCAGTTAATATTTTAGGTTGTTCACTGGTAGGTGTCAGACAAGACATGTTTCATTTAAACAACCACCTACAATAATGTGTTAAATACGAAAATATATCTATACACTGCGTGCAGAATTATTAGGCAGATGAGTATTTTGACCACATCATCCTCTTTATGCATGTTGTCTTACTCCAAGCTGTATAGGCTCGAAAGCCTTCTACCAATTAAGCATATTAGGTGATGTGCATCTCTGTAATGAGAAGGGGTGTGGTATAATGACATCAACACCCTATATCAGGTGTGCATAATTATTAGGCAACTTCCTTTCCTTTGGCAAAATGGGTCAAAAGAAGGACTTGACAGGCTCAGAAAAGTCAAAAATAGTGAGATATCTTGCAGAGGGATGCAGCACTCTTAAAATTGCAAAGCTTCTGAAGCGTGATCATCGAACAATCAAGCATTTTATTCAAAATAGTCAACAGGGTCGCAAGAAGCGTGTGGAAAAACCAAGGCGCAAAATAACTGCCCATGAACTGAGAAAAGTCAAGCGTGCAGCTGCCAAGATGCCACTTGCCACCAGTTTGGCCATATTTCAGAGCTGCAACATCACTGGAGTGCCCAAAAGCACAAGGTGTGCAATACTCAGAGACATGGCCAAGGTAAGAAATGCTGAAAGACGACCACCACTGAACAAGACACACAAGCTGAAACGTCAAGACTGGGCCAAGAAATATCTCAAGACTGATTTTTCTAAGGTTTTATGGACTGATGAAATGAGAGTGAGTCTTGATGGGCCAGATGGATGGGCCCGTGGCTGGATTGGTAAAGGGCAGAGAGCTCCAGTCCGACTCAGACGCCAGCAAGGTGGAGGTGGAGTACTGGTTTGGGCTGGTATCATCAAAGATGAGCTTGTGGGGCCTTTTCGGGTTGAGGATGGAGTCAAGCTCAACTCCCAGTCCTACTGCCAGTTTCTGGAAGACACCTTCTTCAAGCAGTGGTACAGGAAGAAGTCTGCATCCTTCAAGAAAAACATGATTTTCATGCAGGACAATGCTCCATCACACGCGTCCAAGTACTCCACAGCGTGGCTGGCAAGAAAGGGTATAAAAGAAGAAAATCTAATGACATGGCCTCCTTGTTCACCTGATCTGAACCCCATTGAGAACCTGTGGTCCATCATCAAATGTGAGATTTACAAGGAGGGAAAACAGTACACCTCTCTGAACAGTGTCTGGGAGGCTGTGGTTGCTGCTGCACGCAATGTTGATGGTGAACAGATCAAAAGATCAAAACACTGACAGAATCCATGGATGGCAGGCTTTTGAGTGTCCTTGCAAAGAAAGGTGGCTATATTGGTCACTGATTTGTTTTTGTTTTGTTTTTGAATGTCAGAAATGTATATTTGTGAATGTTGAGATGTTATATTGGTTTCACTGGTAAAAATAAATAATTGAAATGGGTATATATTTGTTTTTTGTTAAGTTGCCTAATAATTATGCACAGTAATAGTCACCTGCACACACAGATATCCCCCTAAAATAGCTAAAACTAAAAACAAACTAAAAACTACTTCTAAAAATATTCAGCTTTGATATTAATGAGTTTTTTGGGTTCATTGAGAACATGGTTGTTGTTCAATAATAAAATTAATCCTCAAAAATACAACTTGCCTAATAATTCTGCACTCCCTGTATATCTGCTGGAGAAATGATCAGCAGAGAAAAGGAAGAGCCATATGCAATACTGATTATTTATCTAGATATTTTCAGATAGATCCTAGAGCCAGGAGAGGAATAGCATCCTCAGATATTAGGTCTAGTCATGCACAGAATATCCGCTTTGGAAAACCTTTTTTCAGTAGAAGGTTTCCACAACAGTAGTGGAGGAAGGATCATAGTTTGGGGCTGATGGATGGAGCATCATGGTTTAAGGCTGGTGGAAAGATTACGGTTGTTAGCCCAGCGGTCCGTGCCGGAGCTGCTGCCCCTACCCGCGGGCACGGGCGCCGGGCTCCCTCTTTCCCTCCTGCTGCCATGCGCCGTGCTGACAAGCGCGGGCAGCAAGTAGCTTAACTGTTGCATCTGTGCTCCATGCCAGAGTTTACTTCCTGCTGGAGACCTGTACTGTTTTTAGGGCTGTATGGGTGTGCCTCTCCTCCCTTGTGAGTCAGTACGTACACGCCCTCTGTCTCACCAGCCTATGGCTGGATTACAGGAAGTATTTAAAGGCGGTTCCTACCACAGGACGATGCCTGAGTAACTCATGGTCACTAGCTTGTCTAGATCCAAGTGTGAAGGTGGTTTTTTAAGTTCTGCTTTGCTGTGTACGGGACCCCGCTTTTGGAAATATCAGATTTTGCTTGTTTGCTGCCTGCCTCTGACCTCAAACTTCTTTTACAGACCTTGCTTGTTTGCCGCTCGCCTCTGAACTCGGACTTCATTTACGGACCTTGTTTGATCTCTACCTACCCTGACCACGTACTTCCCCTCAGTGCTTAACCCCCTGGTCAGCTGCCACTGACTTGCGGACTGCTCTGGAGTGGCACCTGGCAACTACCCTAATGGCCCAAGCCTATCCTCACCACCAGAGGCTCTAGTGAAGACCAGGTAGTTGCTTAGTCACGCCCCTCCAGAGTATAGCCAGTCAGTGGCGCAGTGGGTCCACACCCGCTTGCATAACAACGGTTTGGTATTAGTGGAGGGGGGATCATGGTTTGGGGCTAATAGAGGGGGCATCTTGGTGTGAGGCTTGAATAGAGGGCATCATGATTTTGGACTGGTGATGAAGGTATCACCTTTTAGGGTTGTTGAGGGAGAATCTTTGTTTGGGATTAGTGGAAGGGGTCTCAAGGATTGGGGAGAAGGAGCCATCATAGTTTAGGGCTGATGGAGGGTGCAACATGATTTTGGGCTGGTGTTCAAGGCATCACCATTTGGGGCTAGTTGAGGGAGTATCCTTGTTTTGGATTAGTGGAGAGGGCATCATAGTGGGGTTTGCTGCCTTAGGCCCTAACTCCTTATGACCCTTGGAAGAATAATAGGTTATAAGGTATATGAAAACATTTTCCTGGAGAATGTAGGCGGCCCGCCTTCCATGCTGAAGGGGCATTGCCAATAAAGAATTTTTGAAAAAGAAGATGCTTTGTCTTTTGGAAATATTCAGAGTCTTGACCTTAAACTTCTGTGATATGACCTGAAGAGGGCTGTGCAAATAGGGTGCCCCAGAAATATTGATGGACTGAAATACATCCGCAGGGAGGAATGGCCTGAAATTCCTCCTCAACATTGTACACATTTGCAGTTACAGGAAACATTTGGTGGAGGTGATTGCTTTGAAGAAGGATCTACAGGTTATTAAGTTAAAGGATTCACTTACTTTTTCTGTATGGCCTGGATGTCTCCTTAATGTGCTCAATAAAAGACATGAACAGCACCACGGTTGTGTGTTATAAGTTTAATTACATTGTGCTATAACCGTGACTTAGATAATAATCAGACCACATTTTATTAGTAATCAATGCAGATATCCAGGTAATTCTAAAGGGTTCATTTATTTTTTATTGCAGCTGTATATTATTGAATAAAATGTGCTTTTTTAATATTTCTATGTTATTATCTTTATCTATCTTCTTCTTCTATATATAAAGAAGGACGTATATATGTGTGTGTGTATGTCTGTTCCGTGATCACTCAAAAACACAACTATCGATTTCAACGAAACTTGGTATACACTTCCCTTGCTAGCTGGAAATAAATCTTGTGGGGGTCATATGCCCCTACACAGCAGCTGCATGGAGTTTGTATGCTCCAACTGTTTTTGCTACACACATATTGTTCTGTAACTCAAAAACTCATAGATCAATTTCTACTAAACTTGGTACACATATCACTTACTATCTGGGAAAGAATTCTGTGGAGGTAACATGCCAGTACACAATGGGTTTCTGTCTGTGCCGACATATGTCTGTCTGTCTGTTCTTTATGCGCGACCAAACGACTGGACCGATCTTCACCAATCTTGGAACTCAGATACTTTAGGTGTCTGGGAAGGTTTTAGACCGAGCCCCAGCTCTCTAGGACATACCGTTCCTGAGATATTCCTAAAAAATGACCTGTATTAGCCAATACAAGCCTGCAAGTCTTTCTCTTCATATCCCAACTGCCATACACACGGTCACATGACCCTTATCAGCCAATAGAAGCTCGCAGGCCTTTAGTCTCCACATACACACAGTTTTACTCCAGGTTTCCATAACAACCCAGCCATTTTTCTTCACTGCTGTAGGTCAGCTTTATGCTAGGGCTACACGATGACAATAAGTCGCACGACACATAGGGCACAACTACACTGCTACATGTGTTGCGCGACATTGATGTCGTACCAATGTCGCACAACAATTTTTATATTATAAAAATTGTTGAGATAAAATGTCGTGCGACAGATGTCGTCATGTAGCCCTAGCATTAAAGGGGCAGGGTGCTGTGGAGGTCACAGTTAAAGGGGTGGGCACTGTGGATGTTACTGTTAAGGGGGCAGGCCGCTGTGAAGGTCACTGTTAAAGAGGCAGACACTGTGGAGGTCACTGTTAAGGCAGAAGGGTACTGTGAGGTCACTGTTAAGGCAGCGGGGTACTGTGGAAGTCACTGTTAAGGGGTCGGGCCCCGAGGAGGTCACTGTCAAACGCTGTGAAACTCACTTTTAAAGGGGCGGGCTGCTGTGAAGGTTAACGTTAAGGGGATGGGCTGCTGTGGAGGTCCCATTTTAAGGTTGCGGGGCACTGTGGGGGCGGTCAGTGTTAAGGGGTGGGGAACTGTGGAGTTCACTGTTAAAGGGGCGAGGTACTGTAGAGGTCACTGTTATGGGGGATACTGTCGATATATTTTAACCACACACAAACATTAAATGAAATTGATGAAATATACCTGTGCGAAGCCGGGTCCTTCTGCTAGTTAACTATAATAAAAAAACAAATGATATTGCAGTTTTCAAACTGCCTACTGAGCTGTTATAATAGCTTGCTGTCACTTTTCAGCTCATGCTGTGTACACTGGATACAGGGTCAGTAGTCATCTCATTATCACTCCAGGCAGCATTACAATTAAAAGTAACACATTTTATTCTAAAGATGGAGGCAGATAATACAGAATCACAACACTGACATGGATGCTCAGCTCCTCCTCCTCCCTCTTCTTACACAATGTTGCTGCACAGGATACAGAGCATGCTCACAACAATCTTCCATAGAAGTCAATAGATCAATTTCTGGCAAAAAAAGTTATAAAAAAAAAAGATTTAACTTACGTTACTGTAACTTGATACTTCCATATATGTCGTTTTTGGACGCCAACTATATAGTGCTTACAAAGCACTCCTAAAGATGTCATATAGGGCCATGATTTCTGTGGCTGCATAGGATGCCACCTTCATTGACATATTGGGTGGGGCTGCAGAGAAACTGAAGACAATAGGGTGAAGGAACAATTACAACAGCAGAAGATAAGTGTGCTAATTTTCCGAGATAAAGAAGCCTCTCTGATCTTGTGATTATAGTTCAAAGGGCAGGACTTTATGTGAAATAGTATCGATCATGATGTAGGAGGAGATAAAATGTGTTGCACCTAACCAGATTATGAAGAATTACAGCAGCAGAAGATAAATATGCTGATCTTGTGGGAGAAAGTGACCTCTCTACTCTAAATATTTATAATCTCTATAACTGCTATATGTTTCCTTCTGTTACATGGCAATTTATGTATGTCATTGTGACAGACAACTGGTATGGATCCTCTGTGGAAAGTTGCCAACTACCCAGCTTGACTTTGTGTAATTCCTGAGGTCTTTGTCCAGGTGGTCCCCTGGTTTTAAGCCTTCAATCCCTATACAGGGTATGATCTTTGCGGCAGGGGACCCACCAGGCTGCTGCCTCTTGGAATAGTCCCAGTGTAGTTGACAGCGGACCTACGGGAATAAAACTGGTGCAGAAAACCGAGGGATTGGGTTATATTCATAGCCAGGAAACAGGCCAAGGTCAGGGAAGACAACGTACATGAAAATCTGAATGCAGTTCAGAGTCAGGTCAAGAAGCAGAGAAACAGAGTCCATGAGACAGGCAGACATTGACACACAGGCAAATAAATGGATATAGCTCTATTACAGGGTCAAGTGGAGCATAAAACATGGCCGTATCTGTGATAACCTATTTCTCAGGCAAATACTGAAGGAAGCAGCAAGGTATATATGCAGAGCAGGAGATTTACCCTTGCAGTGTGCAGACACAGATCACTGACACACTGGCTTGCTGCCAGAGCGCTGGAACTATGACAAACACAGGGTGAGTGCCCACCTAAGACAGTGGGACAGCAGCGGGCATGGTCTGCCAGGGTAACAGTCAACCTATAATCTGTTAACTTTAAGGACTGTTCTTTAAGGATCAGAGCATTCTTATAAGAAATAGGATATAATACATTTTATAAGTCACAGGTATTTACAAGCTGATCACATTCATGTACTAATTAGTTTAATTAAATTGTCTGAAGTGTGGGCTGAATTATAAAGGGTTGTTTAAAAGCAAACTTAAAAATGAAATAAATTGAACAGCAGAAATGTTTCTTTTTCCAAGCTAGACTTTACAATAGCTTTAGGAAAGTCAATTAAGTGTCGGAATAATTGAACAGCCGGATTCTTCTTAACAGAATGTTTCTTCCACAACATTGTAAAGATTATAAAATAAATCCAAATATGGAAAGGTGGAATCAATCAGGACTACGATGTAGGACCTTAGTGCCAAGAATTCACCCAAGGGAAGACCATAAAAGGGGCAATGGTGTGATACAGACAACAATGGGTATACTGTACAAGAGACAGCATTTTAATCTTGATCTTTTGTACTGTAAGTTACAAATCTCAATTAGGAATAAAACCAAACTGTGGGGGTGCAGGTTGTCTGTTTCCTGGTGAGTAGGGCACAGACACACTCTATGGTGTATTATTGCTGAGTATGAAGGCACAACAGTGTGGTATAATGAATATGCTATTTACAAGAATGTTCATTAATTGCCTTGTAATTTATCCAAGAATGCTTCCATTATCACTCAGAGCTCAATATTTGTTGGCTCTTCTCTGTGCTGTAGTATAGAGGATCTGTCAGCTCTCCTGTGTGGTGTAGTATAGAGGATCTGTCAGCTCTCCTGTGTGGTGTAGTATAGAGGATCTGTCAGCTCTTCTGTGTGGTGTAGTATAGAGGATCTGTCAGCTCTCCTGTGCGGTGTAGTATAGAGGATCTGTCGGCTCTCCTGTGTGATGTAGTATAGAGGATCTGTCAGCTCTCCTGTGTGGTGTAGTATAGAGGATCTGTCAGCTCTCCTGTGTGGTGTAGTATAGAAGATCTGTCAGCTCTCCTGTGTGGTGTAGTATAGAGGATCTGTCAGCTCTCCTGTGTGGTGTAGTATAGAGGATCTGTCAGCTCTCCTATGTGGTGTAGTATAGAGGATCTGTCAGCTCCATGTGTGGTGTAGTATAGAGGATCTGTCGGCTCTCCTGTGTGGTGTAGTATAGTGGATCTGTCAGCTCTCCTGTGTGGTGTAGTATAGAGGATCTGTCATCTCTCCTGTACGGTGTAGTATAGAGGATCTGTCAGCTCTCCTGTGTGGTGTAGTATAGAGGATCTGTCAGCTCTCCTGTGTGGTGTAGTATAGAGGATCTGTCAGCTCTCCTGTGCAGTGTAGTATAGAGGATCTGTCAGCTCTCCTGTGTGGTGTAGTATAAAGGATCTGTCGGATCTCCTGTGTGGTGTAGTATAGAGGATCTGTCAGCTCTCCTGTGTGGTGTAGTATAGAGGATCTGTCAGCTCTCCTGCGTAGTCTAGTATAGAAGATCTGTCGGCTCTCCTGTGTGGTGTAGTATAGAGGATCTGTCAGCTCCATGTGTGGTGTAGTATAGAGGATCTGTCAGCTCTCCTGTGTGGTGTAGTATAGAGGATCTGTCGGCTCTCCTGTGTGGTGTAGTATAGAGGATCTGTCAGCTCTCCTGTGTGGTGTAGTATAGAGGATCTGTCAGCATTCCTGTGCGGTGTAGTATAGAGGATCTGTCAGCTCTCCTGTGTGGTGTAGTATAGAGGATCTGTCAGCTCTCCTGTGTGGTGTAGTATAGAGGATCTGTCAGCTCTCCTGTGTGGTGTAGTATAGAGGATCTGTCAGCTCTCCTGTGTGGTGTAGTATAGAGGATCTGTCAGCTCTCCTGTGTGGTGTAGTATAGAGGATCTGTCAGCTCTCCTGTGTGATGTAGTATAGAGGATCTGTCGGCTCTCCTGTGTGGTGTAGTTTAGAGGATCTGTCGGCTCTCCTGTGTGGTGTAGTATAGAGGATCTGTCAGCTCTCCTGCGTAGTCTAGTATAGAAGATCTGTCGGCTCTCCTGTGTGGTGTAGTATAGAGGATCTGTCAGCTCCATGTGTGGTGTAGTATAGAGGATCTGTCAGCTCTCCTGTGTGGTGTAGTATAGAGGATCTGTCAGCTCTTCTGTGTGGTGTAGTATAGAAGATCTGTCAGCTCTCCTGTGTGGTGTAGTATAGAGGATCTCTTAGCTCTCCTGTGTGGTGTAGTATAGAGAATCTGTCAGCTCTCCTGTGTGGTGTAGTATAGAGGATCTGTCAGCTCTCCTGTGTGGTGTAGTATAGAGGATCTGTCGGCTCTCCAGTGTGGTGTAGTATAAAGGATCTGTCAGCTCTCCTGTGTGGTGTAGTATAGAGGATCTGTCGGCTCTCCTGTGTGGTGTAGTATAGAGGATCTGTCGGCTCTCCTGTGTGGTGTAGTATAGAGGATCTGTCGGCTCTCCTGTGCGGTGTAGTATAGAGGATCTGTCAGCTCTCCTGTGTGGTGTAGTATAGAGGATCTGTCAGCTCTCCTGTATGGTGTAGTATAGAGGATCTGTCTGCTCTCCTGTGTGGTGTAGTATAGAGGATCTGTCAGCTCTCCTGTGTGGTGTAGTATAGAGGATCTGTCAGCTCTCCTGTGTAGTGTAGTATGGAGGATCTGTCAGCTCTCCTGTGTGGTGTAGTATAGAGGATCTGTCAGCTCTCCTGCGTGGTGTAGTATAGCGGATCTGTCAGCTCTCCTGTGTGGAGTAGTATAGAGGATCTGTCTTCTCTCCTGTGTGGTGTAGTATAGAGGATCTGTCAGCTCTCCTGTGTGGTGTAGTATAGAGGATCTGTCTTCTCTCCTGTGTGGTGTAGTATAGAGGATCTGTCAGCTCTCCTGTGTGGTGTAGTATAGAGTATCTGTCAGCTCTTCTGTGTGGTGTAGTATAGAGGATCTGTCAGCTCTTCTGTGTGGTGTAGTATAGAGGATCTGTCTGCTCTCCTGTGTGGTGTAGTATAGAGGATCTGTCGGCTATCCTGTGTGGTGTAGTATAGAGGATCTGTCGGCTCTCCTGTGCGGTGTAGTATCGAGGATCTGTCAGCTCTCCTGTGTGGTGTAGTATAGAGGATCTGTCAGCTCTCCTGTGTGGTGTAGTATAGAGGATCTGTCAGCTCTCCTGTGCGGTGTAGTTTAGAGGATCTGTCAGCTCTCCTGTGTGGTGTAGTATAGAGGATCTGTCAGCTCTCCTGTGTGGTGTAGTATAGAGGATCTGTCAGCTCTCCTGTGTGGTGTAGCATAGAGGATCTGTCAGCTCTCCTGTGTGGTGTAGTATAGAGGATCTGTCGGCTCTCCTGTGTGGTGTAGTATAGAGGATCTGTCGGCTCTCCTGTGTGGTGTAGTATAGAGGATCTGTCGGCTCTCCTGTGTGGTGTAGTATAGAGGATCTGTCAGCTCTCCTGTATAGTGTAGTATGGAGGATCTGTCAGCTCTCCTGTGTGGTGTAGTATAGAGGATCTGGCGGCTCTCCTGTGTGGTGTAGTATAGAGGATCTGTCAGCTCTCCTGTGTGGTGTATTATAGAGGATCTGTCGGCTCTCCTGTGTGGTGTAGAATAGAGGATCTGTCAGCTCTCCTGTGTGGTGTAGTATAGAGGATCTGTCGGCTCTCCTGTGTGGTGTAGTATAGAGGATCTGTCAGCTCTCCTGTGTGGTGTAGTGTAGAGGATCTGTCAGCTCTCCTGTGTGGTGTAGTATAGAAGATCTGTCAGCTCTCCTGTGTGGTGTAGTATAGAGGATCTGTCAGCTCTCCTGTGTGGTGTGGTATAGAGGATCTGTCAGCTCTCCTGTGTGGTGTAGTAGTATAGAGGATCTGTCAGCTCTCCTGTGTGGTGTGGTATAGAGGATCTGTCAGCTCTCCTGTGTGGTGTAGTAGTATAGAGGATCTGTCGGCTCTCCTGTGTGGTGTAGTATAGAGGATCTGTCGGCTCTCTTGTATGGTGTAGTATAGAGGATCTGTCGGCTCTTCTGTGTGGTGCAGTATAGAGGATCTGTCGGCTCTCCTGTGTGGTGTAGTATAGAAGATCTGTCAGCTCTCCTGTGTGGTGTAGTATAGAGGATCTGTCAGCTCTCCTGTGTGGTGTGGTATAGAGGATCTGTCAGCTCTCCTGTGTGGTGTAGTAGTATAGAGGATCTGTCAGCTCTCCTGTGTGGTGTGGTATAGAGGATCTGTCAGCTCTCCTGTGTGGTGTAGTAGTATAGAGGATCTGTCGGCTCTCCTGTGTGGTGTAGTATAGAGGATCTGTCGGCTCTCTTGTATGGTGTAGTATAGAGGATCTGTCGGCTCTTCTGTGTGGTGCAGTATAGAGGATCTGTCGGCTCTCCTGTGTGGTGTAGTATAGAGGATCTGTCGGCTCTCTTGTGTGGTGTAGTATAGAGGATCTGTCGGCTCTCTTGTATGGTGTAGTATAGAGGATCTGTCAGCTCTCCTGTGTGGTGTAGTATAGAGGATCTTTCAGCTCTCCTGTGTGGTGTGGTATAGAGGATCTTTCAGCTCTCCTGTGTGGTGTGGTATAGAGGATCTGTCAGCTCTCCTGTGTGGTGTAGTATAGAGGATCTGTCAGCTCTCCTGTGTGGTGTAGTATAGAGGATCTGTCAGCTCTCCCGTGTGGTGTAGTATAGAGGATCTGTCAGATCTCCTGTGTGGTGTAGTATAGAGGATCTGTCAGCTCTCCTGTGTGGTGTAGCATAGAGGATCTGTCAGCTCTCCTGTGTGGTGTAGTATAGAGGATCTGTCAGCTCTCCTGTGTGGTGTAGTATAGAGGATCTGTCGGCTCTGCTGTGTGGTGTAGTATAGAGGATCTGTCAGCTCTCCTGTGTGGTGTAGTATAGAAGATCTGTCGGCTCTCCTGTGCGGTGTAGTATAGAGGATCTGTCAGCTCTCCTGTGCGGTGTAGTATAGAGGATCTGTCGGCTCTCCTGTGCGGTGTAGTATAGAGGATCTGTCGGCTCTCCTGTGTGGTGTAGTATAGAGGATCTGTCGGCTCTCCTGTATGGTGTAGTATAGAGGATCTGTCAGCTCTCCTGTGTGGTGTAGTATAGAGGATCTGTCAGCTCTTCTGTGTGGTGTAGTATAGAGGATCTGTCGGCTCTCCTGTATGGTGTAGTATAGAGGATCTGTCAGCTCTCCCGTGTGGTGTAGTATAGAGGACCTGTCGGCTCTCCTGTGTGTTGTTGTCACAGTGTAGGGGGAGGGGAGGAACACCAGAATGACAACAGAAGCAAAATGACCAGGAACTAGGCCTCAAGGCTAGGGAAAGGGAAATGGTGACCACCTAAGGAAACCCTAAACCTAGCCCTTACTCCTGTCAGTATGAATAGACCCTGAAGGTGGGAATATTCATACACTGGAAACCTAGGCCCTAGTAACCCTGGGAATCCCTAGTATTAGTGACAGGGTCTGAGACCACCGGTTCCTTCCCAGATGAACAAACCAGCATCTCCCTGAGGCCTAGTTAACAACAAGCAAATAGGAGCAACAAAATACCAAGAGAAGTATACTTATCTTCAATAGAAAATGGATGAGCAGGAACTCAGATGAGGAACTCACACCAGCTCTTCCAACTCCAAACCACTGCCTTAAGCCCCCTTTACACTGCTCATTTGAGCAGACGATTGTCTACATCCAGCTTGTCAGGAAGATGACTAATGCACTTACATGGATTGATCTCCTCCACAGTATGGGGAGGAGCGATCACTCATGCCATTGCTCATACCCATACAGAATCATTATTTGCCGGCAGCAGAGGCTGTTTAGACCGGGCGATCTGCTGCTGGCAAACAATGATGTAGGTGTCTGCATAAACGATCTTATTACCCAGTGAATGAGCGTTTTGCATTTTTACACTGGCAGATCATTACTAATGAGCGTTCCTACGAACAACTGTTGGCGATGATCTCCCCGATGTTCGGGCAGTGTAAAGGGACCTCTACACCGACATGTTATATTTAACAGTGATAAGCTCTTTCTTTCTACATATTCATCTCACTGCAGAGCCCGCTGCTCTGTACCTTTTTTCCCACACAAAGAGAAATAGGAGTGCATTTTAATTTTATGTATAGTATGACGCACTTAGAAAAACACTCCCTACTTACTCTACAGCAGCATGGGAACAGTTCACAAACTGCGCAGTTTCATACTGTAAGCCTTGACCTGAAACCCCAAATTCATCTGTTTTTGCAACACTGATAAAGCTCCCCTTTTCCCCATGACAGCAACGAGGGATATCACCCCCTTATATACCCACCAAGCTAGCTCATAAACCGTGACTTCTATCTAAAATCTATCTATACTTATTTCTCTATTTATTTATCTACCAATATCTGTCTATCTCATCTATATATCTATCTAATATTTATCTATCTATCTATCTATCTATCTATCTATCTATCTATCTATCTATCTATCTATCTATCTAATATTTATCTATCTATCTATCTATCTATCTATCTAATATTTATCTATTATCTATCTATCTATCTATCTATCTATTATCTATCTATCTATCTATCTATCATAAAAAATGAGGCAGTACTCCAAATATAGTGATAAGGCAGTGACCTTCTATATTCACGCATAGCAACTTTTCAGCCCAAACACGATAGAGCCTTTCTCATGCCACGTTATATGCACTGATGCTGAGTATATATACTGTACATACAGGAAGTGCCATAGTTAACTACAGACATGATTAGTTGAATAAAGTGCCATAAAAGTGTATAATATATGCATATAGTATATAATTAATAAAATATGTATCTCATAGCAATATCCAAAGTGACATACAGAGGAACAACATTAGTAAAGTGAAAAAGGAATATGTAATTAACTGTAGAACTTCCAGTATATAAATATATATAGTCAGTATAAGCACACGCAGCTTGAGAAAGATCTCATTGTGGTTCGGCTGAAACATTGCTTTGGGTGAATAAAGAAGGTCACCTTTTTACTGGAATGCTGCCTCATTTTCCATTTTTTCGTTTCTTTTTTTTTGAGACATTATGCTATGTTCTTTAGAAGAATTTATTGCTTCCTTACATTTTTTTTTTTTTTATCTATCTATCTATCTATCTCATATCCAGTTATATATATTCTATCTAATCTGTAGATCTATCTCCCTCTTATTTATATCAATTTATTTAGCTTTATGTTGGTCCAAACACCACTATTTTCCTTCAAGGGTCCTTTGGACCTTACATTGATTTGTTGGCTCAATAACCAACCCTTCCACCAAAAACCCATACTGATATCTGTCTATTAAAGGGGTGTCCTTCTTTACAATTCCTCTTGGCTCAACATATCCCACGATGAATAGCATTATAACATAAAACCTGGTTTGAGATACTCTATTGGGAGTTGTTTATGCTATAGGTGGCCACCCAGTGGTTGTAAAGGGAATTACTGCCTGTCAAGTGTTTAGTTAGAATGCTGAAACATATTAAATGTTTATCACAATAAATTGGGGCCCTTAACTAAAGGGAGAGCACATATAAGTTGCTAGAACAATTTTTGATGCTTACAAAAATTCTTCCTGAAATTAAGAACTTTAAAGGGGTTCAACAGGAATGATTTAAAATGGCCACCAGTAACCTGTCCTAGAATGTGAGTAGGACTAGTTGCCACCGCTTACAGGGCTTCTTAGGGGGGGATGAGGTCTCACTACACACTACACTCTGGCAGTTGCATATACTAGATATTGGCGAGTGTTCCTGTCAGGCTGCTCAGCCATGATGGCATATCATAGGCAAGATCACATCATTACCATCTATTGTACAGCAGTGTAAAGTGTAGTAAGGTCCCGACCCCTCATCCCCTAAGCAGCTCTGCAAGTGGAGGCAGCCAGTCCTGCTCACAATTAGAAATGAGAGAATTGAATCCAGAGAAGTGGAATTCGATCCGAATTTTATGATGAATTCCATTTCCCGCGAAGCCGAATTTCCTCATGCTTCATGGTAGCAAATCGATTTAACCTGAGATAGTGTAAAAAACTAAAAAAATCATACTTACCGCCTCCATTTGCTCGCAACAGGCTGGCCGCCGCCATCTTGATTGAAGATCTTGGCCGAAATCCTGTGCGTGATGACGTATGACGTCACCGCACCAGCCGGCGTGATCTTCAAGCAGGATTGCGGCCGGCCCGTCGCGAGCAAATGGAGGTGGTAAGTATGATTAAATTTTTTTATGTTAATTTTGCACTGTATTTTTACACTCAGATGCTTCGATCATGTATGAACAAGGCATCTGAGGGGTACAATGATGGGGAGCGGCGCTATCGCATCTCCCTGTCACTGCACCTGCTACTTACAATAAAATGAACCTCACGGCGAAGTAACTCATAACAATTTTTTTTGTAAAATTCGGCGAAGCAGCCAAATCAAATTTTCTAAAACTTGGCTCACTTCTACTCACAATCTAGGACAGGTTGCTAGCCGGAATTTTAAACACTTCCTGGAGAACACCTTTAAGGTATAGCCAATATCAGGGGTGTAACTACCATAGCAGTAGACCATGCGGCTGCTATTGGGCCCAGGACAAGAGGGGGCCCAGATGGGATCATCTCCCTTTCTATTGGAGGTGAAAACTTGGAACAACTTTTAGCAAATGAGGCAGTAGAAACAATGGGCCAAGGGTCATTGAAAAGGCCTGGTTTAATCCTTGCTATGGGGCCCTTACTTCTCTATGTACGCCAGTGGCCAATATGGAGAATTTTTACGGCACATATATTGAATAGGTTACGTTTAACTGATCAGAACATGATGTGAAATCAGTTTATTTGCTTTGCTGGGAAACATAGTTAACAGAAGAAGATTGCTTTGAATTGCAAATGTTCCATCCTTTGATTTTTTTTTTTTAAATCAGAACATGAATAATCATTATTCTTTCCATGCTGAAAAAAAATTGCGTTTTATGCCACCTGAACAATTATATAACAAAGAAGTCTTTGGTGCAACCCAACAATACTGGTCTAATGCAGAAAACGGAGAGAAATGCATTTTATTTTCCTCCTGACATCTGCACAGACAAAACAAAGCCGAGCCTGGTCCGTCTCATCCTTCGAACACCTCTTCAATTATTCTCCATCTGTTCTGACACTTTAAAAGCCAGATTTAACTACCTTTCAGCACCATACCGACTTCAGGCTTTTCTTTATCTCTCCATGCGCCTTTCTCACTTTTGATAGAAGAAAAAAATAGACTAAAATGGGATTCCAAGACCTTCGAAGAGAAGCGTAGTAAAGGTCAAAGTATTCAAGAATATTCATCGCTCCCTCTTTTACTCAAAGGTGAGGAACTTGTAGATACCTGCTTCGCACTCTGCCTAGGGTGTGGAAATGGCTTCTCAAAAAGGTGCCCTTTATGCACTCAGCACATAAAGCACTCTCTTAGATGTAAGTGCTTACCACCCTACGGTGACACTGCGGAGACAGAGTGTTACAGCGCAGGTACGGGATATACACTCTAATCTTAGCAGATGGGGGGCAATTTGAGATAAAAATGGAATCACACCGATCTCCTCTTCTCAGGGCTTCAACATTTGTCTCTGTTCTATACTCTCCCTGACTCTATAGCCATCTTATCTCCATTATTCTGATTTTCTGAGCACATACAATTTTACCATCATTTTAATCTTCTGGTCAATTCACTTTTTTTTTTGTTCTATTTTTCACTTCCATTACTCTTCCTTTAGGCACAGCATGATCGTTGCTTACACAATGATTATCGTTGTATCGACTCCTCTTGGTCCAATAAGGATTATTGTAGCTTCAATTTGGAAAAGGAGCTCTATTTAAGGAGAACAAAGTTATAGAACTGAATAGCCGAGTGCATTCGTAACTTGCGATGAGTAATCTTCTCTTTCATTGCAGATGAATGTATAAAGAGATTATCAAGTATGAAATAGGCTCGTACTTACATAAAGAACCCTTCGTCAACGGAGCTGCGGTAAAAGTACACAGTGTTTGATGATCCATTCTGGATGATGTTTTCGGCTCTAGGGGCAAATTTTTTTTTTTTTTAAATGGAGCACACGATCAATATCTAAAAGACAACATAGAGCCACCACACAACACTGGATGAGACAAGGCAAATACAGCTATAGTTGACCACGTAGACACTACAATCAGACGTGTCAGTCGAGAGTTCATATATTATTTTTACAAACATGTCAATAATTACCTGGCACTTTAAAAATCGAGATGTGTTCTACTGGACAAATGAAAGACACACCTACAGTAACTAAATCTTGAGAGAACCTAGTATGCTACACTGGGTTTTATATATACAGTCCTGATCAAAAGTTTAAGACCACTTGAAAAATGACAAAAAATCATATTTAGCATGGATGGATCTTAACAAGGTTCCAAGTAGAGCTTCAACATGCAACAAGAAGAAATGGTAATGAGACAAAACATTTTTCTTTCATTCAATTTAATGAAAACAACGAATAAACTGAAACAGTTTAGGACCACACCTCCAAAAAAAAACTAAACCCCCCCAAAAACAGAAATCCAACTTCCAAACATGAATTCAGTAATGAGTAGCTCCGCCGTTATTGTTTATCACTTCCAAAATTCGTTTGATGCAAGCGTTTCCATGAGGTGAGTAGGAACATTTCTCCAAGTGGTGAAGACGGCCGCACGAAGGCCATCTACTGTTTGGAACTGTTGTCCATTTTTGTGAACTTCCCTTGCCATCCATCCCCAAAGGTTCTCAATTGGATTTAGATCAGGGGAACACGCAGGATGGGCCAAGAGAGTGATGTTATTCTCCTGGAAGAAGTCCCTTGTCCTGCGGGCATTGTGTACTGTAGCGTTGTCCTGTTAAAAAAAAACAGTCATTACCACACAGACGAGGGCCCTCAGTCATGAGGAATGCTTTCTGCAACATCTGGACATCGCCAGCGGCCGTTTGACGCCCCTGCACTTCCTGAAACTCAATTTTTTCACTGAAGGAGAAAGCAGTCCAGACCATTTGGCGCCCCCTCCACTGTAGCGCGTAGAAAACATCTCAGGTGGGATCTGCTTGTCATGCCAGTAATGTTGGAAACCATCAGGACCATCAAGGTTAAATTTTTTCTCATCAGAGAATAAAACTTTCTTACACCTTTGAATGTTTCATTTTTGGTGCTCTCTTGCAAAGTCCAAACGAGCAGTTCTGTGGCGTTCAAGGAGACGAGGTCTTTGAAAACATTTTTTGTTTTTGAAGCCCTTCAGTCTCAGATGCTGTCTGATGGTTATGGGGCTGCAGTCAGCACCAGTAAGGGCCTTAATTTGGGTCGAGTATCGTCCAGTGTCTTGACGGACAGCCAATTGGATCCTCCGGCTCAGTGCTGATGAAATTTTTTGGGGTCTTCCACTTTACTTTTTTGTTCCATAACCCTCAGGATCATTAAAGAAATTCCAAATGACTGTCTTACTGCGTCCCACCTCAGCAGCGATGGCGGCTGTGAGAGACCCTGCTTATGCAGTTCAACAACCCGACCACGTTCAAAAAGGGAGAGTTTTTTTGCTTTTGCCATCACAACGTGTGACTACCTGACAGAAAATGACAATGAATCCCCATCTTTGCACAGATTTGGCCTTTTAAAGGCATGTGGTCCTAAAATTTTGATCAGCTGAAAAACAGCCTGTTTCAGTTTATTCGTTGTTTTCATTAAATTGAATGCTCAAAAAATGTTTTGTCTCACTCCCATTTCTTCTTGTTGCATGTTGAAGCTCTACTTGGAACCTTGTTAAGATCCAGCCATGCTAAATATAATTTTTTGCCATTTTTCAAGTGGTCTTAAACTTTTGATCAGGACTGTACAGGGAGTGCAGAATTATTAGGCAAGTTGTATTTTTGAGGATTAATTTTATTATTGAACAACAACCATGTTCTCAATGAACCCAAAAAACTCATTAATATCAAAGCTGAATATTTTTGGAAGTAGTTTTTAGTTTGTTTTTAGTTTTAGCTATTTTAGGGGGATATCTGTGTGTGCAGGTGACTATTACTGTGCATAATTATTAGGCAACTTAACAAAAAACAAATATCTACCCATTTCAATTATTTATTTTTACCAGTGAAACCAATATAACATCTCAACATTCACAAATATACATTTCTGACATTCAAAAACAAATCAGTGACCAATATAGCCACCTTTCTTTGCAAGGACACTCAAAAGCCTGCCATCCATGGATTCTGTCAGTGTTTGGATCTGTTCACCATCAACATTGCGTGCAGCAGCAACCACAGCCTCCCAGACACTGTTCAGAGAGGTGTACTGTTTTCCCTCCTTGTAAATCTCACATTTGATGATGGACCACAGGTTCTCAATGGGGTTCAGATCAGGTGAACAAGGAGGCCATGTCATTAGATTTTCTTCTTTTATACCCTTTCTTGCCAGCCACGCTGTGGAGTACTTGGACGCGTGTGATGGAGCATTGTCCTGCATGAAAATCATGTTTTTCTTGAAGGATGCAGACTTCTTCCTGTACCACTGCTTGAAGAAGGTGTCTTCCAGAAACTGGCAGTAGGACTGGGAGTTGAGCTTGATTCCATCCTCAACCCGAAAAGGCCCCACAAGCTCATCTTTGATGATACCAGCCCAAACCAGTACTCCACCTCCACCTTGCTGGCGTCTGAGTCGGACTGGAGCTCTCTGCCCTTTACCAATCCAGCCACGGGCCCATCCATCTGGCCCATCAAGACTCACTCTCATTTCATCAGTCCATAAAACCTTAGAAAAATCAGTCTTGAGATATTTCTTGGCCCAGTCTTGACGTTTCAGCTTGTGTGTCTTGTTCAGTGGTGGTCGTCTTTCAGCCTTTCTTACCTTGGCCATGTCTCTGAGTATTGCACACCTTGTGCTTTTGGGCACTCCAGTGATGTTGCAGCTCTGCAATATGGCCAAACTGGTGGCAAGTGGCATCTTGGCAGCTGCACGCTTTACTTTTCTCAGTTCATGGGCAGTTATTTTGCGCCTTGGTTTTTCCACACGCTTCTTGCGACCCTGTTGACTATTTTGAATGAAACGCTTGATTGTTCAAAGATCACGCTTCAGAAGCTTTGCAATTTTAAGAGTGCTGCATCCCTCTGCAAGATATCTCACTATTTTTGACTTTTCTGAGCCTGTCAAGTCCTTCTTTTGACCCATTTTGCCAAAGGAAAGGAAGTTGCCTAATAATTATGCACACCTAATATAGGGTGTTGATGTCATTAGACCACACCCCTTCTCTTCACAGAGATGCACATCACCTAATATGCTTAATTGGTAGTAGGCTTTCGAGCCTATACAGCTTGGAGTAAGACAACATGCATAAAGAGGATGATGTGGTCAAAATACTAATTTGCCTAATAATTATGCACGCAGTGTATATATACTTCAAAAATGGGGCAGCACTCCTCCTCCTACATAACAATGCGGGTGCCAGCTGTGACATGTGTGAATAAATACACTTGTTTTTTCACCATTTACAGAGGAGTGCCATGGATTTCTTATATATATATATATAAAAAAGAAAATGATGGCGGCACTGGAAAAACACAAGGAGGGTGCTAGGTCCAGGGATGTAGCAGCTTACCCCGTCAGATAGAGATGAAAAACGGACAGCACTCCAAGTAAAAGATAGTGGTGTTTATTCACCCATGTGGATGGCAACGTTTCAGCTCATGCTTGAAAAAGGCTCTTGGGTGAATAAACACCACTATCTTTTACTTGGAGTGCTGTCCGTTTTTCATCTCTCTCTCTATATATATATATATATATATATATATATACAGTTGCAAGAAAAAGTATGTGAACCCCTTGGAATGATATGGATTTGTGCACAAATTGGTCATAATATGTGATCTAAACTTCATCTAAGTCACAACAATAGACAATCAAAGTCTGCTTAAACTAATAACACACAAATAATTAAATGTTACCATGTTTTTATTGAACACACCATGTAAACATTCACAGTGCAGGTGGAAAAAGTATGTGAACCCCTAGACTAATGACATCTCCAAGAGCTAATTGGAGTGAGGTGTCAGCCAACTGGAGTCCAATCAATGAGATGAGATTGGAGGTGTTGGTTACAGCTGCCCTGCTCTATGAAAAAAACACACACCAGTTCTGGGTTTGTTATCACAAGAAGCATTGCCTGATGTGAATGATGCCTCGCACAAAAGAGCTCTCAGAAGACCTACGAGTAAGAATTGTTGACTTGCATAAAGCTGGAAAAGGTTATAAAAGTATCTCCAAAAGCCTTGCTGTTCATCAGTCCACGGTAAGACAAATTGTCTATAAATGGAGAAAGTTCAGCACTGCTGCTACTCTCCCTAGGAGTGGCCGTCCTGTAAAGATGACTGCAAGAGCACAGCGCAGACTGCTCAATGAGAAGACTTACAAAAGTCTCTGGCATATGCTAACATCCCTGTTAGCGAATCTACGATATGTAAAACACTAAACAAGAATGGATTTCATGGGAGGATACCACAGAGGAAGCCACTGCTGTCCAAAAAAAACAATGCTGCACGCTTATAGTTCGCACAAGAGCACCTGGATGTTCGACAGCAGTACTGGCAAAATATTCTGTGGACAGATGAAACGAAAGTTGAGTTGTTTGGAAGAAACACACAACACTATGTGTGGAGAAAAAGAGGCACAGAACACCAACATCAAAACCTCATCCCAACTGTGAAGTATGGTGATGGGGGCATCATGGTTTGGGGCTGCTTTGCTGTGTCAGGGCCTGGACGGATTGCTATCATCGAAGGAAAAATGAATTCCCAAGTTTATCAAGACATTTTGCAGGAGAACTTGAGGCCATCTGTCCACCAGCTGAAGCTCAACAGAAGATGGGTGTTGCAACAGGACAACGACCCAAAGCATAGAAGTAAATCAACAACAGAATGGCTTAAACAGAAGAAAATACGCCTTCTGGAGAGGCCCAGTCAGAGTCCTGACCTCAACCTGATTGAGATGCTGTGGCATGACCTCAAGAAAGTGATTCACACCAGACATCCCAAGAATATTGCTGAACTGAAACAGTTCTGTAAAGAGTAATGGTCAAGAATTACTCCTGACCGTTGTGCACGTCTGATCTGCAACTACAGGAAACGTTTGGTTGAAGTTATTGCTGCCAAAGGAGGTTCAACCAATTATTAAATCCAAGGGTTCACATACTTTTTCCACCTGAACTGTGAATGTTTACATGGCGTGTTCAATAAAAACATGGTAACATTTAATTCTTTGTGTGTTATTAGTTTAAGCAGACTGTGATTGTCTATTGTTGTGACTTAGATGAAGATCAGATCACATTTTATGACCAATTTGTGCAGAAATCCATATAATTCCAAAGGGTTCACATACTTTTTCTTGCAACTGTATATATGTGTGTTACCTAGGGGGGTACTCTTTCTCATTATGGAGAGCAGCTAGTATGCACTGCAGGCTGTCAGGGCATGATAGGAGTTGTAGTGTTGCAATAGCTGGAGAGCCACTGGTTGGCAACATAAGTCTAAAGTATTATAAGAAGCGCTGTAGTAAAATAAAAGCTGTGCTGTGATTAGTTACTATGGGCCACAGTTTTGTCTTTTAGACAGCACATACAGGGAGATGAGAGGTACTCTGAAGTGCAGGGGAGATGAGAGGCAGAATGAGAAGCAGTGCCTCAGCAGTTAAAGTAGTGTATTAAATTCATGCTGCATCATTGCTTGCTATGGGCAATAAACAGTATCAATTAGACATCACATGTTCAGCTCAGCCAAACCTATACGGGTATTTAAAGAGGTTTTCTGGGATTTTAATATTGATAACTTATCCTCAGGATAGGTAATCAGTATCAGATTGGTGGGGGTCTGACACCTGACACCCCATGCCGATCAGCTCTCTGAAGAGAAGACTTGGCTCGTTCCTATACACTTGAATAGAAAGGAGACGTCCCACAGATGTGAATGGGTGGCTTCTTGTAATTACACGCAGCGATGTGGACGGTGAGCATATAACCAATGAAGGGAAGGCTGCGCTGGTACTGTGCGTGGCCTTCGCTTCAATCAGCTGAACAGCAGGGGTGCCGGGTGTCAGACCCCCACTGATCTGATATTGATGACCCATCCTGCGGATAGGTCATCAATATTAGGGTCCATTTACATGTCCGTGTGTGTTTTGCGGATCCACAGATCCGTGGATCCGTAAAACACGGACATCGGCATTGTGCGTTCCGCATTTTGCGGACCGCACATCGCCGCCACTTATTAGAAAATGCCTATTCTTGTCCGCAATTGCGGTCAAGAATAGGACATGTTCTATTTTTTTCGGGAACGGAATTGCGGACCCTGAAGTGTGGATCCGCAATTCCAGATCCTGGCAGCACATCGTGCTGCCCCATGGAAACGAATGGGTCCGCAATTCCATTCCGCAAAATGCGGAACAAAATTGCGGACGTGTGAATGGACCCTTAAAGTCCTAGAAAACATCTTCAAGGAGTAAAAGCCCCTGCTATAGATTTTCATATAAATTGATGTCTTAATCCTAGGAGCAATGGGGCATTTATGTTACACCTGGAGGCTCCATTTTCTCTGCAACTGCCGAATCCTCTGCACTTTGATTGACAGGACCAGGTGTGATGATATCTGGCCCTGTCAATGAAAGTGGAGAGGTTGCGGTACTTGCAATGAGAGCAGAGCCTCTAGGTGTAACGGCAACGCCCCTGTTGCTCCTAGAGGATCATTTTCATATAGTAAAACATAATTTTGCAATGCGGGCACATACAGTACTGTATGAACATTAGACCAACACAGATGTCTTCAGCTGCCAAGTGCATATGTAACAGGTCAGCCAGTGTCATAGGTACAAAACTGCTGACAGATGCCCTTCAAGCTATACCCTGTTTTTACAAAGGCACAAAAAGTCTCTAAAACACATAATAAAACTTTGCAAGTTATGTAGGCCAGGCTTTTTTTTTGCCACAAATTGAGCCAGAGTTCCGGCGCCCTATAGGTGCACTTTCTTGTCTGAGATCACCATCGTAGACTTCCAGGACTAATCATACCCCAACTCCTGTATATTCACATAACGTAAACTATAACAAAATGCACCAAAAGCCAGTAGTGTGGGTAAAGTGCGGGGCCACAGCTTTATTTTACATATGAAGAACCTTGTCTGTTAATATAGAAAGTTTTTCATACACAGTCTTCCATTCTTCTGGAATCACCTCACATGCCACGCCACCGCAGCGGGCATGTCCTTGTTGTTGTGTCAGGTGATCCTTTTCTTTTTCTTGTAGACGGATGGAACAAGATCCTATGCACCGCCAGTTGTGACATCTGAAAAAATAAATACAGTGTCAAACATTCCACTCATAAAAAGAACCAAAATGCCAAGGTATAACGACCACAAACAAAAGGAGTGGAGGGGGGTTCTTTTCTCCTTGGCCACGAGCAGTGCTAGATTGGGGTACCTAGGGCCCACCAGTAAAATTTATTTTGGGGGCCCACCGTACGGATGCATTCAAATATAATAAATAAGCTAAGAAGTTTTTATATGAGCATAGGCTGGTTGAGGTGCTGTACATTGAATATATGTATGTAGTGCAGTAAGTCTACTGTGTTATGTGCCACTTGTGCAGGGGGTGGTAGACTAGGGACCCATCTCGCTCAGGGGTCCACCGGGGATTCCCCTGTGGGCCCATTCAAGCCTGGCTATGAGCAGTCAAAGAGGAAGAGGATGATGGAGGGCTAAGGTTTTAAACTTTAACTGAATGACTGCCCCAGCAAATGAGAATTTCCTAGCTCTTACCACTCAGTGACCCCCCTCATGGGTCCCCCTCTGCCCGAAAGTTAGAGGCTCCCAGGCTTAAAACCACTCCTGCCATCCCTGTTTTAATACAGAGTGGCAAAGTGGCAAAGTGTGGAGGTGGCAGCAGCATGAGGAGACCACAGAATGGCAAGGTGACATAGTGTGGAGGTGGCAGCAGCATCAGGAGACCACTGAGTGGTAAGGTGACATAGTGTGGAGGTGGCAGCAGCATCAGAAGACCACAGAGTGGCAAGGTGACATAGTGTGGAGATGGCAGCAGCAGGAGGATACCACAGAGTGGCAAGGTGACATAGTGTGGAGATGGTAGTAGTAGCAGCAGCATCAGGAGGATACCACAGAGTGGCAAGGTGACATAGTGTGGAGATGGCAGCTGCATCATCAAGATACCACACAGTAGCAAAGTGACATAGTGTGGAGATGGCAGTAGCAGCAGCATCAGGAGGATACCACAGAGTGACAGGGTGACATAGTGTGAAGATGGCAGTAGAAACATCAGGATACCACACAGTGGCAAGGTGACATCATTTGGAGATGGCAGTAGCAGCAGTAGCATCAGGAGACCACAGAGTGGCAAGGTGACATAGTGTGGAGATAGCAGTAGCAGCATCAGGAGGATACCGCAGAGTGGCAAGGTGACATAGAATGGAGATGGCAGCAGGAGACCACAAAGTGACCTGGTAACAGAGTGGGGCGGTGGGTGGCAATCAGAGGCATAGCTAAAAGCTCATGGGCCCTGGTGAAAGATTTCAGCTTGGGCCCCCCTTCCCTCAATGCTTTCTGGCCAGGTACCGGGAAGCACATAGTCTTTGTGCTGCCTGAGGCAAAAATTGAAACAGCACCCCCCCCAGCCAAATTCTTGACCTAACCCCCTTCCCGCCTGCCAGAGGTATAACTTGACCAGCATGCACTTTCTATAATACTGATGTCTTCTTATGTGGCACAAGGGTCTTAGGACCCCCTCAGGCTCCTGGGCCCGATAGCGACTGCTACCTCTGCACCCCCTATAGATACACTTCTGGTGGCAATACCAGTACCCACTGATGAAGGTGGGTGAAAGAGGGAGCACGTGGCATCAGATGTGGGGCATCAGGCGGGTTGCAGCATCAGAGAAGTAGCTGAGGCAGGTAGTCAGAAGAAACTCTTTTATCAAAGTGTTGGTGTGGCACCATGGATGATCTAGTCTGATGCATCAGGAATTGGGGGGTGGAAATTCTGGCTGATCCACGCCTGATTCATCTTGACAAAGGTCAGTCTCTCCACATTTTGGGTGGACAGGCGAGTTCTCTTTGGCCCCCGCCGCACTAAACACCCACTCTGAGGCCACACTACTGGCCGGGCAGGACAGGTTTTCCAGGGCAAACTCTGCTGGTTGCGGCCACAAATCCAGTTTGGCTGCCCAGTAGTCCAGCGGATCTTCAATGTGGGTCCAAGTATGCCACCACCTGCTGGTTCAGGTCCTGCTCCAGGTCTACCTGCTGCCGCTGGTGGGTAGTTTCTTCACTATGCAGGTGAAGAAAGCTACTCATCAGCGACTCTAGACTCAGGCTGCTGCTGATGGAGCTGGTACTGCTCCTGCCACCCCACGCCTCCCCAGCAGCCATGGCAGTGGAACGTGAACACAGAGGGCCCCCATGGTCAGACCTGCGAGAGGATGGACGATGGCGCAGATAGGCAGAGGCCAACTGACTACATAGGATGTCTCTGTAGTAGTTCAGTTTGTCCTCCCTCTCAGTGGGTGTAAAAAAGGCCCCCATTCTGGACCGGTAGCAAGGGTCCAACAAGGTGGAGAGCCAGAAGTCATCCCTCAGCTGTCACTACGCAAGCAAGTGAGCATGCATCGGGCCATTTGTGCAGGCGACTCGGAGGGACTCCCTGCCTCCATCTCCACTGCATACTGCCACAGTGTGTATGGGTCCTCTGTCTTGTCTTCCTCATCGCCCTGTAGCTCCTCTGGCTGCTCCTGTAGAAAAAACACTGATTTCGCTACACATTGCCTGTGCTTCAATGTCCTCCTCCCCCTCATCCTCCTCTTCCAGTTCAGCCCCCACAGGGCTCATGTGCCCGTGAGATCTAGGCACCACATCTCCAGTCCCCTGACCAGCCATTGTTACCACCATCTGTTCCAGGACATGAAGCAGTAGAATGACATTGTTAATCCCATAGTCCTGGAGTCTGACAAATAAAGTGGCCTCCTCAAAGGGCCTGAGAAAACAGCAGGTGTCACACATGAGCTGCCACTGGCTGACATCGGTCCAACATATGGATGGTGGAATTCCAATGGGTGGAAACGTCGCATATCAGCCTATGTTGGGGGATGTCCTTCTGCTGCTGCAGCTCAAGGAGGGTGTGTGTCACGGGTGAAGTTTGCAGATAGCTGGAACTTATGAATAAACCAGCGACTGGCTTGATCCCAAACTAAGGAGCTTATAGGTGAGCCCTATAAAACCCTAATAGCTCTCCCTGACTGCTATGCACATGCAAGGGTCTCGATGGTAGACGATTGCATGCCCACGTACCTAAGTCTGTGTGACACCTAAAAACCCTATAATAGTGAGGGGACACGACCACCGGCTCCCTGCACTTAATACGGACAGAGTCAGGGTCACCTAGAATCAAGCCAGCAAGGAAACACAATAAAGTAAAGGACTTATCTGAGCAAACAGCAGAAGCAGCCTCCAGCAGTGAACACTTCATCCAGGAAGTAGTATAAACCGCAAAGTGAGGCAGTATGGGAGGGAATATAAAGGAAGACGATTAGTCTAAATAAGTGACACCTGGCAGAAGGAAAGGAGATGAGAAAGTGAAACCAAAACAAAGAACATCATACAAGATGTAAAGAAGAACGTCTGCCAGACCTTCTCACAGAACTGGCGGTGACAGTGTGCTCTGTGGTGTACGAGTGCCTGAAGTGAATTCAAAGTCTCCTGCCCATTTTTAGGATGTCTTGCAGATGGGTGGAAGACTTTAGGAACCGCTTGACAACCAGATTGAACATGTGTGCCAAGAAGGGCACATGGCTCAGCCTTCCTTGACGCAGCGCAGACGCAATGTTCTTCCCGTTGTCAGTCACCATGGTTCCAATTTTGAGTTGTCGCGGAGAAAGCCAGGATTCTATTTCTTGACGAAGGACACGGATCAGTTCCTCCCATGTGTGATTCAGTTCGCCCAGGGAAACTTGGTGCAGAACAGCGTGACACCGCCGTGCCCTGCCCATGTGGTATGCAGGAGGGGCACTGTGATTTGTCCCTGAAGTGGAGGCTGAGGACATGGTGAAGGATGAGAAGGCAAAGGCGGACATTGTCGCAGTACCAATGGCGTGACAACATGGAGGTGGAAGCAGCGTGACTTGGCTAAGTTGCTAGTGTGGCTGTGCAGGAACCACATTCACCCAGTGGGCCGTAAAGGACATGTATTGTCCCTGACCGTAGTTACAGCTTCACACGTCGGTGCTGCCGTGCACTTTGGCAGACACCAACAGGCTCAAGGACTGGGCCACCTTCTGTTCTACATATTTGTGCAGGGCTGGTACTGCCCTTTTTGCAAAGAAATGACGGCTTGGGATTCTCCACCTCGGTTCGGCACAAGCCATCAGTTCTGTGAAAGGTGCAGAGTCCACCACTTGGAAAGGGAGGGACTGCACGATCAGCAACTTCTTGGACAGGAGCACGTTCAGCTTCTGCGCCATAGGATGCGTGAACGCATACTGCTGTCTCTTGGAAATCACTTCGGTGATCGATTGCTGACGGAATGACTGACGAGGAGGAGGAGCAGGAGCATCTGGACCAGTAGAAGATGGGAATGACAGACAGCTCCCTACGGCTGAGGTGGTGGAGCCTTGTCTGCCTGAAACCAGGTGCGTGCCACTGGGTGATGCAGCGGTTGTTGCGGCAGCCTGGACCACCACATCGGAGCCACGGTTCTCCCAGGCCACTTTATGGTAATGCTGCATATGTTGACGCAGGGCCGTGGTACCTTGGCACCCTGGCCACGCTTCACCTTATGTCCACATATTCTACATATGGCCATGTTAACCTCTTCTGGCGGCTTAACAAAAAACTGCCACACCGTCGAGTAGGTGATTTTCCCCCTAACAGTCTGACTGACTGCTAGCGCCGCTGCCTCCGCAAACCCCTGCACCACTACTTCCTGGGCAGGTAGGCTGCTGCGACGCAGGTGGTCTACCTCAGGCACGTTTGGCTCCCGACCTGCTGACTCCCAGCCATGCTACCACCTTGCTGGCTCAGCCGCTGCCTCACAGGCAAGCTGCCACCCTCTTCTTGATGAAGCCCCTTCTGCACCTGGCTCCCAAGTGTGATCGGCTTCATCATTGAGTAGTGCCTGCACGTCACTGATGTCCTCCTCAACAGTCTCTGGGTCAGGAGACCACTAGCAACACCGTCTCCAACGCCACTCTCCTCATCACTACTTGCCCGCCTAGTGGAGTAAGCGGTGGATGTCTCCTCCAGATCTTGTAAGTAGCTCTTCCTTGCTGAAAAGTGGAGCTGAGCCTACAGCATATAATACTTCTTGCGGTGAGGGAACAGAAAAGGACAGAGGCAGGTTGAGGACAGGTGAGGGCACAGGGCCTGCTCCTGGGCCATGCCAACTAAGGGTTGTGTCTGACGAACCCACCAACTGTTGGCTGGGGGTGTCTGATGTCACTTGGGATGAAGTGGATGACCAAGTTAACCAATCGAGGACCGCTGGGTTGCTGGTCAAGACACGACCACTAGATGACACCGGGATCTCAGGCCTCTCGCTGCGACTCCTGCTGCCATGCCCCCTTACTCTGCTGCGACCTCTGCCTGCGCCAGAAACATTTATGCCTCTGCCACTCCTCTGTGCATGGCGTGGCACTTCTCTGTCTGACATACTTTTATCTGAACTAAATAAATTAAAAGCAAATTAAAACACCCTTAAAAACGACAAAAATATTTTTCCTTTAGTACTGAAATAGACCAGTAAACGCTTTTAGCAGAAATAAATGCACCAATGAAGTGCGTATATGTTTTTCTTTCTGTACTGAAATAGGCCAGTAAACGCTTTCAACACATATAATTTCAGAAGTAAACAGAATATATTTTTCTTTCTGTACTGAAATAGGCCACTAAACGCTTTTGCCACAATAAGTGCACCAGTGAAGTGTGTATATTTTTTTTCTTTTTATAATGAAATAGGCCACTAAACGCTTTTGCTACAAATAAGTGCACCAGTGAAGTGCATACATGTTTTTTTTTCTGTACAATTTCAACACATATAACTGCAGAAGTGACCTGAGAATATATTTTTCTTTTAGTACTGAAATAGGCCAGTGAACACTTTTAGCAGAAATAAATGCACCAGTGAAGTGCGTATATTTTTTCTTTCTGTACTGAAATAGGCCAGTAAACGCTTTTAGCAGAGATAAATGCAGAAGTGAACTGAGACTGTATTTTTCTTTTTGTACTTTAATAGATCACTAAACGCTTTTAGCTGAAATAAATGCACCAGTGAAGTGCGTATATTTTTTTCCTTTTTGTACTGAAATAGGGCACGCTTTCACCACATATAATTGCAGAAGTGAAATGCGTATAAATGTTTCCTTTTTATACTGAAATAGGCCACTAAACTCTTTCACAAATAAATGCATCAGTGAAGTGCGTATATATTTTTCCTTTTTGTACTGAAATAGGCCACAAAACTCTCACAAATAAATGCATTAGTGAAATCCATATATTTTTTTTCCTTTTTGTACTGAAATAGGACACTAAACTCTTTCTACACAAATAACCGCAGAAGTGAAATGCGTATATATTTATCTTTTTCTACAGATATAAGCCACTAAAGGCTTTTCAACATAGCACTTGCACCCCAATAACAAGAATAAATTGCTAGAATGCCATAGCTGTATAATGGCTATTTGGATCCCCAAATAATGTTTGCCTGCATTTTTTCTTCAAAATGAGGTTTTTCTAGCACTGTCCAAAGCGACTTCAGACATCTCTTCCTGCACTAAGATGCTGTGAAATGATTCCTCCCTATCCTTTCCCTGCACTTATAAATCGTTTTTTCAGGGTTTTTTTCACAACGAGGTTTTGTCTGACTCTAAGATGGCCGCCGTATTTATAGTGCTGTAACATTACATGACTGGCTGGCTGCTGATTGGCTGCATGCATGGCATTATGGGTCAGCCCCCCTTCCCAGAGTTCCTTGCCCCATGTCCTCACACGTGTAGCCGCCATTGTAGCCGGCATTTTAGGAAAATGCAATTAGTTACCCCGAAGCGCGAGGAAATTCGCATTTGTTGCGAATCAATTTTTTCCTGAAATTTCGGATCTAATTCCACTTCGTCTGATTCGATTTGCTCATCTCTAGTCAATATGAATATGAAATTTACGTTGAAAGTTGGAAAAGTGAGTATTATGGTGGGAATTTCCATTCTGGGCATCAACACATTTGTTTAAAAAAAATCCCTGTTAGTTCGTGCCATATTGTAAGGGAGAACATCTCTGTAATACAACATGACATAATTCATAAGGAATTTCACTTCTGTAAGGCTTCCTATGAAGTCGGGGGCATACAGAAGTGCGGTATGAGTGCTATATTATGGAAACTTGTACGAATCCCTCAATAAGATAATTTGCAGGAAGCCTTAGTTCTGCATGACAAGAGCAATTCATTCTCTGCAGCATCCTCTGCTCCCAGGTCACTGGACAACATGCTGTTTCCTCTTAGTCACTTCCACATTGCCCTAGTGTGCCTCTTGTTACACTGTATTTCAGACAATTGGTTTCCATAGCGACCAGGCAACTAAGGCGATATAACCATATTCTACCCAGAAAAGTCATCTATAAAGAGCACCATAGATATGAAAAGTTACAATATTGTGTGTGGGCACATTGTCCACACACTCTTTATTCCACTGTTAATATCATTACGTGTTTATGCCTATTATTCATCTTATCTCAGTGATATAACAGTTTTATAATCATGTCCTATGAACATTTCTACAGTATGTTGCACATTTTAGAAAATGACTTGCAAAGACAATTGTATATGAGTTTTTTAGAAAGATTCTGTTCCGCAAGTTCTTTTCACTCCTTTTAAGTCATCATTATGTAATTCTGCTTATTAGAACACACTGCGGAATACAGCATGCCCTATAACTAACAATAATAGATATGAAAGAATTACAAGAAAAGATAGGCTATCTTGACTTTTTTTACACTTTCGAAAACTTTTTTTTAACACTTTCACAACCAAATTGTAAGAGTTTGCAGAATTTACATACAGATATAATCACAGTTTGCTTACATTCTACCAGACAGTTGCCTTATTTCTTAGGCACGCATGTACAGGAAAAAGATATTGGATTTGAAATGTAAAAAAAAAAAAACATTACTCTTAATAATGAATCACAGTTGTTTAAAGTACATTAGAACTTAGCCTGTGCAAAAGACACTGAGCGAATGAGTTCCCTGTTCCCTCTCCAAGCGGGAAATCTCAGCACCGCCTGAATTATAGCCAGCCGGTGAGCTGCATGGAATCAAATACTTGTCTCTCTACTTGTCTATTCACTATGGGGAGAATTAGCAGATTGTGGTGCAACTAACTGTTGCGCCGCAATCTGTGCCTGAAATATGCCTAGTTCAGGCGTATTTCATATTAATAAATGACCCCCTTAGTCTGGTGATTGGCTCTATCCACCTCTCCATTGATTTCAGTTATCTTACAACCAATTTTAACTAGCAAACTAGGGCCCTTCATCTCTCAGGTGTTTATCCTATGGCTATGGACTATCCCTATAAGCTTTAGTAACTTCCACATCACGCTTATCACAATGACTTGGAATCTTAAGTGTCCAAGGTTATTTGAAAAGAATAAAGAAGGGAATTTATGAAAGCAGTTTTGATCAGAAATGCACTGGGGTAAGATGTATCAAATATATTAAGAGCCCCAGGTCTCGTAATAATTTTAGTGCAAAAAATGATGATGCCCCTCACCCCCACTGATCAGCTATTTAGTTGTTGCTCCTGCCCCATAATTACATAGCTCTATGTATTATGTAGTGGACAGAGTTGGTAACTACAGAGTTGCTCCCACATAAATGAATGGGTGGGGGTGTGGGCTGTCAATCTGGAAGTGACGGGAGTGAGATGGGTGAGTACATATTCTATTATTATTTTATGAGAATTGGTGACTTTGGGGACTCATTTTTAATAAATTGGACAACCTTTTTAAGTTGTACTGTGTGTTATGAAAATATACATTCACATAATTATAATAATAATAATAATAATAATAATAATACATTCAAAGTAACAGAGAACCTAGATACCAATTTTGAACAAATTTTTAATATAGTTAAAATTGTCTTAGAGGGCATCTGTCAGCAGTTTTGTACCTATGACACTGGCTGACCTGTTACATGTGCACTTGGCAGCTGAAGGCATCTGTGTTGGTCCCATGTTCATATGTGCCCGCATCGCTGAGAAAAATTATGTTTTAATATATGCAAATGAGCGTCTAGGAGCAACGGGGGCGTTACCATTACTCCAGTAGGCTCTGTTCTCTTTGCAACTGCCATGCCCTCTGCACTTTGATTGACAGGACCAGACAGTGAAAATGTCATTACACCTGGTCCTGTCAATTAAAGTGCAGGGGGCGTGGCAGCTGGAGAAAGAGATGAGCCTGTAGGTGTAAAGGAAATGCCCCCATTGCTCCTAGAGGCTCATTTGCATATATTAAAACTTTATTTTTCTAAGCACTGCGGGCACATATAAACATGGGACCAACACAGACGTCTTCAGCTGCCAAGCGCACATGCAACAGGTCAGCCAGTGTCATATGTACAAATCTGTTGACAGAAGTCCTTTAAGCTAAAGGGGTTGTCAAAGATTAGAAAAACATAGCTGCTTTTTTTTTGTGAACCAGCGCCACACCTGTCCAAAGGTTGTGTGCGGTATTGCAGCTCAGCCCTATTCACTTCAGTAAGAGCTGAGCTGAAGACACAACCCTTGGACATGTATAGTGCTGTTTGGGGAAGAAATCAGTCTTTTTCTTTTTTAAATCCGTGGAAAACCCCTTTAAGTAATATCATATACTGTGTCATCTAAAAAAAAATAGTTAATTCTCAACACAAAATATGCTGAGATTTTATTTTTTCAAAGCATTTGAAACTTTTTGCAGATTTTTATGGTCCTTGAAAACAGCCATTCCAACAGACTATTGCCATTCTGAGCATTTCTCACAAACTAAATAAAATCAAATGAAAAAATAAATAAATAAATAACATTTTCCCATTGCAAGCCTGTGTACATTCCTAGCAGGCACTCTGCATAACCGATTCACGACCAGCGAGAACGTAAACTAAATTAAAAGAATTCAAATAAATGGATTAAAAAACACTGAGGAAGATTAGTGCGAGCCATATCCTCCTTTTTCATACTTACATTCAGAATTTAAATGGCGGTAGATGCTGAAATCATTTCAGTAAACCGGAAAATTAATATTTTAATATGTCTAGCTCTCCAGAACTCAAAAGTTAGTAAAGTGAAATTACAGGGGAAAAAAAAAAAAAAGCACATATTTGCTGGAATGCTACACAGAATAATTTCTCGATATTCTAACTTAAAATTCTATTCCCACCCAAGTTATTTTGAAATTTTCTCAAACAATAAAAAGAAATAAAATTGAAAATGATGTTTGTTTTGTGACTTGTTTAAAGAACAACAACTACAGAAATAAAATTCTCACTATGCCACCTCTTCCTCACAAACACATTACTTGGAATATTAATCAAAAAGTGAGACACATAATCTAATACATAATTCATTTTGCAAATTATTTTTTGCTGTGATAACTTTGTTCACTCTTTGGTACAAACTCTGGTGTTAGCTTCAGTCTGAGCAGCGATTCACTGGGGATAAAATGACCTTATTACCAAATTCCCTGGGCTCTTTTAAAGAAAACATTTAATTTCAGAATACTCTGACCATGACCAATTAGACATGCCATTGCATATTTCCCTTAAGTCCCCTTCTTTTTCTCTCTGGATAAATATTTAAACAAAAAAGTTATATATAATTGGACATTTGTGAAAAAGAACATAGTCAATGAATATTTTGTCCAAGTAAAAATTAACGAGCAAATACAAATAAATCAGTAGCTATGTTTCGTGAAAATATGCGCTGAATAATTTAAAGGGAATGTATCGTCTAGTTTTTACTTATTAAAAATGTTTCCTAAAAACACAATATTTTTTAGAATTCGTATGACATCATCGGGACATGCTCGGGCGGGCTTGGGCACAGCTTCACTCACCCGTTTGCTTCGTCTCTGGTGTCCCGGGCCCGCTTCCTTGCAGATTCCTCTGTGGCCACGTCCTGCAGGCTGCGGCCTGCTTCTAGAATACAGAAATGGCCGGATCTCAGTGTCTAAGTACTAATAAAATGTAATAATTAAAACATAAATACAATACTATAAATAAAATATGCATGGAGAGCAACCCATAGAAAGATAATGGTAATAGCAATGATTTTAATACGGATATTGCAGTCGCTGTCCCCTACGTAGCCCCATGGGGGGCCCTCGCTAACACGGCTCCTAGTTTCTAGAAATGGGCTAACCGTAATAGAGCATTTCTATTAGGATCAGTAGATAAATAGCTATATAAGCCTATGCTCAATATCCCATTCTTCGATTGAGTTAGGGCTCATGCACACAACCGTATGTATTTTGCAATCTGCAAAACACGGATTCACAAAAAAACGGATGATGATCCATATTTTTTCTGGATCACTTGTAATAATGCCTCAAAATGGACAAAAATAGGACCTGCAGAATGGACTTGTGGGCATATACGGAATGCACACAGAGTCATTTCCGTTTTGTTTTTTTTTTGCATCCCCATTAAAATGAATGGTTTCGCATATGGGATGCAAAAAAAACGGAACGGACACGGACAATGAATACATTTGTAAAACATGGAGTAAAACAGCATATAGTGCATAGTGCGAGCACAGAGGTGATGTGGATGAATGGTGATATTTCCGATAGTTATTTGCATCCAAATTTTATTTGTATTTATGTTTTAATTGTTACATTTTATTACTACGTAGTCCCTGACAGCCTGTTGTTTCTGTATTCTATTGTTTTTGGGCCATTGGGTATTAGTAAACTCACTGCACCAATGGGAAGTCCCACTTTGAGTCAATTGGTGAGCATTTATATTTTTTCACTTGTGGCCTTGCTCTTAAAGGGCAAGCGCTCGCACCCTAATTCACCCTGGGCTATGGTTGGCCACCTCTGGATATTTAAGGCATCTTCATCTATAAGAAGGTGCCTGAGCAATAGGTTATCTAAAGCCTACTAGTTTTCTGCAAAGGTGTACTGTATTTGCTTGTCTTCCTCTGTACCGACTTCTGCCCGATCCCTAGATTCTGACCCTCCACTGCCCGACTTGACTTGTGCTCCTTCTCTGTATTGACCCTTGCCAGCCCTGATTTCGGACTGGTTATCCAATTGCTCATACTTTGTCGGCCCTGACCTTGGCCTATCCCTGACTGGTTCCTCGGTGCCCTGCACTGGTATCTCTGACCAGTGGCGCACCTACAGGGGGGGTCCAGCGGGTCTGGACCCCCCCCTAGAACAACCAACCGATTTTTTTTTTTTTAAATCCTTCAGGGCCGCACCGCCGATCACCACAGGCGGCGCGGCCCTGGATGTAATTGCGGCCGCGGCGGTGGTGGGGGGGCAGTGGGAGTACTAGGAGATGAGCGCTTCCATTGTGGAAGCGCTCATCTCCATATCTAATCCATCTGTATCGCCGTCCTTAGGACAGCGATACAGATGCCTGTGCTGTGCTGCGGCAGGGGAGGGAGAGGCGTGTCCCTCCCCTGTTCTTCTGATAGGCCGCAGGCACTAATGCCTGCAGCCTATCAGAGGCCGGCTCAGGCGAGATGACGTCATCATCACGCGCCTGAGCCGGGCAGCACACAGCAGGGACACAGGCCGGAAGAGCCTGCATCGCATCGCTGCTGATGGAGGTAAGTATCAGTGTATTTTTTATTTTATTTTTGTTGTTTTGTTTTTTTTGGAGGGGGGGACCTGGCACTATGGGGGCACTAAAGGGGAGAACGGCACTATGGGGCATCTGGTGGTACTCTTTTTTTTTTTTAGGTGGCACTTCTTACTGGCACATTATGGGGGGGGGGGGACCATGGGGGAGAGGAGCACTATGGGGGCTCTAAAGGGGCTTTTTTTTTTTTACACATTATGGGGAGAACGGCACAAGGGGGCATCTGGTGGCACTATAGGGGCATTATTTGGGGGGCACCATGGGGGAGAGGAGCACTATGGGGGCTCTAAAGGGGCTTTTTTTTTTACACATTATGGGGGGCACTACAGGGGAGAACGGCACTATGGGGCATCTGGTGGCACTATAGGGGCATTATTTGGGGGCACTATGGGGAAGTGGGGGTACTAAAGGGGCCTTTTTTTCTTATTGGCACATGGGGGCATTATGGCATCTGGTGGCACTAAGGGGCATTTTTCACTGGCACATTATGGGAGGCACTATAGGGGAGGGCGGCACTATGGAGGAGTGGAGCACTATTGGGGCATATGGTGGAACTTTATGGGGCGGCACCATGGGGGAGAGGAGCACTATGGGGGCATCTGGGGGGTCTAAAGGGGCTTTTTTTTTATTGACATATTATGGGGGCACTATAGGGGAGAATGGCACTATGGGGCATCTGGTTGCACTATAGGGGCATTATTTGGGGGCACTAAGGGGAAGTGGGGGCTCTAAAGGGGCCTTTATTCTTATTGGCACATTATGGGGGCATTATGGCATCTGGTGTCACTAAGGGGGCATTTTTTTACTGGCACATTATGGTAGGCACTATAGGGGAGAGCGGCACTATGGGGGAGTGGAGCACTATTGGGGCATATGGTGGCACTTAGAAGGGGCATTTTTTACTGGCATATTATGGGGGACACTATGGGGAAGGGAGAGGAGCACTATGAGGGAATTTACTGGGGCACTATATAGGGGTATTTTATACTGGCATACATTATGGGGACATTAGCTCAACAGCGGGCACTAAGCGGGGGTATTTCATGTACTGTCATATTGTAGGGAGAATTATTAGTACTAGGAGGTATTATGCGGAGCTTTGCTAATACTGGGGGGCTATGAGGAACATGATTACTAGTATGGGCACTATAGGGGCGTTATTACTACTAAGTATGCTCTGGCAGAGAATTATTTCTATTTTGGGGAGCCCTGTTACTTTGGGGGGCACCCTGCCACAGTATCAGCTTAGCACAATAATTTTTGGGGGACATTATCTTTATACTATTAGTGTCTGGGCGCAGTTATTTTTTTAGAGCACTGTGTGCCAATAATTGTTGAGGGGGGCACTATCTGTGTGGTAGTAGTATTTCCAGGGGGACTGTTTCTGTAGTATAGTATTGGGGGCACAGCGGGCACAGTATTGGGGGTGGCAGGAAAGGGTGTTCAGAAGATGTGAAGATGATGGAAATGTGGGAAACTAATGTCTGTTTGTTAATCTCTGCAGAGATGGGAGATGGCTGAAAAATCATCATGGCGGTCTGGTCTGAATGGAGAAGATGAGGAAAGAGAACGTCTACAACAAAGGTGACATCACTGGATGTAAGACGTATGGGGCGCTATGTAGGAGAGGAGATGCTCCGGCTCCTCCCCCTGCCATTTGCAGAAGGAGGATTCAGAGCTGGGTGAGGACGGTCAAGGGGGGCAGCAGGCCACGGGCGGGTGGCAGATGGTGGGGGGAACCACAGGCCTTGAGCAGGATCAGGGGAGGGAGGAGAGCGGAGGAGCTTCCTGGCTGCAGCTTGTTATATAAGCAGGCAGTGCAGCCAGGACAGGCCTCCCCTCTCCGTATGATGTGTAGAGACAGGCCGCAACTATAGAATGTCAGCTGTACAGTGTTTGTTGGGAGTGGCCTATTATATGTAGGAGGGGCTTTTGATAATGGGCGGGGCCAAAAAATTAGCGGCGCGCTTGGCGCGCCGCATTTTTATGTTCCTGCAGGCCTTTTAGAATCGCCATGTAAAAGAATCAGCACAACACACTACACCCTTTCCCTGCATTTTTAAATATAAAGGGGGCTTTGAAAAATTCAATTAGCATAGTGCACTACACATGCCACATTTTTTTGCCTTTCGGACCCCCCCTAAAGAAAATTCCTGGGTGCTCCCCTGTCTCTGACCCCCGTGGGTCAGCTGTCAACCACACCACTGCAGGAGTTAGCAGCCTTGTGGTTCCCCTTCACCAAAGTCCAGATCCCTGCATAGAGGTTAAAGGGTGAATACTAGGAAACTGCGAGGATAATGCCCAAAGCCAAATCTCTTGGTGACACAGTGGTTCCTTCCACACCCAATGCTATGACAATTGGTTATAATTTTCTCAGTCTGTAAATTATTTTATTCTATTATGGGGGTAACCGTCTTGCCTTAACTGCCGAAATAACGTTGTAGTCAGCAAAATGACTTCTATGGGAGTGTGTAGTGAGCAGGGCTGGGACAAGGTCCACCACCAACAGAGGCTGAGCTGCCCCCCCCCCCCCCGCCATTTAGATATGTATGTTTGTTATTAATCAGACATCCACCCCAACCCACCCAACCCCCCGGGGCGTTCCTTGTAATTTTACCCCATCCAGAACCCCATCAGACCTCAGATCAGACAGAAAAGAATATTATCTTTATTTAAGAACTATCTTACTTCACTTCAGGGCAGACTCTCACGCTCTATCCCTGCTGGGGCCTGGGCTGGGTCGTGACACAGTGCTGTGCTGCTGCCTGCTGCTGCCCGTGCTGCTCCTGGTCTCCAGAAGGCGCACATGTGACCTGACTGCGTACAGCGCGTCAGGTCAAAGTGCGCGCTGTACGCAGCCAGTCAGGCAAGCGACTGAGCAGAGACCAGAGCAGCGGAGCGGCCGAGCCAGGAGGCGGAGAGGGGAGGGAGCACGTAAGTCAGTGCCAAGTGCTCACTACTCCCTCCGTCCTACAGCGCGGCAGGCGCGGCAGCAGCAGCGACGTGGTCAGTGGCCTGCCTGCCGCCCAGAGGCTGGGGAGCTGGCCTGCGCCCTGAGGCAGGAGCCTCCCCAGCCTCTGTGTCGGCCCAGCCCTGGTAGTGAGCATGCTCTGTGCAATAGGCATTGTGCAAAGAAAGGGGAGGAGGGGCTGCGCTGTAACTATAACCTACTGCCAATGATGTGATCCTTTGTTATTTGCTTTAAGCTTGAAAAAAGAAGATTGTAATTCTGCTTATGATGAAAATGAGATGACTGCTGACCTTGTCTAGTAAGCGGTTAATATAATAGTATAATGTTAATATAGAAAGTGAAGAACACAGTGCAACAGCACTCTACAAACCAAAAGTAGAGTACAAAAGTATTTTACATTACAAATGCTATGCTATGCTAATAACTTAGAGATGCTTAGCAAATACATTTTGTACAAAATCATTTGAGCTCGTCTTCCGCACGCCAAGGCGATCTCTATAGGACGGGTCCTAACACTAAAGCTCACCTGTTGGGTGCCATAACAGTGACCATGAAATCCAGGAATTGCCGGTCCCACATGCATGCTGGGCCCCTCTGGTTTATATCTGTGTGGAGCCAAAATGGCGAGCTTTAGTGTTAGGACCCGTCTTATAGAGATCACCTTGGCGTGCGGCAGACGGGCTCAAATGATTTTGTACAAAATGTATTTGCTAAGCATCTGTAAGTTATTAGCATATCATAGCATTTGTAATGTAAAATACTTTTGTACTCTACTTTTGGTTTGTAGAGTGCTGTTGCACTATGTGTTCTTCAGATGTATATTTGCAGCCACAAAGCGACGTGCACCTGCGTACTGGGATGTGCTGACCCCTCCCCCCCTTTTTGTGTTTGTAGTTAATATAGAAAGTGACATGGAAAATATTAATTGAGTGATCCATCATATAATAAACTGGAAATCAGATGGTTCATTATCTCAATGAAATGAGAAGATCGGCATGTTCTAATTATTATTTAGATGAAATCTAATATTATTTGAATATAAAAAGCAACTTAGTGTGTAAATTCAAGTTTGTAAGGTAAAATAAGAGAAAAAATGCAATTGTGTCCTATGCTGTCTGATTGTATCTTAGTCTTTTGCTTACCACACACTACATTTAATTCAACATGAGCAGAGTACAGACTTAATTTATTACAGCCATTTACTTCCTCCTTGCTGATATCAACTGCAGAAACATTAAAAACCTCAAGAGAGAAGTGGACAGATATATAGCTAAAATAACTTGAATATCTTACCCAGATAGGGAATTAACATTTGTCAGCAGGTCTGTAGAAGATACCAGCAAAGCTAGTTAATAAAGACCTGTAGTCACGGCAGCATCAGCACAGTTCGCAGGAACAGTCTTTGTGAGGGGAGTTTGGCAATTGTAATGTGAGTTAGCAGGCTTGTAGACTGAGTGACTGGGACTGGGATGCAGCTCCACTGTATATTTTTTTACATGGTAGATGATAATAATAACTATCTGTTAATGAATTAGGAAGCAGGATGGGTCTGCCATCACAGAAGAAAAAGTCTTCCCATCGGTAATATACATTAGGGCTGGGAGTATATATAAAAGGGTAACTGTATCTATTACAATTCTGTACCTTTTTTTCTAGAACATTCTTATTATATTATAAAGAGAACACACAAAACAATAAAGCCTCATTTAAAAGAACTTTAAGAAATAAAGCAAGAAATAACCAACAGACGTGCATATAGAACTTTCCCAGAAATGATGCCAACATGCATAGGAGGAGATAAGCATCCACTCACTTGGGAGACAATTAGCGATAATAACCTCTGATTTCATACATCTCTCTTCTCTCCTGTTGCCTGGAATTAAATC
The DNA here is from genome assembly GCF_905171765.1 of Bufo bufo. Taxonomy (NCBI): domain Eukaryota; kingdom Metazoa; phylum Chordata; class Amphibia; order Anura; family Bufonidae; genus Bufo; species Bufo bufo. The sequence continues at coordinate 213,692,054 of NC_053397.1, forward strand.
AAATTACAAGCCATAGAGGATGGAATAAGATTCTCAACTGAAAAAATGGTCTACTCAAATTTAAAGACCCACTGAGCAAATATTGTAAATACTATATATATATATATATATATATATATATAAAAAAAATATATATATATATATATATATATATATATATATATATATAAAAAGAGAAACACGATGGCGGCACCAGACGACTGATGGCAGGTGCTATGTCCAAGGGTATAGCTGCTTACCCAATATTATAGACAGGAAACCGGACAGCACTCCAGATAAAAAAAGTGATGGTTTACTCACCCATGTGGTGTAGGCAACGTTTCAGCTCATACAAAGAGCCTTTTTCAAGCAGTGAACACAAGTGCAACATGGGGTCTATATAACTCAACCCCTACATACAATTATCAAAAAAACAATTACATCAATCAGCATATTGGGGACCTACCCATATAGAAATAAAGTGCATACATAGATACAATCTTGTAAAATACAAGAAAAAGTGCAAAGTGCTATAAATTAAATACATGTGTGTGTCATCATTTGATGTAACAATGGGAGGAGTGATGTGATACATGAAAGTCTGAAAACAATAACATACCCTGCAGGTATATCTGAGTCCCACATGCCGGAGACTTGAAAAAGGCTCTTTGTATGAGCTGAAACGTTGCCTACACCACATGGGTGAATAAACCATCACTTTTTTTTATCTGGAGTGCTGTCCGGTTTCCTGTACATATATATATATATATATATATATATATATATATATATATATTAAATACTATATATATATATACAGTCGTGGCCAAAAGTTTTGAGAATTACATAAATATTGGAAATTGGAAAAGTTGCTGCTTAAGTTTTTATAATAGCAATTTGCATATACTCCAGAATGTTATGAAGAGTGATCAGATGAATTGCATAGTCCTTCTTTGCCATGAAAATTAACTTAATCCCAAAAAAACCTTTTCACTGCATTTCATTGCTGTCATTAAAGGACCTGCTGAGATCATTTCAGTAATCGTCTTGTTAACTCAGGTGGGAATGTTGACGAGCACAAGGCTGGAGATCATTATGTCAGGCTGATTGGGTTAAAATGGCAGACTTGACATGTTAAAAGGAGGGTGATGCTTGAAATCATTGTTCTCCTATTGTTAACCATGGTGACCTGCAAAGAAACGCGTGCAGCCATCATTGCGTTGCATAAATATGGCTTCACAGGCAAGGATATTGTGGCTTCTAAGATTGCACCTCAATCAACAATTTATAGGATCATCAAGAACTTCAAGGGAAGAGGTTAAATTCGTGTTAAGAAGGCTTCAGGGCGTCCAAGAAAGTCCAGCAAGCGCCAGGATCGTCTCCTAAAGAGGATTCAGCTGCGGGATCGGAGTGCCACCAGTGCAGAGCTTGCTCAGGAATGGCGGCAGGCAGGTGTGAGCGCATCTGCACGCACAGTGAGGCCAAGACTTTTGGAAGATGGCCTGGTGTCAAGAAGGGCAGCAAAGAAGCCACTTCTCTCCAAAAAAAACATCAGGGACAGATTGATCTTCTGCAGAAAGTATGGTGAATGGACTGCTGAGGACTGGGGCAAAGTCATATTCTCTTTGAAATGTATGAAGTGCGTGTAATTATATTTCACTACATCACAGAAACAACTGAAACAAAGATCTAAAAGCAGTTTAGCTGCAAACTTTGTGAAAACTAATATTTGTGTCATTCTCAAAACTTTTGGCCACGACTGTACATTTAAATTATGTCTCTAAAAATCTGGAGGCAGATTACACAGGATCACACCATCGATGAAGGGTAATGGACACAGTTCAGCTCCCTCCTCCCTCTCAAAGCACAGTGACCTTTCCATAAGCCACAGAGTGAAGTCAACAGATTCTGTCCATGTAATTGAGGGTTGGATTCCATCACCACCCATTGATCAATGCAAATCAGATTCTCTCCTTTGACCAGAAGAGAGAAGATATCAACTATGGACATGGCACTGGTCGAAGCTCTGCATGGATCAGTGGACAGGGTCATGTAATCGGAGTTTGGATCTTGCTATACAGACATTGCAGGTATATAAAGCTGTGTACGAAGAGGAATTCATCATGAGACTAAATTCGTTTTCCATTGACAACCCCTTTAATTACTATAATACATTCTGCCTGTATATTACAAAAGAACAGAATATTGCATTTATCCAATTCCACAGGCATCTGGCGAACCTCTGAAATGGGGATCTAGACATCATGTTAAAGTGATACCACAGCAGACCTACAGTCGGGGTTCTTTACATTTGTTATGAAAGAGAATGCAATCTCAAGTTCTCTTTTAACTGCTACTACAGTCCAGGGAGGGTGACTGCGGAGTGCTTCTATAAGATCTTTTATAGGAAGTTCAGAATCTCTACCCCCATCATCCTTCTTTGGGCATGCAAAGACCTATCTTTTCTCCTGTCCTGTTTGTATTGATACATTTCTCAAGTATAAACAATTCTATACCATCTTTTGTTGGGATCCTTCTTCGTGTGATTCTTCTGTTATTCCTCCTTGAAATATAGCAATAAACTTACCACTAGGCATTACCATCACCCTTGTCCATAGGTCTTACCCCACATGGTGAAACACTGTATTGACGGTCAGTGTTTAGAGACACATCCTACTCAGGTGTCAATTCATGAATACAATTCCAGGAGGAATAACAGAGAGTTGTAAGAAGAAAATGCTCCAGAGTTTTTATGTTAGGAGGGACAAGTATTAGACATCAGGAATAACGCCATGTGTATATCACTAATGGTTTTATTGTGGCCCTGCCTCTGCAAAGTATTTTTCTGCAAATGGCACTTAGGAAAAGAACTACTAGACCTGCACCCCTATATCTAGTGCTAAACAGTTGGTCCAACATATACATGATGAAACTTCAAAAGTTGGTACACATTAGACTAATTTCAACTGGTCATTTCAAATGGTCTCCTGACTTTCCCCAGATGGCAGGGAAAAAAGGATCAGGCTGTTGAATTTGAACATGCCAAATCCTTTGGTTCCTAGTGGACATAAACCACAACCAGAGATGTCTGGTAGCTTCTTATTCCTTCTCACCATTCATAAAACATGCATGCTGTTAAGACAGCTGCCCATGGTCGCCGCGGCACTGCTCTCCCCTGTGGGCACAGACGTAGCGTTACTTCTCATGCTTCTAACTCCATGCTTCTACCTAGTGTTCCAGCCTAGGCAGAAGCTCACCTTTGGCCTCTTAAAGTGCCAGTGCCCTTCCAAATACTTCCCCAGCCAATGGCTAGATGTCCCTGGATAATCAGACCCGACACAAGGGACATGTGTTTCCTGTCGGCAGGGTCTTTAAACATGCACCTACTGGCCACAGTTGCCTGTGATTTGGTCTTCTTGCCTCACACGCTTAGTTTGTGTTCTGATGTGGTTTCCCGGATTTCTGACCTTCTGCCTGTTAGTGAATGCCTCTGACTGCTGATTCTGGTTCTCACATCACCTCCTGGTTTTGATCCTGGTATATTACTCTACATTTGTTTCTTTCTTGGTTCTGATTGTATTCTCTGGTTTGGACTAAGCCTGTCTGACTCTCCCTTAAGTAGGTCTTTGGACTTAGTCAGGTCAGGGTCCATCGCCCAGTTGTGGGCCTCCATCTGTCCAAGTTGGTTAGGACAGTGGCGTGGGTGGAGGTCAGGTCTCTACTGTCCCCTACCTGATGTGACAGATGATTACCAAGGAAAGGATGGGATAACACCCTTAGGGAGAGCCCAAAGCCAAATCTGTTAGTTGGCACAATGGGTCCACAATCACTTATCCATAACGCAGACTCAGCTGAGCCCCGTATGAACGTGTATGGGGGAAAAGTCAAGAGGAATAGATGCTGACTGAATGAGTGTATAACCAGCTAACATGAATCTCCAGCTTAGGCAGAGGAGTTATTGCCCTATGAAATCACATTGCTGAATATGATGCATGTACAGATCGCTATGTTTTCAATTGTGTACCCACCATAAAATCAGACCTCGTCCATATCATTGCTATCATGAGAGGAAACCCTACTGCAAACTACTTCCCAAAAGTCATGTTATTTGTCTGCAGCAGCCACTAGAGGGAACTCATTGCTTACAGATTCTTAAAGCTCCCATTGATTTCACTATTACCTGCATAAATCCATAACTAATGAGCTCCCTCTAGTGGTGACAGCATGTAGCCAACATTTTACCAGTTATTCAATTACAAAATAGTACATACAAATATATTGTTGAACTAATTTGTGGAATTAAATAATAATGAAATAAAAATTGTGGATTTGTGGAATTAAATAACAGCTGTTAAATTTGGTGGAGCTCTCATGGGGTTCTTTCTCATTTTTGCTCTGTGGAGGAGGTCTATGGTATTTATGTGTACCCTTATTCTAAACCATATGTATATTTAATAATTGGAATGATGCATGAAACTCACCATGAAAAATCAAGGATAATATACAATAATATAAAATAAAAACCTAACATTCCTCCCTGCAGACAATTTGTCAGGGAAAGTTTTTGGCAATTAGGAGCGCATTCATTATTTCTTCCATATTAACAAGCATATTGCTCGCCGAAAATAAAAGTAACCGACCACAATATTGATTTTTGAGAATGTGCCCAGCATTATTAGCAGAGATTGGCAGAGATGAAAATGTGACTTTTTAGATCTGTTTTGATTAGTTTAATTCCTTTTTTTTGCCAAATCACATCTTAATTTTGTAGAACTGGTCCAAAGTGACAGAAAAGTGGCAAAGTGTCAAATCGTCCCGAAGGCAAAATAAATCAACAGTTTAGAAAGCAGCTTAGAAAGCAAATACTTAAGGAGACCGTCCAATTTCTAATACCTTTGGGTTCCAATTTCTGTCCATTTTCAAGATTATTGCTTGCTGTCAGTGAATGGAAACATCTCAATTTACATTTAGAGGGTAAAAGCCTTCTGATCTAGTCCTGCTCATGTAGCTGCAATAAAGAAAGGAGTCCTGGACAGTGAAGAGATTTGCTCTGTTAAAGGGGTATTCCAACCAGGAGCATTTATTACCTATCCATTGGATTTTTGGGGGTCTGACTACTGAACTTTGAATGGAGTGACAGGATTGACCGCTGCTCTATTGAAACTGCTCATAGTCACAGTCTTGGGGCTGAGGGAACAAATCTCCTGTTCCAAATGATGGGGATCCCAGCGGTCAGACTCCCACTGATCTAGCGTACCTCCAGTAGCACCAAACAAACACCACATTGCACAAAACACCTCCTCAATAGCAACAAATACCATAATGCAGCTTAAAATCTGAAAAATACCTCCAAAAATAAATAAAAAACCACCAAAAAAAGAACACATTACTACTGGCCACAGCAATGTTCCCCATTCTACCCCTCCCTTACTGGCAGCAGCATTCTCCCCATTCTACCCCTTCTACCCCTCCCTTACTGGCAGCAGCATTCTCCCCATTCTACCCCTCCCTTACTGGCAGCAGCATTCTCCCCATTCTACCCCTCCCTTACTGGCAGCAGCATTCTCCCCATTCTAACCCTCCCTTACTGGCAGCAGCAGTCTCCCCATTCTACCCCTCCCTTACTGGCAGCAGCATTCTCCCCATTCTACCCCTCCCTTACTGGCAGCAGCATTCTCCCCATTCTACCCCTCCCTTACTGGCATCATCATTCTCCCCCTTCCTACCCATTCTCCAACTGAATACAATGTTTCCTTACATAGGCAGGGTATGGGGACCTCATGGTCCCAATAGTGGAATGCTCCACATATCAGACATTTGGATTATCCTTTGAATATGTCATACATGTTTAAGATGGCAATTCACTTTTAAATGAAGATTCCTGGCAAAATTGAAACACTGTTATGACTAGTACCGATCCGGAGAGGGCGGAGCATGATAAAGGGCTTCAAAGACCAATTACAGGAAATCCTTGCACCATGCTCCACCCCCTAAGGTCCAACACCAAACCTAACACGGAATATTTAGCCTCCCGGTTCTCTTTAAAGGCTATGTACACCATTTTTTTTAAAAAGGAGTCTGTCACCACAGTATGCCATTATACACTGCTTACATAGCGCTGTAGCATAACTATAGATGAATCAAATGGTACCTGTCTCCTTTTGTTTTGATGTTCACCAAAGGAAAAAAATGCTGTTTTATTCATATGTAAATGAGGACTCGAAAGTGCCCAGGGACGGTGTTTGGGCTGTAAGTGCGCAGGCCGCTCTGCCTTCTTCTCACATAACCCCTCCCCAGCCTGTTGCTTGGCCCTCCCTGTAAGCCTCTTGCGTCATCCAGTGTACTGGACGAGATCCCGCCGGCGCATGCGCGCTACACATGGTCATCACAGTCCAAGATTCCAAGAATTCACTTTACATATGAATAAAACAGCATTTTTTCCTTTGGTGAACATCAAAACAAAAGGAGACAGGTACCATTTGATTCATCTATAGTTATGCTACAGCAGTGTATAGTGGCATACTGTGGTGACAGACTCCCTTTAAATCATTGCATTGTACTAATTTTGGGCAAAAAAAAAATAAAAAATTTTTTTTTTCAATTGTTCTTTATTATAAATTCTCAGCAGGTTTTGTTCTATAGCCTTTAGTTTCCGTTTCCACAGCTTTTAGGGTGCAGAACGAACCTCTCTTGCTGTGGAGGACCTACAACGTCCATACGTTATATGGACAGTAGTGTTGATCGCGAATATTCTATGTGACACAGTGAGAGGTTTGGTCTGGGAAAACAGGTATTTTCCTCCCAGCATGTGCAGCTGCGCTGATTTACAGCCAGGTGAGGTCAAATACCGGACTGGATTTTAAATGCCGTTCCAGGTTTTGGCAGCACCTGGCTGTCCTTAAATAGGGAGCTGGGCTCAGAAGCCATGTCTCCGTGTTGGGATCTGGTAGCCTTGTGTCTGGATGAAGGCTTGCTACCTGTTTGGCGTGAAAACAGGTTCGTGCTGCTATCAGCAAGGACTCTTTGAGGCAGAATTGCTGCATGGTGTGAATTACCACCAACACCGCAAGGTGACTTTTTGTTTGAATATGACTGCTTGTTTTGTCACTTGCCTAAAGTGTGAACAAAACACTGAACTGTTTGATCCAAAGAACTTGTTGTTGCCTCTATACTGCGTCCGCTAATCCTGTCTACCAGAGCGAGTCCCCACAATATAATTGCAAATTTTTATCGCGAATATCGGCACTTCGAGAATTTGTGAAGATGTGGAATATAGTGATATATATTCGTAATTTTGAATATTCTAGATTTTTTTTTCATCAGTAACCTCCCTGCTTCTTGCTTGTGGGCCAATGAGAATGCTGCAATATCTTTGTCAGAGCTTAACAACATCCCTAGCAACCAATAGGAAAGCTGCCGACCCCTTACTATATAAGAACCTCCCCAGCAGCCATTTTCTGCAGTTTTTTGCAGTTCTGAGATAGAGAGCAGTGACATTGCTGTGCTCTGTGCTTTCATCTGGATCCTATTCATTATCCAACTACATTAGATAGTTAGTTAGCTCCTATATATATAATACAGTTAGTGGGAGATAGTCAGTGTAGGTTAGATAGTGATATAGTGTAGCTGATAGGTTCCAGTGCAGGGTGTTAGGTAGTGTGATAGGGATTACTGTTTCTCTGCTGTCCATACATACATGCTACAGACATAGTGCTGTGATGTCACAACAATACTTAGTGCACCAATCAGTAATATCTACTCAGACCTGATAAAATGTGAAGTTGCATGTATTACGCAAAAAATATGCGCTTCATTAGAGCCTATTTGCGCAATCTCGAAAATAATGACTGGAGATCACGAATTCGCTAATTTATTGCAAATATTACGTGAAAAATTCACGAAATATCGCGAAAACGAATATTGCCTATGCCGCTCATTACTAATGGACAGCCTATTTATTTCAATCAGCACAGTGTAATGCTTTAGTTCCCCTGTAGTGGCGCTGCAGGGAAAGTGAGCACTTGCTACCTGGTTCCTCTTTAGATTACAGCTGATAGTGAGGGCCAAAGTGTTAGAATACTTTGAGATTAGTTTATTGTCAGGGCATCTTCTAACATACTGTACAAAGACCACACAAAGCCCCCCCCCCCCCAAAAAAAAATAAAAAATAAAATAAAAACAAAACAAAAACAAAAACCTTTAACCCTGAATTCTCTTATAGGTCATTTGTCAATGGGTAAACTGGTCAGTCCCATGAGCTGAGCATCACTCTTTGAATGTCCTGTCAATAAACCATCTCCGACATTGCAAGAGATGCATGAAAAGGAGCTTATAGCCGGAGTTCTTCTATAAATCATCCATAGATGTTATTGCATTCTTGAAACCCAGAATATCTGAACAGGAGAAATCCAAAATGAAATCACTCCAAAGACAAGAAAATAATCAATCAGACCATTAAAACCATAATCGGGCAGTGTAGTCGTTCCTATAATCCAATATCCCCATAATGCAATTACCAAGGCATTATTATTGAACCGTTTGCATTTAAAAGACTGCGTCTCCTCTGCCCAGCCCGAGGACCCCGGCCATTACTGAATCCGCTATTAGGAGAGACCATTTGCGTGTGGGTAATGACTGTGACCTTAGACTTGTAATAGCTCGCTGAGGTCACATGGTAGCATCATATATCCTGTATGCCAAAATTTGTTTGTACTGGATAATTACCTCTCTCCTGGGTTCAAAGCAAACTCCGCAGAATCCGCGAGGTCTGCAGTCTGCCGGGTGACGTGCTATACAGCTGCGGTATTAAAGTATTGCAATAATGCTCTCATAGATGGCAATAGGAGACCTCCAGTGCTTCCGTGCTTTTCATATGATCTTGGAAACCCTCACTGTCTTCTTAAGCTACTTTCACACTTGCGTTGCTAATTCCAGTATTGAAATCCGGAATTAAACTGATCCATTTTGATTTTGCACATCAGGTTGCATCCGTTTCATTAGGATGCGGTTGTGTGAAATCATAACGGGGAAAAAAAACGGATCCGTCACTAAATACATTGAAAGTCAGTGTGTGACGAATCCATTTTTTTAGACTCCATAAAAAATGGATCCGTCACCATCAACTTAAATTGTTTTCAGTACCGGATCCGTATTTTCCGTTTTTATGACCGGACACAAAACGGAATGCTGCCGAAACGGAAGACATCCTAATGGATCCTGAACTGATCTTTTTCCATTCAGAATGCATGAGGACTAAACAGAAACGTTTTTTTCCCGGTATTGAGATCCTCTGCTGGATCTCAATACCGGAAAGCTACAACGCAACTGTGAAAGTAGCCTAAGAGTCTTATCATTTACAGTAGGGTGTATATTATGACAGTGGTGGAGACAATCAAGAAATACTCCTCACAGTGCCTCATGGAGGCGCCTCATATGATGCCACAGGATGTAAAGGTTATGGACAAGTTTTTTATTATTGCATTGCACATACAGTTGCAAGAAAAAGTATGTGAACCCTTTGGAATGATATGGATTTCTGCACAAATTGGTCATAAAATGTGATCTGATCTTCATCTAAGTCACAACAATCGACAATCACAGTCTGCTTAAACTAATAACACACAAAGAATTAAATGTTACCATGTTTTTATTGAACACACCATGTAAACATTCACAGTGCAGGTGGAAAAAGTATGTGAACCCCTAGACTAATGACATCTCCAAGAGCAAATTGGAGTGAGGTGTCAGCCAACTGGAGTCCAATCAATGAGATGAGATTGGAGGTGTTGGTTACAGCTGCCCTGCCCCATAAAAAAAAACACACACCAGTTCTGGGTTTGCTTTTCACAAGAAGCATTGCCTGATGTGAATGATGTCTCACACAAAAGAGCTCTCAGAAGATCTATGATTAAGAATTGTTGACTTGCATAAAGCTGGAAAGGGTTATAAAAGTATCTCCAAAAGCCATGCTGTTCATCAGTCCACGGTAAGACAAATTGTCTATAAATGGAGAAAGTTCAGCACTGCTGCTACTCTCCCTAGGAGTGGCCGTCCTGTAAAGATGACTGCAAGAGCACAGCGCAGACTGCTCAAAGAGGTGAAGTAGAATCCTAGAGTGTCAGCTAAAGACTTACAAAAGTCTCTGGCATATGCTAACATCCCTGTTAGCGAATCTACGATACGTAAAACACTAAACAAGAATGGATTTCATGGGAGGATACCACAGAGGAAGCCACTGCTGTCCAAAAAAAACATTGCTGCACGTTTACAGTTTGCATAAGAGCACCTGGATGTTCCACAGCAGTACTGGAAAAATATTCTGTGGACAGATGAAACCAAAGTTGAGTTGTTTGGAAGAAACACACAACACTATGTGTGGAGAAAATAAGGCACAGCACACCAACATCAAAACCTCATCCCAACTGTGAAGTATGGTGGTGGGGGCATCATGGTTTGGGGCTGCTTTGCTGCGTCAGGGCCTGGACGGATTGTTATCATCGAAGGAAAAATGAATTCCCAAGTTTATCAAGACATTTTGCAGGAGAACTTAAGGCCATCTGTCCACCAGCTGAAGCTCAACAGAAGATGGGTGTTGCAACAGGACAACAACCCAAAGCATAGACGTAAATCAACAACAGAATGGCATAAACAGAAGAAAATACGCCTTCTGGAGTGGCCCAGTCAGAGTCCTGACCTCAACCCGATTGAGATGCTGTGGCATGACCTCAAGAAAGCGATTCACACCAGACATCCCAAGAATATTGCTGAACTGAAACAGTTCTGTAAAGAGGAATGGTCAAGAATTACTCCTGACCGTTGTGCACGTCTGATCTGCAACTACAGGAAACGTTTGGTTGAAGTTATTGCTGCCAAAGGAGGTTCAACCAGTTATTAAATCCAAGGGTTCACATACTTTTTCCACCTGCACTGTGAATGTTTACATGGTGTGTTCAATAAAAACATGGTAACATTTAATTCTTTGTGTGTTATTAATTTCAGCAGACTGTGATTGTCTATTGTTGTGACTTAGATGAAGATCAGATCACATTTTATGACCAATTTGTGCCGAAATCCATATCATTCCAAAGGGTTCACATACTTTTTCTTGCAACTGTATTTTGAGCTAAAATCCGATTTTCAATTGGTCTTTATTAAAAATGTTTAACCCTTTTCTCTGCACAGCCTTGAGATTCTCTAGTAGCCTGCCGTCTGTTTTCACTCTGTTCTGTCAGGCAGCTCAGCTGACGGCCCCTTATCCCTGACCTCCTAAACACACATTATACAGTAGCTCAATTCCTATCTTACTGATAATAGTAACATAGTAACATAGTACATAAGGCCAAAAAAAGCCCTCCGTCCGTCCAGTTCGGCCTGTCATCCTGCAAGTTGATCCAGAGGAAGGCAAAAAAAAAAACCCTGTGAGGTAGAAGCCAATTTTCCCCACTTTAGGGGAATAAAAAATTCCTTCCCGACTCCAATCAGGCAATCAGAATAACTCCCTGGATCAACGACCCCTCTCTAGTAGCTATAGCCTGTAATATTATTACGCTCCAGAAATACATCCAGGCCCCTCTTGAATCCCTTTATTGTACTCACCATCACCACCTCCTCAGGCAGAGAGCTCCATAGTCTCACTGCTCTTACCGTAAAGAATCCTCTTCTATGTTTGTGTACAAACCTTCTTTCCTCCAGACGCAGAGGATGTCCCCTCGTCACAGTCCTGGGGATAAATAGATGATGGGATAGATCTCTGTACTGACCCCTAATATATTTATACATAGTTATTAGATCTCCCCTTAGTCGTCTTTTTTCTAAAGTGAATAACCCTAATGTTGATAATCTTTCAGGGTACTGCAGTTGCCCCATTCCAGCTATTACTTTAGTTGCCCTCCTCTGGACCCTCTCCAGCTCTGCTATGTCTGCCTTGTTTACAGGAGCCCAGAACTGTACACAGTACTTCATGTGTGGTCTGACTAGCGATTTGTAAAGTAGTAGGAATATGTTCTCATCTAGGGCATCTATGCCACTTCTGATGCAACCCATTATCTTATTGGCCTTGGCAGCAGCTGCCTGACACTGGTTTTTGCAGCTTAGTTTGCTGTTTATTAAAATTCCTAGATCCTTTTCCATGTCAGTGTTACCCAGTGTTTTATTATTTAGTATGTACGGGTGACTTGCATTATTCCTTCCCATGTGCATAACCTTACATTTGTCAGTGTTAAACCTCATCTGCCACTTATCTTCCCAAGCCTCCAGTCTATCCAGATCCCTCTGTAGTAGTATACTGTCCTCTGTAGTATATATACAGTATACTGTCCTCTGTAGTATATATACAGTATACTGTCCTCTGTAGTATATATACAGTATACTGTCCTCTTCAGTGTTAATTACTTTACACAGTTTAGTGTCACATGCGAAAATTGATACTTTACTGTGCAAGCCTTCTACAAGATCATTAATAAATACAGTATATTGAAGAGAATAGGGCCCAATACTGACCCCTGAGGTACCCCACTAGTGACAGTGACCCAACCTGAGTGTGTACCACTAATAACCACCCTCTGTTTTCTATCCCTCAGCCAGTTACTTACCCACTTACAGACGTTTTCTCCCAGTCCGAGCATTCTCATTTTATATACTAACCTTTTATGTGGTACAGTGTCAAATGCTTTGGAGAAGTCCAGATATACGACATCCATTGATTCGCCGCTGTCAAGTCTAGAACTTACCTCCTCGTAGAAACTGATTAAATTAGTTTGGCATGACCGATCCCTCACGAAGCCATGCTGATATGGCGTTATTTGCTTATTTTTCGTTATTTAAGTGTTTACGACCTTTTAGTAATTTAGAGATAAGGTTTATTAGATGACAAAGTACAATTCACACCCCTAGAAAAACAGTTAACCCTTTGTGACAGAACGGCTGAATATTTTGAATAAAGATCCATTTAAAAATGATTTTTAGCCCAAAAGGAGTAAAATGCAATCATAAAAAAAAAATGTCCTCGTGGGTGTACATAGCCTTTAAATCCACTGTGCACTGAATGGAAATCAGTTAAGGGCAAATATGTGAACATAACCTATTGCTCCCATGCACCTGAGGGAGAGGAGTGACACATGGCTTTATGATCAGACTACACAAGGTTTGTTTGTAGTCTGTAACCATGAGAACACACAGATCTACTGTACACATAAGATGGTAGGAGATTTGTATTCAAGATTATTTACAAAGTTGCTTTATTTATTTTTATTTTAGATACATTAGAGAAATAAAACAGCACTGGTTACAAAGTGTCCATTCACTGGATATGGCTGTAGTTATAGAAATGCACTGCAGGGTCTCTCAGGACAGGAGGGTTTTCATGTTATATGGGTCTTAAAACCTTTTAATACAGTTACCGCAGATTGCAGGAGACGTTTCACATGAACTAATTTCCCTGTGTACATATTACATGACTTGAGATTCCCTGTACGTGATTGCATCCTCCGTCGGCGGTGATGTGTATGTGTGACTGCAGAAAGCAAATAACCGGGATGTGGCGACTGCAGATTGATTTATTTACTTGTCTTATATCAAAATCTATCACTTTAAGAGAGAACTTCCCTCTAGAATCCCCCAAATTGTCAGTAAATATAATATACATGGAGTCGTCCTCTTCTCCTGAGGTGTTACAAACTCAACCATTCCTCAACCAGTACAACTGTCACTGCTTTAGCTATCATCACCCAGCTTTCCTAGACCCCTGAATGGTAGTCTTAGGGCTCATGCACACGACCGTATGTATTTTGCGGTCCGCAAAAGCGGATCCGCAAAAAATATGGATGACGTCCGTGTGCATTCGGTATTTTGCGGAAACAGAACAGTTGGCCCCCTAATAGAACAGTCCTATCCTTGTCCGTAATGCGGACAACAATAGGACATGTTTTATTTTTTTGGAATGGAAATACGGACATACGGAAACGTAATGCACATGGAGTAACTTCCTTTTTATTTTTGCAGACTCATTGAAATGAATGGTTCCGCAAATGGTCCGCAAAAAAAAATGGAACGGACACGGAAAGAAAATACGGTCCTGTGCTTGAGCCCTTAGGCATATCCACTTCATACGTAGCCCTGGGAAAGATGGGTGACGACCTGTACAGCTGTGATTGCATTAGCTATCATCACCCAGCTTTTCTAGACCTAAAAAGGGTACAGCTTTAAGGCTCATGCACACGACCAGTGTAGTTTTGCGGTGCACAAATTTTAGATCTGCAAAACACAGATACCAGCCACGCGAATTCCGTATTTTGCGGAACAGAACAGCTAGGCCATAATAGAACAGTCCTATCCTTGTCCGTAATGCAGACAATATAGGACACGCTCAATTTTTTTTGCAGAATGGCCATGCGGACATACAGACACGGAATGCGCATGGAGTCATTTCCTTTTTTTTTTTTTGTGGGCCCAATTCAAGTGCATGGTTTCACATGCAGACCAGAAAAAACGGAAATAATGGTTAAAAAAAAGTTCTGACGATGTGGGTGACAACTATAGACTCGATTCAGGACTATAATCCTTAAGTCATCAGATCGGTGAAGTTCCCGTTCTCGACACCACCACTAGAGATGAGCGAAGTATTCCAAAATTCGATTCGTCTGCTTCGCCGAATTTTACCCAAAAATTTGCTTTGTGACGAATTACTTAGTGCATTTCTTTGTAAGTAGTGGGTGCAATGACAGGGAGCGGCGATTGTGCGGCTCACCGTCATTGTACCCCTCCGACACCGAGTTCATAGCTGATTTCGGCATCTGACAGTAATAGCAGTGTAAAAAAACAAAACCAAAAATTCATACTTACCTCATCCTTTTGCTTGCGATGGGGCGTCCGCCGCGATCTTGATCGAAGATCTGGCGCGCCGTGATCATGTCGACCGGTGTGGTGATGTCATATGTCACTGCGCATGGGATTTCGTGTGAGATCTTTAACCAGGCCGGCCCCTGGCGAGCAAATGGATGAGGTAAGTGATGATCCCGTTAATATTTAGGCTTTATTCAGAGCTGATAGGGGTCATCACTCAGCTTTCTTGGAGCTCTGAACGTCTGATCTGCCTATTTATAATAAAATGTTAGGGGGATATATCACTACATACTGTAACTAAGAAAAGATGCAGATCAAGAGTCTAGGAAAGCAAGATGACAACCCCTGGGTTAACTGCAGTGGCTGCAATATTGGTAGTTAGAATTCGATAATCCTGCGTGATGTCTATTAGGCCTCATGCACACAACCGTTGTTTTATTCCGTTGAAAACTCGGCTAATGCACCGTTTGTCATCCGCGTCCGTGATCCGCGGTTCCAGTCCGTCCAAAAAATATGACCTGTCCTATTTTTTTCACGGAAAACGGTTTGCGGACCCATTCAAGTCAACGGGACCGTGAAAAAACGCAGAGGCACACAAGATTGTCATCCGTGTCCGTTTTTTTCCTTTCATTTGCATGGCAAACTTGACTTAGACTTTTTTTTACTTTCCTTCATGTCTGGTGATCCTCCAAAAATAAAGGAAGACACACGGAAACATAAACGGAAACGGATCACGGAACAACGGAACCCCATTTTGCGGAACGGAACACAACAACGGTCGTGTGCATGAGGACTAAGGTTGATGAAAATTACTTTATCAGTAGTGATGAGCGGCAGGGGCTATATTCGAATTCACGATATTTCACGAATATTTGGGCGAATATTCGTCATATATTCGCAAATTCGAGATTATTTACTTGATTGCGAAAAAATCGGCAATGTAATATTCGCGTAATGCGTGCAAAATACAGCCGTGGGCCACTTTTGCTACATTTTCCAAGCTGCTAGAAGTTTCCTGAGACTGGAGAAAATGGTTGGCACGGCAGAACATTAAACATGGCTTTATATGCAGTTAGAGGGCTCCAAAATATTCGCAATTGCGCTGATCGGCACTAATGCAAATATTTTGGTGCAATATGTGAAACTTCACATTTCAGCAGGTCTGCATGTATGTATGGACAGCAGAACCTATCACACTACCTAACACACTGCACTGCAACAGCTCCACTATATCAGGATATAAACTACACTGACTATCTGTATTATATATATAACTAACTATCTAATGTAGTGTGGAAAGCACAGAGCACAGCAATGACACTGCTCTCTCTCTCTCAGAACTTTAACAAACTGTAGAAAATGGCTGCTGGGGAGGTTCTTATATAGTAAGGGGTAGGCAACTTTCCTATTGGTTGCTAGGGATGTTGCTAAGCTCAGACAAAGACATTGCAGCCTTCTCATTGGCCCACAAGCAAGAGGGGAGGTTACTGATAAAAGAAAATCTAGAATATTCGAAATTACCAATATATAGCGCTATATTCTACATCTTAGCGAATTCTCGAAGTGCCGATATTCACGATTAATATTTGTGATTCGAATATTCGCGCCCAACACTATTTATCAGGTACAGGATGAGGATTAGTACCTATATTACTTCAGTATCACTCCTGGTATCTGGAGTTATGTGTCACTATGTTTTTTAGAACAGATCCTTCATTACTCAGGTGAAGGGTCTCAGGTGGGGGTCTCAGGTAGAGGGTCTCGGGTGAAGAGTCTCAGGTGGAGGGTCTCAGGTAGAGGGTCTCAGGTAAAGCGTTTCGGGTGGAGGATCTCAGGTGGAGGATCTCAGGTGGAGAATCTCAGGTGGAGAGTCTCAGGTGGAGAATCTCAGGTGGAGAGTCTCAGGTGGAGAATCTCAGGTGGAGAGTCTCAGGTGGAGGGTCTCAGGTGGAGGGTGGAGGGTGGAGGGTCTCGGGTGAAGGATCTCTGGTGGAGGATCTCAGGTGGAGGGTCTCAGGGGGAGGGTCTCAGGTGGAGGGCCTCAGGTGGAGGATCTCAGGTGGAGGGTCTCAGGTGGAGGATCTCAGGTGGAGGGTCTCAGGTGGAGGGTCTCAGGTGGAGGATCTCAGGTGGAGGGTCTCAGCAGATTTCAGACTTAACTTTTTCCGCTACCATTGTCGTTCCGGGTCGTTAAACTGTTTTTATAGGAGTTGAACCCGATCTCTCGGTCTGAAGCCATGAAAAGTGCTGGCTTTTTTTTATTAGCGGATGCCACCGTGCTTGGTTAAGTACGAAGCACAGCTATTTTAGCGGATCGCCCGGGTCCCAGAAGAACTTGACAGTTAAATGAAAGTTGTCAGTCTTCTTCATGCTCCTGCAAGATGAGGTAATAAACGGAGAAAAACCTGGAAGCAACTCAGATCACTGACTCAGACAAATAAAAAGGGAAATGTAATGAGATTCTGAAAAACACAACAGGGAAACGGTGGAGTCGTTCAGTCATTGTTGAAACAGAGACTGATAGTAAAAGGGGGAGAAAATCCATAGTGTTTGCCTTTAAAAAGATTTATTGTATAGAGAGAAGACAACATAAAATCTGACCAGAAAACCAACAAGCATTAGTTTCTTCTCTCATGATGGTGGGATATTCTTCCTCTTTAAAGAGCACCTTTAAGTAAGATTAACCCTATTAAACCAGACATACCGCCTGGTAGGGTTGATCCTACTGATTGAAAGGATACCTGTCATGTGAAAATCGGTTGCTGCGTTCCCGAGAAAAAAATACTTTTACTCTTTCTGCAAATGAGGGCTTCAGTGCACCAAGGGGCGGGGCCAGGACTGGAAAGTGAAGTCACAGAGAGGTTAGGCTCCACCCCTCAGTGCACTGAAGCCTCATTTAGAGAAAGAATAAAAGTATTTTCTTCTTGGGAATGCCACAACCGATTTCCACAAAATAGGTATCATTTTAATCAGCAGGATCAGCCCTACCAGGTGGGATTCCAGTTTAATAAAATTCATTTAACGGATAAGAACTCTTTAAAATAAAAGATGATTTACAACCAATATGGCCACCTTTACAGCCCTCATGGGAGTTGCCACACAGCATTTCCAGACTTCTGAACATCAGTCTTGCTTAAAGGGGTTGTCTGGGCTTTTAATATTGATGACCTATCTTCAGGATAGGAAATATAGGATAAGCAGTACTCCAGACCCCAATTTGGGGATAGTATACCGATAAAAAAAGATGATAAATAAGTGGTGCCCGCGGATGGAGATCCTGGCTGGGGGTCTCGTCAAGAAGCAATATGTAGAAATCCACAGCACTTGTCAGTTTATGTGAAAAATACGGTTACTTTATTTGTATCAGCAGCATAAAGATAGCGACGTTTCGACCATCTCTGGTCTTTCTCAAGCTTGAGAAAGACCAGAGATGGTCGAAACGTCGCTATCTTTATGCTGCTAATACAAATAAAGTAACCAGATTTTTCACATAAATTGACGAGTGCTGTGGATTTCTACATATTGCTATCTTCAGGATAGGTCATCAGCGGGGGTCCTACATCCAGCACCCCCACCAATCAGCTGTATGAGGAGACGTCTCCCATCTCTCTTCCTGTTCAACGCTGCTGTATGTCTATGGGACAGCAGCAGTTGGCAGGACAAGAGACGGGGGACGGCACGTGCACACTGCGCTTGCCGTCTCCTCATGCAGCTGATCGGCGGGGTTGCTGGGTGTCGGACCCCCGCCGATTTGATATTGATGACCTATCTTGAGGATAGGTCATCAATATTTAAAAGCCCGGACAACCCCTTTAATATATACTATTCAGGAGCCTGTAAATGTTGGGTGACAACTGCTAAAATGGCAGTTATAGTCATTGTCAGACAGTTTTTTTTCCTAAACAGATGTAAGGTATGGTGGAACATAATTTGTGACATCCATGATTCAGTGACTCTCTCTTGATTCCAAATGGCAACATGTAATGCTTCATATCCCCTGTGGTGGCACTGCAGGAGAATCAAGCACTTGCTGAAGAGTTTCCCTGCAGAATATGACTGATTATTTTATGCTTAGAATTAATTTCATAAATGATATATATATCTATACCCACATATATTATTTTTCCATTATAAATATTGCTGCTGTGTTTTGTTGCCAGAGCCTTTATATTTTCAAGTACAGATCATGATCTATTGTTGTGACCTCATTATCTCACCCGCGGCACTCGACTCGTCAGGCCGATGACTGATGGGAAATTTGTCACGTACTTGTGGCTCGATGAGAACATCTAACGTCACGGCTCATGATGTTATTTACAAGCTCACAGGCCGCGTGCATATAAATATCTCAGAGCTGACATTCACTTGGCAATAAAATGGAGCTTGTCCTTGGGTTTTCTATAATGGGCGAACTAATAGCTCTCACCCTAAGGGTCCATTCACACGTCCGTAAGTGTTTTGCGGATCCGTAAAATTGCGGATCCGCGAAACACGGACACCTGCAATGTGCGATCCGCAATTTGCGGATCCGCACATCACAGACACTATAATAGAAAATCCCTTTTCTGGTCCGCAATTGCGGACAAGAATAGGACATGTTCTATTTTTTCCAGGAACGAAATTGCGGATCCCGAAAAAACGGATCCCGAAAAAACGGATGCGGATCCCGAAAAAAACGGATGCGGATCCAGGAAATGTGGATTTGCATCCGTTCCAGCCCTATTGAAAGTTAATGGGTCCGCAAATTGCGGAACGAATGCGGACCCAAATTACGGACGTGTGAATGGAGCCTTAAAGGGACTGTCCAACATACGTACCAGGGAGAAAGACCATGTGACTGCTATGGGATCTTGGGGTAGCGCTGGACCGCTTCTCCTGTTCCTGACATAGCTTCACTGAATCTTCTGGCAGACACCACTAGGGAAGCTCAGTGCAAAGAGATTATTTACAGCTTCCATTGCATTTAATGGCAGTTGTATCAAATCCTGTGCCCAGTTGTGTACCTACCATGGAAGAAAACCATGCAGCTTCTATGGTGCTCAGCAAGGGGCCCAGCATTGAACTGCTTCTCCTGTTCCTGACAGATTAACTGCATTTTCTATCGACCGCCACTAGAGGGAGCTCAGTGCAAAGAGATTATTTAATGGCAACTGTACAAAATGCTGTGCACTGAGCTCCCCCTAGTGGTGGCTGCAGGCATCCAGTTTTATAATATATTGTGTAAAGGAAAGCAGATTTATCAGTGCATTTATCCCAGTTGCCATGTTTCACTCTGAAATAGTTAAACTTTCAAATAAAAGAACTTGTGGCTGACAAAATACGAGGAGTTGAAAATAAAAATATAAAAATTCATTTGGTCCTTAAAGGGTTAACACAGACATTAAAACATGTCTGCATGATGAGTCTGCAGGCGATGCTCTATGAGGGGCCCTCTATTGTCAGGATTAGTAGGGGTCCCAGAAGTAGGACCCCCACCAATCCACAAGTGATACCATGGCCTAGGGCTATGTAATCCTTTCTAAGGCCTCATGCACACGTCCGTGTTCCACGGCCGAGAGCGGTCCGTGGTAACCCGGCCTGAATTCCTGCTGACAGCAAGAGAGCGCACGTCGTCATTGGTTGCTATGACGCCGTGCGCTTCATGCCGCCGCTGCACTACAGTAATACACTCGTATAGATCATACCAGTGTATTACTGTAGTGCAGCGGCGGCATGAAGCGCACGGCGTCATAGCAACCAATGACGCCGTGCGCTCTTGCTGTCAGCAGGAATCCAGGCCGGGTTAACATGGACCGCTCTCGGCTGTGGAACACGGACGTGTGCATGAGGCCTAAGGGTAAGAAAAATTCCTTTAAATCCTTAGAAATAATGCAAGGATGATTGTGTCACATGAAATCTCAGGCTTTAAAGTGTTTCCAGCATTAGAAAAAGGCACTTGCTTTTATTTTTTTTCTAGAAACAGCGCCAATTTTGTCCGTAGGCTGAGTCCAGCATTGCAGCCTAGCTCCGTTAACTTGAGCTGCAGTACCAGACACAGCCTTGAGACAACGGTGGCGCAGTGTCTGGAAAAAGCAGACCCTTCTTTTCCTAATTCTGGACCCTTTAAGCCCCTTACAGGTTAAACTATAATCACCTTAATAATCGCTATAACAGACCTTCTAGGACCCAATAATATTCCAATCATCTCACCTTTTGCAACATGATTTATACAGTGCAGACCTGTGAACTTAAACCTAATGGGCAGCTGACACACTAAAGATTTCAATTTCAGTTGGAAAAGATTAACCACGCCGAGATGTGAGCTTTCATTTTTTTCCTCCCTCGCCCTGATTCTGAGTCCATAGAACAATTTCACACCTCGCTATTTTCATGCCGCCGTCCATTATACATAACGTCGCCTTCTCTACACTTATTACCACTGTAAAAAGTTTCATTCCAAACGCTCCCGTGCGCCAACCTTAAAATAGAAAAAGGGAATATCAGGAGAAAAGTCCCTTACGAAGCTCACATGTTTCAGGGCAGGCTGAAAAATTGCCTTTGAAGACCATCTAATTTTTTTTTTCTGCCTCGCCATTGAGGCTGCCATTCATTCTTCTTCATAGATGACATATTTATCATTAGCGAGACTGATGTTTCTATGGATTTAAAGCGATATTCCTATTTTATAATGCAAAAGAGCTCTCTTCCAGGAAGAACAGACTTGTCTCTCTAGCGCCACCTGTAGGTGACACTAAAGAGACCATTTTCTTACTCTTGAAAAAGCTATTTTGCTTTTTTTTCCTAGAAAGCATTGCATTGAAGACTCCCTACCGGCTGAATCTCCACAAGGAGAATCAGAACTTCATCTTGTAATATTTTGGCACGTTGCTGGGGAGGTCTGACGTCAGGACCAAGTTCTTTGCAGCATTTGCACTGAATGGTGAGGCTCCTTTCACCTTGAGAAGTAAGATATTGATGAATGTGATATCTTGTCTCAAAGATTATTACCCAGTAAACATATGCTATGATGGGTTCTATGATCAGATGGAGTCCTCCAGCCTAGAGTCCATCATTTCCTCTGGTGGGCCCAAAAAACTGCCTAAAGATGTGTCCACCCTCACACGGACTGGTGAATTTTACAAGGACTCCAATTTCTAACAATACACATTCAATACAATATCAGGACACGGTAGCAAAATTTTGGCAGGCTGCAGTTCACATCACAACCACTAGGTGGCCACATCAAGACACACGTAGGATAAACATCTCCCGACAGAGTATCGCAAAGTCATGTTTTTTTCAAAGCCGGCTGTCTCACATCTCAGGATATGTTGACCCAAGAGCTAAGGTATGGAAAGACACGCCTGTATGTCAGATTGTGACAAGTCAGTTTTTGTATTAAACAACACAATTTCTGACCAGGCACTGAGTACACAACTGCAGTGCACCACTGTATAGGTTTATATTACTTTTATATCATGGTATGCTTTTTTTCACAAGTCTATGGCTGACACATGCTACTGTACGGGGTTTCTATGCACCGCTATATGCCTTTTTGAATTGCAAAAAAACGTTGTTGCACCCACTGCAAAATTGAAAGAACTGCACATGATCAGTGCACCATGGAAACTTAGCCAATTAGCCAACCCCTCCGCTCCCAGCATTGTACCCCTTTGATGCCGCGTTTATCGCTAGTCGCGGCATCTGACATCAATATTACAGTGTAAATAAAATAAAAATATAATAATTTACCCTCATCCATTTCATTGCGAAGAGCCGGCTGCCAACATCTTGATTGAAGGTCCAGTGTGAAAACTCGCGCGGCCTGTGGGGACGTCATACGTCACCGCTCATGGGATTTCGTGCTGGATCTTTAATCATGATGGCGTGGGTTGACTATACGCGATCAAATAGATGAGGTAAGTATGTTTTTCTTTTTTTTTTTACCGCCATTCAGGGAAAATCAATTGGATACGAAGCACAAGGAAATTCGACTTTGCGGCGAATCAAATTTTCCCATAATTCCGTTTGAAGTCCACTTCGTGGAGTTTGATTCACTCAACACTAGTTATCAGCCCTATTATTTTCTTAGCTTGTTATATATTCTAGTTGTATATGGGCTCCTATTACTCTTATGTATTGTAGGTGGTGTACCTAATGACACAGTCAGTGGCCATGGCTTTCATCATTGTGCGTGCTTTCATGGCGCACTGTGCATGCACGGTTCATCCAACTTTGCACTGTGTGCAACAACATGTTAAAACAGCCCTGGTCTAAGACCGTTCACATGTTTTATTTTTATTTTTTTGTCTATGCAAGAGGCATATAGTGGTGCATAGTGATGGACGAACATCGGTCGAGACGGTTCGCGATCATGCGAACGAGATCAAATGTTCACGAACCGCAACTTCGCGGTGGGCCCCATTCACTTTAATGGCAGGCGAACCTGAAAAATCTTCAGCTCATATTTACAGCCACCAAATACTTAGTAGAAGTGCACAAATAGTCCCACAACATGAACAGTGACATACTAAAGGGGGATCAATGACAAAAATTCCAACAAAAAATATGTGTCTTAGGCCTCATGCACATGACCGTGGTGTGTTTTGCGGTCCGCAAACTGCGGACCCGCAAAAAACGGAAGCCGACGGTGTGCTTTCCGCAATTTGCGGAACGGAACGGGCGGCCCATTGTAGACATGCCTATTCTTGTCCGCAAGACGGACAAGAATAGGACAGGTTATATTTTTTTTGTGGACCACGGAATGGAGCCACGGATGTGGACAACACACGGAGTGCTGTCCACATCTTTTGCGGACCCATTGAAGTGAATGGATCTGCATCCAAAACAACGGCCGTGTGCATGAGGCCTTAATCAGGGCACATTTTTATGTCTCTTAAAGGGAAATTCTCTGAAATGTGCCCTGTTGGAGCCTAGAATAATTTTATTTTAGGCCACGGTAGTACAGGCCTTAAAAATAAGGCATTCACCTGACATAAAAGAAATTCTGATTATGTGGCTCGAGGTACATTATCTGGTCAATGGATAAACATTTTACTGTAGGCCACTGGACTACAGGCCCCAAACATTAGGCATTCACCAGACAGAAAAGATCAAGTGATTATGTGGCCGGAGGTATATTACACGGTCAATGAATATCTGGAGGGCGGCTGTCGATGGGTTGGCTGCAAGGATTATCTCATATCTAAAGTGACTAACACATCTTCAAACCGCCCTCTTCTTGATTGGATTGATACCCGCAACTGTTTTTCTGTGAGTGGAAATTCCTTTGCTAGCGCCCGCAAAAGCAGAATGCAGCATTTCTTGAAGTAAGGTCTGGAAGTGCTGCATTATGCCAGCCCTCGGTAATGCTGGTAACATGTCCGCCATTTTGTGTTTGTACCGGGGGTCTAAGTACGTTGCCTCTCATTACTGGTCCTTGCCCTTTATGCTTTTTATATGGTGGTCTCTCTTCAAACACTGGAGCATGAAGGCCCCCATTTGCACTAAACTGGAAGTGGTGGAGTGGCCTGGCTCGTGCTCATTGTCCAGGATAATGTCATCCTCGGTCTCCTCCCCCTAGCCATGGACAGCAACAGGAATCCCAGAAGAGTTCAAAGCATGCTCTTCTTCTTCAGACTTCTGTTGACTTGTCTCAGATGGAGTATCCCCCCCTAGGAATTCATCCAGCATTGCGACTTCCTCATCTTCCTGCTCCTCGATGGCTTGATTAATGACACGACGCAATGCACACTCCAGAAAGAGGGCGTAAGGTACGATGTCACTGATGGCGCCCTGGCTGCGACTGACCAGTTTGGTGATCTCATCAAATGGCCGCAGAAGTCTGCATGCATCGCGCATGAGCAGTTACTGGCGCGGTGAAAAAAAAACAAGCTCCCCCGAACCTGTCCTGCTGCAGAGTTCGTACAGGTAGTTGCTAACTGCACGTTTCTGCTGGAGCAGCCTATCAAGCATATACAAGGAGTTCCATCGCGTCGGGCAGTCACAAATCAGACATCTGACGGGCAGGTGGTGTCGCCACTGAACGTCATCAAGGCGAGTCATAGCCGTTTAAGATCTTCTAAAATGGCCAAAGATTTTCCTGGCCTGCCTCAAGACATCCTGGACCCCGGGGTATTTGGCAACGAATCGCTGCACGACTAAGTTCAGGACGTGTGCCATGCATGGCATGTGTGTTATTTTGCCCTGTTTCAGCGCACTCAGCAGATTGGCACCGTTGTCGCACACCACTTTACCAACTGTCAAATTGAGCGGGGTTAGCCACTGATCGGCCTGTGACCGCAGAGCTGAAAGCAGTGCAGGACCGGTGTGGCTCTTGGCTTCCAGGCACAACAGCAGCAGCACAGCATGGCAACGTCTCACCTGGTACTTCGAATAGGTTCTGGGGAGCTTGGGGGGGCGCAGCGGAAGAGGCGGTAGCAGTGGAAAAGGAGGAGTCAGCTGAGGAGGATACAGAGGATGGAGTAGGAGGAGGAGAAGAAGAGGCAGGCCTGCATGCAATCCGTGGTGGTAACACCAAATCCACACGGGTGCCACGGGTTGCATGCTTGACGGCCGTCAGAAGGTTCACCCAGTGGGCAGTAAAAGTTATGTACCTTCCCTGCCCGTGTTTGCTAGACCACGTTTCTGTGGTCAGATGTATCTTGGCACTGACACTGTGTGCCAGAGATACATTCACTTGCCTCTGAACGTGGCCATATAGCTCTGGGATGCCCTTCTGGGAGAAATATTTCCTTACGGGGACCTTCCATTTGCGGTGTGCCAATGGCCACAAATTTTCGAAAGGCCTCCGAGTCCACCAGTTTATATAGCAGTAGTTGGCAGGCTAGCAGTTCCAACAAGCCGTTGGGCAAGAGGGTTATCCGGCGTCAACAACTTTTTATGCTCGAACATTTGTGCCACAGAAGCCTGCCTTTTGCCACATGAACGCGACGATGGCACGGTGGAAGGTGGAGTGGTGGACAAATGGGAGGAGAGAGGAGAAGGAGAAGAGGCAGGACATAGAGCACCAGGAGTGTGGCTTTGTGAGTTCTGACGGTGTTGCTCCCACTGGGCTCGGTGATGGGAGGCCAGTTGCTGGGCTTACCGCGACTTATGCGTTGACAGCACAGGCAGCAGATGGCAACACTATTGTCAGCAGCGGACACGTTAAAGAAATCCCACACTGCTGAGCCATGTGTCGGCGTCCTGGGAGCGCCAGATGTGACCGTGCATGGTGAATGGCTCGCTCCAGATACATTAGCAGTCTGCTTTTTGCCTCCTGTGCATCTTAAGTTCTGCCTGCTTCTCCTCCTTCTCCTCCCTATCTGCTGCTCTGCCTCTCCCTCTGAACTCCCCTCCTCTTCCTCTCTTGTGGGCACCCACGTGACGTCCATCGAAACGTCATCATCGTCACCTTCACCACCACTGACATTAGAGATCTCGGAGTAGGCAGCAACAGCGGGGACCACCCTCCTTGGGCTGATCTGGGTACTGCCGTCAGACTGCTGGGTGGCCACCATTGATACCTCCTCTTCCTGATCCGATGCCAAGAATGGCTGCGCATCAGTAAGGTCTTGGAATGGATGGGAAAATAATTCCTCTGACTCGAGCGGAGGGGATATGGTGGTGATGGTGGTGATGGTGTCTTTGGGGGTGCACAAAGCAGAGAGTGAAGAGGGTGCAGATAGAGAGGATGAGGAGGGTGCAGAAGCGGAAGGCTGAGTGAGCCACTCAACCAAATCTGGTGCGTCCTTTGACGTAATCGCACCTTCTGCAACTTCCCACTTAGGCTCCAAACTGGTGCACCTGCCCGACCCCTACCACCTTTGCGGAATGGCCTGCCTCTTCCTCTGCCTGTCATTTTCAAAATTACCCTGTGCCTAAGTCCCTAGAGAAGAGCAGTATTTGTGGAAGAAGGTATATGACACCCCTGCCTCAATCACTTCTTTTGGGGGGCAACTGGTATATCACACCAGTAGAAATTATTTGTTCCAATAGCACTTGTCACTCTGTGTAGCTGCGGTAACGCAGAAAAACCACAAACAAATGCTGCACTACTCAAATGCACTATATATAAAGTATATTATTTGTATATAACACCCCTGCTTCAATCAGTTTTTTTGGGGGGGCAACTGGTAAATCACACCAGTAGAAATGATTTATTCCAATAGCGTTTGTCCCTCTATATAGCTGCGGTATCGCAGCAGAACCGCACACAACTGCTGCACAATACAAATGCACTATAATATACTTTCTATGTTAGAAAGTATATTATAAGTATATCACAAACCTCAGTATATCACACCTATTGATAGCACACCTATACTAGTCCTTGAAAGGTCTTTTGTGGCCCTATTAGCTAGCGTTTGGTGTCACTAACAGCCTGTCCCTGCTCCACACAGCAACCTCTCCCTACACTGGCAAAAGACTAAATGTAAAATGGCGGCCAGATCAGGTTTATTTATAAGGTAGGGGGTACGTTCATGTGCTGAAACGTCTCAATTGGCTGTCCTGTACCACCCGATGAATGTATCATGGGTAAAAGTTCTTCACAATGTAAAAGAATATGGCGCCGGCGGACATCGCCATATGTTCACCGTTCGGCGAACCGGGTACAAGCAAAGTTCGCCGCCAAATGACCGTCGGGAGAACTGCAAGGCCATCTCTAGATGGGGCTGTCAGCAGCAATGACTCGGCAGGGAGATCCTGCCCTCCTCTGATGATGCCAGATCAGTCTCCTGACATGGGAGAAGACACAGTGCCAATGTCCCGCTCCACATTTTCCACTGCATATGTCTCCTGTTGGACATGGTGCTGGTGCCAACGAACGCAGGGCATGTGCACTGTTTGCTCTATGGTTAAAACAGCCCTGTTTTAGATGGGAGGTGTAAAGGCAGGAGCCATCACTGAACTGTACAGTCAAGGGCGTAACTAACATAGCGGCAGACCATGCGAGTGCTATGGGGTCCAGGGGAAGAGGGGGCCCAGTTGGGATCATTTCCTCTTCTACTGGGGGGGAAAACTTGGTCAGTGCGTTGAGGTACAAATTAGAGACAACTTTGCAAATAGTCTTGATTCAAAACATTCCTACCGTTTTGTGCATGCAGCTCCTATGCAGTTCTATGCCCCTTTATGGCTAAAAAAAACCCTACTCCAAGCACGTAGCCTAATCCTGCAGTCCTGTGTTGCTCCTCTTCTTGTGCCCCTCTTCTGATTAAGTTGCAGACTGGCAATCATCAAGCATCTTTCATCCCATTTAATTAAAATAAAAACCCCACTGATCTTTCGGCAACGAGCAAATAAAAATGGAGATCATTAGAGAAAGGTGAAGCGCGGCATCTCTGTTATTCTGACCGCACTTTTATTTTAACACGCTTTGACAAGTCATCCGTTTAGTGACACTTCTGCTGGCAGACACTTCTAGTAAGTGTTGTGCACACTCGGGGTGACAGCTGAGAAGAACCGGCGCTGGGTCATCATCTCCCATGGCTTACTGCATCTCGTGGAGCGAGCGATCACTGTGACATCAGTTCTATTTTCAGGAAATATATTCACAGATTCACTTTATAATATCTGTAGGAAATATTAGAGTCATAGAGAGTCAACTGAGGAGAGGAATATAATCTAACCTCATGCGTCTAACCTGTGACTGTGCACTGCATGGTCTCGGGCTCTAAACCCACTGTAAACCTGGGGTACAGCCAGGGCCGGCTCCAGGTTCATGTGGGCCCTTGGGCGATAAATCCCAGTGGGCCCCCATGAGGCATTTTTTTATATTGACATGTCCCCCTGTGGCTCCTACACGGTATAATGACCCCCAGTGGCCCCTATACAGTATAATGACTACTAGTGGCCCTTCACACAGTATAATGAACCCCCTATTCCCCCCCCCCACTGTATAATGACCACCTGTGGCCCTGCATTCAGAATAATAACCCCCAGTCGCCCCCATTTAGAATAATGACCCCCAGTAGCCCCCACACTGGGGGAATACTGTATGGAGGGGGCTCTGGGGGTATTTATACTGAATGGAGGGTCATTGGTGATCATTACTAAATGGGGGACACTGGGGGTCATTATACTATGTAAAGGGCCCTCACAGTATAATGACCCCACAGTGGCCCTCCATTCAGAATAATGACCCCCAGTCGCCCCCACACTGGGGGTTATACTGTATGGAGGGGGCACGAGGGGTTATATTTAATGGGGGCTCTGGTGGTCATTATGCTAAATGGAGGGTCAATGGGGATCATTATACTAAATGGGGGGCACTGGGAGTCATTATACTGTGTAAGGGACCCTCACAGTGTGATGAATGACCCCCCAGTGGCCCCCTCACATACCTATCATTGCAGGGGAGCTGGTGGTCCTGTCATTCACTAACCGCAGCTCCCAGCTCCCCACATGAACCTGGAGCCGGCCCTGAATGACCCCCAGTAGCCCCCACACGGGGGGAATACTGTATGGAGGGGGCTCTGGGGGTCATTATACTGAATAGAGGGTCATTGGTGATCATTATACTAAATGGGGGACACTGGGGGTCATTATACTATGTAAAGGGCCCTCACAGTATAATGACCCCACAGTGACCCTCCATTCAGAATAATGACCCCCAGTCGCCCCCACACTAGGGGTTATACTGTATGGAGGGGGCACGAGGGGTTATTATATTTAATGGGGGATCTGGTGGTCATTATGCTAAATGGAGGGTCAATGGGGATCATTATACTAAATGGGGGGCACTGGGAGTCATTATACTGTGTAAGGGACCCTCACAGTGTGATGAATGACCCCCCAGTGGCCCCCTCACATACCTATCATTGCAGGGGAGCTGGTGGTCCTGTCATTCACTAACCGCAGCTCCCTGCGCTCCTTCTCTCCTCCGGCCCGCTGCAGCAGTGAGCCAGGCCTGGAGGAGAGAAGGAGATGTGCAGTGATGGAGCTAGAACTGACTGGGCCCCACAGCGAAATTTAGTACGCCCCCCTCCCCCCCAATGTGTGTTCACATTACGTTTTTCCTATCGGTTTGATGTATACACATGTGCTGCACTCCACGTTTTTGTATCCTGCAGAGTCAAGTAAAAAATGCAGACGTTAACGTATATGTTTTTTTACCATGGAACTGTATGGTGAACGGACGCCACTGTACGGCATCAGTCTGAGGCATCTGTCAATGCATACATTTTCAGTATGCATTAAATGGATGGCAAAAATGTGATGTGAACCCAGCCCTAGTGTCAGAACAAGCACCAGTACACAGCGGAGCAGCGTGGCGGAGAGGGGAGGACGCCATGTACTGACAGAGCGCTACCTGGTCCTGGTGGTCAGGGGTGAGGACTGTGCTTCCCAAGGATCATTATCTACTGGGAAATACAGGGCACAGTATAATACACTAGAATCTATATAATATACAGATATTAGCCCCACCCCCCGAATAATAATACAATTAGGGGGTCATTTATTATATAGAAATACGTCTATATTAGGTGTATATCTGACACAGATGTGGCGCAAAGGTCCTTAACACCGCAATCTGTATCTTTTCCCGCTCATGCCAGGTCTAAAAAAAGTGGTGTGGGCAGAAAGGGATACAGTTATGGCCATCCAGTTATTGGATACCACCGCCATATAGTGATAACACCGCCATATAGTGATAACACCGCCATATAGTGATAACACCGCCATATAGTGATAACACCGCCATACAAGGATAAAACCACCATACAGTGACCGGATAAAAGGGTATAGGAGGGCACAGTACAGGGAATGACTATGGGCACTGCACAGAGTGTGGTAAGAGGGCACAATGCAGGGTATAAAGGGGCACAGTACAGGGTGGGGGGCACAGTCACATGACCCTGTGATGTTAGAAGGTCCTTATGGTGAATGCGGTTCAGATGCCACCATAATGAGAGGCAGAGGAGTGAGACAGGGGCCCGGGGCCCTGGATGGACAGGAGGGGTGGACACAGCAAGTAGGTTGAAGGGGCTCTGAGGGGGATTCATACAAGTAGTGGCAGGAGGTCTGTGCAGGGCAGCAATAGGAGATAGGAGGGTGGGACAGGAGCTCTGGATACATGAGGGAGGAAAGGAGACAGCAGGGGCTCCATAAGGGTGATATAGGACAGGATATGGGGGGGGGGGGGGGGGGGCAGGTGTCATGGAGGCAATCAGCTTAATAAAACAGTAACACAACTAAATAGAATGAAGCAGCAGTGTCCCCCCCTTTCCTTCTGTCCCACAGAGAAGAGACAGTCACAGTGCAGACTCACAGACTGTCTCCACACTTCTCTGCTCCAGCTCCAGCCGTGCGGTCTCTCTCCAGTCTCCTCAGGCAGCCTGTGTCCTGTGTAGAGGGGGCGTGTCCTGTGTAGAGGGGGCGTGTCCTGAGTCTCTGCAGCTCAGAGGGCCCACCAAAGGGGTACTGCGTATGTGAAATGACAGCAGTGAGAGCTCCCATCTGTATTGATGGAAGTGCTCATAGCAGCTCAGTGGGCCCCCCCAGGAGCATTGGGCCCCGGCACTTGCCCGGGGATGCCGGGTTATGACGCCGGCCCTGGGTACAGCTTAAAGATGCTGAAATCTTGCAGGATTAGGTTGGGAGACAGTCGGAAACCCACAGGAGAAGAGGTGACCATTTCAGTGAGGGCTGTGCAATGAAGGGCCGTTGTGGAGGTCACTGCTAAGGGGGCAGGGTAATGTGGAGGTCACACTTTAAGGATGCGGGGTGCTGTAGGGGGGTCATTGTTAAGGGAGCAGAGCGCTGTGGAGGGTCACTGTTAA
The DNA here is from genome assembly GCF_905171765.1 of Bufo bufo. NCBI lineage: Eukaryota > Metazoa > Chordata > Amphibia > Anura > Bufonidae > Bufo > Bufo bufo. The sequence goes on from NC_053397.1 coordinate 213,723,634, forward strand.
GGGGACGAGCCACTGTGGAGATCACGTTTTAAGGGAGCAGGACACAGTGGGGGGTCACTGTTAAGGGGACGGGGAACTGTGGATATTTTTTAATCACACACATAAACGTTAAATTAAATAGTCAAAATATACCCATGCAAAGTGGGGTCATTCTGCTAGTCTATCTATATCTATCTATCTATCTATCTATCTATCTATCTATCTATCTATCTATCTATCTCCTATCTATCATCTATCTATCTATCTATTATCTATCTATCTATCTATCTATCTATCTATCTATCTATTATCTATCTATCTATCTATCTCCTATCTATCTATCTATCTATCTATCTATCTATCTATCTATCTATCTATCCAGGGGCGCAGCTAGAAATGCATGGGCCCCATAGCAAAAAAATTTCATGGGCCCCCTCCCCCAATCTCCCACCGCCACATATCTATGGGGCCTCCCACCACCCCTTCCAGAGCTCCCACACAAACACCCATCCTAGATCTCCCACCGCCATGAGCATAGAAAAGTCAGAGGAAAAAACAAATAAGCCGCCGCTCCATCCCCATTGACTATAATGGGGACGGGGATGGAGCTTCGGTGCAGCACGGCAGTGTGCGGTGAAAGGCTGGCGGACGAAAAAGTACTGCAAGTCCGACTTTTTCATCCGGTGGCCTCTCACTGCGCAGTGCCGTGCTGGGCCGGAGCTCCGCCCCCATCCCCATTATAGTCAATGGGGACGGAGCAGCGGTCCAGCGAAATAGCGGCAGGACGGATCCGACAGGCTGAACAGCCTGCCGGATCCGTCCTGCCGCAAGTGTAAAAGTACCCTTAGTCTGTCATATAAGGAGGGGGGGGGAAGAAACCCCAGAACTAGAGTGTGCCCCCCAAAAGAAGGAAGGGGCGCCCTCCTTATCACTGCTGGCATCTCTTTTTAACTTCAGATCATCAGACTCTCACTTACTAATTACAGCACACACACCTCTGTAGTGTCCACCATCAGACAGGGGAGGGAAGAAACCCCAGTTGGGGGGCACACTCTAGTTCTGGGGTTTCTTCCCTCCCCTGTCTGATGGTGGACACTACAGGGGTGTGTGCTGTAAATTTGTAATTAGTGAGAGTCTGATGATCTGAATTCTGAAGTTAAAAAGAGCTGCCTGCAGACCTGCAATGATAAGGAGGGCGCGGGGGGCCCCAAGAGAAGGAAGGGGGCAGGGGCACCCACGCCCTCCTTATCATTGCAGGTCTGCAGGCAGCTCTTTTTAACTTCAGAATTCAGATCATCATTATCAACATCATCACGATACTGATCATCATAATCTTCTTAGTACTAAGTTCTCACAATTCTTTTTCACTTAATCACTTACTTTTAGAGGCACACTGGCACAGTCAGAACAGCAACAGCTGTTACAGCAGGCACTGGGCAGCCGCAGGCACAGTCACAGAGGCAGCTCACAGTGGAGTGGACGCCGGAGTGGAGACCACTGACCAGTTGAGGAGGAGGCAGGAGCACCGGCCGGGAGCAGACTGGAGAAGGGTCGGACCGGTCACCGGTCCCACATCGCAGGCAGGCTGAGCTGAGGCACAGGCTGGCAGCAGTGAGACTGACACTCTCAGTCATACTCAGATACTGCTGCGGCGGGAATCTGACTGGCGCCGCGGCGGGAGTTGAGACCACTCCCTCCTAGACTCCAGGACCAGGTAGTACACACCCCGTGACCCCGGCCCGACCCCCTCCACCGCAGCCTATCTCATCTGCTGCCCGGCCCCGTCGTGCCCTTACTGCCCTGCTCTCTCCTAACTCCTTCTCCCCAGCCAGGCCCGGGCCGCGGACTGCCCACGGACGGGCCGGCAAGTGTATGTAAAAAAATAAATAAAAAATCAACAGGCCCGGGCGGGCCCCCAGTGGCGTAGGGCCCCATAGCCACTGCTATGGTTGCTATGGCGATCCCTACGCCACTGTATCTATCTATCTATCTATCTATCTATACATCTATCTATCTATCTATCTATCTATCTATTATCTATCTATCTATCTATCTATCTATCTATCTATCTATCTATCTATCTATCTATCTATCTATCTATCTATCTATCTATCCTGCAACTTAGTACACATATGACAGGGATATTGGAGAAATATAACAATCCCTGATCACTTTTCCTGTCACTTTCTAACAATATATATACAGTCAGGTCCATAAATATTGGGACATCGGCACAATTCTTACATTTTTGGCTCTATTCACCACCACAATGGATTTGAAATGGAACAAACAAGATGTGCTTTACCTGCAGACTGTCAGCTGTAATTTGAGGGTATTTACATCCAAATCAGGTGAACGGTGCAGGAATTACAACAGTTTGCATATGTGCCTCCCACTTGTTAAGGGACCAAAAGTAATGGGACACAATAATAATCATAAATCAAACTTTCACTTTTCAATACTTGGTTGCAAATCCTTTGCAGTCAATTTCAGCCTGAAGTCTGGAACGCATAGACATCACCAGACGCTGGGTTTCATCCCTGGTGATGCTCGGCCAGGCCTCTACTGCAACTGTCTTCAGTTCCTGCTTGTTCTTGGGGCATTTTCCCTTCAGTTTTGTCTTCAGCAAGTGAAATGCAGCTCAATCGGATTCAGGTCAGGAGATTGACTTGGCCATTGCTTAACATTCCACTTCTTTCCCTTAATCTCTTTGGTTGCTTTTGCAGTATGCTTTGGGTCATTGTCCATCTGCACTGTTAGGCGCCGTCCAATGAGTTCTGAAGCATTTGGCTGAATAGGAGCAGATAATATTGCCCGAAACACTTCAGAATTCATCCTGCTGCTTTTGTCGGCAGTCACATCATCAATAAATACAAGAGAACCAGTTCTCTCTTGGGTCAGGTGTATGTGGGAAATGAACAGAGGGCGCACTGCCCATGCGCAGCCGCCCTCCAATCATTTTTTATGGGGCCGCCGAAAATAGCAGAGCGCTGGCCTGGCTATTCCCGTCTGCCCCATAGAAATGAATGGGAGCAGGGGCCCCACGTGCGCGATGCGCTCCCATTCAGTTCTATGGGAGCAGCGTAGAGCAGCGCTTGGTGGTGGACGGACCCCCTGAAATCCGGGATCCTCCAACCACAGCTCTCCCCACGCCGTTCTCGTTGTAGGTGTGGGGGACCTGCACCTATCAGACACCTATCTCTCCCCGCACCTATCAGACAATGCGGGCATATCCTAGCGATATACCCCCATTGTCTGAGATGGGAATACCCCTTTAAACTATTAGGCCTGTTGCACATTCGCGATAAACAGATCCAGCAGGCTGTTCCTGCCAGGAACACCCTGCCGGATCCGTCAACACCTTGCGTTACCATGCTCTGTCGAGATACGTACTGTCAGGCCCCATTCACTATAATGGGAACTGACAGAGATTTGGACGCTACCCGGCATATTTGCCAGGTTGCGTCTGGGTCTCCGCCAGTCCCCATTATAGTGAATAGGGTTAAATGGTATGTATCTCGGCAGCGCACAGTAGCACTCGGTATTCACTGATCCGGCAGGCTGTTCCCAGCCAGAACAGCCTGCTGGATCTATTTACCGCAAATGTGAGACAGACCTTAGACAGTCAGGCTATAGGTGCTCCAGATTTTAAAAAAAAACTGTGTCATGCTCCGCCCCTCAGACAGTAGAAATGAGACATTGTATCAGGTCTGCCCACAATGGTCCTTTGTTACTTTGACATAAACTAGTTGTTTCCCTCGTACATAGTGTGAATTGTACAGGTCTTTGCTCTTTAAAGCAGTGTCGGACTGGAGTATCTAGGGACCACCAGTACAATTTATTCTGGGGGCCCACTGTAAAGCTACGTGCAAATATTGCATGCCCACACAGTGGCAGCAGCAAGATGCTACAAGATGATTGATTATGATTGATTATGGGGTCCCTTCATTTAATAAACTGGGTAGTTTGTTAAAGGGGTACTCCACGCTTTTACTATTGATGACCTATTCTTAGGATAGGCCATCAATATCAGATTGGCGGGGGTCCGACACCCAGCACCCCACTCAGCTGTATGAAGAGAAGGCGCGCGCAGTGTGTACATGCTGTCTCCCGTCTCTTTTACTGTCTATAGCAAAGCAGCGGTGAGCAGGAAGAGAGACGGGACACTGCGCATGCTTTCGCTTCAATCAGCTGATCGGCGGAGGTGCTGTCACCGCCAGTTCTGTGAGAAGGTCTTTTAGACGTTCTTCTCTACCTCTTGCATGACGTTCTTTGTTTTGGTTTCACTTTGTCATCTCCTTTCCTTCTCCCAGCTGTCACCTATTTGCACTAATTGTCTCCCTTTATATTCCTTCCCATACTGCCTCACTTTGTGGTTTATACTTCTTCCTGGATGATTTTTTCACTGCTGGAGACTACTGCTGATTCCTCAGATAAGTCTTTTTCCTTTATTTGTGTTTCCTTGCTGGCTTGATTCTAGGTGACCCTGACGTATTAAGTGCAGGGAGCCGGTGGTCGTGTCCCCTCACTATTATATGGTTTTCAGGTGTCACACAGTATTAGGTACGTGGGCATGCAATCGTCTACCATAAAGACCTTTGCATGGGCATAGCAGTCAGGGAGAGCTCTAGGGGTTTTATAGGGCTCACACATATGCTCCTTAGTTTGGGATCAAGCCAGTCGGATGTTTATTTATAAGTTCCAGCTTTCTGCAACACCATCTGTGACAGGTGCTTGGGGTCGGACAACCGCCGATCTGATATTGATGAACTATCCTGAGGATAGGTCATTAATATAAAAAGTCCGGAGAACCCCTTTAATTGAGGAGCACCACCTATAAAATCCCAATGTATAAAGACTACATCCCCCAAATTGTAAATTCAACTGTGAATGGTCCTTTTCCCGTGTATTTCATGAGCTCCACTTCACTGGTCATCGCTACATTGTATATGTCTCCCTTTTTATTTGCATATTTTAGCATAACAATGTATCCGTTTGGTTTGCCTCTTCCGTTCCTCGTGACCACAATGTTCCCAACATGCAATGAGCTACATTTGCAGACTATTTAGGATTTAATAGAAAAACACAAGATGAAACTCTCATTCAGGACATTGAAACTTCCACCGGGCCAGCTCTTCCAACCAAAATTCATTATTCATTCAGCTAAAACATATAAAAATGTAAATGACCGGCGCGCACTTCAGATGTAGCACCGCTGTGTGGGGCCCGTATTAAAAATGCAATGAGTTTAGCAGACACTGAAGATATGGAAAATTCCCATATTTAAACCAAAGTGCTAAGCGTCGAGCGGTAAAGCATTTAAACATTTGACTTCAAGGTCAAGCGATGCATGTGAGAAGTGAGCGAAGAAATGAGGTAGAACATCCCGCTGCTGTGCATCTTATGGGGAAGGGGTGCAGAAACATAAATAGGGGGTAAAACCAGGGTGAATGTCTATCTGTTAACACCACATGTTTTTTAGGTCTTTGATTATGATCTTTAGGCCTCATGAACACGACCGTTGTTGTGTTCCGTGTCCGTTGTTCCGTTTTCCGTGATTTTCTGCGGGCCGATTGACTTTAAATGGATCCGTTGAAAACCCGGAAAATGCACCGTTTGTCATCCGCGTCCGTGATCCGTTTTTCCAGTCCGTCAAAAAAATAAGACCTGTCCTATTTTTTTCACGGACAACGGTTCGCGGACCCATTCAAGTCAATGAGTCTGTGAAAAAACACGGAGGCATACAAGATTGTCATCCGCGTCCGTGATCCGTGTCCGTTTTTTTTCCTATCATTTTCTAAGGCAAACTTGACTTAGATTTTTTTTTCACTTTTCATGTCTGGTGATCCTCCAAAAATCAAGGAAGACACACGGAAACAAAAACGGAAACGGATAACGGAACAACGGAACCCCGTTTTGCGGACCGTGAAAAAATACTGTCGTGTGCATGAGGCCTTATAGGGATCAGGGCCCTGTTTTTTTGCTACAGAGCTCAAGTTCCCCTGCATAGTCATAGAATAAATTGATAAAGTTTCCCACAGTCACCACTAGAGGGAGCTTCAGGAGCTTAGTCCATACAGATTTATTAAGCAGTAAACTCATACGCTCCCCCTGGTGGCAGCTACAGGAAACCAGTGTGTGTATATATATATATATATATATATATATATATATACACTGCTCAAAAAAATAAAGGGAACACAAAAATAACACATCCTAGATCCGAATTAATTAAATATTCTTCTGAAATACTTTGTTCATTACATAGTTGAATGTGCTGACAACAAAATCACACAAAAATTAAAAATGGAAATCAAATTTTTCAACCCATGGAGGTCTGGATTTGGAGTCACACTCAAAATTAAAGTGGAAAAACACACTACAGGCTGATCCAACTTTGATGTAATGTCCTTAAAACAAGTCAAAATGAGGCTCAGTAGTGTGTGTGGCCTCCACGTGCCTGTATGACCTCCCTACAACGCTTGTGCATGCTCCTGATGAGGTGGCGGACGGTCTTCTGAGGGATCTCCTCCCAGACCTGGACTAAAGCATCTGCCAACTCCTGGACAGTCTGTGGTGCAACGTGACGTTGGTGGATAGAGCGAGACATGATGTCCCAGATGTGCTCAATTGGATTCAGGTCTGGGGAACGGGCGGGCCAGTCCATAGCATCAATGCCTTCGTCTTGCAGGAACTGCAGACACACTTCAGCCACATGAAATCTAGCATTGTCTTGCATTAGGAGGAACCCAGGGCCAACCGCACCAGCATATGGTCTCACAAGGGGTCTGAGGATCTCATCTCTGTACCTAATGGCAGTCAGGCTACCTCTGGCGAGCACATGGAGGGCTGTGCGGCCCTCCAAAGAAATGCCACCCCACACCATTACTGACCCAATGCCAAACCGGTCATGCTGGAGGATGTTGCAGGCAGCAGAACATTCTCCACGGCGTCTCCAGACTCTGTCACGTCTGTCACATGTGCTCAGTGTGAACCTGCTTTCATCTGTGAAGAGCACAGGGCGCCAGTGGCGAATTTGCCAATCTTGGTGTTCTCTGGCAAATGCCAAACGTCCTGCACGGTGTTGGGCTGTAAGCACAACCCCCACCTGTGGATGTCGGGCCCTCATATCACCCTCATGGAGTCTGTTTCTGAACGTTTGAGCAGACACATGCACATTTGTGGCCTGCTGGATTTCATTTTGCAGGGCTCTGGCAGTGCTCCTCCTGTTCCTCCTTGCACAAAGGCGGAGGTAGCGGTCCTGCTGCTGGGTTGTTGCCCTCCTACGGCCTCCTCCACGTCTCCTTGTGTACTGGCCTGTCTCCTGGTAGCGCCTCCATGCTCTGGACACTACGCTGACAGACACAGCAAACCTTCTTGCCACAGCTCGCATTGATGTGCCATCCTGGATAAGCTGCACTACCTGAGCCACTTGTGTGGGTTGTAGACTCCGTCTCATGCTACCACTAGAGTGAAAGCACCGCCAGCATTCAAAAGTGACCAAAACATCAGCCAGGAAGCATAGGAACTGAGAAGTGGTCTGTGGTCACCACCTGCAGAACCACTCCTTTATTGGGGGTGTTTTGCTAATTGCCTATAATTTCCACCTGTTGTCTATCCCATTTGCACAACAGCATGTGAAATTGATTGTCACTTAGTGTTGCTTCCTAAGTGGACAGTTTGATTTCACTGAAGTGTGATTGACTTGGAGTTACATTGTGTTGTTTAAGTGTTCCCTTTATTTTTTTGAGCAGTGTATATATATATAATATTTTTTTTTTTATCTATGGGGGATATTTAGCTGAATAAGAATTTGTAAAGTCATTTATTTTCTTGATTTTGAGTTGTCATAATTTGCAGCAATCAACCAACATTATTTGATTATTAATTTTAGAATACACCTTTATAAGAATCAGGGCCCTGTTTTTTTCTGATACAGAGCTTAAAATCCCCAGCATAGAATAAATAGATAAAATTCTGGCTTCCTGCAGTCACCATTAGAGGGAGCTTTAGGAGCCTAGACTATACAGATTTAGGCAGTAAGCTCAAACTCCCCCTGGTGGCAGCTACAGGAAGCAAAAAAATATATATTTTTTTTAAATCTATGGGGGAATTTATCATGTGGAGAATTTGTAAAGTCATTTTTTCTTTATTTTGAGTTGTAATTTGTGGCAAATTTGCATATTGTTTGATAAATTTAGTGCATCTTTAAAAATGACACTTTGACTTTTGATGTCATCAAATACATTTTTATGTCATAACCCGCCACACACACTAGGATGAGACTATATTTTTTTTGCAATTTTTAGATAAAATCAGAGTTGATAAATCTGGAGTATTTTTACTTGCCTAATTAACCATGTCCATGTTCCCATGCACTTATAAACTTGGGGACAGTGGCGTATAATCATAAAAAGTCACAAATAGTTGTGCAAAAAATTTTTTACACCAGAAATCTTCAGAAATTCCTCCATGTTTATGAGGACAATTTGAAACTCTAAGGCTCAATTCACACCTGAGCGTTTTACAGCGCGTTCCTACGCGCTGTAAAACGCTCAACAAGGAGAAACCAATGCTTCCCTATGGGAATGGTTCTCACCTGGGCGTTTTACAGCGCGTACGATCGCGCTGTAAAACGCCCGACGCTCACACAAGTTCGGTAGCGGTTTTTTGGGCGCTTGTCGCGCGTTCCCGTACATAGACTTTCGGGAACGCGCGACACTGTGTGCACACTTGTCTCTGTATGCGCGCTTGTAAACGCCCGTACAATCGCGCATACAGAGCGCTCGTTTCAGAACGCTCAGGTGTGAATTGAGCCTAAGGCCTCTTTCAGACGGGCGTTGCGGGAAAATGTGTGGGTGCGTTGCGGGAACACTTGCGATTTTTCCGCGCGAGTGCAAAACATTGTAATGCGTTTTGCACTCGCGTGAGAAAAATCGCGCATGTTGGGATCGGTGTTCTGTAGATTGTATTATTTCCCCTTATAACATGGTTATAAGGGAAAATAATAGCATTCTGAATACAGAATGCATAGTAAACTAGCTCTGGAGGGGTTAAAAAAAAAATATATATTTAACTCACCTTAGTCCACTTGATCGCGTAGCCCGGCATCTGCTTCTGTCTCCTTTGCTGAACAGGACCTGTGGTGAGCATTCATTGCAGGAACAGGGCCTGTGGTGACGTCACTTCGGTCATCACATGATCCATCACCATGGTAAAAGATCATGTGATGACCGGAGTGACGTCACCAAAGGTCCTTTACCTGTAATTAATGCTCACCACAGGTCCTGTTCAGCAAAGGAGACAGAAGCAGATGCCGGGCTACGCGATCAAGTGGACTAAGGTGAGTTAAATATATATATTTTTTAACCCCTCCAGCGCTAGTTTACTATGCATTCTGTATTCAGAATGCTATTATTTTCCCTTATAACCATGTTATAAGGGAACGTAATAATGATCGGGTCCATCCCGATCGTCTCCTAGCAACCGTGCGTGAAAATCGCACCGCATTCGCACTTGCTTGCGGATGCTTGCGATTTTCACGCAACCCCATTCACTTCTATGGGGCCTGCGTTGCGTGAAAAACGCAGAATATAGAGCATGCTGCGATTTTCACGCAACGCACAAGTGATGCGTGAAAATCAGCCCCATAGAAGTGAATGGGTCGGGATTCAGTGCGGGTGCAATGCGTTCAACTCACGCATCACATCCGCGCGGAATACTCGCCACTATTAATTCAGAATGCAGCTTTGGATGTGATTGGAGTCAAAACTAGAAATTTGTATTTAGCATCAAGTTAGGCCTCATGCACACGACTGTTGTTTGGGTCCGCATCCGAGCCGCCGTTTTGGCGGCTCGGATGCGGACCCATTCATTTCAATTGGGCCGCAAAAGATGCGGACAGCACTCCGTGTGCTGTCCGCATCCGTGGCTCCGTTCCGCTGCCCTGCTAAAAAAATATAACACGTCCTATTCTTGTCCGCGCTTTGCGGACAAGAATAGGCATTTATATTGCCGGCGCCCGTTCCGTTCCGCAAATTGCGGAAGGCAAAACGGGCGCCTGCTGTTTTTTGCGGACCGCAAAAAACGGCACAGTCGTGTGCATGAGGCCTTAGTGGATGATGAATCCTCCTTGATAAGAATCTGGGGTGAAATTAGTTGAATTGTGCAGTTTTGTACATTGTGTGAATTATTTTTTTTTTCTGTATACTTGTAGCAGATTTGTATCTTTGTTAAGTTGTCACATGATTCATGGGATGAGCAAGAAATCACCGCTAAATTGCAGGCTTCGGTTTTACGCCATAAACTCCAATTATGAAGACCAATTAGGAGATGGTAGCGCTTACAGTATCTGTAGAGTCGCCCCGAATATCGTGGCTCGCTCTACTTGATTATGAGAATGACCTTCTCCATTGCTGGAATTAGCGGCAGCATCACATGGGGAGCGATTCATTACTTTTTACCTGCGCTGCAACGATTCCTTAATATAACGTTACAGAGAAGGTGGGAAAGGTTAAATCATTTTAGAAAATGATCAGTTTAAAGGATTAACCCATTGTAGTTTAGTCTTTTATTCTGCATACTTTACCTTCTACCATAGAGGCTAATAAAACAGCGCCCCCGGTGGTCGTGTTTAATAAACACTGGAGAGAATTGAAATGAAAAGACTTTAGAGCCATGATGTTTGCTCATAGAGTCAACCCTGAGGAAATGGAACTACAAAGCCCATAATACCCTACTTCACCTAGACATGTGATGGCTAACCTCCGGCACGCCTGCTGTGGTAAAACTACAACTCCCAAGATGCACACTTGCTTGGCTGTTCTCAGAACTCCACAGAAATGAAGGGAGCATGCTGGGAGTAGTAGTTTCCCCACAGCTGGAGTGCCGGAGGTTAACCATCTCTGTTAGGCCTCATGCGCACGAACGTTTTTTTTCTCGTTTACGTACCATTCATTTCAATAGATCCGCAAAAAAGACTGAAGGTACTCCGTATGCCTTCCGTTTCCGTATTTCCGTTTTTCAGTTCCGTTCAAAGATAGAACATGTCCTATTATTGTCCGCATAACGGACAAGGATTGTACTGTTCTATCAGGGGACAGCTGTTTCATTCTGTAAAAAACGGAATGCACACGGACGTCATCCGTATTTTTTCAGATCCGTTTTTTGCAGACCGCAAAATACTGAAAAAGCCATACGGTCGTGTGCAAGAGGCCTTAGACCCAGAGTTACACCGATTAACCATAGCATTAAAACCACCTGCCTGACGCAGCCCCATACATAGCGCTCTGCGATGTCCTGTGTGATCTGACATAGCCAGTAGTAACTCTTCTGCAATTTGCTCTGGATCACACTACATGGGCTAGCCTTCAAATCCCATGCATATCAATGAGCATTCGCTGTCCATGACCTTCTCACAAGTTCAATGTTGTCCTTTCTTGGACCACTTTTGGTAGGTATTAACCACTGCATACCAGGAACACCGCACAAGACCTGCTATTTTGGAGACCCAGTCGTCTAGATATCACAATTTGCCTTTTGTCACAGTCACTCACATCCTAACACTTGCCGATTTCTCCTGCTTCCAAGAAATCAACTTTAAGCACTGACTGTTCAATGGCTGCCTAATATCTCCCACCCCTGAAGGGTGCCACTGTCATGGGTCATGTGGACCTCTTTGCTGAAGAAGAAGGAAGAACAGAAATCCACAGCAAAGCAGCAGCAGTGGATCGGTGTAGTATTACTATTTTTTATATTTTATAGCATTCTAAGCTCTTTTTGAATTTAGGCAGTGCAACCCCTTCAATGCTCTGAATGATCGGGGTAAGGCCTCTTTCACACGTTGCGGGAAAAGGTGCGGGTGCGTTGCGGGAACATGCGCGATTTTTCCACGCGAGTGCAAAACATTGTAATGCGTTTTGCACTCACGTGAGAAAAATCGCGCATGTTTGGTACCCAAACCCGAACTTCTTCACAGAAGTTCGGGCTTAGGATCGGTGTTCTGTAGATTGTATTATTTTCCCTTATAACATGGTTATAAGGGAAAATAATAGCATTCTGAATACAGACTGCATAGTACAATAGCGCTGGAGGGGTTAAAAAAAATAAAAAATAATTAAACTCACCTTAATCCACTTGATCGCGCAGCCCGGCTTCTCTTCTGTCTCCTTCTTTGCTGATTGCAGGAAAAGGACCTGTGGTGACGTCACTCCGGTCATCACATGGTACATCACATGATCCATCACCATGGTAAAAGATCATGTGACGGATCATGTGATGACTGGAGTGACGTCACCACAGGTCCTTTTCCTGCAATCAGCAAAGAAGGAGACAGAGCAAGTGGATTCAGGTGAGTTTAATTATTATATATTTTTTTTTAACCCCTCCAGCGCTATTGTACTATGCATTCTGTATTCAGAATGCTATTATTTTCCCTTATAACCATGTTATAAGGGAAAATAATAATGATCGGGTCCCCATCCCGATCGTCTCCTAGCAACCGTGCGTGAAAATCGCACCGCATCTGCACTTGCTTGCGGATGCTTGCGATTTTCACACAACCCCATTAATTTCTATGGGGCTTGCGTTACGTGAAAAACGCACAAAGAGGAGCATGCTGCGATTTTCACGCAACGCACAAGTGATGCGTGAAAATCACTGCTCGTGTGCACAGCTCCATAGAAGTGAATGGGTCCGGATTCAGTGCGGGTGCAATGCGTTCAACTCACGCATCGCACCCGCGCGGAATACTCGCCCGTGTGAAAGGGGCCTAAATGATCATATTCTGGCCACCTGCAGCCACTACTAGGCGTGAAGTAATGAAGAAAATAAAAAAATGATGTTCATATATATGATCACTCGCATAAATCAAGAAAAGGAGGAAGTGAATAGTGATCTGGACTATTTAAGACGTAACTTTTACTTTTTATACATTAAAAGATATATCCCTCAATGTTAATGAAAGATCAATGTGAATACAATTTTCCACGATCCCGCACACAAGGGACTCCTTGGAAACAGAAACAACCGTGTCCACACTTATACATTCAGTGTAAGACACTAAAAGGTAACAAGAGCCGATATGCACTAGCACCTTAGGTGCACAATATGAACTTCAATACTGGCTGTATACGGTATCTTTGCCGTTAGCTCCACCTACTGGTGGCAGATGGTAGACTGTAAAGACCAGGTAAGTGGGTGAAGGGGGTCCAAACCTGAGTGTCTTCCAACTCCCAGTAGTATGGTTGATGATAATATAGTATACCCCTCTCTACCGCTGGGACAGGAAGTGCAAATCCAGCATTTCTAAAAATAATACCTGCATTGTATAATAATCCATTTAAAAAACAATATATATATATATTTTGAACCACAAGGCTTTCATCAATGATTCAGAAAGACTCAAGGAAGGCAACCCTTTTAAACACAGTAGATGGTAACCAGTGGCACTCAATGTCAGGCAGCAGTCACAAAGCCAACAAAATTTTTGCGTGCATAAATCGAACAATAAATCCCAGGGACATTTATTGGAGGTCTGTTTCTCAATATATCATGTACAGTATATCCTTTACATACACTCACCTAAAGAATTATTAGTGCCACCATACTAATACGGTGTTGGACCCCTTTTGCCTTCAGAACTGCCTTAATTCTACGTGGCATTGATTCAACAAGGTGCTGATAGCATTCTTTAGAAATGTTGGCCCATATTGATAGGAGAGCATCTTGCAGTTGATGGAGATTTGAGGGATGCACATCCAGGGCACGAAGCTCCCGTTCCACCACATCCCAAAGATGCTCTATTGGGTTGAGATCTGGTGACTGTGGGGCCATTTTAGTACAGTGAACTCATTGTCATGTTCAAGAAACCAATGTGAAATGATTCGAGCTTTGTGACATGGTGCATTATCCTGCTGGAAGTAGCCATCAGAGGATGGATACATGTTCTCATTCTGTTTACGCCAAATTCGGACTCTACCATTTGAATGTCTCAACAGAACTCGAGACTCATCAGACCAGGCAACATTTTTCCAGTCTTCAACAGTCCAATTTTGGTGAGCTTGTGCAAATTGTAGCCTCTTTTTCCTATTTGTAGTGGAGATGAGTGGTACCCGGTGGGGTCTTCTGCTGTTGTAGCCCATCCGCCTCAAGGTTGTGCGTGTTGTGGCTTCACAAATGCTTTGCTGCAGACCTCGGTTGTAACGAGTGGTTATTTCCGTCAACGTTGCTCTTCTATCAGCTTGAATCAGTCGGCCCATTCTCCTCTGACCTCTAGCATCCACAAGGCATTTCCACCCACAGGACGGCCGCATACTGGATGTTTTTCCTTTTTCACACCATTCTTTGTAAACCCTAGAAATGGTTGTGCGTGAAAATCCCAGTAACTGAGCAGATTGTGAAATACTCAGACCGGCCCGTCTGGCACCAACAACCATGCCACGCTCAAAATTGCTTAAATCACCTTTCTTTCCCATTCTGACATTCAGTTTGGAGTTCAGGAGATTGTCTTGACCAGGACCACCCCCCTAAATGCATTGAAGCAACTGCCATGTGATTGGTTGACTAGATAATTGCATTCATGAGAAATAGAACAGGTGTTCCTAATAATTCTTTAGGTGAGTGTATATCCGTACATTACACAATTTTGCGCATGAACCATACAACAGACCAGAAGAGGAAATCCGTTTCTTGTGGGGGAAAAAAGCATTGGCAATCATGCAGGAAGGAAGTCTTTACTGTAAGAGCAGTGAAACTGTTGTAGGATAATTACCTTCCCTTGTTGAAGTGAAAGTCCTCCCCTCCCCCACCTCATGAAGAATATAGCTTGTTGTGGCCTGGGGGTAATTGATTTTGACATTAGATAGCTACACCTTGTCCTGATTGCTGCCTTTGGAGCACCCTTTTATGAAGGTGTAAGACCCCTTTAAAGCAACTAGATCTGTCACTGTGATCATAGAAGATTAGAAATTGTAAAATGTAAGGCGTTTTCTCATGCCAGCGTTTCTCCTGTCGATCTCTCATTGGAAAGTTGATCAAGGCCAAAAACTCTATTGAGGTGAAGCCTCGAGAAAGAACAGGAAGCCTCCAACAAATGCCATCATATAATGCAAACATAAAAGCTCACAATGGAGAGAGATGTTTACAAGAAGGAAATTGTCACGCTTCAGTGTGGGAGGGAAACACCACACCGAGCATAGGAGGGAAGGGGGGAACAGGAAAGGAAGATGGACACCTCCTAGTGAAAACCCTAACCCAAATCCTGACTGACTGCCAGTATGAACAGACCCCAAAGGTAGGCGACTTCATACGCAGGAATACCTAGAGTCCTATCAAGCCCTATAGGACCCTGGTACTAATGGCAGGGACGAGACTACCTGTTCCTCCAAAAGGAAGGACGAACAGGAGTCTCCTTCAGGCCTAATACAAACAATAGGGAAATGCAACACACAGAACCCAAATAAAATACAAAAGGGAAAGGAAAGACTTAACTTCAAAGGAGCAATGGAAGCACCAGGAACTCAGCCGAGATCCACCCACAATCTATCCAAAGGTCCAAACAGAAGCTATAAACCGCACATCATTGTGGGAGAAGCAACTATAAATAGAGAACGTTAAATGACCCTAATAGCCACACCTGGGGAAAGAAGGTGCGGCGAGCACCAGAAACAACACAGACGTCATTTGATCCAAACGGAGAACATGTCAGATCAAACCACGTGTTGCCAGTCTCACCGATCTCCTGCCACCTGTCGTGGGAATGTCCGTGACAAAAACATCTAGAACAAAGGAAGAGAACATCAGCCACGAGACGACGGTAATTAGTGTGTCGGGAAGCCCTCAGGTTAGAGCCCCGCTGTGCTCTGAATGTCTGTTAGTACAGTAGTACAGTAGATTCTGCAGGGCGCCCGCTGTGGATCTGACGCGTTATATGTTACAAATATGTTTACTTTACACTTCAGCTGATACTTTGTTTCTTTGCTATTATACTCACTAAGCATCTCATTGCAAAGCTAGGGGCAGCCCTTCCGACCGTCTTAAAAAGGGGGATCCTAAATGGGGTTTCAGTCTCCTATCATGTCCAGATGCCCTAAGGATATGGGCAGGGACTGAGCCCCAGATGTTTTGTCCACGGCCCCAAATGTTATGGGCGCGGCCGCAGGTTTTACAACTGTATCGCTGTTCTAAGTGCAGGTGGTCACCAAGCAACTGCCTGCGCCGGATCTCAGGCTGCTGATGATGTCATCACGTACGTCTACACCAAGACGCAGGAGGCATGGTGACTTCAACGCGCCGCCTAAAACCAGAAGCCGCTAAGTCGGGCTTTGGGCGGTGGGAAGTCAGGTGAGTATTTTTTTTTCTTTTCATTACTTGGAGGGAGATTAGGCATTACATTAACTGGGAATTGGCGTGGTATTAAAAAGCAGGAAGTTCTCAACTCCATATGCAGTGGTGCATCTATACTGGGGGGGGGGGGGCAGATCCTGCACTTGTGGTCCGCTGCTAATGGCAATCCCAAGCAAAAATGCATACAATGGAGGATGCCTGCAGTGGACTACAAGTATCACAATGGACATCCTACACAGGATAGCAAATGTGTGGATGTGATAAACAGTAAAAAAAATATAACAAAAACATAGACAAGTGCACTCTGCGGTCTTACTAAGCCCTCAAACTGGTGTTAAAATTGAGAGATTGAGGACATGTCTGAGCCCGAGCACTGCGCCAAGGTTTCTCAAGTAGCTCGGGACCTAACGCTAAACCTACCTGGGCCGTGTGGGCAATACCAGGAGCCAGTGGGCGAATTACAGGAGCGCAAGGTTGGTTTAGCGTTAGGTCCCGAGCTACTTGAGAAACCTTGGCGCAGTGCTCGGGCTCAGACATGTCCTCATGTAGGACATGTTGGCTAATCTCTCAATTTTAACACCAGTTTGAGGGCTTAGTAAGACCACAGAGTGCACCTGTCTATGTTTTTGTTATATTTTTATTACATTGTTGAGGAAGGGTTGAGATATGTGCATATGTATATATGTATATATGCATGTGACGCGCATGTATGATATATACACTCACCTAAAGAATTATTAGGAACACCATACTAATACGGTGTTGGACCCCCTTTTTCCTTCAGTACTGCCTTAATTCTACGTGGCATTGATTCCACAAGGTGCTGATAGCATTCTTTAGAAATGTTGGCCCATATTGATAGGAGAGCATCTTGCAGTTGATGGAGATTTGAGGGATGCACATCCAGGGCACGAAGCTCCCGTTCCACCACATCCCAGAGATGCTCTATTGGGTTGAGATCTGGTGACTGTGGGGGCCATTTTAGTACAGTGAACTCATTGTCATGTTCAAGAAACCAATGTGAAATGATTGGAGCTTTGTGACATGGTGCATTATCCTGCTGGAAGTAGCCATCAGAGGATGGATACATGTTCTCATTCTGTTTACGCCAAATTCGGACTCTACCATTTGAATGTCTCAACAGAAATCGAGACTCATCAGACCAGGCAACATTTTTCCAGTCTTCAACAGTCCAAATTTGGTGACCTTAACATGTATAGCTTGGAAGAAAGACGAGACAGAGGGGATATGATAGAAACTTTTAAATACATAAAGGGAATCAACTCGGTAAAAGAGGAGAGAATATTTAAAAGAAGAAAAACTGCTACAAGAGGACATAGTTTTAAATTAGAGGGGCAAAGGTTTAAAAGTAATATAAGGAAGTATTACTTTACTGAGAGAGTAGTGGATACATGGAATAGCCTTCCTGCAGAAGTGGTAGCTGCAAATACAGTGGAGGAGTTTAAGCATGCATGGGATAGGCATAAGGCCATCCTTCATATAAGATAGGGCCAGGGGCTATCCATAGTACTCAGTATATTGGGAAGACTAGATGGGCCGAATGGTTCTTATCTGCCGACACATTCTATGTTTCTATGTATGTTTCTATGAATCGGAGTCCTTTGTCCGCTGCTGGAGATAATTCTGCATAATAGAAGGAGGGGAGAAACCTCCCCTCCTTCCATTATGCGCATTCCGGCAGCGCGATTACCATCGCGCTGCCCAGAATGCAAAGTGCTAAAGGCAGAAGATCAAAGGCTTCTCCCGCCTGTTAGCAAGTGGCGCGGCCCCGATGCGCTCCTTCGGGGACACGCGAGCTGGCGCAGTGATGTCATCTTACTGCGCCGGCCCACGTGTCCCTGATGGTGGCGCGCGCCACAGTGTGGGCGGTGCGGGCCGCCGGACATAAATATCCGGCAGCCCCTGCACTGGGGAGAGGGAGCCAGCAGCCTGCCACGAGAATCATCCCCTGCAAAACTAGCCTAAAAAGCGAGAATCATCCCCTGCAAAACGAGCATAAGAAGCGGGAATCAACCCCTGGACGACGAGCTTTTAACCCCTGGAGGGCTGAGTATCCACTACCCCACCAACGCTTTCCATTAACCCCTGCCTTGCCATCACACCATTCCCTACTCCTACAGTATATCCCCTATCCCTGCTGTCCTGACAATACCCTACAATTAACCCCTATCCCTTATAAACACCTATAACCCCTGGAGGGCTGAGTATCCACTACCCCACCAACGCTTTCCATTTACCCCTGCCTTGTCATCCCACCATTCCCTGCTCCCATGCCCCCTATCCCTGCTGTCCTGACAATACCCCACCATTAGCCCCTATCCCTGATAAACCCCTATAACCCCTGCTCGGTCCCACCATTAACCCCTACAATATCACCCCCTATCCCACCAACGATTACCCTTATCCCCCCAGTGTTTCCCAACCAGTGTGCCTTCAGCCTTTGGCTGTCCGGGCATGCTGGGAGTTGTAGTTTTGCAACAGCTGGAGGCACACTGGTTGGGAAACACTGCCCTATCCCATCAATACCGTTACAATCCCTATCCACTGCTATTGTGGTATTTAACCCTTCATTTCCCTGTAGGGATAGTTTTTAGTCCTGGTTGGGTGGGCTGCTAATGTGTGTGTGTACTGTATAGTTAGTTTGTGGGTGGAACTTGGGATTGAATAGTGTATTTAGTGCTGTATTTATGGTACTGTATTTTGTGTATTGTGTACTGTAGGTTGATAATAAATATAGTGTATTATTTGTATTATACCTACTGTGTAACGTGTGGTTATTGGCGGTAGCTAGCTCAGTTAGGCGCTTGCAGCTAGTTTAGCGGGTAGTGTGAAGCAAAGGAAGAGTGTTAATAATATTAATATAACGGTATAAATAGGCGGAGTCATCGGTAATTCTACCTCTTGAATTTCTGGGTGGATTTGTTCTCCCAGCCTTTGAGTATACAGCATTGGGAGGCTGCTCCACGTGTTCACCGAATGAAACTTTTTTGATTAAATAATGTAAAAAAAAAAAGCGAATAAAGGTCAATTGTTGCATTCTAACATCCCAGGTCTTTGCATTGCATTGCTTTATGATTTGTAATTGACAATATTTTTCTTCGTTCGGATCTTTTTTTCTTTAATGTTACCAAATGAGAATCTTTCTAAGACGACCGCCGCGGTAAATGTCAGGAGCTCAGAAAGTAAATTACAACGCAAACACATTTGATATTTTCATGAAATGAAAGCAGAACATATTTATTCTTAAAATACTGAGTTTTGTTTGAAACAAGCAGAAAGCTCCTATTGTGACCTTTAAGATATTCCTAACAGTGACGAATTTGGTCATTACTGATAACCTTTCATCAGAAACCACCACGGCGAGCGTCAAGCCCTCCGGATTAGAATATTCAGCAGGAGAGCTTCATAGCTACATGTTAATCTTCACATGAAAGAGGATGGCGTGCTGCAGTGGAGCATTCAGGTAGTATACGGGTGCACCTACAGCCATAACATTAAAACCTCAAACCGTCTAATATTCTGCACCCTGGAGTTACGGGGACCAAAAATACAGTATGAGGCAAAGCACAGTGTGTTCATTCTATCATAACCAGCAAAATTCCCTAGATAGATAGATAGAATATAGATATATAGATAGAATATACAGGGTGGGCCATTTATATGGATACACCTTAATAAAATGGGAATGGTTGGTGATATTAACTTCCTGTATGTGGCACATTAGTATATGTGAGGGTCATGTGACACATCAAACTTATTGGGTTGCATTGGGGTTGCATTGACAAGAGGGTTGCATTGACAATCCAACACAATGGGCAGCACATTGAACACATTTTATAAGTGGTCAGAAACTTGTAAATAACTCATGAAAGAATAAAGTTACGTTAAAACCAAGCACACCATTGTTTTTCTTGTGAAATTCCCAATAAGTTTGATGTGTCACATGACCCTCTTCCTATTGAAAAAACAAAAGTTGGATTCAAAATGGCCGACTTCAAAATGGCCGCCATGGTCACCACCCATCTTGAAAAGTTTCCCCCCTCACATATACTAATGTGCCACAAACAGGAAGTTAATATCACCAACCATTCCCATTTTATTAAGGTGTATCCATATAAATGGCCCACCCTGTAGATCAATAGTTAGATAGAGACATAGATAGTCCAAAATCAGGGCAGTTCAGATGAAACCAATCATCTGTTGCATACAAAAGTAAATCAAAGCCGCGACACTTCGAAATAAGGCTACTTTCACACTTGCAGCAGAGTGATCTGGCATGCAGTTCCGTCGACGGAACTGCCTGCCGGATCCGGCAAAACATATGCCAACCGATGGCATTTGTAAGACTGATCAGGATCCTGATCAGTTTTAAAAATGCCTGATCAGTCAGAAAAATGCATTGAAATGCCGGATCAGTCTTTTCGGTGTTTATTTTTTTTTCATCTTTTTTTCGGTCTGCGCATTCCAGTATTTTGAATGCTGGATCCGGCACTAATACATTCCTATGGAAAAAATACAGCATTCAGGCAAGTGTTCCGGATTTTTGGCCGGAGATAAAACCGTAGCATGCTGCGGTTTTATCTTTTGCCTGATCAGTCAAAATGACTGAACTGAAGACATCCTGATGCATCCTGAACGGATTACTTTCCATTCAGAATGCATTAGGATAAAACTGATCGGTATTGAGCCTTTTTGACGGAACTCAGTGCCAGAAAAGAAAAAATGCTAGTGTGAAAGTACCCTAAAGTGAAAAAGATGTGTCTTTTATTCACCAGAGTAGCAACGTTTCAATCCTCTTACTGGGAGTATTTGCTTGATAATAGTCCCAGTAAGAGGACTGAAATATACTCCAATATACTTTTAGATAGACAGACAGACAATGTCCAAAACGTGGTTACGACTAAGGACACTGGTCCGAAACACGTCAACTACCGCATGTTGCAAGGATTTGTGTCTGTACATGGATTTATGTTACATTAATAAAGAGGAAGTTTCTACTGAAAAGTATCACAGTGCCGGAAAACTTTTTTTCTCACAGACAGATAGATACAGTTGCAAGAAAAAGTATGTGAACCCTTTGGAATGATATGGATTTCTGCACAAATTGGTCATAAAATGTGATCTGATCTTCATCTAAGTCACAACAATAGACAATCACAGTCTGCTTAAACTAATAGCACACAAAGAATTACATGTTACCATGTTTTTATTGAACACACCATGAAAACATTCACAGTGCAGATGGAAAAAGTATGTGAACCCCTAGACTAATGACATCTACAAGAGCTAATTGGAGTGAGGTGTCAGCCAACTGGAGTCCAGTCAATGAGATGAGATTGGAGGTGTTGGTTACAGCTGTCCTGCCCTATAAAAAACACACACCAGTTCTGGGTTCGCTTTTTACAAGAAGCATTGCCTGATGTGAATGATGCCTCGCACAAAAGAGCTCTCAGAAGACCTACGATTAAGAATTGTTGACTTGCATAAAGCTGGAAAGGGTTATAAAAGTATCTCCAAAAGCCTCGCTGTTCATCAGTCCACGGTAAGACAAATTGTCTATAAATGGAGAAAGTTCAGCACTGCTGCTACTCTCCCCAGGAGTGGCCGTCCTGTAAAGATGACTGCAAGAGCACAGCACAGACTGCTCAATGAGGTGAAGAAGAATCCTAGAGTGTCAGCAAAAGACTTTCAAAAGTCTCTGGCATATGCTAACATCCCTGTTAGCGAATCTACGATACGTAAAACACTAAACAAGAATGGATTTCATGGGAGGATACCACAGAGGAAGCCACTGCTGTCCAAAAAAACACTGCTGCACATTTACAGTTTGCACAAGAGCACCTGGATGTTCCACAGCAGTACTGGCAAAATATTCTGTGGACAGATGAAACCAAAGTTGAGTTGTTTGGAAGAAACACACAACACTATATGTGGAGAAAAAGAGGCACAGCACACCAACATCAAAACCTCATCCCAACTGTGAAGTATGGTGGTGGGGGCATCATGGTTTGGGGCTGCTATGCTGTGTCAGGGCCTGGACGGATTGCTATCATCGAAGGAAAAATTAATTCCCAAGTTTATCAAGACATTTTGCAGGAGAACTTAAGGCCATCTGTCCACCAGCTGAAGCTCAACAGAAGATGGGTGTTGCAACAGGACAACGACCCAAAGCATAGAAGTAAATCAACAACAGAATGGCTTAAACAGAAGAAAATACGCCTTCTGGAGTGGCCCAGTCAGAGTCCTGACCTCAACCTGATTGAGATGCTGTGGCATGACCTCAAGAAAGCGATTCACACCAGATATCCCAAGAATATTGCTGAACTGAAACAGTTCTGTAAAGAGGAATGGTCAAGAATTACTCCTGACCGTTGTGCACGTCTGATCTGCAACTACAGGAAACGTTTGGTTGAAGTTATTGCTGCCAAAGGAGGTTCAACCAGTTATTAAATCCAAGGGTTCACATACTTTTTCCACCTGCACTGTGAACGTTTACATGGTGTGTTCAATAAAAACATGGTAACATTTAATTCTTTGTGTGTTATTAGTTTAAGCAGACTGTGATTGTCTATTGTTGTGACTTAGATGAAGATCAGATCACATTTTATGACCAATTTGTGCAGAAATCCATATCATTCCAAAGGGTTCACATACTTTTTCTTGCAACTGTATGTAGGTTAGATTAAATAAGTAGATAGATATATGATTCTGTAGATAGACAGACAGATAGATAGGTAGATCATTCTGCAGATATATAATTAGATACATAAAAGACAGGTAGGTTATGTTTGATGGAATCTGTGGTGGATGCCGATGTGAATGCGGTCTTATACTATTTCTATGGTTATTTGCAGCGTCTTTCTATCATTATGTCACAGTCGGAGGTTTGGCTTTGTTCCGTGGTTTGTCTGTAGTGATCAGTACGTTATCATTCGTACGGTTTATTGCATTTTAGGTGCCATTTTATTTGTCACTTGTAGATTCAGTCCATGATGTGTTTTCTCCGCGTCCTGAGGATATTGGCAGCGACGTCAAAGGGGAATGATTTATATTCTCTGAACAATCCCAGGTTTCTGATAAGTTGCTGGCGACGGGTTTATCCTGGCGCTGTGTCACGTGGCCTCGCACATTGGATCCCATCTGATGGACGACTGTTTGTTCATTTGTGCATCCGAAGCCGAACCGCACACCTCTGTGGAGCTCATCCTATGTGAGTTGCGTACATACCTGTACACTTTGGCTCAGTTGTTTGGATATCACGTTCAATACAGAGACCTTGAGGCATTCGACAAATAAAGGATATTAGAATTTTTTATAACTTTTAATTGTTTCATAAAACAAAAGACATTCACACAAAACTAAAGTTCTCAAAGATGCTTACGGCAAATCCAGCTCTGCTACCTCTTTGCGGACGATTTACCATTACCATTCGTAACATCTCATGGCGCCCAATCAGATGTGTTATAGGATTCGCTGACCAATACTAATTATTATGACTGCACGTCGGGGTAAATGGTGAAGACTGAAGATGTGGATGGGAAGAAGATGATATGATAACCTCCCTCTCTGCAATGTGCCGCATAAACGCTTCCTGTCTTGTCACATTTGCACTTGAATGGACTTTGCAATAAAATTTCCATTGGTTTCTAGAATTAAAATCAGCATGGTGCAGCCGAGAGGATCGTAACCATTGCATATTATGATAATATTAGAGAGAGACGCATCTCATGTAACTGAACCCTACTGATCAACGCAGCGCGCCCATTGCCAGGACTTCCAGTAATAAAAATATTCTGCATCTCGTGTGAGACTAGAATGGCGATGAGATCAAGTTCTCATTTTCATGATGCCTTTTTTTTGGACCAACGCAATAGGAAATGAGTGTATGTAGGTGCTGTATGTATGTGTGTGCATGTATACGGTATAAATGTATATATGCATATGTAATAGTGTGCGTGGGTTTGTGTTCATGTCCAGCGAGTCGGAGCAGAGAATGGGAGTGGTAGTGGCCCCCACTAGAGGATGTGTCACTGTGATCTTCCTCATTATGTGCAGTGGATGGAGGCAGGGGCGGATTGGCCATAGACCTTACAGGCAAATTTACCAGTGGGCCGATGCCAGTGGAAATTTTTGGGGAGGTCGTTAGTGCTGCTGGCAGTATTTGGCTCTGTTGGGGTGGTATAATGTGCCGCAATGTGCCGCAATGTGCCGGTATTACTGGCCCTGCCCTCCATCAATTTGCACCCGACTACAAAATGGGGCCACTTTTAGTATTTTTTCCAGGGCCACTTTAAGTTTCCAGTCTGACCCTGGATGGAGGGCACACCCTTTATTCCCTCTGGGCACTCCATGTGGTTGGGGCTCTGGCCTGATGGGGTGCCCTTGATGTTGGTGGTTTACTTGAATGCAAAATAGGAGTTGTAGTACATCCAACAACAGTGTGTACACAGTGCAAATTCTCCCCAGAATTAGGCAATGTTGGAAGCAACGGCCCTCTAGTTACACTATCTCTTACTAAAGTCTCTCGCAAAAGAATATCTGGCTGGGGACTGCATTCTGCAATTCACACAACGGCGTGCAGGTCCAGTGATATGACTGGCCGTCATTCCTGAGGTGTATAGGATGTCTTATCGCCCCTCCCCGCAGCAAGGTCTGGAAAGCTGAAATGCAGACTCTCCAATCTTGTCTTTCCTTCTCTCTTGCTGATGCAGAAGCAGAGGATCCCACGGAGATCTGTTAGGCCTCTTTCACACGGGCGTCACGTTTTGGCTCAGGATGCGTCCCGGGTGCATTGTGGCAAATTGTTTTGCACGCGCGTGATAAAAAACTGAATGTGGTACCCAGACCCGAACTTCTTTACTGAAGTTCGGGTTTGGGTTCGGTGTTGTGTAGATTGTATTATTTTTCCTTATATCATGGTTATAAGGGAAAATAATAGCATTCTGAATACAGAATGCTTAGTACAAGGTCAATTGAGGGTTGAAAAAATAAATAAAAATTAACTCACCTCCTCCAATTGATAGCTGCCGGTGTAACGTTATACTTCCCTACTTCGTGAGATTTCCCTACCCTCGTCACTTCCAGTCGCACCGGACATGACGTGAGGAGGTGTGCAGCGGGGCGCAGGCGCACAACGACGGTTTAGGGAAAATTCACAGCAGAGTGCGCATGTGCCGGGAGCCTCGCTGGCAGTTAGGGTAGGGAAAAATTATGGGCCAGTGCGCAGGCGCGGTGATCGGATGGATGTTCTCAGCTGGACACCGGCCGACACTGCGCATGTGATGTATCATGTGATGAGCTCAGTGACGTCACCACAGGTCCTTTGACAGGTCCTGAAGAAAGAACAGGAGTCCGGCAGCTACGCGATCAATTGGAGGAGGTGAGTTAATTTTTATTTTATTTTTTAACCCTCAATTGACCTTCTACTAAGCATTCTGTATTAAAGAATGCTATTATTTTCCCTTATAACCATGTTACAAGGGAAAATAATACAGTGAATAGACTTTCATCTTAGCAACCATGTGTGAAAATCGCACTTGCTTGCGTGAAAATCGCAGCATGCCCTATATTGTGGTTTTTTGAGCAACGCTGGCCCCATAGAAGTGAATGGGGCTGCGTGAAAATCACCGCTCATGTGCACAGCCCCATAGAAATGAATGGGTCTGGATTCAGTGCGGGTGCAATGCATTCACCTCACGCATTGCACCCGCGCGGAAATCTCGCTTGTGTGAAAGAGGCCTTAGTCTCCGGATTCTGGAAGCTCCCTATCTCCTTCAAGCTCTGCCTCAGACTAAGGGCTCATGTACACGACTGCGCTTTTGTCCGCATCCGATACGCATTTTTTGGAGGTCGGATGCGGACCCAATCACTTCAGCGGGGCCGCAAAAGATGTGGACAGCATAAATGCATCCTGTTTTAAAACTTATCTATCACTTGTTCCCACATCGAGTTGGTTTTCTTTTGATGAATGCGACTATTTGACAAAAGGTTGCATCTTTCTGCCATAAATGCAACGTTTTACACAAAACAGAACCACATAAGCTGGCTTAATTGTCCCCAACAATTTGAGCCATTTCTGCTGATAAATGGATGATAGACAGGGCCGGTGCAAGGATTTTTGCCGCCATAGGAAAGATAAAAATTGCCGCCCCCCCTTATCAGATGATCTGCCCATATCATGACATCACATATGTTCCACCCGTTTCTCAGCATTTAAATTAAAAGAGAGTTATATGTTGCAATTTAGCCCCTATTAAGAATGGTGGAGAATAACTACCATATTTTAAGCCATAGCTAAAGAAACAAGCCTGGGGCGAAAAACCTCAGTAGATGCCCCTATAGTGCCCACCAATAATGTGCCAGTAAGAAGTGCCCCCAATAATGTGACAGTAATAAGAGCCCTCATAGATGCCCCCAATCATGTGCCAGTAATAAGAGCCCCCCAACATCATGTGCCAGTAATAAGAGCCCCCCCATATCATGTGCCAGTAGCCAGAGCCCCCCTATATAATGTGCCAGTAGCCAGAGCCCCCCTATATCATGTGCCAGTAGCCAGAGCCCCCCCTATATCATGTGCCAGTAGCCAGAGCACCCCCTATCATGTGCCAGTAGCCTGAGCCCCCCCATCAACATGTGCCAGTAGCCATAGGGCCCCCCTATCATGTGCCAGTAGCCCTAGGGCCACCCTATCATGTGCCAGTAGCCATAGGGCCCCCCTATCATGTGCCAGTAGCCCTAGGGCCACCCTATCATGTGCCAGTAGCCATAGGGCCCCCCTATCATGTGCCAGTAGCCATAAGGCCCCCCTATCATGTGCCAGTAGCCATAGGGCCCCTCCATCATGTGCCAGTAGCCATAGGGCCCCCCTATCATGTGCCAGTAGCCATAGGGCCCCCCCTATCATGTGCCAGTAGCCATAGGGCCCCTCTATCATGTCCCAGTAGCCATAGCCCCCCCTATCCCTATCATGTCCCAGTAGCCATAGGCCCCCCCCCCCCCATCATGTGCCAGCCCAGTAGCCACCAGTATTCACAACAACAAAAACCCACTCATACTTACCTCCATGTCAGCGATGCGATGCAGGCCTCTTCCGGCCTGTGTCCCGCGCTGTATGGCTCAGGGCTCAGGCGGCGCAATGACGTCATTGCGCCGCCTGCGCCGGCCTCTGATAGGCTGCCGGCCTAGTGCCTGCAGCCTATCAGAGGAAGGGGAAGGGACACACCTCTCCCTCCCCTGCCGCACAGCCATCTGTATCACTGTCCTGAGGACGGCGATACAGATGACTGGAGATGAGCGCTTCCACAATGGAAGCGCTCATCTCTGTGTGACACGTGTCCACTCCTGCTTATAGTTAGTTGCGGGCCGGCGCCCCTAAGGACTCTATCGAAGCGCCGGCCCTGCTTACTAGAGCGGCGGCGCAGCATGAAGGCCGCCGCCGGCCACTTAACCAACGTTTAGTTTTTTAAACCGCGCGGTTCCGGTGTCCCCTGCTAAATCGCGACGTAGGCGACTGCCTGGGTCGCCTTACAGGTGGCGCCAGCCCTGATGATAGATTAGGCGTAATATGAGCCAATTTGATAGCCCCGCCCACCTCTGCATTTTTAACTTATTTCTGGCGTGATACATTCTTTATGGTGAAAATTTGGGAGAAAACAGTTGATATATTTGGCGCAAATTAAAAGCCATTCTTTTTGGCGCATTTTTCGCCATAATTCTGGTGCAATGTGCTTAATAAATGTTCCCCATTGCGTTCATGTTGCCCCTGTTCTATGCACCGTGTATCTCGCCTCAGTTTGGTTCTGCTGGGGTTACGTCCCTGGCTTTGTGTGTAATGTGTTGGTTTACCTTGGTATATATCTCCGGAGCTCTGTGTCCTGCCTCTGGCTGGGCAATGTTATTCAGAGTTTTTTGGATCTGCTCTGGTCCTGTCTGTTTGTCCTGTGATGGAGCTGATATCCGTTTGGCTGTGTAGCACCCTGGCGTGGAGCACTACCATTTTGTCACCTGGCTATGGGTTCCTATGTGTAACAATTTATCCCATCAGTACATTTAATGCAAGGTCTTCTCATTTAGTCCCTTAATATGGTTATGAAACTGTTTTTACATGTGATGTGCCTGGTTTTCCAGCAGATGACATATGTTCTGGAAAATCCCTTTAGAAAGAATGGAACTAACCATTTCATTCTGCTCCCCTTCGGGTAAAAGTCGGCTTTCCTGTTTCCCACCAAAGGAGGGGTTTTCAGGAACTTAGAGGAGTTGAGTGAGAGAATCCAAATAGACTAGACAAGGCGCAGTGAGGGGAGCTTTGGGAAAGCAGCTCATAGAGCTGCCCACTCCTGATATTAAGACACCCCACTCTTTTTGAGACAGTTACCAAAACTTGAAGCTAAGGATAGCATTATGGTATAAACAGTCAAGGCAAACTGCCAGAACCGTGCGTACTGCTGGAACCAAAAAAGAGAAATATCAAGTACCTTTCTGTTACTGCAAGTCTATTTCAAGTAAAGAAAAGTTAAACTTCAAAAAGTCTGGACTTCATTTTGTTCCTCGCTCCAACTCAAACTCTGCAATGGAGACTGACCCCCTGCCCAGAAGCGACAGCCTGAAGGTAAGAGCATCGTGACACAAAAATTAGGCCCCAGTATAACACTTGCATCCCAGACACAGGGACTATTGTCTGTGTCTGGATTCTGTTATGGAGCTTCTGATCCATTTTTCTGTGGTTGTCTATCTAGTCTGCTTCTGATCGTTTCATTTCCAGCTTAAGAACTGTTTTACACCAGCAGATTATCTGACATGTTTTCTGACCAGTCATTGGTCAGGTGGCCTATTACACACACAGATATTTTGTTATACACGCCAACTCTTGGTCTGATTGGTCAGATAATCTGTTGGTGTAATACAGGCATTAGTCCCAGTGATCATGTGATCGCCAGTAACTGTGGGTGTTGCTGGGTCTTCACACAGTCCCAGATCAGCTCTGCAGGAGGCCGCACTCCTTCTGTAACTCAGATGTCACCCCCTCTTCCCCAATTACAGGAGAAATCAGTAATATTGTTAAATGATGACCTCCAAAAGTCTTGTATGATGACCGTATAGGGGGTAAAAAGTAAAAAAAAAAAAAAAAAAAGTAATTAAAAGAACCCCACCACCAGCCCACAATGCTACTTCTGTGACCATAATGATATATTCACTATATCAAAATGACCTTAACGAAAATGGGATATCATTCCAAAAATTTATAAAAATGACGAAAAACTATTTTCTACATTTCAAAAATATATTTTTCATGCATAAAAAATAAAAACAAAAAAGTCATAGAAATAGAAAGCTTTGGGTATTACTGCAAAAGAAGAAGTCACAAAGTTATTTAATAGCTGCACAGGAAAAAAAATATGGCTTTTGAAGTAATTAAAAAAATCTGAAAATGTGCCTCATCATGAAGGGGGTAAATGGCCTGGTGTGGAACGGATTGATATATTTTGTGTTTCATCAGTACAGAACAGTAGTCCATTTGGTACAGACATCTGAGCCAGGGTTCATCGTGTTCTGGTCTCCAGCCTACAACTATACACCCCGGCTGGAGGCCATAGATCACAATGGATGTCGCGCTGTTTAATGTACTCTACGGTACCTTTTTTCATTTATCAGAATATCTAAATAGCAGAATCAATGCTCCTGTGTCTTCTATGGTCTGAGGGCTGATCATTTATATCTGTGAGCAGGAATTATGCTAATGTGCAGCTCGTCTTCCTCATTCATCCAGGATACATTGTTGCAGTTTTCAGATTGTTTTGATTTGTATCTGTTTATTCCGATGCTTTTCAGAGAGAATGATGAGTCAGTAAAGGAAATTTGCTAACATTGCATTTGGGTGAAAAAGTTTCATTAAAATACGTTCCCTCCTAAATATATCCTGCTGCAATGCACAAGAAATTATAATTGCGGCTTTCAATTGTGTGCAGTCATGGGTGACTCTTAAAGGGGAATTCCTGAGAAAGTCATCACCTGACACTACTGACTTCCAGGGGGCCTTAACAACCATCCATCTGCTTTTGCTACCTGGTAGGTAGCAAGGTTTTTGAGGAGGAAAAAAAGACAAAAAATATTTTGAACCAAAAGGTGTGCTTTTGGTGGATTTTTAACTAATGGTGGTCTGTGGATGACACTATTATGGGGGATCTGTTGAGGACACTGTTATGGGGGATCTGTGGGTGACATTGTTATGGGGGATCTGTGGGTGACACTGTTATGGGGGATCTGTGGGTGACACTGTTATGGGGGATCTGTAGGTGACACTGTTATGGGAGATCTGTGGGTGACACTGTTATTGGGGATCTGTGGGTGACACTGTTATGGGGGATCTGTGGGTGACACTGTTATGGGGGATCTGTGGGTGACACTGTTATGGGGGATCTGTGGGTGTCACTGTTATGGGGGATCTGTGGGTGACACTGTTATGGGAGATCTGTGGGTGACACTGTTATGGGGGATCTTTGGATGGCTCTTATTGGGGTCTCTGGATGGCACTGTTATGGGGATCTGTGGATGACACTGTTATGGGGGGGATCTGTGGATGACACATATATAGCATCTTATGCTATGTGTCATCCACAGATCCCCTCCATAACAGTGTCATCCACAGATCCCCATAACAGTGCCATCCAGAGACCCCAATAAGAGCCACCCACAGATCCCCCATAACAGTGTCACCCACAGATCTCCCATAACAGTGTCACCCACAGATCTCCCATAACAGTGTCATCCACAGATCCCCATAACAGTGCCATCCAGAGACCCCAATAAGAGCCATCCAAAGATCCCCCATAACAGTGTCACCCACAGATCTCCCATAACAGTGTCACCCACAGATTTCCCATAACAGTGTCATCCACAGATCCCCATAACAGTGCCATCCAGAGACCCCAATAAGAGCCATTTAAAGATCCCCATAACAGTGTTACCCACAGATCCCCCATAACAGTGTCACCCACAGATCCCCTCCATAACAGTGTCCTTGTAGTGTGAATGACCCCAAAACAGGGGGTGGGGGTCGCATCTGGTTTTATAATGACAGCGGGGCCCGTGCAGTGACTGTATTCTACTATACTGGCCCCGCTCATTGTATATAATCGTATCTGTAATTGTAGGCATTGTTAATGTATACAAATTCTGGGTAATCAGCACCTGTATTACGGTACTTGCAAGCGCTCGGTAGCAGAGAGGAGGGAGGAGGCAGGCCAGGAGGACGGGCGCTGGCAGTGTGAGTCACTACGTCATGCGCCAACGCCGCCTGCTTCATTCATAAAGTGGGCGGCGCAGGCGCGTGACGTAGTGACTCACGCTGCCAGCGCCCGTCCTCCTGGCCTGCCTCCTCCCTCCTCTCTGCTACCGAGCGCTTGTAAGTACCGTAATACAGGCGCTGATTACCCAGAATTTGTATACATTAACAATGCCTACAATTACAGATACGATTATATACAATGAGCGGGGCCCGTGTAGTAGAATACAGTCACTGCATGGGCCCCGCTGTCATTATAAAAGCAGATGCCGGCCCCCAGCCCCTCCTCCCTCTCAGCTATTACACCTGCCGTGCGGCATTGCGGCGTGGCGTATAATTGAAAATTCGGCAAAATGCAGCATTCGCCCCATAAGACGCACTGCTGGTGCGTCTTATAGGGCGAAAAATACAGTACTCCAAGTGAAACTAAAATACTGAAAAACATAATAATAATAAACTGCCCTACATGTTCTGCAAAAATTGTTTTGGCAGTCCAACAAAAACATAAAAAAAAAAAATTTGTCTAGTCATGAAGGAGTTAAGGGGTATTCCGGTTGTACCAGGTCCTATTGTGGATAGGGGATAAGTACACTTTGGTGGGGGTTGGACCACTGGGACCTCCACAATCACAGAACTGGCATAGAGATGACTGGAGCGGCAGTGTACATGTGTCGCTATGTTCATTTTGGAGGGTCCTGCAGGGAACATGGTTTCCATTCTTGTGAACAGTGGGGGTCCCAGTGGTTGCATCCCCTCTGATCTAAAAGCTATTGTCTCTTCTCTGGAAAGGGGATAACTTGCTACAACCAGAATTCCCATTTCATTTTCAACGCCACTATTTATATATTAAAAATACCGTAACCTGTCATTATTCAACTTGTATACAGCTGCATACACTGGGCGCAGGGGCAGCAGTCATGCCATTGTCATCAGGAGACAACACGTGCAGTACCCATGTGGATCACTGCAAGGGTAAATTTCATGTTACTAAGTTTAAATGTTGTGATTTAATGCAAAAACACTTAAAGGGGTTGTCTGGGTTTAGAGCTGTACCCGGACATCCCTCCATTTTCACCCAGGCAGCCCCCCCTGACTTGAGCATCGGAGCAGTTCATGCACCGATGCTCTCCTTTGCCCTGTGCTAAATCGCGAAGGGGCAAAGGCATTTTCAAGAGTTCCGGTAACGAACCGGGCTCTCCATGGGGCTGCCAGGAAGCCCGGTGATGTCAGTAAAACGGCTAGGGCTGCGCTAAAGCCCGCCCATCTGAGCCGGTGACGTCATCGAACACACTGCCGGGCGGAAGCTTCCGCCCGGCAGTGTGTTATTGTAAACAAAAGAGCCCGTGCCCTGCGCGATCTAGCGCAGGGCAAAGGAGAGCATCGGAGCATGAGATGCTCCAATGCTAACATCAGGGGGGCTGCCTGGGGGAAAATAAGGGTATGTCCGGGTTCAGCTCTTAACCTGGACAACCCCTTTAAATGGGTTTTTGAAGATTTATTTTTTTTACTGATCACCTATCTGTGCTTGGTATTGCAGTTCAGGCCCATTCACTTGTTTCCCTGTCCATCTGTGGTATTTCCATAAGTCTTCAAAGCAAAGTTTTAAGGTTTCTTCTCTTCATCAATTTCCTCCAGTACAACAGAAAATTATGAATTGCTGGAAATGGTTTATCATCTTTTAGAGACATCATTAGATTTTCTCTAGATCAATTATCCTTGTTCTACCAAGTGCATGTCTATGACCTACAAGTCTACAGTATGCTCAGCTTCTTGACTACTCCATCCTTTCTTGATCCAGGTCATAGTTGTTATCTTCTACCCAACCCCATCTCTTTTTTCTATGGTTAGGTTCTCCATTGGTTTCTGAATTTCTCATGAGAGCCTATAGTGAACATTTTACAGATTTAGGGTTCAAAAGCCAAGTACAATATTAAGCATTTCTTGCAGGAGACCAAAATTGCTTTAAATGCTATTGCATTTTCGTTGTAGTTTAATAGTGTTTTGTCTTTCACGTTAACAAATCCTTCCAAAGAATATTGCTTTTTCAAAAAATTATAATCACTCCCACATAGCATGTAATTATAGAAGAATGAAGCCTGTAATTCACGAGCAAAATATTTATGCAACTAATAATAACACTTTACTAGCAAATTGCCTCCGTAGATCACAGTTAGTGCATTAATAGGCAGATTTAGCAGCATCCGATCTCAATCCATCCCATGCAAGTGCAAACTCTAAAGAGGAAGCCGAGTGGATACATTTTTTATTTAAACTCAGCTTTATTAACAAAAATAAAACAGATATCGAAACAATAACGAATCGGTCAATGAGCAAATTCCGAATTGTACATGTTCATTACAGATATACACAGGTCAATCCAAGCAGGAATACAAGTAACAGAAATTGCAGGTGTTATATTCCTCAAAGGCAACATACGTGTAACCAAGTTTGAAGGTCAAGTCCTACATATTACCAGTGTCGGACTGGGGTTCCTTGGGACCACCAAAGGGAATGTTTTTTGGGGCCCAGTTCATATAATAATAAGTTCTTAATCAAAGAAATAGACTTTAGAGGCAAGTGATTGGCTCCAAAGTCAGCTCCGAATGTTTATCTTTAAGGCCAACTATGATATCAGAGCTTGGGCCCTCCAGAGGATCTTCTGATACCCTGGTTGGCCCATCCAACCCGGCGTATCAGAAAGTAAGAATGAAAGAAATGAAAAATGGACTATATATTGAGGAGCCAAATATATATGAGTACTGATTAATGAATCAAGGATGAAGAGAGACATTAGTAGTTGAAACACTGAGCAGTTGAGGTGCTGGCTCCATAGGTTTTATGGAATACCTGATGGAATCCTAGAGGCAAGTATTGAGTCTGCGATGAGTTGCACAGATCCCTCAAATCCTATTACATTTAAAGGGCGATTTACGGTGTTTAAATACCAAGGTAATGAATGGTAAGATTTGTTTGAGCTGTAGTTTCCACATACTGAGCGTTGGGGGTATTGGGGCTGCCGCTATACCATCTTAATCCTATAGATTTGTGAACCCTAAAGAAAGATTCATGAAGGGAAGTCACCATAAAGTGAGCAAGCAAATCTCAGGAGTGAAATGGACAGAAAAGTTGTAAAGAACCTGGTGACTGATACCCAATATCTCTCTATGGGATCGCAAGACCAAATCCAGAAGTCTGCGCCCAGCACTTGGCATCTAGGACAAGCCACAGTGAGGACCCTGCCCGTTCCGAACAGTCTGACCAGAGTGAGATATGTCTGGTGGATAATATATCATTGAATGAGTGTTATTAATTCATGGTGAAATTCCCAATAAAGAATCTATCATTGAGTCTGTTAGTGTTGGAATGTGCATCTTCCATTTGCCAACGGTCAAGTGTACCCCAGCAGACCTCCAAATCGAATATTGAGGAGGTGCGATAGACATGGGTTGTTCCATAGAGGCATATCGAGAAGGAGGTCATTAAAGTTGTCATTTTGGCTTCTTTCCAAGCCAATTGTGCAATCTCATATAGGGGAAGTGCTAGGACAGCGGTTTGTGCTGTGCTACTCACCATGCTGCCTGGCATCCTCTGTACCTGCTGTCTCCTCTGCTCCAGTCTTCAGCTCGCCGGTGGCCTTTTAAAAAAACAGTAGACAAAGAGGTGTAGCTAGGCTTTCCAGCACCCGGGGCAAGGATTCATCACAGTGCCCCCAATGCCCCCCCTCCCCCCGCACTTGCCACCCAATTTTATGAGATCAGAAAGATAGACAAAACCAGCACACCATTTCTTTTGTGCTAAGCCATGCCTCTAACTCCACCTAGTGCAAAACTGCACTCAACCAATCTCTCCCAGCCCCCTTAAAGTGTAACTTTTAATAATATTTTTATGCCTGTTTTAGGAGCAAAAATTGTCACAAGCCCCCTTTTTGCAACTAATTAGGAGTGGTGACGGTGTGACGGGGGCCTGGACTCTGGTACCAACACATTTACTATGTTTTACACCGGAAAACAGGCATAAAAAAGGAGTCAAAACGACTCCAGGGGCCTGATTAGTTTTTACTCCACGAGTACATATAGGGTGGCGGATCGGCCATAGACGTAGCAAGGAAATTTCCTGGTGGGCCAATGCCCAGGGGGCCACCTGAGCCCTCCTCAAGGCTGGCCAGTGGAAGTTTTTGGGGATGTATTTTGTGATGGACTTTGGTATTTGGCTCTGTTGGGGGGTATAATGTGCCTCAATAAGGTATTGCCGGCCCTGCCTTCAATCAATTTGGACCCAACTACAAAATGGGGCCACTTTTAGTATTTTTTCCAGGGCCACTTTAAGTTCCCAGTCCGCCCCTGAGCACAGACTTCCTGAGGTGCACCCAATTCATATAGTAGGCTAATCCTCCGGCAGTGCAGAGGGGGGAAAAAGATCGTCGGAAAAAGCCATCCTTTTTAAATGACCCCTCTATATGTTGCCTGAAAATAATCTGTCATAGGGTACACATCGGTACCACTACACCTTGCAATAAATGAAAGAATCAACTGGACAAACCGCATTCAGGGTTTTGCTGGCGTGTCGGCGTGGTGTCCACTGGAACCAGAACAAGGTCACTGTGGTGACAGAGCAAAAAGAATAATCACATAAACAGGAGATGTTGATTGTACCTGGTAAGTCCCCAGCAGGGGGCGCTGTGCTGGTCCTGTAAGACCGAACCATCCCAATTTATACCGGGTCTTCAACACAGAGGAAGCCAGATATCCCTCCAGGGAAGGAAAACCAATCAAAGGGGTGTCCCTATTACAGAGATCACCAAATCTACCATATTAAGTGGGCCCTATGTCAAGATCCAGCTCTGTTACAAGCCTTAAGGATGTGACAGGAGAAAACCGAAGCCAGTTATCCACCCACAGACAGCTGTTTCGGGGTGTTGCCGCTCATCAGTGTGAAGTCGTTTCCCAGAGAGCTTTGCACTTTGGATTGCTGTGTTGAGACTCTTAAATGAGGCTCCACAGTGTTTTTTGTAGCTGATCCAAGATCAGCTATTGTTTTGTTTGAATAGTCCCCAAGGCATTTCTCCCGGTTAGTCAGAATCCTACTCCACACTGATGAGGGGCAACACCCCGAAACAGCTGTCTGTGGATGGATAACTGGCTTCGGTCTTCTCCTGTCACATCATTAAGACTTGTAAAAGAGCTGGATCTTGACATAGGGGCCAATTAAAGGGGTTCTCCGGGAATTAAGAAAAGGAAAATACGTAAATATTACTTTATTATAAATATATTCTCAAATACCTTTCATTAGTTATAATGGCTCGTTTTGTCTAGGGAGCAATGATTAGAAGAAACAAAATGGCCGCCGTCCTATCAGTACACACAAAACCTGTCCGAATCACAGAACAGGACAACTTACTTCACCACAATGAGCCAAAGTGCTGCCTCATCCTCCTCTCTGCTTTGCTTGTCCTGAATACAGTTTAATATGATATTTAGCTGAATCTTTGTGGG
The DNA here is from genome assembly GCF_905171765.1 of Bufo bufo. NCBI lineage: Eukaryota > Metazoa > Chordata > Amphibia > Anura > Bufonidae > Bufo > Bufo bufo. The sequence goes on from NC_053397.1 coordinate 213,760,750, forward strand.
AATGGAGTTCATGAGGAGACATGAAGTACAGAGAGGACGGACAGGACAGACTGTGGTAATGGAGACTGCATTCCAGAGCTGCTGCTCATTATCCACATCTGCTCCCGAACTGAATTCCTACAGAGATTCATCTAAAGATCTTATCATTTGTATTCAGGGTCATAATCTCTGACAAGCAGAGAGGAGGATGAGGCAGCTCTTTATCTCAGTGTTGTGAAGAAACGAGTCTGCTGTGTGATTAGGACAGGTTTTGTTTCTACTAATAAGACAGTGGCCATATTGTTTCTCCTAATGATTGCTCCCCAGAAAAAACTAGCAATTATAACTATTGTAAGATATTTGGGAATATATTTATAATGAAGTAATATTTAAAATATTTAGGTTTTTTCATTTTCTTAATTCCCGGAGAACCCCTTTAATATTGTGGATATGGTGATCTCTATAATGGGGACACCCCTTTGCTTGGTTTTACTTCCCTGGAGTGATATCTCGCTTTCACTGTGATGAAGACTCATAACTAGGGATGAGCGAACCCGTGGAAGTTCGAGTTGGCCGGGTTCGGTCGAACTTCAGGTTAAAGTTCGGGTTTGGGACCGGAACTTGACCCCGAACCCCACCTCACATTAGTTATTCCCACATTGTGCCCCATCATAGTACTAATGCCCCCATGGTGCTCCCCTTACAGTACTATACCCACATTTTGCCCCTTTCATTGCAGAAATGTCCACATTTTGCCCCTCAAAATAGTAATGCCCACATTGTGCCTCCTCACAGTAGTAATGCCCACACTGTGCCTCCTCACAGTAGTAATGCCCACATTGTGCCTCCTCACAGTAGTAATGCCCACATTGTGCCTCCTCACAGTACTAATGCCTATATTGTGCCTCCTCACAGTACTAATGCCAACATTGTGCCTCCTCATAATGCAAACATTGTGCCCCCTCACAGTAGTAATGCCCACATTGTGCCTCCTCACAGTACTAATGCCCACATTGTGCCTCCTCACAGTACTAATGCCCACATTGTGCCTCCTCAAAGTACTAATGCCCACATTGTGCCCCCTCACAGTACTAATGCCCACATTGTGCCTCCTCACAGTACTAATGCCCACATTGTGCCTCCTCACAGTACTAATGCCCACATTGTGCCTCCTCACAGTACTAATGCCCACATTGTGCCCCCTCACAGTACTAATGCCCACATTGTGCCCCCTCACAGTACTAATGCCCACATTGTGCCCCCTCACAGTACTAATGCCCACATTGTGCCTCCTCACAGTAGTAATGCAAACATTGTTCCCCCTCACAGTACGAATGCCCACATTGTGCCTCCTCACAGTGGTAATGCCCACATTGTGCCTCCTCACAGTAGTAATGCCCACATTGTGCCCCGCTGGTCTCAGAGGGGCCCCAGAAGAGGGAGGTTTGGCAGGTAAATGTGATGACCTCAGATGTGTGTTAGCAGGTCAATAATACTAGCTTGGGCCCAGGATTTATCCTGGTGTGGGTCTCAACATGGAGTTCGCTCAAACACTTCCAGCCATGTTTGTTGCTGGCCATGCCCCCGAGTGGATACAAACACAGGAAATTAAATTCAGAGGAGATTCCCATAATGTAAAAGCAGCCGTATACCAGTAAATGAAAAGGCAGAGCAGCAAAGTTTAATCATTGTGTTTTTTTACAGAGATATTTCCAATTTTGTGTTGTGTTACGGCAGCCATTTCGGCAAGCACAAAATGCAGCCCTATTGGTTGTTTCTTTTAATAAAATTTTCTTTTTAGCAACTGAGAGCAAAGTTGTCACCATGTTACTTATGGAACGTGCTGGCAAAATGGGGAGACTCCAAAGAGGGAAATAGAAAGTGGTCAAAGTTTTTGGACTTTCTACCCACCCATTTATATAATGTACACCCTGAACATACGGCATTTGAATCCCAAATAATATTCCATACATTACCCCCTACAGCAGGGGTAGGCAACCTCCGCCACTCCAGCTGTCGTGAAACTACAACTCCCAGCATGCATGCTTCTTCTGCTTTTCTCAGAACTCTGACAGAAATGAATGAAGCATGCTCGGCATTGTAGTTTCACAACAGCTGGAGTGCCGAAGGTTGCTGATCCTTCCCTACAGTATACTCCACAATGAATATTGACCACACACTAGATTCCCTAAATAAATATAGACTCCACTCTATTTACAGACCCCAGATCAGAACCCCTAAACACTGGCAAACCCATTAATTACTATTTTCTCCTAGACTCTAGACCAGACACCTCAGATTCCATAAAGACATGCCAACTCCAGAACAACCCCCCTAAATTACAGACTCCAGACTAGCCATTATACCGACCTCAGATCAGATCCCTCTGTATACAGTCTCCAGACAATACCCCCTAAAATGCTGACCCACAAATAAATATAGACTCCCAGATGCCCTAAACTAATAAAGACTCCAGACCAGACCTCCTAAATATATACAGACCTCATTGATTAAGATGGACCCCAGAACAGAGCTCCTAAAAACACAGACCTCATTGATTAGGATCAGACCTCCTAAAAACACAGACCCCAGATCTGCTCTTATGCAGCTTCCCTGTATACAGACTCCAGACCAGATCCTCCCTAACAAAGACCTCAGACCAGACCCCTCATAATACAAACCCAAGACCAGACCTCCACCATATTTTACTTTACCCTACCATTCCAGACAATGGCCTGATGCCTATCTATCTATCTCTATCTTTAACAAATTAGCTCTCTTCTAGAGATCCCCTCCAAGGGGAAAAGAAACCCATGGTTTGATTAAAGAGGTTCTGTCATCTCATACATTGGGGATATATAGCTAGAATATGTCCCCAATGTCTGATAGTTGCGCACCCCACCTTTGGGACCTGCACCTTTCTGTAAAACGAAGGCCGCAAAGAGTGCGGTGCACTTGGCTATTTTCAGAAGCCACCATTCCATTCACTTCTATGCGGCTGACGGAACTAGCGGAGACATAACTTGACTATTTTGGGAAATGAATGAAGGGTGGCTGCCTATGCGCGTTCCACTCGCTTTCTCATTGCGGGCTCAGTTTTAGAGATAGGTGCCCCCAATGCATGAGATGCGCCAACCCTTTTAAGATTCTTTTCTTGCTCCTGGAGGAGAACTGATTTGCATACTTTTTTTTCCCATGGAGCATTGCCCGTTAGTAAGTCTCCATACACCAGCTGGGTCTCTTTGTTGAGGACCAGTATTTACCCCCTGCCAGACAGAAATGCTCTAATGTAAAAGGATTATTATTTTTTTCTAAGTGAAGGACTTTTACGGGAAAGAAAGCAGCTTATTGTTGGTTCAGGTGATAGTCTTTAAAAACAAGCAAAATGAAAGCATACTGTTCAATGCCTTATAAATTATCTCTACAGAATGAAAAATGTTTTCAAGGCTGGGACGAAAACAAAAAATGGAAGCGCACAAATTCACACCGGCTAACAGAATGAATGCAGAGCAGGGGTCATCTGTCACGGATGAAGTTAGCAGATAGCTGGAACATATAAATAAACAAGCGACTGGCTTGATCCCAAACTAAGGAGCTTATAGGTGAGCCCTATAAAACCCTAAGAGCTCTCCCTGACTGCTATGCACATGCAAGGGTCTGTATGGTAGGCGATTGCATGCCCGCGTACCTAATACTGTGTGACACCTGAAAACCCTATAATAGTGAGGGGACACGACCGCCGGCTCCCTGCACTTAATACGGACGGAGTCAGGGTCACCTAGAATCAAGCCAGCAAGGAAACACAATAAAGTTAATGACTTATCTGAACAAACAGCAGAAGCAGCCTCCAGCAGTGAACACCTCATCCAAGAAGTAGTATAAACTGCAAAGTGAGGCAGTATGGTAGGGATTATAAAGGAAGACGATTAGTCAAAATAAGTGACACCTGGCAGAAGGAAAGGAGATGAGAAAGTGAAACCAAAACAAAGAAAATCATACAAGAGGTAGAGAAGAACGTCTGCCAGATCTTCTCACAGAACTGGTGGTAACATCATCACAATCCACGTGCGAGCGTATTCTTTGTGGCAGAAGCTATTACGGGCCGATGTTTAACAATACACAAAGCGGCCATTTTTACTGTGATTAAATCCCTTTGCTGATTCTACAAATTGCTACTTTCCCCAAAAAATTTTGAGTTTTCTTTAACTTTAAATGTAAGAGCCAGATGTGGTTTTGATGAAAATTTCACAACATGATGCTCCACGTATTCGTATCTCTTATTTTAGGGACCTGCCAATACAGATCTGGGATTTGCTAGTCAGAAATACATATGGAAAGTCCCACCATCAGTGAAGCCTCATGTGCAGGTCAACTACAGAGGCAGCAAATGTCCATACACCAGTCTGTAGAAAAGGAGATATGGATCACACATCCTCATGTCTTGCATTGACCTATTGCTGCTAAGCAAAAGTTAGAAACATCTCCATTGAGACCATTTGTTATACGTTTTGATCAGGGGTGCACCTAGCCTTTCTGCTGCCTGAGGTGAAAACTGTAAAGTAGTCCGTGTACGGCTTGTATAACAGTGTAAATTTGGCGTGCCCTCAAGATAACTCAACATACAGCCATTAATGTCTAAACCGCAGGCAAAAAAAATAAGTACACCCCTAAGATAAAATGGCCGAATTGTGCCCAAAGTGTCAATATTTTGTGTGACCACCATTATTTTCCAGCACTGCCTTAACTCTCTTGGGCATGGAGTTCACTAGAGCTCCACAGGTTGCCACTAGAATTCTCTTCCAACCTCCATGATGACATCCATGGAGCTGGTGGATGTTAGAGACCTTACGCTCCTCCACCTTCCGTTTGAGGATGCCCCACAGATGCTCAATAGTGTTTAGGTCTGGAGACATCCTTGGCCAGTCCAACACCTCTATCCTCGGTTTCTTCACCAAGGCGGTGGTCGTCTTGGAGGTGTTTGGGGTCGTTATCATGTTGGAATACTGCCCTGTGGCCCAGTTTTTGAAGGGAGGGGATCATGCTCTGTTTCAGTATGTCACAGTTCATGTTGGCATTCATGGTTCCCTCAATTAACTGAAGATCCCCACAGCCAGCAGCACTCAAGATCCCCACAGCCTTCATGGCCAGCAGAGCTGAGGGTGCTCTGGATGGCGTGGACACGTCCAGCAGAGACGTGCCTCTGCATACCCTTCTCCTAGCTGGGGGTAAGCTAACTTGAAGCTAACTGGTCCCCACCCTTCCTGCAGGAAGTAGGACTCGCCCACTTCTCTCCAGAGGGGGGTTAGAATGGAATGGAAGGTTCCATTCTAAGTACAGCTCTGCCGTTTTTGCGGCCACCTGCTGGTGAACCAGGCATATTTCATGAACATAACCGTTGCAAACAGATTAGGAATGCACATTGTGAAGGACCTGGAATAAATACATAAGATGACATGAGGTTAGACCAATAAAGACAGTAGAAAGGTGCAGAAGTGGTAACACCACTCTGGGGTGTTACATTGGCATAACACACTTGTCTTTGTACTCCTCACCTGGTTGTCGCGACACACGCTTGACACAATCTGAACCAAATAAGTTTCTATTGGTCTCATCAGACCACAGGACATGATTCCAGTAATCCATGTCCTTAGTCTGCTGGTCTTCAGAGGCTTTCTTGTGCATCATCTTTAGAAGAGGCTTTCTTTCGGGGACGACAGCCACGCAGACCAATGTGATGCAGTGTGCAGCGTATGGTCTGAGCACTGACAGGCGAACCCCCCACCCATGTAACCTCTGCAACAATGCTGGCAGCACTCATACAACCTCTGGATATGACGTTGAGCACGTGCACTCAACTTCTCTGGTCGAGACCTGTTCTGAGAGGAACCTGTCTTGTTAAACCGCTGTATGGTCTTGGCCACCGGGCGGTTGCTCAGGTTCAGGGTGTTGGTAATCTCTGCTTATGTAGAGCAACAATTCATTTTTTTCAGATCCTCAGAGAGTTCTTTGCCCTGAGGAGCCATGTTGAACATCCAGTGACCAGTATGAGAGAGTGTGAGAGCGATAACTCCAAGTTTAACACTCCTGCTCCCCATTCACACCTCAGTCAAGTCACATGACACCGGGGAGGGAAAATGGCTAATTGGGCACAATTTTCACTTTTGAGAGATACTGTATGTTCAATCTGTGGCCTGTGTGTAGGGGCATCAGAGATGTGTGAAAGAGGTCAACCTTTGGTAGCCCCAGGGCAGTTCCCGTATGTGACCCACAGCACCACAGAAACAACAGCCACCATGCAGCACCGCACAATATGAACAAATCTCAAAAGCTCACCTGTGGTCTCAGAAATCCAAACTCAAAGTGAGTGGGAAATTATTAACCCTTATGATGCTTATTAGGCAGTTGTTATGAGCAACAGGGATCTCTTTGTTGCTTTATGTTCACCTAGTTACTAACTTTGTTTGGTTAGTTTCTATGCAAATGCCTTGCATCTGAATCAGGGTTTGATTATCTCCTAGCTTTGCCTGGTTGATGAGGGTGGAGTTGCTGATTGCTAAGCCCAGGTTTTACTTCACTCTGTTTCTGCTTTTGCATAGTCTAGGCTGATTTACTGCCAGGTTTCTTTGTAATCCTACCTGAGATGATAATGAGATGACTGGATGTTCTCTGCAGGACAGGAAGTGTCTGCTTATTATGAGGCTCAGTGGCCTCAGTGTTTTTTATTTATTTACAATATATTATTGACAAGGAGAATTTAAAAACATGTTTAACATAAAAAACTTGATTTACACAAGGGGTCGTTTTCTGGTGACACCTTCCCTTTAAGGTTTGCATGAGCCCTTTTTTTCTCACTACAGTCTGAAATGGTGTAAGAGTAAAGAGTTGCCCACTCTCTCCGTTACTGTTCGATATCTATATCGAGCCTCTGGCACTCATGTTTAGGCAAGATACAGGGATCGAGGGGTTTGGAGTATTGGGATTAGAGGATCGGATTTCGCTATATGCAGATGATGTCCTATTTTTTAGAAACCGTACTAATATAATTCTCCCAAGAATTATTCGTATAGTCAACTCCTTTGGGGAAGTTTAAGACCTGGACATTAATTGGCCCAAGACTACTCTCATGTTATTGGGCAATTTTGAGTATCAGAGCGAGAGGCTTCTGATGATGTTAAAGGTGGTTGATTCATTTGAATATCTGGGTATGTCGATATCCCCTAGGGTTGAAGATTTTATTCAACTCCATTGCTAACTAAATTGAGATAAAAAATTACGATTACCTTTGACTAGATCTGATTTCTTTGTTTAAGATGGTGATTTTACCCCAACTTCTCTATATCCTTAGGAATTCCCCAATTTGGATTGAAGACAAGTTCTTCAAACTCATTGAGAGGTTGAATAACATCCTTCTCTGGGGAAGAAGAGTGAGGTTGAATCTTCCCTACTTCAAGGCTGGGCAATTATGGTTATTTTGTGAATGGGAGAAAAGTCCTTTGTGTAAGATCCTGGTGGAACGGTTCTCCATTTGATAATATATTTACCCTGCTGGAATCGGGTTGATTAATTAATGTTGAACATTAATTTAGGAGAACAGGAAAGCTATTCTCTAGATCCTGGACCACTATTAGAAGCTGGATGGGGATAAAGGGATCTCTTTTGTGCACTCCTTTTTGGCATAATTACTTACAGGATGTTCATAAATTATTTGGGGATAAGTTTTGGCAGAAAAGTAATATTATTTATGTTTCACAGGTGGTGAGGAACGCTGAGGAACTTCCTTATTCTGATCTAGCGCTCACGGGTAACTTAGGTAACTTAAGTTGGTTTAAGTATTTTCATATACGTTCAGCACTATCTAGTGTAAAAGAAGCCTCTTTGTTGGAGATAGATACGTCTTCATATTTTAACGTTTTCATAGGGAGTTCAGAGGTTCGCATTAAGCAACTGCAGACTGCCGTGGCTAATATGCGCACCGAGGTGCAGACTTTAAAAAATAAATATGATGCCTTCGAAGGACAGACTTCCCACAACATCCAAATTTAAGGACAAACGATTCATGAGCTACGTGGTACAGTGCAGGCATTATCCGACCGGATAGTCCACTTGGAGAATCGAGTTTCTGTACCACCCGCTATAGTGCCTGCAATGACCCCTAAGTTACCACCATTCAGATTTGGCGGAGACCGCGACAAGTTCCGGGGGTTCCTTAATCAATGTAGGCTATGTTTTGATGCAAGCACAGAACCCTGTTATTAATTGGGAGACCAAAGAAATAGGCTTCCCAGCCAAGGAGGTTCTTGCGACAGCTCAGTCTGAACAAGGCTCGGAAAATCCGGCTCAAGATAACAAGGCAGTAGAGTTACCCTCTGCATATAAGGAATTTGCGGACGTTTGCGATAAACAAAATGCGGACAAGCTCCCCCCACACCGACCCTATGATTGTCCTATAGAATTACTTCCTGGGGCACCTATACCTTTTGGAAACATCTACCCTTTAGCCGGCCCTGAACTAAAAGCCCTCAAGGACTACATAGAACAAAATTGGGCTAAGGGGTTTATCCGCCCATCTTCCTCACTGGCCGGGTCACCCATATTCTTTGTTAAGAAGAAGGACGGTTCTCTAAGACCTTGCATTGACTACCAAGAACTTAACAAAATTACAATCAAAAATTGTTATCCTTTACCATTGATCCCTGAGCTTTTGTAGAGAGTGTGACATGCAAATTTTTTTACCAAGTTAGGCCTGCGAGGAGCCTATAACCTGGTCCGTATCAGATCTGGAGACGAATGGAAGACAGCTTTTAGGTCACGATATGGACATTTTGAATATCTCGTTATGCCTTTTGGTCTTTGCAATGCCCCAGACACTTTTCAACATCTTGTCAATTATATCTTCAGAGATCTCCTGGACCAGTTCGTAGTCATATATTTGGACGATATCTTGATCTTCTCTAACTCTATGGAAGAACATCAGAGACATGTGAGACTTATTTTGGAACGTCTAAGGAAGAATCACCAAACTAAGATCCGATTCCTTGGCTTTATAATTTCACCTCATGATCTACACATGGACTCTAGCAAAATTAAAGCAATAGTCGACTGGCCTACCGCAAGGAGCATAAAAGATGTTCAACGTTTCATAGGATTTGCCAATTTTTATAGACGCTTCATTAAAAATTTCTCAGGAATAATTACTCCCATTACACAGTTGACAAAAATGCTTTTGTCTGGTCTCCCCAAGCACAGGAATCCTTTTGTCTCCTAAAATGCAAGTTCACTACAGCCCCTATATTAGTTCATCCCGACCCAGAACTCGCCTTCATTGTGGAAGTAGATGCTTCAGACTGTGCCACAGGGGCTATTCTGTCTCAAAGACCTGGAGAGAAGGGTTTATTGCATCCGTGTGCTTTTTTCTCCCAACGTTTATCCCCTGCTGAGAAGAATTATGATGTGGGGAATAAAGAACTGTTAGCTATCATTGCAGCTTTTAAGGAATGGAGACATCATCTTCAAGGAACCTCACAGCAAATAATAGTTCTGACTGATCACCGTAATTTGGAATTCGTTAGATCTGACAAATGTCTATCCCCTCGCCAAGCTCGTTGGAGTCTCTTCCTCAATCAATTCAACTTTGTAATCTCGTACAGGCCCGGTTCCCGTAACGGCAAGGCAGATGCCCTATCTAGAATCTTTTCCAAGGATTCCACTTCTACGATTTCGCCCAAAACCATTGTTCCTAAGTCAAATTTTGTAGGAGTAATCCATAACAAGGACTTGCTTGAAGAGATAAAAGAGGCCTATGACACCGACTCCTTGCTGTCTCGACCACCTGATTATGTGCATTTGGTGCTTAAGAACAAGGTGTGGACCTTTGGGCAGCAGCTATATATACCCTAAAAAATAAGACTGAAAATTCTAAAATTAGTCTATGATTCTAAGATTGCCGGTCACAAAGGAGTGCAGAAGACACAGGAATTTTTATCCCGTTTCTTTTGGTGGCCCAGTTATCAACAGGATGTAAAGAAATATGTTTGTGCTAGATGTAAGACTCCACGTTCTTCACCCATGGGTATATTACAGCCTTTGTCGGTCCCCTCTTGTCCCTGGGGTTCTTTTTCCATGGACTTTATCGTAGATCTGCCTACCTCCAAAAGGAAAAAAATGCAATTTTGGTAGTAGTTGACCGGCTCACCAAGGCTCCACATTTCTTTCTATGTACCGGCCTACCCTCTGCTAAAGATACTGCTGACCTTGTAGTTCAGAATGTGTTTCGTTTTCATGGAGTCCCTGATGAAGTAATCTCGGATCGTGGGGTGCAGTTTACATCAAAATTTTGGCGTAGTTTTTGCACAGCACTTGAGATTGATATTAATTTATCAACCGCCTTTCACCCACAATCTAATGGACACATTGAACGCACAAATCAGACTCTGAAACAGTATCTTCGATGCTATATCTGCCATTTACAAGATGATTGGGTCGATCTGCTTCCTGTGGCTGAGTTCTCTTACAATAACTCCCAAAATGCTTCCACCAAGCAAACTCCTTTCTTTGCAAATTTAGGGCATCATCCAAATATTCTTCCCAAATTCCCCGCTGTTTTACCTATTCCAGCAGTCGCGGAAAGGATCTCTGCATTACAGCAACATTTAGAGCTACTAAAAGGAACATTAGAGAGGGCTCAAGAAAATTACAAAAAGGCAGCAGATAACTTTCGTAGACCAGCACCAATGTTTCAAATAGGCGATAAAGTATGGCTTTCCACTAGGAATTTTAAACTTAAGGTTCCCTCACCAAAACTTGGACAGAAATGTATTGGGCCTTATAAGATCATCGGGATAATTAGTCCAGTAGCTGTTCGGCTCAAGATTCCACGATCTATGAAGATTCCTCCTGTTTTTCATGTGTCCCTACTTAAGCCTGCCATACCCAATCCTTTTCCGGAACGTATCCGTCCTCCTCCCGATGCTGTGGAGATAGATGGGCAAGAACAATTTGTTATAGAGAAAATCCTGGACTCTAGAATTTTCCGGAACCATCTACAATACCTCATTAAGTGGCAGGGTTATGGGTCTGAAGAGAATTCTTGGGAACCGGTGGAAAATATTAATGCTCCCCGACTGATCAAACAGTTTCATCAAAGACATCCTGGGAGACCAAGTCAGGTCTCGTCCGGAGGCCGCTGTTGAGGTGGGAGTAATGTCAGGAATCATCCTGCTATGTCTGTTTAGTTCAGATTGTCTTGCCCTCAAGTTCTCCCTCAGTTAAGATGGTGGATTGTGTCTCAGCTGGGTGCCATCTTACTTCCTGTTTCACATTTAAACCTCTCAAGCCTGTTACTAATTGCTTATGTATTGTGTTTAGCTTCTGCTTGTGCAGTCCTCTTGCTTGGAAGTAGCTCTTTGGTTTGTTCCTCCTACTTGCGGTTTACCTTGCTACTTTGCGACATCCTGCTACCTCCTGTTGCCGACCCGGATTGTTTGACTACGTTCCTGTGCCGCCTGCCCTGACCCATTGCTCGTCTGACCTCAGCTCTGCTGCATCTTTCGGTCCTGCACTGTTGCTACTGGTAACGGCTCCGCCTGCCTGGCTCTGCTGCACCCTTTGGTCCTGCACCGTTGCTACCGGTAACAGCTCCGCCTGCCTGGCTCTTCTGCATCCTTCGGTCCTGCACCGTTGCTACTGGTAATGGCTCTGCCTGCCTGGCTCTTCTGCATCCTTCAGTCCTGCAACCTCCTATTCAAGAAACAAGTGTTTCCCGTGTACAGGCCTTGTCCCTGCCATTGGATTCCAGCAGTATTCCACTAGTATCGTGACATCAAGGGTCACGTCACAGGAATGGGAAAATATATATGCTTATTTAAGATTGGTATCACGTAATGCGAATCCCATTTTGGTACAGTTTAATATTCTACAGAGAGTGTATATCACGCTGACCTGGCTTAATAAATGTGGACTAAGATTTCCTGCATTTGATTTGGTTATGTCCGAATCTTAAAGCTTACTGGGATTCAATTCAGAATTTTATCACCCAAAAACTGAGGGTAGTATTTCCGTTTGCACCTGAATGTTGGATATTGAGTGACTTAACCAGGGTTAACTGCAATAAGGATAAAAAGATTATTTTCATTAGAATTATGTTTTTAGCCAGACTGTTGATCGTTCGAGTTTGGATCTCATAAAATATTACTAAGCTTAACCAATGGTTGCACTTGGTCAATAAAGTTAAGAGATATGAGAAGGTCTTATATAAACAAATAGTCTCTGAGGATAAATGGTCCAATGGTCTTACAAAACATGTTGTTTGCTTTGGAGCACAGTTTCTATAAAGGCTTTACTTATCTCTATTCGAGTCACTTATCCAAGACGGCTCGTGGTCCACCCACCAGTCTAATTGCTAATGCCTCGGCTTTAGTAGAAAAAAATTCGGCAGCTCCAAGTAAAAACACACTCATCTACTTGACTTGAGCGAGCGGTAAAGATTGCATTCCTACCTCACTTAACTGCTTACCTGAATGACCCTTTCCCACTAGTACAGTAAATAAAACACTAGAGACTTTCCGATGGATGAAAAATAGGCTTGTTAATTTTAAGCCCTTCCTGAACACCCAACGTAAATTTATGGCGGATGTCGGGTCTTTAAACACAGCACCCACTGAGAAGCTGACCGGATTCCATAGCCACCGGGTGCTTTGTGTTTTACACAGAAGACACTCACAGGCATTGTCCAGGATTGGCAATAATGCCGATCATAGACATTTAACTCCTCACATGTCATGGTCAATTGTGACCACAGCATCTGAGCGGTGTGGGGGGTTAGCTCTTCTCCGGGGGTCATTCACATAAGTATCTTCACCAGACACCAAGTTTCAGGTCCAAACATCGCTTTATTTGGCACCTCAGCAAAACAAACATAAATTATACAAAATAAACACCTGCCCGGCTGGGCTCTAACTAAACATAACATAACCTGACTCACCTAAAGCACCATTCACACACGGTCATAACATGCGGCTTTCCCAGCCCAATGTCCATCAGCCTCCTGGCTGTACAGAGCACCGTTCACACACGGTCTAAAGTCCAGTGCCTTTATGGGGGAGTATGGCCCAGTAGTCCTCCCGACTCCGGCCTTGTGACCACTTGCGCCCAAGCATCACGGCATCCCCCAACAATCCGGCTAGCACCTAGCCCCGTGGCCCCTCAGCCAGCCCAGCTCTTCCATGACATGGCTGGTTTAGTAGCTACTTGCATTCCCCATGCAATAATAATTCTGGAGCATCTATTGTTATGACTCTATGTTATGCCGTTCCTTTATTATTCCCGCTAGAAGTTACAGATGAATTGCTACCAGTCTGCAATGAAGGTCCAGATGGGCGTTACCAGTTGAGGGTGTTTCCCGGCACAGTCTGACACTGGCAGAAATTATTGATAATGTCACACTGTGCAGAGACACACCCGCAACTGGTAACACCCATCTGAACCTTCATTGAAGACTGGTAGCAATTCATTCATAACTTCATCTGAGTCTCGCTTCCTTTTGGGTTTCGCATCCCTACCCATCCCTTGGTTGAACTTGATGGACTTATGTCTTTTTCAACCGTATTAACTATGTAACTATGTATATATAAGGAAAATAAAGGAATGGCACAACATAGAGCCATAAGAATAGATGCTCCAGAATCGTTATTACATGGGGAATGCATGAAGCTACTAAAACAGGCAGGTCAGTGGCGGGGAGAGGTCCTGTTCAAATTACAAAATTCAGCTTTGCTGCATCCTTACATTTAATTTGCTCCCTCTGCAATGTTCCAGCTTATCATTCCTTGACGATTACTCATCTCTTCTGCATTTCACCGGTTCTCATTTTATGTTTTCCTCCTTTAACAAAGCTAAAAATGGTAAATGATATAATTGTGTTTATTTATTTTTTTCAAAACAAGTTTTCTGAAATATCGGTGTCAAATCAGTTCTGTGTTTGTTTCTTTCTCGTTGAATGTGACCCTTGGTTTACTATTTCTTTTTATTATTTATTTAATAAAAGCAAAAACCAGTCAAAGTATTTTATTACAATGAATGTTCCAGCGGATACGGTATGATAAAATAACTGGAACGATTCTTCTCGTTGCAAGATAAAACCGCGTGCGCTGTCCAATGACATGCAGAGTAAACCAGCAGACGTCTAATGTTGAAAAGCCAGATTACCGAGATGTTGTACATATGCCGCATTTGATCTGTATCGGCTCCTTTGTTCTCGAGAAAATGTCATGCTCTGAATTCAAAACAAAAGATGAACTGTATGGTCTCCATGTACCGGGGGTAGATCTCATCATCAGACATAGACCGCTAAAGAACAAGGAGAGAATAAACAAGGCCATTCATGAAGGGAAGATAGTAGAGATATGTTTTATCATGTCATAAAATGTAGACTATTATAACAGTGAACACATTGTTACCATGACAGAAGAATCAAACCGGAGGCTAAAACAGAAAATACATATAGATAAACAACTTGCAAAATTGAAAGAAGATTTTTTTCTAGAAACCACCAACAAGTAGGCCAGGGGCAGGACAAGTTTTGTTGGTACCCAGAGGTTAAGATATTTGACTGTGCCACACCTCTCAGCCTTCTGTCCCCACTGCTGGACCCATTGGCGTTTACACTGCTGCCCAACTCTTCAGGGAAGCGCTGACTGGTTACAATAGACTTCTACAAATAATGGGGCAGATTTATTAATATTGGCGTAAATAAAAATAACCTAAACCTAGAGGAAGTTACCTGAGTGGGCGCCACGCTGGCACAACTTAATGCAAGTCAGACTTCTTCGTGGGCAGCTTATTTTGCACTAGTGTTCAGCAAATCAAAGTCCATGAAATGGATTTAGATCCGAATTTCTGGGAAAATTCAATTTGCAGCAAAGCCAAATTTTCTCGTGCTTCGTGGTAGCAAATCGATTTTCCCTGAATGGCGGTAAAAAAAAATTAAAAAATCATACTTACCTAATCTGCTTGAGGGCGAAGGGCCAGCCGCCGTCTTAATTGGAGATCCTATGTGAAATCCCATGCGTGGTGACTTCTTTTTTGCGTTCCGTATACGGAACCATTCATTTCAATGGTTCCGTAAAGAAAAACAGAATGTACTCCGTATGCATTCCGTTTTCGTATTTTCGTTTTTCCGTCCGGTTGAAAGATAGGACATGTTCTATTATTGCCCGCAAATCACGTTCCGTGGCTCCATTCAAGACAATAGGTGCGCAAAAAAAAGGCACACATAGGGAATGTACGTATGTCTTCCGTATCTGTTCTGTTTTTGAGGAACCATCTATTAAAAATTTTATGCCCAGCCATATTTTTTCTATGTAATTACTGTATATGCCATACGGAAAAACGCAACGGAAACATAAACTGAACAACGGATCCGTGAAACACAGACCGCAAAACACTGAAAAAGCCATACGGTCGTGTGCAGGAGGCCCAAGTATCATTTTATAATAAATTTTTTTTTTATTTTACACTCTTATATTAATGTCAGATGCCGAGATCAGCTATAAGGGGTACAAAGATGGGAGTGGCGCAATCGCCATTCTCCGTTACTTACAAAGAAATGCGCTTTGTGACTAAGTAATTCGTCATGAAGCAAATGTTTTTGTAAAATTCGGCGAAGCAGCCGAATTGAATTTTGGAATACTTCTCTCATCTCTAGTGGTGGTGTCGAGAATAGGAACCTTGCCGATCTGATGACTTAATATAGTCCTGAATAGAGTCTATAGTTGTCACTCAGATCGTCAGACTTTTTTAACCATTTTTTCTTTGTTCCATTTTTTCAAATTTACCTATACTTTGCTAATCTCTATATTGCACCAATGGGCTGCTGCATTTTTGGGGTCTCTTTTTTATGTTTTTGTTACAGAAGTAGATGTGGATCCGCTGTGTCACTGACCAGATTTGTCTAGGGGCTTCTTCTAAGGTTGTCATCTCAGTGTCCCCGTGGTCTTGACCTTTTAACTCTTATACAGGGATCTGTACTCTGCTGCAGGGGAACCACTAGGCCACTACCTCCTGGAGTGGTCTCTATTCAGTGACTGCTGACCGACGGAGGTCAAGAGACACCAATGCAAAGCACAGAGGGATTAAGCAAAACCATAATCAGTGGACAAGCTGAGGTCAGGAAAGGCAGAGGACATTCAATACAGTAATCAGGCCAAAGGTCAGGGAGGGCTGCACAAGATAAACACAAGAGTCAAGCAGAGGTCGAGTCAGGCAGCAGATGGTCAAATCCGGTAATCAGGCAATGGTCGGTACACGGGCAAACAGACAGAAATATAGTGCACCTCGGCAGTGAACTAAAAAGCCAGAAAAACTTATCGATCAGTTGCTCTCCCACTAGGGAAAGTGCCTTAAATATCCTAGGGAGGCTAGCCATAAGCTGGACATATTAGGGAGCATAACCGTACTGTATATCCATCAAGTTCAGCTGAGAGGAGGTAGATAATGGGAAGGATAGAACTTTGTTTCCCTCTACCAATCCACAGGAAGTTGAAAATCTCATAAAAACCAATCTGCCCGGAAAAGGAAAAATTTCCATCTTCATCGCGAGTCGGATCAACCTTCACCAAGTCAATATCCACATTAGCGCTCATGTTATTTTGTGTAGGAGGAAATATAAAAATAATGTTTCCCCTGTTAAATTTTACTTCAGAACCCCAATGGGCCATGACAGGTTCTGAATGCCGAGCATAGGTGCAATCCAAAATGCGGTATCATGTGGTCTACAGAGGTTATAGTTTTGCAACCATGTCATCTCGTAGCCCTCCAAATGCTCTCATTTCCGGATCCATTAACCTGTCAATGCCAATGGAGGTAGTACTGCATCCTAATTGTGGTTTCCTCATCACAGTACCCAGCACACAGGTCGTTTAACCCATAAGATGCCACGGTCATGCATCTAAGAAGATAGCAACTGACATGAATGGAGGGAGCCAAGGAGTTATCATGGCAGCCAGGGACCTAGCAAAAGTCCCCCTGTCTTCTATAGGTGTAAAGCATTCCAGACGGGTAATAATGCAAAGTATTAAGTGCAAAAAATTACTCAGTTAAGCCCCACGCATCACGTGATCAGCAGTATAAATCAAAAGAGACGGTAGATCCAGAAGGCAACCATATATTTACTGTATGTTGGTTTCCTTCAAAACAGAACGAGTGAAAATCCAGCCTTGTATGAAGCGTTTCTTACAAAGTGTCAGATGGAATTTATTGGATTTCATAAGAAACATTTATAAATCTTTGCCAACATTTAAAAGAGTAAAAGCCTCACACCAATAATCTTAACAAACTAATTAAACTTTGACTTAAATGGCTGCAAAGGAAAACTAAAGAGTAAAAGGGGGCACCCCGCTGAGGTTCATGAGCAAACGAATGATGTCCAGTGGATTATGAGAAGATTTAGATTATTTGAAACTATTAATTGCCTATTTTTAAGTTGAGGATCTTTATTCTTCTCGCTTCTCTGGGATAAGTTCCCACAAATAAGAACTAGAAAGTAGAAAGTCGGAGGTTAAATCAAATCCAGATTTACTGGTTGATGGAAAAATACAATTACAACTCACAATTATTGAACAATGTGACAACTGTCTTTGATATATATTACTTGTTCTTAAAGGGCCCATGCTTGAACGTTTTGGAGATGCATGACCATGGAGCAATTTCCGACCATGAGGATTTTTCAAACCATGAGGCAATTTTAATCCTTTTCTCCAGGGTTTTACTATGATTAAGTGGTAAGCAAAGCTGGATGAATAAGAAGTCACACAGTTCTCTAATTAAAATGAATAGAATGTAAGTTACTTTGCAGCAAACTGAATTTACAGAAGTATAACGGTCAGAAGTCTCATCCCTCCCTCGAAGGAGCTCTTTTTCTCCTACTAGTAGTGCTCCCTCCTTCTTTAAGTTCTTCCAACTCTTAACGAGCTTGTTCTCTCCCTGTCCAGTGTGGTAAATACACTCCACACTGAACACAGAAGGGAATGGAAAAAGGTATTAGGCCTGGAACCTAGGGGAAGGGAAATGGTCACACCTAGTGATTCCCTACACCAAGCCCTGATTGCTATCAGTATGAACAGACCTTGATAGTAGGAATGTTCATACGCCGAAACCTAAGCCCAATCTCCTCCTAACAGGGCCCTACAGATAGTGTCAGGATGCAGGTGGCCTATTCCTCCCCAGATGAAGGAATAGGAGACCCCCTCCGGCCTAATATCGGGAGGTAGAGAAAAACAACAAACAAGGAAGAAAGACTTAACTTCCAGAAGTATGCTGATGAGCATGGACTTAGAGAGAACCAACACCAGGACTTCCACAAACAAGGAGCTATCCACCGCATAGCATGATGGGTGAGGCAAGACAAGAGGTGTGGTCATCCGCAGCAACAACACAGAAAGGTGAAACCTAAGAGACTGTCAATAACGTGCAGCCAGTCTCCTCGATCTTCTAGTCCCTGTCACAGGCGGGACCGTGACAATACCCCCCCTTCTACAGGTGGCCTCTGGACACCCAGGACCGTCTTTACCTGGATGAGCCCTGTGAAAAGCTTTCACAAGACGATTAGCATTAACGTTGGCTGATGGAACCCACATCCTCTCCTCTGGTCCGTAACCCTTCCAGTGGACGAGATACTGGAGGGATCTATGGAGAATTCGGGAGTCCACTATACTGGATATTTGAAATTCAAGATTACCATCCACCATGACAGGCACCGGACGTAAGGAGGACGGTTCAACAGGTTCGACATATCTCTTCAACAACGACTTATGGAACACATTATGAATCTTCAGAGCCTGAGGGAGTTCAAGACAAAAGGCAACCGGGTTAACAATGGCAATGATTTTGTATGGACCAATAAACCTTGGACCCAACTTCCAAGAGGGTACTTTCAACCTAATGTTTCTTGAGGACAGCCACACAGAATCACCCACTCTCAGCTCCGGACCATTCATACGTCTATTGTCAGCCATACGTTTATACTTATTGCCCATTTTTTTAGATTATTTTGAATCTTCTGCCAAATAGATGACAAAGAAGAGGAAAATCGTTCCTCTTCTGGTATACCAGAAGTTTACATACCATAAAATGTGCCAAATTAGGGGTGGAAACCCATATGCCCCAAAAAATGGCAACTTATCAGTGGACTCCTGTCTACGGTTACTTATGGCAAATTCAGCTAAAGACAAAAATGAAGACCACTCCTCCTGGTTCTCCGAGACAAAACATCTCAAATAAGTCTCCAGATTCTGCTTAGTGCGTGGAGTCTGTCCGTTCGACTAAGGATGAAAAGGCCAAAGAGAAGGACAATTGTACCCCCAGACGAGTACAGAACGCCTTCCAGAATTTGGAAACAAACTGAGTCCCCCTATCAGACACCACATCAGAAGGAATGCCATGTAATTTCACAATGTTATCGACAAACACTTGTGCAAGAGTTTTAGCATTAGGGAGACCTGGCGATGCTATAAAGTGCGCCATCTTGCTAAAGCGATCAACAACCACCAAAATCACAGTTGTTCCTGAAGAATTAGGCAAATCTGAAATAAAATCCATGGATAAATGAGTCCAAGGTCTGCATGGGATGGGTAACGTAAGTAAAGATCCGGAAGGCCGAGTATGTGTCACTAGTGTTGATCACGAATATTCGAACTTCAAATTTTTATCGTGAATATAGGTACTTCGAAAATTTGTGAATATTTCGAATATAGTGATATATATTCGTAATTTAGAATATTCGAAAAAAAAAATGTAATCAGTACACATGATCCCTCCCTGCTTCTAGCTTGTGGGCCAATGAGAAGGCTGCAGTATATTTGACTTTAGGAGTAGTGTTGTTTGCGAATTTTTGTAATGCGAATTTTTAGACAAAGAAGATTATAGCACTATATTAGCTAAATTGCTCTATATTTGTTTTTTTCGAATATTCGCTATATTGCTATATATTCTTGTTTTAGAATATTACAAATATTCGAAAAAAATGAAGTTATAGCAATATAGCGAATATTCGGAAAAAAAAAAACTAATATAGAGAAATTTTGCTAATATGGTGCTATAATCATTTTTTTTAATAGTTGTAATTTTTTTCCAATCTGAACTTCAAATGAGAAAAAAATGACAACTATTATACAAAGAAGATTATAGCACTATATTAGCTAAATTGCTCTATATTAGTTTTTTTTCCGAATATTCGCTATATTGCAATAACTTCGTTTTTTCGAATATTCGTAATATTCTAAAACAAGAATATATAGCAATATAGCGAATATTCGAAAAAAACAAATATAGAGCAATTTAGCTAATATAGTGCTATATTCTTCTTTGCCTAATAGTTGTAAGTAGAGGTGGGACGAATCCAATTTTGTTCAAATCCGAATCCGAAAAGGTTCTCGAATATATTGAATCTTTCGAATCTCGAATCCTACGAATCCTGTACATAATTGTGTGAACGGTGTAAGAAACAAAGTCAGACCACGTCAGTTTGTCTGAACCTCCACCTCCCAGTCACGGTCGCACCCTATATGACCGCGATCGTTACGCCCCTGCTCCTATCACTACAGAACATACAGGGTAATACAGCGCCACATACCTCTTACATCCAGTGATGTCTCCTTTGATGTAGATGTTCTCTTTCCTAATCTTCTCCTTTCAGACCTTCAGACCAGACCACAATTTTTAGTCATTTTTCGTCTCTGCAGTTTGACAAAAAAAAATCTTAGTTTACTACTTTTCCATCATCCTCCCATCTTCTGGACAAATCATCCTAACACCCCCAATACTGTTCCACTGTGCTCCCCAATACTATACTGCAGAAACAGATAATACCCCTGATAATACTAGTACCACACAGAGCCCCCCATATAAAATACCCCTTCTTTGTGGCCTCAGTAGATGCCCCCATAGTGCCCCCCAATAATGTGCCAATAAGAAGTGGCCCCACAGTGCCACCCAATAATGTGCCAGTAAGTGTCCCCATAGATGCCCCCCTAATCATGTGCCAGTATCAAATGCCTCTCTCCTCCCCCCATGTGCCAGTATCAAGTGCGGCGTGCCTCTCTCCTCCCCGCCATGTGCCGGTATCACAGTGCCATCTCCCCCCCAATGTGGCAGTATCATAATGCCATCTCCCCCCATAATGTGCCAGTATCATAGTGCCATCTCCCCCCCAATGTGCCAGTATCATAGTGCCATTTCCCCACCAATGTGCCAGTATTATAGTGTCATCTCCCCCCCATAATGTGCCAGTATCATAGTGCCATCTCCCCCCCAATGTGCCAGTATCATAGTGCCATTTCCCCACCAATGTGCCAGTATTATAGTGCCATCTCCCCCATAATGTGCCAGTATCATAGTGCCATCTCCCCCCATAATGTGCCAGTATCATAGTGCCATCTCCCCCCCAATGTGCCAGTATCATAGTGCCATCTCCCCACCAATGTGCCAGTATTATAGTGCCATCTCCCCCCATAATGTGCCAGTATCATAGTGCCATCTCCCCCCATAATGTGCCAGTATTATAGTGCCATCTCCCCCCCCCAATGTGCCAGTATCATAGTGCCATCTTCCCCAATGTGCCAGTATCATAGTGCCATTTCCCCCCATAATGTGCCAGTATTATAGTGCCACCTCCCCCATAATGTGCCAGTATCATAGTGCCATCTCCCCCCCAATGTGCCAGTATCATAGTGCTATCTCCCCCAATGTGCCAGTATCATAGTGCCATTTCCCCCCATAATGTGCCAGTATTATAGTGCAACCTCCCCCCATAATGTGCCACTATCATAGTGCCACCTGCCCCCATAATGTGCCAGTATCATAGTGCCATCTCCCCCATAATGTGCCAGTATCATAGTGCCATCTCCCCTCATAATGTGCCAGTATCATAGTGCCTCCCCCCCCAATGTGCCAGTAGTATCAGTGCCATCTCCCCCCATAATGTGCCAGTGTCATAGTGCCTCCCCCCCAATGTGCCAGTAGTATCATAGTGCCATCTCCCCCCATAATGTGCCAGTATCATAGTGCCATCTCCCCTCATAATGTGCCAGTATCATAGTGCCTCCCCCCCAATGTGCCAGTAGTATCAGTGCCTCCCCCCCAATGTGCCAGTAGTATCAGTGCCATCTCCCCCCATAATGTGCCAGTGTCATAGTGCCTCCCCCCCAATGTGCCAGTAGTATCATAGTGCCATCTCCCCCCATAATGTGCCAGTATCATAGTGCCATCTCCCCTCATAATGTGCCAGTATCATAGTGCCTCCCCCCCCAATGTGCCAGTAGTATCAGTGTCATCTCCCCCCATAATGTTCCAGTGTCATAGTGCCTCCACCCCAATGTGCCAGTAGTATCATAGTGCCATCTCCCCCCATAATGTGCCAGTATCATAGTGCCTCTCCCCCCCAATGTGCCAGTAGTATCAGTGCCATCTCCCCCCATAATGTGCCAGTATCATAGTGCCTCCCCCCCCAAATGTGCCAGTAGTATCATAGTGCCTCTCACCTCTCCCCCTCGCCAATGTGCCAGTAACAGATTTAAAAAAAAAAACTTTTACTTACCTCTGCTGCAATGCAGGCCTCTTCTGGCCTGTGTCCCGCGCTGTACGGCTCAGGCGGCGCAATGACGTCATCGCGCCTCCTGCACCGGCCTCTGATAGGCTGCGGGCCTTGTGCCGGCAGCCTATCAGAGGAACAGGGAAAGGAAACGCCTCTCCCTCCCCTGTCACAGCAGCGAAGCGCTCATCTTCTCGAGTGCCCTGCCGCCGCCACCACCAGTCTGGGCACCACCGGGATTCGTCGGATTCGTATCCGGTAAATTATGTCGGGATTCAAGTCCACGAATCCCACGAATCCAGCAAGATTCGAGGGATTCGTGGATTCAGCGAATCCCCCGTCCCATCTCTAGTTGTAAGTTGAAAAATTCGCAATAAAAATTTGCATTACGAAAATTCGCATATTACACGATCATTACCTTTCGATTTTTTGAGTAAAATTTTTTTAGAATATAACGAATATTCGAATTTGCGAATATTCGACGAATATTCGCGAAATATCGCAAATTCAAATATGACCACTGCCGCTCATCACTATGTGTCACCTTAGCACGTGCACAAGTACTACAAGCAGACACATAGTCATCAACATGCTTACACAACCTGGGCCACCAGAATCTACGAGAGATGAGATTGCCAGTGGATCTGCTCCCAGGGTGTCCTGTGAGAACCGTACATCACTGTTCCTCGAACACCTTATGACGTAACTAAGAAGGAAAAACTATTTCCCCGGAGGACAAAAATCCGGTGCATCTCCCTGGGCCTCCAACACCTCTGCCTCAAGGTCAAGATATAGGGCGCATATGACTACCCCTTCAGACAATATCGGACCAGGATCTTCCAAGTCACCCTCCCCCCCCAGGAAAGTTACGTGACAAAGCATCAGCCTTGACGTTCTTAACCCCAGGGCGATAGGTGACAAAAAATTAAATCTGGTGAAAAACAAGGACTATCTGGCCTGCCTGGGGTTCAGTCGTTTAGCCGACTCCAGATAAGCCAGATTTTTGTGATCAGTAAGCACAGTAATAGGATGAATAGCTCCTTCCAACCAATGACGCCATTCCTCAAAAGCCAACTCAATGGCCAGCAACTCTCTATTACCCACGTCATAATTCATTTCTGCGGCCGAGAGAGTTTCTTAGAGAAGAAAGCACATTGGCGCCATTTACTAGGTCAAGGACCCTGCGACAAAACTGCTCCTACCCCCACCTCGGATGCATCAACTTCCATAATGAATGGTTGTGATACATCAGGTTGCACCAGTATAGGAGCAGAAGCAAAAAACTCCTTCACTGTAGAAAAGGCTTGTAATGCCGCACCAGACCAGACTGAGATATACAAACCTTTTTAGTTATGTCTATCAAAGGTTTGACCACAGTCGCGTAGTTCAAAATAAATTTACGGTAGTAGTTGGTGAATCCGAAAAACCGCATAAGTGATTTCAGATTTTCAGGTCGATCCCAGTCCAACACAGCACAGATTTTCTCAGGATCCATACGAAAACCTGAAGATGAGAGTAGGTAACCCAGGAATTGCACTTCCTGAACTGAAAATTCACACTTCTCCATCTTGGCATACAATTTATTCTCTCTTAGGATCTGTAACACTTGTCTCACGTGATCCTGATGAGTCTCCATATCTGGAGAATAAATTAATATGTCATCCAGATACAAACCTCCCCACCAGATGATGAAAGATATTATTAACAAAATGCTGAAAAACCGCAGGAGCATTAGTTAATCCAAACGGCATGACCAGACTCTAAAAATGAACCTCTGGGGTATTAAACTCTGTCTTCCATTCATCTCCTTTCTTGATCCTGACCAGATTATATGCCCCCTGTGACAAACTGAACTGTCAATGGGGCTGCTGGAGAGGCCTGAGGGTTAGCTCCTTCCTATGGACAATGGACCCAGAACTATGGAGACCCTCCCCTCCTGGCTCATTATTCTACAAAGGGAAAAATGGGAAGTTTCTGCCTGTGAGTGATTACGTTATCCCATTGTGCTGATTAAGTGTATCATATGTGTGTGTTTTCTGCCTGTAACTGCATGTGATTGGTTTATGTAAAAACTGTCTCGGTCTTCCACAAGGTCACCAGGGGGAGTGTCCCTTGCTGGAAGACCTGCATAAAAGGATGGCATGTCGCCTCATTAAAGTGTCTTGTTCTACCGTTCATGAAGTCTGGGCTCATGTTTGGGGGATCGGAGAACTACATTCTGGGGATTGCTATAATCATTATACTCCCCAGAGTATAATCCCTAGCTCTTGTAAGAGCTGTTCCTGCATCGCTCTCTGAAGGAAGAGAGGTGCACCCACTGGAACCTGGAAGCCTTGTCGTAGGTCCAGGGTGGGTAGAAGACGACGAGATCCCAACCAAGCTACGGCGGTTCGTGGGGTTGGCAGTGCTTACGGTGTAGAGTGGAGTGCTTGGAGCCCTCGGTAAGCACTAGGAGCATCCTTTAAACGGAGGTACCCAGTCGGGGTGCTAGGAGATTCGTTACACCCCCCTTAGGTCCAACTAGGAGAACACTTTGGCACCAACAATCTGATTAAACAAGTCAGGAATCAAAGGAAGGGGGTACGGATCACAGACCGTAATACGATTGAGCTCACGGAAGTCCAGGCATGGCCTAAGAGTTCCGTCTTTCTTCTTTACAAAGAAAAACCCCACCGCCACTGGGGACTTGGAAGGTCTAATATGTCCCTTAGCCAAACTCTCGGCAATATACTCTCGCATGGCCACTCTTTCGGGTTCAGAGAGATAATATATAACCTAGATAGATTTGGGCAACTTCGCTCCGGGAATAAGATTGATAGGACAATCATATTCCTGATGTGGGGGTAACCCCGGTTAACCACTCTCAGAAAATGCATCAGAAAAATCTGAAATAAAAGAGCAAACAACGTTAGTGGTCAAGAGAGAAAGAGATGCATTAAGACAGTTGTCCATGCAATAATCACTCCAATCGAGAATCTGTCTTGCTTGCCAGTCAATGGTAGGATTATGTTTGCTCAACCATGGTAAACCCAGAACCAATGGAAAAGGCAGACCCTCCAGCACAAAACACGAAATGGATTCCTGTTGAAAATCACCCACTCTTAAACGGATGTCCTGCACCATCTGTGACAAACATTTCTGAGTAAGTGGTGCAGAGTTTATTGCGAACACTGAAGTATTTTTCTCTAATGCACTTGTTGTCAACCCATGCATACGGACGAACTGACCATACACTAGGTTAACCCCTGCCTCACTGTCAATAAACACCTCAATTTCAGTCAGTTTTGGACTCTAGCGCCACCTCAGCAGACAGGAGAAATCGGGTACTACCAGTAAATGGTTCACCGACTCCCCACCCACACCACCAAGAGTGAGATGGGAAAACGTTTTCTTCTTGTTTTCACCTTGACGCAGAACGTAAGGACAAACATTAACAAAATGTCCCCTTTTTCCACAGAAAAAAAACATACTCCCTTCTTATGACTAGAACTCTTGCAAGCAGGCCCAGGGGTAGCTCCTCCTAGCTGCATGGGTTCATCACCAAGCATAAACTCAGGAGTCTCTCCTCGCAAGGTGTCAGAGGAAGCCACCATGTTATATGATAGTTCGTCCTGAGAGTGAGGGACCTTTGATCTCTCTCTCAGGCGTCTATCCATACGTACGGCAAGGGACATTGCCGCTTCCAGTGACGTCCTTTAGCCTCTCAGACAATCCTTGACAGAATTGACTACTGAGAGCTGGATCATTCCACTTCGTATCCATAACCCATCTCCTAAATTAAGAGCAATAGATCTCCGCAGAATACTCTCCCTGTAAACCATGTAACTTGGTCTCGGCCAGGAGATCCGATCCGGGTCATCGTAGATAAGACCTAGAGCTCTGTAAAATCTACTGACCAGAGGGACTATGATCCGGTTGGCAGAGAAAAAGCCCAAGACTGAGCGCCATTTTTAAGCAGTGAAATAATAATACCAACTCTTTGACTCTCATTCCCAGATGAGAGCAGGGGTAACTTAAAGTACAACTTACACAACTCTCTGGACCGAATGAAGTTGTCACTCCCCCCCCCCCCCCCCCCCCGAAAACCTGTCCAGAAGTGCAACCTTAGGTTCAGGACAGGTCTGGTAAGTACTACTTACCCCAGCAGCCTGTGATCCCTGGATCTGCGTGCGGAGGTAGGCTACCTCAAAGACAGACCTTGCAATTGTCCAGCCAGTGCAATGATAAGATCCATAGCCTAACTGACACAGACAAAAAATGACCGTTTGCGGCGGTTGATAATGTCACGCCTCAGTGTGATAAACACACTCCAAATTGAACACAGAAGGGAAGGGAAAAGGTATTAGGCCTGGAACCTAGGGAAAGAGAAAGGGTCATACCTAGTAAGTCCCTACGCTAAGCCCTGGCTGCTATTAGTAGGAACAGACCTTGATGGTAGGAATGTTCATACGCCAAAACCTAAGCCCAATCTCACCCTAACAGGGCCCTGCAGATAGTGTCAGGACACGGATGGCCTATTCCTCCCCAGATGAAGGAATAGGAGACCCCCTCAGGCCTAATATCGGGAGGTAGGGAAAAACAACAAAGAAGAAACACTTAATTTCCAGAAGTATGTGGACGAGCAGGAACTCAGAGAAAACCAACACCAGGACTTCCACAAACAAGGAGCTATCCACCGCATAGCATGATGGGTGAGGGTGAGGCAAGACTAAATAGAGGAGAAGGAATGACCACTTAAGCTACACCTGAGACAAGAGGTGTGGTCATCCCCAGCAACAACACAGAAAGGTGAAACCAAAGAGATTGTCAATAACGTGCAGCCAGTCTCCTCGATCTTCTAGTCCCTGTCACAGATGGGACCTTGACACTCCCTATAGCAGCGTATTCCCTTTGTAGAGCTTGTTTCTACCCTGTGGGAGCTTGTGTTCAACATCTAGAAGTTTCTTCCCATTGTTCTAGTCTGTTAGAGGATTAGAACAAGGAAAATAATCAAAGTGCCAGATTTGGCACATAACTGAAACCAAATGAGCTGTACAGATCCCATTGACTATAAGGATGTCTGTTCAGTTTTCATTTGGGTGTCTGCTTTTCTACCTGAGAAAAACCTTCTTGCATGCAGGACTTTTTTTGTCTGCTCATTTTGGCAAAATCTGTGACAGAGGTCACAAATGGAGCCTCCAACGCAGATGTGAACATGCTTATTGTTGGAGCTTGTTCCTTCCCTGTAGGAATTTGTTCCTTCCTTCTAGGAGCTTGTTTAATTCCTGTAGGAGCTTGTTCGCTTTTTTTTAGGAGCTCAATCCCTTCCCTAGAGGAGCTTGTTCCCTCCATGTAGGAGCTTGTTTTTATCCCTCTAGAAGCTTGTTCCTGTTACAGGCAATGGTTGTGAATCCACTGTGCCAACCAATCAGTTTGACTTTGGGGTAGACCTAGGGTTGTTATCCTGGAAGTCCCCTGGTATTCACCCTTTAACCCCCTATACAGGGATCTGGACTTTGCTGCAGGGGAGCTACCAGGCCGCTACCTCTTAGAATAGTCCCAATATGGTTGGCTGCCATCCCAGAGGGATCAGAGTCACTAGTGTGTGGCACAAAGACAACAGGCAATGGCCGTAGTCAGAAATCAGTCAGACGTCAGGTCTGGCAGATTTCGGGCAAAGGTACAAAGATCAACATAGGTGACACAGGTTCAATATCCAACTGACTGGCAGCAGTCGATACAAAGGAACACAAATGGAATGCAGCATTTTTACAGGCTCTAGATTGCTAGAGGGATCTAATGCTAGATCTACAGAGACGTAATTGCACAGGCCAGAAAGTGAGGTCAGAGGAAAAGCTACGTAGGAGGGTTCATTAGGGAATTA
This sequence comes from Bufo bufo, assembly GCF_905171765.1. NCBI lineage: Eukaryota > Metazoa > Chordata > Amphibia > Anura > Bufonidae > Bufo > Bufo bufo. The sequence goes on from NC_053397.1 coordinate 213,789,171, forward strand.
ACTCCTGCAAAGTCTTTCTAATACAGACAAATGAGAAAACCTTGGAGCCAGACTGTGGCTTGTAGCATGGGAAACTAGACTCCTGTGGTCGAGAAGATGCTGAGTGATACAGCGCTATGCCACCATAACAGTTCCCTTCTTCTAGGAGTTTGTTTCTTCCCTCTAGGAACTTGTTTTCTTCACCGAGGAGCTTGTTTCCTCCCCCAAAGAACTTGTTCCCTCCCTCTAGGATCTCTTATCATATGCTGAATGTGCAATAATCCAAGGAGAAGGAATAAATGATAGCGGCACTCACCAATATGCGGCAAAATTCTTCTTTATTTTCAATGAAAGTAGAAGTTACAGAGGGCTGGGGCGGACAGTGCGTGGGAACACTGAGTGATCAGCTGGCGACGGCCATTTCGCGCTCCTGCGCTTCTTCTGGCCTCTGACAAAGTCGCGCTACCCATGCGCTCATTTAAATGCGTCCGCGTTGCCTCGGCAACCAAAGATGCTAAAAACATATACCCCGTCCGCTACGGAACGATGAGGGTAGAAACATAACATTCCCTGACAACCAAATGTACCTATATCGCGTGCGTGGTCCTCTATCTGTATAAATAAACACTGAGATCATTTCGATCGTTTAGTCCCAATGGACCCATAGCAGCAGTGCGAATAATCCACTCAGCCTCCTTCTGCAAGACGAGGCAGTCCCTATCTCCACTAAATACTGGGGCGGGGACATGTTCAAGGGCAGCGAATTTTAGACATTTAGTATTATAATCATATTTAGTGCGGATATAGCCGATAAGCCTGGGGCAACCTTTTCCTGACTTCACTGAATTAATATGCTCCCTGAATCTCTCATACATAGGGCGGATTGTCTTCCCTATGTAGAAGGATCCACAGGAGCATAGTACCAAGTATACCACGTATTTTGTTCTACATGTGGTGAATTGCTTAACCCTATGCCTAATACCTGCAAAGAAAAAACTTGCCCTGTAAAGCATATTGACAAAAAGAGCAGTCCCCACATTTATAACTTCCTATTGGTATACGCTCAGTGAGCCAATTGCTAGCCTTATTCTCCTTAAGTCTACTCCTCACCAACTTACCTTTAATCGTACGGCACCGTTTGAAGGTGATAAGAGGTTTGTTGCATGTTAAACTCTTCATTCTTGAGGATGTCCCAATTTTTAAGTACAACTTGTTTTATGGTGTCTGCTAAAGGGCTGTATTTAAAGGCAAATGCGAACCTATTTGTGGCACTTTTTTTAGAAGTATTTTTCTTCTTTAGTAGTTCACCCTGTGTGAATTGGCCTGCTCTCTCTAGCGCTGCCTTTGATTCTGATTCCGGGTATCCTCTGTGTAGGAGTCTCTCCTTCAATTCCTGGGCCTGCATAGTGTACCCTGCTTCTGTGCTGTTAATACGTTTCAAGCGCACAAATTGTCCAAAGGGAACCGCCCTTTTTACGCTACGTGGATGATAACTGTCATAATGGAGTCATGAATTTGTGGCGGTGGGTTTGCGAAAACCGGTGGTGACAAAAGTGCCCTCGTCAATGGTTACACGTACAGTACAGACCAAAAGTTTGGACACACCTTCTCATTCAAAGAGTTTTCTTTATTTTCATGACTATGAAAATTGTAGATTCACACTGAAGGCATCAAAACTATGAATTAACACATGTGGAATTATATACATAACAAACAAGTGTGAAACAACAGAAAATATGTCATATTCTAGGTTCTTCAAAGTAGCCACCTTTTGCTTTGATTACTGCTTTGCACACTCTTGGCATTCTCTTGATGAGCTTCAAGAGGTAGTCCCCTGACATGGTTTTCACTTCACAGGTGTGCCCTGTCAGGTTTAATAAGTGGGATTTCTTGCCTTATAAATGGGGTTGGGACCATCAGTTGCGTTGAGGAGAAGTCAGGTGGATACACAGCTGATAGTCCTACTGAATAGACTGTTGGAATTTGTATTATAGCAAGAAAAAAGCAGCTAAATAAAGAAAAACGAGTGGCCATCATTACTTTAAGAAATGAAGGTCAGTCAGCCGAAAAATTGGGAAAACTTTGAAAGTAAGGGCTATTTGACCATGAAGGAGAGTGATGGGGTGCTGCGCCAGATGACCTGGCCTCCACAGTCACCGGACCTGAACCTAATCGAGATGGTTTGGGGTGAGCTGGACCACAGAGTGAAGGCAAAAGGGCCAACAAGTGCTAAGCATCTCTGGGAACTCCTTTAAGACTGTTGGAAGACCATTTCAGGGGACTACCTCTTGAAGCTCATCAAGAGAATGCCAAGAGTGTGCAAAGCAGTAATCAAAGCAAAAGGTGGCTACTTTGAAGAACCTAGAATATGACATATTTTCAGTTGTTTCACACTTGTTTGTTATGTATATAATTCCACATGTGTTAATTCATAGTTTTGATGCCTTCATAGTCATGAAAATAAAGAAAACTCTTTGAATGAGAAGGTGTGTCCAAACTTTTGGTCTGTACTGTACATCGAGGAAATCCAAAGTGGTTCCTCCGAAATTTAGTGTAAATTTCATATTCATTTCATTATGATGATTTAAGAACTGGACAAACTCCTCACACAACTGTTGCGAACCTTGCCAAACCATAAAGACGTCATCCACATAGCGTAAAAAGAGCTTGATATGCTGCAAAAATAGATTTGAGGTAGAACAGACGTAGCGGTCTTCAAGAGACTGAATGTGCATTCTTTCTCTCAAGGAGCACTCACTAACTTCCCTGTAGAAGAGCACTCACCCCCCTATAGAACCTCTTTCCTTCCTCAAGAAGTCTATGAAAGAAGGTGTTGCTCACCAACCTGTGCAAACATCCCTTCAGTCAAATGCAGAGTAAGAGCGCCAGGATCCAGCCGCTCAGTTTGAGCAGTGCTTCTAATGTAAAGGGTCTTATGGACATGTTACCTTTAGGATCTGTATGTCTTTTATTCTAAATGCTTCAGTGACCATTATGATGATTTTAGAAGGCTGTGCCGGATCATCTCCCCTCCCTCGAGGAGGTCTGCTCTTACCATTCAGTGCTGTGTTGAGTAAAAGACAGTTCTTATGGGACTTTTAATCCAATGCACTGTATTAGCAATATTAACTCCAGATGTATTCTGACTAGAGATGACGGAATTTCATATTTTAAAATTCGTTCACGCTTCGCTTACTGGTAAAAGGTGAAGTGCGTTATGGATTCCGTTACCACGGACCATAACGCTATTCTATGACGGAATGCATAACGGAAACGGGACGGATCTGTTATGCAGCCCATAGACCTCTATTATGACGGAATCAATAACGGAATGCCTCTAAAGGTATTCCGTTATGCATTCCATCATAGAATTGCGTTATGGTCCGTGGTAACGGAATCCATAACGCAATTCACCTTTTACCAGTAAACGAAGCGTGAACGAATATCATAACCGGAAATTCGGTCATCTCAAATTCTGACACAATGACACTATGCTGATACAAGAGGTTGTGATGGGGTTTATGTCCGTAAACTGCCTGTGTTATGCTAATTGCAAAATCTCATCCTCACATTTTTTTTATGATTGCTCCCTCATCATACTAGGGATTGGCTAGTTGGGTATTTCTTTGATATTATTATTAAAGGGTTTTTGGTCATATATCCACAGTTAGGGTATCTTAACCTACAAGAGAGGATCCCCAAATGAGCTCAACCTAGTTGTACGGTATTGAGCAGGCGCCTCTATTCTTACAGTGCTGATGTTTATTGAAATCAATGAGGGGCAGGCAATGCATCATGACCATGACCAATAGCAGAATCTTCTAATGCCAGCCTTATGCTGGGAGCTATGCAATAAAATAATTTTCTTGAGGACCCAGAACATCCAACCATTAAAGGGCATCTGTCAGCAGTTTTGTCCCTATGACACGGGCTGACCTCTTACATGTGCCATTGGCAGCTGAAGACATCTGTGTTGGTCCCATGTTCATATGTGCCCGCATTGCTGGCTTAATGATGGTTTAATATATGCAAATGAGCCTCTAGGAGCAACGGGGGCGTTACCATTACACCTAAAGGCTCTGCTCTCTCTGCAACTGCCACACCCTCTTCACTGATTGACAGGGCAGGGTGTGATGATGTTTTCACTGACTCGCTCTATCAGATGTAGAGAGAGCAGAGCCTCTAGGTGTAATGGTAACGCCCCCATTGCTCCTAGAGACTCATTTACATATATTAAAACATTATTTTTCTCAGCAGTGCGGGCACATATGACCATGGGACCAACACAGGTGCTTTCAACTGGCACGCAAAGATGCAACTGGTTTTAAAGGGGGTTGTTAAGAGTTTTTCTCACTGATGACCTATCATCAATATCTGATTGGTGGGGGTCCAACACCCGGAACCCCCACCGAGCAGCTGTTTGAGAAGGCAGCGGCGCTCACAGTAGCGCAATGGCCTTCTCCAGATTTTTCTAGACTGTGTGACATCATTCATCGGTCATATGGCCTAAACGCAGCTGAGCCCTATTGAAGTGAATGGGGCTTTGCTGCGATACTAAGCACAGCCGCTATACAATGTATGGCACTGCGAGCGTCAGTGGTTTTTCAAACAGCTGATCGGTGGGGGTCCTGAGTGTCAGACCCCCACCGATTACCTATTCAGATGACAGGTCATCAGTAAAAAAAACTCTCAGATCTTGATATTAGTGGGCACCTTGTAATACTTATTTTGGCCTGTGGGGGTGCTGCAGTAAAATGGAACATTTCCTACCAAATTCCATCCAAGCTTCCAGCTAAAAACTGGCGACCCCAGTCCGGGGACATCTTGAAGAGTCAGAGTATTTTTGGATGATGCTATCAAACAAAAAAGGGACTGTCGTAAGCCGCCTATAATATAGACAATCCTCAGTCCCTAATTCAATAGAACATTCATAATGTGATGTTCAAAGACATATCTAACATATCTTTTGCTTTGCTTCAAATGAACCCCACGCCAGCAATGTCCGCACCGCACTATGCGCCCATTCCAGAGATTCATTTCATCTTGGCAGCTCACGCACGGAACCGTTCCCTAGACTTCCGGCATTCCATGAACGGTCACATCTTCATTTGCAAGTTTCTTATTTTATACGCCGATCGCTTCATTTTTGTATAAATACTTTTAATTGCTTCTCTTGGGCTTTGGCATAACCCACAAGTTCACATTTTGAATGCACTTCAAATTACATGTTCAGCTTTTTTTTCCTTTTTCCTGCAATTGATCCTTAGCCTATTAATGTTGTGTTTCATTATTTTTGCTCAGGCTGTCTTTCTAATTTGCTACATGTACTATTACAATTTAGCCTCCACTCGGATTTAATAGCTGAGCTCTTGATAAGCTGCCGCAGGACTCACCCTCTGTTACATTGTGTATCTTACGGTAAATACTGCAAAACACGGCAATTAGCATGACATTCACGTAACGCGCATAGGTCAAAGCCTACCTGAGCATTAATCATACAGGAAGAATTGACAGGAAAATGAGTACCCCTTAATACATCTCTTTTTTTTCTTATTAGTATCATTCAGTGCACTTCAAAATGGACATTGCAGCACTTATGGGTGAGAAGGGCATCGCGGGAAATCTTCCTGACAGACAGGGTGATTGACCTTTAAACTCATCAGTAGAAATATGAATAATGGGCCTTAGGCGCAAACTAGCTCGCGCATTTACTCTCACGACATGCATTCTAATGCTATATTTTAGTGCTGTAAGGGTATGTCCACACAGAGAAATTTTCCATGTGGATTTTGGAGCATGTTCCACTTTCCATTGACTTCAATGGGAATCCACACACCGAAGTGTTGATTTTTAAATCTGCTCCATGGGAAAACATTGTCAAGTCAAGTGCTTACCAAGATTTTCAGACTGTGCAGATTACCTCTATCAAAGAAGGCTAAATCCATGTGTAGATCCGTGGCATGTACGACTGCAGTGGATTTCATGGCTGATTTTTGCGACAGAGAAAAATCTGCTATGTTAATAAACCCTAGTAAGGAACTATGGATAACCATGGACCACTAGATACCTAGACCATCTTGGATCTTATAGCAATGTAGTCATATGCTCATATAGGTCCTTGTACAGACATTGGGCAGTAAAGAAAACAGGCACTACCATTTCATTTTTTCATAAATTCACAGAACAGATTAATATAAGAAACTTTGTAATATATCTTATCAGAGAAAAATGCTTAATAAACCCTAGTAAGGAACTATGGATAACCATGGACCACTAGATACCTAGACCATCTTGGATCTTATAACAATGTAGTCATATGCTCATATAGGTCCTTGTACAGACATTGGGCTGTAAAGAAAACAGACACTACCATTTCAATTTTTCATAAATTCACAGAACAGATTAATATAAGAAACTTTGTAATATATCTTATCAGAGAAAAATGCTTAATAAACCCTAGTAAGGAACTATGGATAACCATGGACCACTAGATACCTAGACCATCTTGGATCTTATAGCAATGTAGTCATATGCTCATATAGGTCCTTGCACAGACATTGGGCAGTAAAGAAAACAGGCACTACCATTTCATTTTTTCATAAATTCACAGAACAGATTAATATAAGAAACTTTGTAATATATCTTATCAGAGAAAAATGCTTAATAAACCCTAGTAAGGAACTATGGATAACCATGGACCACTAGATACCTAGACCATCTTGGATCTTATAACAATGTAGTCATATGCTCATATAGGTCCTTGTACAGACATTGGGCAGTAAAGAAAACAGGCACTACCATTTCATTTTTTCATAAATTCACAGAACAGATTAATATAAGAAACTTTGTAGTATATCTTATCAGAGAAAAATGCTTCCTTCTCCTCTTCTCAGGCTCCTTTCCATTTTTTCCCCTCCTCCTCCTCAAAAGCTGTATTACACAGCCCGATTCTGCAGACAATCGCCTGCTCGCTAGTGAAGGAGGCCGCTGCTATTACATGCAGCGGTCTCCTCCACAGCATTGGGAGGAGCAATCGTTATGCCATCACTCACCCCCCTGCTGTCTAGTTATTTGCCAGCAGCAGATAGTGATTAGACAGCACGATCTGCCGCCCGCAAATCGTGATCTTTCAACATGCTGAAAGACCTGGATTGCCCGAAGAATGATCGTTTGAGCTTTCATTGGGTAATCGGTGGCAGTATTACACTGGCAGATGATTAAAATACAGGCTTTACTCTCGATCCAGTGGTCAGATTTATATTTAGTGAAGATAGCTGACAGCTCACTAAAGGATCAGTTTAAATAGAAGTCTATGGGGAGGAGAGAAGGAAGAGGCTGCTGGAAACAGGCAGAGGCAGAGAGACTGACACAGAGAGACTGCTGGTTGTTTGTAAGTGATTTACTGTCTAAATTCACAGCTGGATTCACATCTAAACTGCTTATTTCTGCTGTATATAGCCTATTTAATCTCATGCATTTGTGGTAGGCTTTACCTAGGGAAGACCATCAGGTGTCTTAATAAAAGATTTAGAGAGCACATAAATTTGATGAGCACAGGTAAAGGGTGCCCACGCCTTATTGAGCATGTAAACCACGAGCATGGAGGTAAAAGCAATGTTTTGAGATTTGCTGGCATAGAGATTGTATCAAACCCCCCACTAGGGGGCGATAGACACCGTGAACTCCTTAGAAGAGAAAGCAAATGGATTTTGCGCTCATGCGCAATGGGCCCCATAGGTTTAAATGAAAAAATCTATTTGGGATGTTTTTGTAATATCAAGTATGTCCTCATGTAGGATTATGTTTTTGCAACACTTTATGTAATGCCAACCCCAATGTGACATCACATGAAAAGCGCCGTTTCACGACGCTGCTGGTGAGGTCACGCATATGATGCATGGGAGCCGACATTTAAACATTGGCGCAGTGGCGCTGTTCATGTTACTGGCCCGAAGAAGCACGGAGGTGCGAAATGGACGTCGCCGTCTAGCCTCACACTGCATTGTATGTTTGTCCGCCCCAAGCCATTTATGTATCCAGCTTTTATGTATCCAGCCGTGATGTACCCAGCTTTATGTACTCAGCCCTGGAGGAAATAAAGGAAGTTTGCACCGAATAGTGAGTGCCGCCAGTATATATCTTTTTGTTTATATATGTACTATATTGGCTATATATTTGTTTATATATGTACTATATTCATGAAGAAGGAAGCTAAATTATGTGTGAATCAATGCATGACTCCGATCTCTGCAGGCATAGCGGGGTAGGCAAACAAGCATGGAGGATCTGAAAAACCTGCCGAGAATGGGTAGTAAAAAAAAAAATATTAAAATCACTGTGAGCAAACAAGGAAGAGAGAACCAACAATTCTATAAAGCATAGGAAAGGAAATAAAAAAAATTCAGGTTCTTACTGTCCCTGAAAGCGAACAATGGTCACGGCGGGGTCAGCCAGTGTTAATACTGTAAATGAGAATGGAGGGACGTATAAGAGATAAGGAGGACATGGTTGTGGTAGTGTCAACCATTGTAAGGGATAGGATGGATAGCCAAAAATAATCTTGGCGAGCAAACAAAAATGGGGAAACCTAAGAGAAGGAAGGTAAAAACATTCATCCCCCTGCCCCCCAATCCTTGAATGGGATGAAGGTGGAGATGTTGGGGGGTTCATTTTTATACTGATGGAACCAAAATGTGGAAAGACCAGCCTCACCATGGTGGAATCAAGACTGAGATGATACCAGACCTTTCTAGACATAAAGATATCTTGATAAAATGAAAACAGACAACGCATTTCGAGATCCTACAGATCTTCTTGCCGGTCTTACATGTAAGGTTTATTAAACTGATGTTATGATGGCATCCCTTCTCCTCAGAGTCAATATAATGTCATCTACAGTATTGGGTAACCAGTCGCTCCTTTAATCATTAAGGGAAGATGAAGACATGCGGAAGAAAAGGAAGAGGATCCTATTATAATGAATAGTCTCTGCTCTATGTCTTCTCTGCTCCAATTTTGAATTTGCTCCATAAGAAATATCTAAATTTGAGGGATTTGTGTTTTAAAAACCTAACAAAAATGGCCATACCTGACTATAGGCCTATCTAAGTAAATAATTACTTGTTCAGTCAATTAGACTAATCTGCCTGTGTGTTCAGGTACTTCAGGAAAGGGCTGAGAAATAATTACATTTAGGGATTTTAAATTGCTTTGCTTTGCTATGCAATCACGCAAAATACAAACTAAAGTTGCCAATTAAAAGATGAGTGAATAGTTTTGGAGCGGAGCCTGCATTTGTTGCCATTTTCAGGGGGTTATTTTATTATATATTACATCAATATATTACAAATTACATCAATGACAAGTAAAAATATCTGAGAAAAAACAGCCAAGGAAACACTGAAAGGGGGTGTATTGTTGAAAATCACCTATTGCGTTAAGCATTTAGGTTTAACATCAGTGATGAGCGGCAGGGGCAATATTCGAATTCGCGATATTTCGCGAATATTTGGGCGCATTTTCGTCATATATTCGCGAATTCATGATCTCCAGTCATTATTTTCTTGATTGCGAAAATAAGCAATCGTAAAATTTGCGATAAAAATTCGCGATACGTAAAATTTGCGATCAACACTACTCCTAAAGTCAAAGATATTGCTGCCTTCTCATTGGCCCACAAGCAAGAAGCAGTGAGGGATCATGGGTACTGATGAAAAAAAAACCATCTAGAATATTCACGATTACGAAGATATAGCACTATATTCTAGATATTCGCAAATTCTCAAAGTGCCAATATTCACGATAAAAATTCACGATTAGAATATTCGCGATCAACACTATTTAACATATTTGTATAACATTTTTGGTTATTGTTTTTCATTTTCGATTCCGTTTTCTTTATTTAAATGTAATCTGCCATCAGGAAATGACCTATTGTTTAAATCACATGTTTATGTTTAACACATTTTTAAATAATTTTTGATCATGTTATTTGTAATTTTCCATGTCAGTATCTATAAACAAAAAACATAAAATCCTGAAGTTTTCACACTGGCCACCATGGCTAGGTTCACATATGCACATTGAACTCCGGCAGTCAGTTCAGACGTACACGTCGGCCTTTGACTGGACAAAAAAATACTGCACGCAGTATTTTTTGTCCAGCCGAAAGCTGTAATATATGCCGGATCCCATTTAGGTAAATACTTAGAACTCTGGCAGTCTGTTCCCCCACCAGATCAGATTGCAGAAGTTCAAAGCGCATATGTCAGCGGTGGGGAACCATTTTGCTGCCAAGGGCCATTTGGATATTTGTAACATCATTCGGGGGCCATACAAAATTCTCAATAAAAATTTTTTACTGCTGTATTTGGTCAAACATATAATTGACTTAGGGATAAGTTACAGAAATTGCACTTCAATTAAAATAATCTAGAGGGCTGTATTTTTGCAGCACAAAATAGCGCCTGCACTATATATATACAGTATATTACATACAATACAGGCGCCATATTGACCACACATAGCAGTCTAATTTTTAAGTTCAGAATGTTACTTATTTGACATTAATGGCAGGAAGCTAAACCCAGGGGGTCCAGAGAGGGGTTCACCCAGCTTTCACTCTCCCTGCCTCTTTCTTCGCAACTGTCCCTGCCTTTGTCCCTTTCTCAGCAAAATATCTGCCCCCACCTCCATCAGCCTGAAATCAGCCTCCTATCAGACCCCCCAGGCCTACATCAGCCTCAGATCAGACTCCCATCAGACCTCTAAGCCTCAGATTAGACCCCAATCAGACCCTTCCTAGCTTCAGATCAGACTCCCATCAGACCCCCAGCCTCAGACCAGACCCGGATCAGACGCCCAGCCTCAGATCAGCCCCCATCAGACCCCCCAGGGTCAGATCAGCCCCTATAAGACCCCCCAGCCTCAGATCAGACCTTCATAATACCCTCCCTAGCCTCAGATCAGCCCCCATCAGACCCTCCCCAGCCTCAGATCAGCCCCCATCAGCCCCCCTAGTCTCAGATCAGACCCCTATCAAACCCCAGCCTCAGATCAGACACCCCCAGCCTCAGATCAGACCCTCCCAAGCCTCAGATCAGACCCCCATCAGACCCTCCCCACCCTCCTTTAGCCTCAGATCAGCCCCAATCAGACATCAGATCAGATACTGTATTTAAGATAAACAAATAAACTTACCTCTCCAGCTCCGTACGTCGCTGCCTCTTGGCAGATTCACTTACCCTCCCTGTTCTTCTTCCTGCCGCACTATATTGTCACCTCACACCGCACAGCGTCAGGTCATAGTGCACGTCTACGTGCACTGCGTCCTGACGCTGGATGTGTCAGGACACAGTGTGGGGCTGAAAGAAGACCAGGGAAGGTGAGGACAGCCAGTGCAGTGCTGTTCTCACCTTCCTGTGCCTCCCGTATGCTAATGACCGCTTCCATAATGGAAGGGGTCATAAGCATTTTCACATTATGTTCTGGCAGGGGGCCGGGGGCCACATGAAATGATACCGTGGGCCGCATACGGCCCTCGGGCCGGAGGTTCCCCACCCCTGGCATATGTAAACCCAGCCTTAGCCTAATAATAGGCGTCACTTCTTGGTCTGTTCAGACCACTTTACTGTAGTTACCTGCCTATTTATCATTCTAATCCTGCCTGTAATGGCATCACCTCTTTGTATAGATAACACAGGATCCACCATTCACAGTAGGTGATTGTCAAAGCTTATCTGTTCTTCCCTTGTACAATGACCTCTGCACAGGTCACAGAGCATGCCCAGAAAACTCTCCCATAGAAGTCAATGAGGTCCACTCCTGACCATTGCGTCTATGGCCCATGGGGCTGCTGTAAAGCAATTTTCTTAATGCTTTCTGAATGCTGTTTAAGCAAGATGGCCGCCCCATAATCATGTTTAGGATATCAAATAAATAAAAAGATCTGCAATTAGAAAATAAAAATAGATTAGAAAAAAGGAGATGTGTTTTTACCTCATTTTAACTGGTAGAAAAGAATTTTGGTGACACATTTCCTTTAAAAAAATCCTGAAATCCTGCAGTTTTCACCATGGCCACAGAGCCTCATGACAGGCTGACACTTCCTGTTCTGTAGAGATCACTTCTCTGCAGTCAACTCATATTCAAAGGTAGCATTAGACTGACAGATAACAGATAGATAGATACACATTGGATGATGGTCATAGCAATATTTCCTCCCCCTCCCTGCACAATGACCTCTGTACCGGTCAGAGAGCATGCCCACAGCACTCTTCCATGGAAATTAATGATCATTTCTACACTACAGGTTTCTATGCTCCATGTGGCTGCTGAAAATCATATCTATGAATGACTTTAACAAAGCATAGGTAGCTACCCCATAATTATATGGAAAAAAATAGAGTAATAACAGGATAGAAAAACAGAATATATATATCACCAAATTCTAATTAAATATATAAAACTTAAACGGAATGTTCTAAAATGTTATCTGTGCTGATTAAAATTCTGTGCTGATTAATTTATGTTTATTGAGGTCTGAACTCCCCAAATCCTATCCATAGACATTTACTGAAATGACTAATTCTGACTATCTGCAGTCAACACTAGGGGGAGCTTACTGCAGACAGATATATTATTGAATTCAATGTGTAAAAAGTATGCAGTCAGCTACTAAGCTCCCCCTAGTGGTGGCTGTAGGTAGTCAGCATTTATTACTTAACTGTGTCTTTTCAGAGGATTTGGAGCTCTGTACCAGAAAACTTTGCACCAGCTAGTATAAAGATATTTTATGTCAATAATTATCATTTTGGACCAGTTTTAGAAAATCATACACAAAAAAGTAACAAAATTGTATTTAATACTGAACATTGATTTTAACTGGTATTGTGAGTCAATGACTTTCTAATCCATTTTAAACACAGGTATATAGCGACGGCAGTCTCTGAAGTATAATGAATTTGATGCATAGAACGGGGATGCACCATGAGGAGAGCAGACTGACGGGCGATCTGCTGATTACCAGGGGATAGCGGTGGGGGTTGCACATTCTCCCTATAGTAAGAATAAGTAGTTTTATGCGGCATTAATTTAAATACAGGAAGCATTTACCATGAAAAGATAAGCACAATGTGAAAGACACTTTAGACCGGAGTTTTCCTTTAAGCTGAACTCTCACTGAACTGTTACAATTCTGCCTCTTCTAAAACCGAGAAAAATAATTAAAGTGACATCTGGTAAAAAAAAGAAAAAAAAAAAAGCAGGTACGGAACATCACATTGTTCTCAGAATTACTTTAGACTGAGCTGTAGAAATGGATGATAATGTAGGGACAGGCCCGGACTGGCCCACCGGGTAGGTGGGGGATTCCTTGGTGGGCCCCCAGTGTCCTGCGCCCGGAGATAAGAGTAATTATTTCTCTTGTTTCTCAGGAGAGATAATTATTGTAGCCACTAGGTGGCAGTATCGCACAGTGATGTAGCCTCCTACTGGTGTAAATTGTACAGGAGGCCCCACAATATTTTCTAAACTTCCCGGGCTGCTGGCAGTGAAGGAGGAGAGAACATCTCTGGCCATCCTCCTGCCCTCCCTGCTGTCAGAAAACTGTGGTTGAGGGAGAGAAGGACTCCTCTGCGGTGCTGGGCTGATTTCTCAGGTGTGTGACAGTAGTGAGCTGTAGGAGACTGTAAGGGGGAAATAGGGGATTTTTTTATAGCAGACTCAGATCTGTGTATGTGTGCTGCTCTCTGCAGAGTTCAGACTGCCCTAGGTCCCCCCAATGCCTCTGCTTTAGGTGCACCCCCATTAGTGCCCCAGCTCCAGATGCCCACAATGCCCCCACTCTAAAGACATTGTGTATAATGTGATGGAAAATAGTCAATATGGAGAATCACAATACATTAATAAGTGCCTTGTATTAACTTTCTCTACATAATAAATGCCAATTGCTGAAGTGAGACAACCCCTTTAACCCCTTTAAATGTGCTACACTTAATAGGGTTAGGCAGAAATGTCATGGCGTGTGCATTGCGTGTTTCCTATGTGTGATTGGTGTGTGCTATATATGATCTATGTATCAGTGGTGTATGTGCAGTATGTGACATATGCATCAGTGGCATGTGAGCCACGTATAAGTGTCTTGTGTGCCACATGTGTCCAATGAGTGATTGGTGTGCGCTGCATGTGTCTTATTTCTGACTGACTTAAGTTCAGGATATCCATATATGTGTAAGGTTACTTTCACACTTGCGCTAGCAGGGTCCGACAGGCTGTTTTGGCCGGGGAACGGCCTGCCGGATCCATGCTTACGCTAGCCTACCATGCCGCTAGATGTCCTCTCCAGTCCCATTCACTATAATAGGGGCATGCCGGAGGTCCGGCCGCAGCACGGCAGACATGCCGAAAGGCGGCCGGACAAAAACTACAGTGGACTTCCAGAGGCACGGTGGGCTAACATTATTACGGAACCAGCAGGCTGCTCCCCCGCCGGAACAACATGCCGGACACTGTTAGTGCAAGTGTGAAATTAGCCTAAATTCTGCCACATGTATGTTTGTGCATTTTATCACTGTAAGGGCTCATGATCACGACTGTTGGATGTTTTGCAGTCAGCAAATTGCGGATCCGCAAAACATGGATACCGGGTGTGCGCATTCCACATTATGTGGAACAGAACAGCCGGCTTCTTACAGAACAATCCTTTTCTTGTCTAAAGTGGCATACCTCTAATAGAGGCAGACCACGCAGCTGCTATGGGGCCCCTAGGAGAAGAGGGCCTGGCTGTGGAGGAAATGCTTCGCCCCCTTATTAACATTAGTACAATAGCTCTGGTCTAGAGTACTTACCAGGGGCTCTGGCTCCGCCTTCCAGATCCCCTCACTGCTTCTCCTCAGCAGGCTGTGCTCTGGCTTCCCCCATCCCCCCAGCAAGGCAATGGTACCATGAGGAGATGCCTCTAGCAGCAGCCTGCACATGTCCTCAGGGGCTGCACTGCTGAGGAGAGGTCCGTTTTTCAGAAGCTACAGCAGGATGTGCTGCTGCCATCAGAAGCCTCCCCAATGCTCCCCTCCCCCACTCCGCTCCTCTTCCCTGTCCTGGCCAGGGCCGGCCTTTGGGGTGTGCGGGCTGTGCGGCCGCACAGGGCGCCATAGTAACAGGGGCGCCGGGCCGACAGCTCGCAATGTAATCTGCGGCAGGCGAGGCTGCACTTGTGTTCTCCCTCGGGGCGCCCCCTCCATCTAGCCCTCCCCTGTCTGACCTGATTCGTTCCTCCTCCCCTGTCTGACCTGCCTGCTGCCCCCGCCGCTGCCAATAAGAAGAGAGGCAGGAGGAGGAGGGGAGGGGCTGTGGCCACTGCGCCACCAATGAAGATAACTGACCTGAAATACAAATACAGGAGGCGGGTGCTGGAATCAAATAGCCGGCACCCGACCTCTGTGACAGGGAGCTGCGATCAGCTGCAGGTGAGTTAACCCTTCAGGTGCGGTACCTGAGGGGTTAACTGCTGCTGACCGCAGCTCCCTGTCACAGAGGTCGGGTGCCGGCTATTTGATTCCAGCACCCGCCTCCTGTATTTGTATAAGAAACGTTGGTGGCACAGTGCGCCCCCCCCCCCAACACCCCAGTATAAGAAACGGTGGCACAGTGCGGCCCCCAACACCCCAGTATAAGAAACGGTGGCACAGTGCGGCCCCCCCCCCCAACACCCCAGTATAAGAAACATTGGTGGCACAGTGGGAAGTGCCAGTGAGGGTTAAAAAATAATTTAAAAAAATTAACTCACCTCCTCCAGTTGATCGCATAGCTGCCGGTCTCCTGTTTTCTTCAGGACCTGTGGTGACGTCACTGAGCTCATCACATGACCCATTACCATGGTGATGGATCATGTGATGAGCACAGTGATGTCACCACAGGTCCTTTGACAGGTCATGAAGAAAGAACAGAAGACGATCAATTGGAGGAGGTGAGTTAATTATTTTTTAACCCTCATTGGCACTGCCCACTGCGCCACCAATGTTTATTATATTGAGGGGGGGCGCACTGCACCACCAATGTTTATTATATTGGGGGGGGGGGCGCACTGCGCCACCAATGTTTATTATATTGGGGGGGGCGCACTGCGCCACCAATGTTTATTATACTGGGGGGGCGCACTGCGCCACCAATGTTTGGTATACTGGGGTGTTGGGGGGGCGCACTGCGCCACCAATGTTTATTATACTGGGGTGTTGGGGGGGGCGCACTGCGCCACCAATGTTTATTATATTGGGGGGGCGCACTGCGCCAATGTTTATTATATTGGGGGGGCGCACTGCGCACAACGATGGGTTAGGGAAATTTCACAGCAGAGTGCGCATGCGCTGGGAGCCTCGCCGGCGGTTAGGGTAGGGAAAAATTATGGGCCAGTGCACAGGTGCGGTGATCGGATGGATGTTCTCAGCTGGACACCGGCCGACACTGCGCATGCGCTGGGAGCCTCACCAGCGGTTAGGGTAGGGAAAAAGCACTGGCCCGTACGTAATTTTTCCCTTCCCTAACCGCTGGTGAGGCTCCTGGCGCATGCGCACTCTGCTGTGAAACTTCCCTAACCTGTCGTTGTGCGCCTGCGCGGCGCTGCACACCTCCTCACGTCATGTCCGGTGCGACCGGAAGTGACGAGGGTAGGGAAATCTCACGAAGTAGGGAAGTATAACATTACACCGGCCTTTGGGGTGTGTGGGCTGGTAACTACTTGGTTGGATAGTCAGCCAGCCTATGCCATGATGCCAGCAACAAGCAGTGTTTTTTTTTTTTTTTTGGGGGGGGGGGGGGCGCCCCAAGGTTAGCTCGCACAGGGCGCCTGGACACCTAAGGCCGGCCCTGGTCCTGGCACACTGCAGAGTCCTCCTCTGCTGTCATGTAATCCATGTGCAGCAGTCGGGACAGAGGAAGGGGGGAAGAGAGCCTGCTGCACTGCTTGCTGAGGAGAAGATGTCCTCCCATCAATCCTGACTGTTTACCCTGGAGACCTACTCAGAAGGTAGGTGTGTGCCAGTGTAATATGTGTGTGTTTACATATATGTACATGTGACTGTGTACTGTATTCTGTACATATGTATGTGATATATGTGTGTGCAATTGTCTAATGTACCTGTATATTTGTGAATGACTGAGTAAATGTATATATGTGTGTACTATATGTACAGTATATATGATGTGTGTATATATATGTGTGTGTACTATATGTACAGTATATATTATGTGTGTATATATATGTGTGTGTACTATATGTACAGTATATATTATGTGTATATATATATATATGTCCAGTATATATATATGTGTGTACTATATGTACAGTATATATGATATGTGTGTGTACTATATGTACAGTATATATGATATATGTGTGTACAATATGTACAGTATATATGATATGTGTGTGTACTATATGTACAGTATATGTGATTTGTGTATATATAAATATATACTGTAAGGGGTTACACTCTCAGGTAGGGTGACGATGACAGATTCTCTTGCAGACCACAGGGTTAAAGTCCAAGTGTTGCTTTATTTATCACACTCCGGCAATACAGGCAACCCCAGTTATGATTCACTGAGTAAGGTGAAGGTCCAGCACCACAAAACATCAACCAAACCAAAAATAAACTCCTGCTAGGGTTGAGCGAACCCGAACTGTAAAGTTCAGGTTCGTACCGAACTTTACGGTGTTCGGCACCCGAACCCGAACATTTCAGTAAAAGTTCGGGTTCGGTGTTCGGGTAATATTAATATACCATCGGATCGGAGTTTTCTCCAATCCGATGGTATATTTTAACTTGAAGCATCCCCATCACCATGGGAACGCCTCTATGTTAGAATATACCATCGGATTTAAGTTAGATTGTGAAAACTCAGATCCGACAGTATATTCTAATACAGTGGCGTTACCATAGTGATGGGGACGCTTCAAGTTAGAATATACTGAGAACTGTGGACATAACGGCCCCCTGCTGCCTGGCAGCACCCGATCTCTTACAGGGGGCTGTGATCCGCACAATTAACCCCTCAGGTGCCGCACCAGACCCCCCTCCCTCCTCGGTATTAAAATCATTGGTGGCCAGTGCGCCCCCCCCACCCTCCCCAGTATTAAAATCATTGGTGGCCAGTGCGGCCCCCCCACCCCCTCCCTATTAAAATCATTGGTGGCTAGTGCGGCCCCCCACCCCCTATTAAAATCATTGGTGGCTAGTGCGTTTTAATAGGGGGGCCGCACTAACCACCAATGATTTTAATAGGGGGTGTGGGTGGGGGGCCGCATTGGTCACCAATGATTTTAATACTGGGGAGGGAGGGAGGGAGGGGGGGCCACACTGACCACCAATGATTTTACTTGGACTGGTGGCTAGGCTTGGTAGAGGGAGTTGCCAGTCCACACCCTTACAGTATGGGTTTTCCATGGTGATGGATCATGTGACGGACCATGTGATGAGCGCAGTGACGTCAACAGAGGTCCTTTTCTCCCAGGTCCTCAAAGAAGAAAGAAGAGAAGCCAGGCTGTGCGAACAAGTGGATGAGGTGAGTTTAATTTATTTATTTTATTTAACCCCTCCATCCCTATTTTACTAAGCATTCTGTATTAAGAATGCTATTATTTTATCCCTGGTAAACGGCAGAATCTAGCAATGCTGGATCCAGTAAACTCTGGCAAGATGTTCTCTGCCCGATACAGTCACCTGAGATATAAATAAAGCCTTAGGCCGGGTTCAAATCACAGTTTCGTTTTTCTGATCCTTCTGAAGAAGAGATAAATAAACAAAACACAGATCCTGTATTTTAACCCCCCGAGCCACTTTTCACCTTAAATCCCACGCAGATTTTTGCAAATCTGACATGTGTCACTTTATGTGGTAATAACTTATCCAAGCCATTCTGAGATTGTTTTATCGTGACACATTTTACTTCATGACAGTCATAAATTTGAGTCAATATATGTCACCTTTATTCATAAAAAAATCTAAAATTAGCTAAATTTTCAAAATTTCAATTTCTCTGCTTTTAAAACAGAAACTGATACCTCAAAAATATTTATTTATTAACCTCCCCCATATGTCTACTTTATGTTGGCATCATTTTGTAAATGCCTTTTCATTTTTTTAGATGGTAGAAGGCTTAGAAGTTTAGAAGCAATTTTTCAAATTTTCAACAAAATTTCCAAAACCATTTTTTTGAGCACCAATTCAGTTATAAAGTGATTTTGAGGGGCTTATGTAATAGAAACCACCCATAAATGATCCCATTTTAGAAACTACACCCCTCAAATTATTCAAAACTGATGTTACAAACTTTGTTAACCCTTGAGGTGTTCCTCAAGAATTAAAGGAAAATGGAGGTGAAATTTCACTTTTTTGGTAGATTTTTTATGTTAATCGATTTTTTCTTGCAACACAGCAAGGGTTAACAGCAAAATAAACCTCAATATATATTACTTTGATTTTGCAGTTTACAGAAATACCCCACACGTGACGGTAAACTGCTCTATGGGCACGTGGCAGTGGTCAGAAGGAAAGGAGCGCCAAATGGATTTTGGAGGCAGATTTTGCTAGAATTGTTTTTAGTCACCATTTTGTAATTGAAGAGACCCTGACATACCCCTACAGTGGAAACCCTCAAAAAGTGACCCCATTTTGAAAACTACACCCCTTAAAGAATATATTAAGGGGGTACTGAACACTTTGACGCCCTAAGCATTTTACGGAATTTGGAAACACTTGGCTGTGAAAATGAATAGTTTCCTTTCTTGTAATAAAAGTTTGCTTTATCCCCAAATTTTTCATTTTCTAAAGTGGTAATGTAGTATACGGGAGTTGTAATACCCGTTACTACCAAAGGTCACTTGGTGTGCTGTCGTCCCTCCTAATTATGGGAAAGTTGGTATATGTCAGTTTTATAAAATGTCATGTAATGTGTGTATTTTCCTGTCACTGAAACTTGCATGCACAGGCCTGCTAGGGGTGTCATTCCTACTTCTAGTCCATAGAGGGAGCTAGGGAAGTGCAAAGGAGACGGAGTCTAGTTTCAGTAAGCTACAGTTGGAGATTAGACAATGTCTGAGACAAGTCCAGGCCTGAAGCCTGCTGTTCAGGAGAAGATTCCCTCCTGAATACCCATATGCAGAAGCAGGAACATCTTAGCCTAAGGGCCTGAGGAACCATTCAGAAGCTAGGAGAGACTGAGGCAAAGATCAGAGGAGCCAGAGGTACTGAGAGAAACAGAGGAGGTACTTATTTAAGCCATAATCAAGGATATAAAGCCAGACTTAGGTTAATGGGCCTTGGTGAAGAATTGCTACATTCCAGGATCAGACAGAGTTAGAGTGCAAGCTCCTTTGCTGCAAATCCTGTGTTCAACACTCTGTAATTACCCTGCTGTACTGAATTGCCTGCATCGACCGAATTGCAAAATCGACTGTATGCTGAGGAACTGCGTTTCCAATATTGTCTCTGCCTGCAAACTACTAAAGTTGAAGTTCTGTTTTAACACCACGTTTCCTCAAATTATTCCTGCATCCGCAAACGGCGTGCCACCGTTTACTTGGCACTGGCGTCACGAACTATCCCTACCTATACCTGCCCTTGCAGAGAGTCAGCTGTACCAGGTTAGTGTATATTGCACTACTACACTCAGAAACACCTACTACGCACAACTTGAGTACACTGCACCCTCAGGAGAAAAAGCACCCCATAGTTTGTTACCCATTTTCTCCTGAATACGGCAACACCCCATATTTGGTGGTAAACTGCAATGGGGGCACATGGCACGACAGAACGGAAGGAGCGCCATATGGCTTTTGCAGCGCAGATTTTAAAGATTGGTTTGCGGGTGCCATTGGTTTTTTTTTTTTAAGTGATTGTCTTATGTGGGGGCTCATTTTTTGAGGGATGAGGTTAAGTTTTCATTGGTACCATTTTAGGGTACATAAGACTTTTTGATTGCGTGGTATTACATTTTTTGTGAGGCATAGTTTAAATTTTTTTTTTTTACAGCATTCATCTGAGGGTGAATATAATGTGATATTTTAATAGAGCAGGTTGTTACAGACGCGGCAATACCTGATATGTCTATCATTTTTGTTTTTGTTAAGTTTTACACCATGGAAGCCTTTTTGAACAAAATAAAATCTTGTTTTTGTGTTGCCATTTGTTGAGAGACATATTTTAATATTTTTTGGGTGATTGTCTTAGGTAGGGGCTCATTTTTTGCGGGATGAGATGACTGTTTGATTGGTACCATTTTGCGGTACATAAGACTTTTTGATCGCTTGGTATTACACTTTTTGTGAGGCAAGGTGAAAAAAATGGCTGTTTTGGCATAGTTAAAAAAAAAGTTTTTTTACAGAATTCACCTGAGGGGGCATATAATGTGATATTTTTATAGAGCAAGTTGTTACAGATGCGGCGATACCTAATATGTCCATAATTTTTATTTTTGTTAAGTTTTACACAGTGAAAGCATTTTTGAACAGAATAAAATCTTGTTTTTGTGTTGCCGTTTTCTGAGAGCCCTATTTTTTGTACTTTTGGGGCGATTGTCTTAGCTAGGGGCTCATTTGTTGCGGGATGAGATGATGATTTGATTGGTACCATTTTGGGCTAAATATGCCTTTTTGATAGCTTGGTGTTACACTTTTTGTGAGGCAAGGTCAAATAAAATGGCCGTTTTGGCACTGTATTTTTTATTTTTTTTTACGGAGATTACCGGGCAGGGTGGACCATTAATATTTTTATAGAGCCGGTCGATACGGACGCGGCGATACCTAATATGTCTCTTTTTTTCTCTTTTTTCCTATTTTCTTTTACAATTTTTTTAAACTTTATTTTGGGAAAAGGAGTTTGTTTTTTTCGTTTTTTTTTTACTTGAAGCTTTTAATTTTTTTGTAAAACTTTATTTTTATTACTTCTTTTTTAACTTTTTTTTTGTGTCCCACTCTGGCACTTTAACTTTTGGGGGTCTAATCCCCTTTACAATGCATTACAATACTGTATTGTAATGCATTGGCTGTAAGTGTATTACCACTGTAAGACACTTACAGCTTCCTGCCTGTGAGATCCAGGGGGCTGGATCTCACAGGCTCTCCCGGAAGGCAGCAACGATGCCTAAGGAAGGCATCGGGCTGCCTTCCCTGCCATCGGGTCCCCGTCACAGCAGCGCGGGGACCCGATGGACATCCCGCACCCGGCAGGATACCGCACGTGCCGCGGTCAACGCTGACCACGGCAGTGCAAGGGTTAATGTGACGGCATCTGTGTTTTCACCGATGCCGGCGCATACAGCAGGGGTCCGGCTATCAGTGACTTCCAAATCCCTGCAGCTTATCGGGCGGGCGCAGCTCCTGCCTCCGCCCGATCAGAGCGCCCTGGCTGTACGACGCTGGGATTTATGACCCTGTTTCCAGCGGTGTACATGTACGGCGCTGATATTCTACGGGTTGAGCATCCGTTATGCTCAGTTACGCACATTTTGCATCCTCTTTAGCCATTTCCGTCTGATATCTTTTTTTTTTATGTATAAAAACTTCTACACAAAGTATTTTTTTCTTACCATCTAAAATAACGTATATCCGACAGAAATGGCTAAAATGGATGCAAAATGTGCATAAATGAGCATAACGGATGCTTAAAATACAGGATCTGTTTTATTGCTTTTTTTTTTCTTCTGACTGATCAGAAGAATGAAAAACTAACAGTAATGTTCCTCTGGATCAACTTGCAGGATAACAGGCCGAACTGGATGGACAAATGTCTTTTTTCGGCCTTATGTACTATGTTACTATGTTACTAATGTGAACGCGGACGGTAGTGCTATATAGTACATTATACCTACTAATGTCACCCCTTGTGTACATGTTGTTTCATAAAACAGTAGTAATGTGTAATGTGGCCCCAATGTACCTACAGTTCATGGGTGGGGGAGGGTCGGGGCTTGGGTAGAAGGTTGAAGGGACCAGGTATGGGTAGTCAGAGGGGCTTGGAAAGGACCATATGGGGGCCCAATTCAGATTCCTGCTATGGGGCCCAATGAATTCAATGTACGCCACTGCTTGTCTGTAATGCCGACAATAATATGATATGTTCTATAATTCTGTGGACATACAGACACGGAATGCACATGGAGTCATTTCCGTTTTTTTTGTGGCCCCATTGAAGTGAATGGTTTTACATACAGGCCACAAAAAAAATATATGTATCGGACATGGAAAGAAAATAACTTTGTGGGCCCTAAGTACCCTAGTCCGACACTGTGTAGGGATATGAAGAGTAACATACTGTAGATAGATAGATATGAGATAGATAGTGGGGGGGAAATAGCAGTGCGTCTTATACGGCGAATGCTGCTGATTTTGCCGAGTTTTCAATGATACATCATGTCGTGCGGCGGGTGTATCAGCTGTGAGGGAGGAGGGGCTGGGGGCCGGCATCTGCTTTTATAATGACAGCGGGGCCCGTGCAGTGACTGTATTCTACTACACGGGCCCCGCTCACTGTATAATCGTATCTCTAATAGTAAATTGTTATGTATATAATCGCATAATGAGCGCTGTGTATTACTTACAACTACAAGCGCTCGCCGCTCGGTAGGTAGCAGAGAGGAGGGAGGAGGCAGGCCGGGAGGACGGGCGCTGGCAGCGTGAGTCATACGTCACGCGCCTGCGCCGCCTACTTTATGAATGAAGCAGGCGGCGTGGGCGCATGACGTAGTGACTCACGCTGCCAGCGCCCGTCCTCCCGGCCTGCATCCTCCCTCCTCTCTGCTACCTACCGAGCGGCGAGCGCTTGTAGTTGTAAGTAATACACAGCGCTCATTATGCGATTATATACATAACAATTTACTATTAGAGATACGATTATACAGTGAGCGGGGCCCGTGTAGTAGAATACAGTCACTGCACGGGCCCCGCTGTCATTATAAAAGCAGATGCCGGCCCCCAGCCCGTGTATTGAGGGTCATTCACTACAGGGACACTTATGGAGGGGATCTGTGGATGACACATAGCATAAGATGCTATATATGTGTCATCCACAGATCCCCCCCATAACTGTCATACACAGATCCTCATAACAGTGCCATCCAGAGAGCCCAATAAGAGCCACCCACAGATCCCCCATAAGTGTCACCCACAATCCCCCATAAGTGTCACCCACAGATCCCCCATAAGTGTCACCCACAGATCCCCCATAAGTGTCACCCACAGATCCCCCATAAGTGTCACCCACAATCCCCCATAAGTGTCACCCACAGATCCCCCATAAGTGTCACCCCACAGATCCCCCATAAGTGTCACCCACAGATCCCCCATAAGTGTCACCCACAGATCCCCCATAACAGTGCCATCCACAGATCCCCCATAACAGTGCGTCACCCACAGATTCCCCATAAGCGTCATCCACAGATCCCCCATAAGTGTCACCCACAGATCCCCCATAAGTGTCACCCACAGATCCCCCATAACAGTGCCATCCACAGATCCCCCATAACAGTGCGTCACCCACAGATTCCCCATAAGCGTCATCCACAGATCCCCCATAAGTGTCACCCACAGATCCCCCATAAGTGTCACCCACAGATCCCCCATAAGTGTCATCCACAGATCCCCCCATAACAGTGCCATCCACAGACCACAATTAGTTCAAAACCCACCAAAAGCACACCTTTTGATTCAAAATATTTTTTTTTCTTATTTTCCTCCTCAAAAACCTAGGTGCGTCTTATGGGCCGGTGCGTCTTATAGGGCGAAACATACGGTAGATATAGTAATAGATAGAAGACAGACTAACAAACAGATAGATAGAAGATAGAATGATGAATAGATTTATAGATACATAGTTGAGACTTGAGAGAGATTTTAGATAGATAAATAATAGATACATGATAGATAGATAGATAGATAGATAGATAGATAGATAAATAATAGATACATGATAGATAGATAGATAGATAGATAGATAGATAATAGATAGATAGATAGATAGATAGATAGATAGATAGATAGATAGATAGATACATGATAGATAGATAGATAGATAGATAGATAGATAGATAGATAGATAGATAGATAGAAGATAGATAGATAGAAGATAGATAGATAGATAATAGATAGATAGATAGATAGATAGATAGATAGATAGATAGATAGATAGATAATAGATAGATAGATAGATAGATAGATAGATAGATAGATAGATAGAAGATAGATAGATAGATAGATAGATAGATAGATAGATAATAGATAGATAGGTAGATAGATAGATAGATAGATAGATAGATAGATAGATAGATAGATATGAGATAGATAGATAGATAGATAGATAGATAGATAGATAATAGATAGATAGATAGATAGATAGATAGATAGATAGATAGATAATAGATAGATAGATAGATAGATAGATAGATAGATAGATAGAAGATAGATAGATAGATAGATAGATAGATAGATAGATAGATAGATAATAGATAGATAGGTAGATAGATAGATAGATAGATAGATAGATAGATATGAGATAGATAGATAGATAGATAGATAGATATGTAGAAGAATCCAAGGCAGCACACGTGTGCTGCCTTGGATTCTTCTACATATATATCCTATTGGATCAAGTCCGTGATCTACCCAAGGAATTGCACCCCTGTGAGTTGTGTGCTGCTCATCTTTTTTCTTTTTCCTAGATAGATAGACAGATAGATAATAGATACAGATGTGTCTTTCTATTACTTTTTTGCCTTATTGAGATGCTGCAAGTTAAATGGCGTCACATACTGTAAGATGAGTCGGTTACACTGCCTCAGAACCGGCGTCTCTGGTGTCCTCGGGCGCAGAACTCGCTATTTATCTTATGTTTTAAAACACCTGAAATCAGAATCCCTCCATCCATGGACGAGGAGCCTATGGACACTCCCGCGGTCCTGGCCACCAGAGAGGCCGGAGATTTTTCCTACAGTGTGCAAGCACAACTACCACTGATGGATTCCAGGGTGGTCGTGACCCCTGGATAGAAGCAGTGTATAATGCGATGGAAATATGAATCCAGCCAGCAAAGGAAGCAATATGAACAATCACAATACATTAGTAAGTTCCTTCTATTATCTTTATCTACATGATACATGCCTCTTGCTGAAGTGAGACAACCCCTTTAAGATGTGGTCTCTGCTGGATGTTGTCTTGGAGATAACAAAAAATATAAATTTGCAGTAATCCTTTGGCAAGCTAAGTAAATAGCTCGGCTCATGTCTGGTCAGAGGGAAGCCGGTCTTTATTTAAGCGACAAAGCTTTGTGTAAATAGTAAATCCGCCGAGATTGTTGTATCCAAAACTCTATATCACGCTGAGACCGATGTTATCTGATTGTTATCTGGCAGCTGAATTACGAGACTTCTTAAAGGGGTTGTCAGGATCAGAAAAAAAAAAAAAATTCCCAGAAAGAGCACCACATCTAAACGTAGGCTGTGTACGGTATTGCAGTTGCTGCCATGTAGGGGAATGGGACCGAACTGCTTTCACTGCCCATGATTTTTGTGTGAATTCTCCCGTTAATACATAATTTTTTTTCTATCCTTGCTATGAGTGGCCATAGAATACAGCAATTTCAGGTGCATAGTAAATCCTTAGAGCCACAGGTAGCCATTTCAGCACAAATGAGGATTGTGCCAAAATGTGACACTTGAATGGCAGTTTTCTGATTAATGCAATGGATAAATTTCCCCTTAAAGTCCATTCTTAAAGGGCATCTGTCAGCAGTTCTGTACCTGACACCGGCTAACCTGTTACATGTGCATTTGGCAGCTGAAGGCATCTGTGTTGGTCCCATGTTCATATGTGCCAGCATTGCTGAGAAAAATTATGTTTTTAATACATGCAATTGAGCCTCTAGGTGCAACGGGGGCGTTACCATTACACCTAGAGGCCTTGCTTCACTGCAACTGCCGCGCCCTCTGCGCTTTCATTGACAATGCCAGGCAGTGTAAACGTGATCATGCCTGACCCTGACTTTTCCTAAAGTCAATAAAAGTGGAAAGCGCAGCAGGTGCAGAGAGAGCAGAGCCTGTAAGTGTAATGGTAACGCCCAAGTTGCACCTACAGACTCATTTGCATATATTAAAACATAATTTTTCTCAGCAATTTGGGCACATATGAACATGGGACCAACACAGATTCCTTCAGCTGCCAAGCGCACATGTAACAGGTCAGCCAGGGTCATAGATACAAATCTGCTGAAAGAGGCCCAGAGGAAGGGTTTGATTAGATATAATACATCTATTAATTAGTGCTGTAAATAATGCTGTAACGGAGGAAGAAAGAGTTGCTTCACTCCCTGCTCACATGGCTGCTGCAGAGACACACAATGTCCTTAGGTTGGAGAATCATTCATATGAACAATATCCAAAGGGGGCGTTACACACGTCTATGTTTTTGGAGAAATTGTTTTTCACTTTAGAGCATCTCAACGGAAATAAGCAAATAACGCCATATCAGCATGGCTTCGTGAGGGATCGGTCATGCCAAACTAATTTAATCAGTTTCTATGAGGAGGTAAGTTCTAGACTTGACAGCGGTGAATCAATAGATGTCGTGTATCTGGACTTCTCCAAAGCATTTGACACTGTACCGCATAAAAGGTTAGTATATAAAATGAGAATGCTCGGACTGGGAGAAAACGTCTGTAAGTGGGTAAGTAACTGGCTGAGGGATAGAAAACAGAGGGTGGTTATTAACGGTACACACTCAGATTGGGTCACTGTCACTAGTGGAGTACCTCAGGGGTCAGTATTGGGCCCTATTCTCTTCAATATATTTATTAATGATTTTGTAGAAGGCTTGCATAGTAAAATATCAATTTTTTGCAGATGACACTAAACTGTGTAAAGTAATTAACACAGAAGAGGACAGTATACTACTACAGAGGACAGTATACTGTATATATACTACAGAGGACAGTATACTGTATATATACTACAGAGGACAGTATACTGTATATATATACTACAGAGGACAGTATACTGTATATATATACTACAGAGGACAGTATACTGTATATATACTACAGAGGACAGTATACTGTATATATACTACAGAGGACAGTATACTGTATATATACTACAGAGGACAGTATACTGTATATATACTACAGAGGACAGTATACTGTATATATACTACAGAGGACAGTATACTGTATCTACACTACAGAGGACAGTATACTGTATATATACTACAGAGGACAGTATACTGTATATATACTACAGAGGACAGTATACTGTATATACACTACAGAGGACAGTATACTGTATATATACTACAGAGGACAGTATACTGTATATATACTACAGAGGACAGTATACTATATATATATACTACAGAGGACAGCATACTGTATATATACTACAGAGGACAGTATACTGTATCTACACTACAGAGGACAGTATACTGTATATATACAACAGAGGACAGTATACTGTATATATACTACAGAGGACAGTATACTGTATATATACTACAGAGGACAGTATACTGTATATACACTACAGAGGACAGTATACTGTATATATACAACAGAGGACAGTATACTGTATATATACTACAGAGGACAGTATACTGTATATATACTACAGAGGACAGTATACTGTATCTACACTACAGAGGACAGTATACTGTATATATACAACAGAGGACAGTATACTGTATATATACTACAGAGGACAGTATACTGTATATATACTACAGAGGACAGTATACTGTATATATACACTACAGAGGACAGCATACTGCTACAGAGGGATCTGGATAGATTGGAGGCTTGGGCAGATAAGTGGCAGATGAGGTTTAACACTGACAAATGTAAAGTTATGCACATGGGAAGGAATAATGCAAGTCACCCGTACATACTAAATGGTAAAACACTGGATAACACTGACATGGAAAAGGATCTAGGAATTTTAATAAACAGCAAACTAAGCTGCAAAAACCAGTGTCAGGCAGCTGCTGCCAAGGCCAATAAGATAATGGGTTGCATCAGAAGGGGCAAAGATGCCCGTGATGAGAACATAGTCCTACCACTTTACACATCACTAGTCAGACCACACATGCAGTACTGTGTACAGTTCTGGGCTCCTGTGAACAAGGCAGACATAGCAGAGCTGGAGAGGGTCCAGAGGAGGGCAACTAAAGTAATAACTGGAATGGGGCAACTACAGTACCCTGAAAGATTATCAACATTAGGGTTATTCCCTTTAGAAAAAAGACGACTGAGGGGAGATCTAATTACTATGTATAAATATATCAGGGGTCAGTACAGAGATCTATCCCATCATCTATTTATCCCCAGGACTGTGACTGTGACGAGGGGACATCCTCTGCGTCTGGAGGAAAGAAGGTTTGTACACAAACATAGAAGAGGATTCTTTACGGTAAGAGCAGTGAGACTATGGAGCTCTCTGCCTGAGGAGGTGGTGATGGTGAGTACAATAAAGGAATTCAGGAGGGGCCTGGATGTATTTCTGGAGTGTAATAATATTACAGGCTATAGCTACTAGAGAGGGGTCGTTGATCCAGGGAGTTATTCTGATGCCTGATTGGAGTCGGGAAGGAATTTTTTATTCCCCTAAAGTGGGGAAAAATGGCTTCTACCTCCCAGGGTGTTTTTTTTTGCTTTCCTCTGGATCAACTTGCAGGATGACAGGCCGAACTGGATGGACGGAGGGCTTTTTTCGGCCTTATGTACTATGTTACTATGTTACTTTGATGTATGTTCTTGATGTATGTTCAGCACCAGAAAGGAAGGAGGACAGCATCCATTGTCTAGTGCTGCAATCAGGAGGCATACAAATGGTTAGCAAAAAAAGGGGAAATAGGTTTGGGAATAGAGCTCCAAAGATAAAAATAACCCAAACAGAAACAATGAAAGATGAAGGAGTGGGAAAATGCTAAATGTCAGCATTTTTAAGCAGAAGCCACCTTGACAATCGGTTGATCACTGTGGGTCCTGCTAACACCTTTGGCTGCTCACTCTCCCTGCAGCGACCACTAGAGGAAAAAGGTGGTATTGCATGCATGTGAATAAACACCTTAAGTCTACTAAGGCAAAAGCCAGTGCGGAGACCCCTTGTATGACCAGTGTTGGTTACCTGTTTTCAGAGGCTTGGTCGGCTTTGCACATTTTTGGCAGCCCTCCCTCTTCCATGGATCTGTGGGAAGCCTACTTACTTGCTCATAACCCTTTAATTTGCCACGCTCTGCTTGTCAAGTTCTGAAGTGGACAGGGGACTTAAGTGCCGATGCAGGACTGGGTGCAGCAGTGACGTGTCCACACCCCCCCTCAAGCAGCACATGACCCAGTTAAATGCCTCTTTGGGGCATGTCACTGCTGCAGCCAGCTATTGGCTGCAGCAGCGCATATGACCTCAGTCTACTCCAAATGTTGACAATCAGGGAACCAGAGGGCAGCGAACCAAAGGAGCCAAGACCGAGCACTGGGGAGCAGGTAGGTATGCTTTCCCTCCACAGATCCACCAGGGGTAGGGCTGCTGCCAAAAATTGTTTCAAAGCTGTAGAACCCCTTTAGGGTGCACTAGGTCAGGACATTTTGTCCAGTTTTTGTTCCCTATGTGGTCTGTGAAATTACAAGAGAGGCCATTGTGCATTAATGTATAGTAAATGAGATTACATTTTGAAAGACTAGGAATGACGGAGTGCAAGACTTAGTATAAAATGAGATAAATCATATAGCTGAAGACATTCAATATTAAAATGTAGCTCAGGGATTGCAATAACTTTGTGTTTTGGAACTATTTGACCTTCCTTGCCAGACATATAATGGATTTACATCTCATTACAGCTTTATGAAGACTATTTTTTTGGGGGGGGGGGGGGGGGGGGGAGGATTTCAGATGACTTATGAAACCAATTTGACTGATAAAACTCTGTCAATTTTTGCAATTTTGTTACAATGTTATTGTCATTGTGTGCAGCATAAAAACTTTCT
Organism: Bufo bufo; assembly: GCF_905171765.1. NCBI lineage: Eukaryota > Metazoa > Chordata > Amphibia > Anura > Bufonidae > Bufo > Bufo bufo. The sequence continues at coordinate 213,820,163 of NC_053397.1, forward strand.
ATTATGGTTGCCAGTGAATAGTAATGTAATATTACCATGTGGTTGGCCATGCACATTAGTTGGCTGTCCGCTGAGAGCAATTGACTCTGATGTCCCCCTTGAAAGGGATTGTCTAGGAATTAAATAGAGATGATCTATCCTAAAGGTCCCTTTACACAGGACGATATTACAGCGGATAGTCTGAAAGGAAAGCATTCCTTCCTGACAATCTGCGGATCACTGGTGGAGGTGACCTGTGCATTTACATTCAGTGATCTCCTCCACAGTATGGAGAGGAGCGATCTCTAATGCCATCGCTCTCCCCCATAAGGACTCGTTGTTTGCCAGCAAGAGTTTGTGTTTAACCAGCACGATCTTCTGCCGGTAAACAACAATTTTTGCGTGCACACAAACCCTCGAATTACCCGATGAATGAGAGTTTAGTTCGTTCATTGGGTAATTAGCGGCACATTTACATTGCCCGATCATTGCTAACTAGAGTCCATATTAAATAATCTGTATGGTTCTCGTCCCGTGTAAAGGGCCCTTAAGGACAGGCCATCAAAATCTGATCAGTGGGGGTCTAATTCACGGCTCCCCTGCCAATAAACTGTAGAGAAGGTAATCTCTTACCAGTAACTGCCTTTGTGAGTTATAACCTCCCCTCCGATCCTCAGCTGTGTGATGTGACCAACACTTTGATCTTCAACTGACACAGGACAGGAAGTCAGTTACTTCTCTATTCATTCCTATAAGATTGACATTAAGGCTCCCATAGGAATACGTAGAGAAACTGGCTTCCTGTCCAGTCATAAGATGCTGTGTTATTTGGAAAGTCTGATTGCTGGTCACATGACACAGCTGAGGATCAGAATAGAGGGGATAACTCACAAATACAGACACTGGGAAGACGATTACAGTCACTACAGATTACATCATGCACCTTTCTAACAGGTCAGAGAATAACATTTTTTGCGGGAGTTCTTCTTTAAAGGGGTTGTCCGGGTTCAGAGCTGAACCCGAACATCCCTCCATTTTCCCCCTGGCACCCCTCCTGACAGGACCATCGGAGAAGTTCATGTTCCGACGCTCTCCTTTGCCCTGCACTAAATCGAGCAGAGCAAAGGCATTTTTTGGAGTTCTGGTGACGTACCGGGGCTCTCCATGGGGCTGCCAGGAACCCCGGTGATGTCACCGGCACTGATGGGCGGGATTTAGCGCTGCCCTAGCCAGTAAAACGGCTAGGGCAGCGCTAAAGCCCGCCCATCAGAGCCTGTGACGTCACCGAACACACTGTCGGGCGGAAGTTTACGCCCGGCAGTGTGTTATTAAAAACAAAAGAGCCCTTGCCCTGCGCGATTTAGCGCAGTGCAAGGGAGCGCATCGGAGCATGAGATGCTCCGATGCTAGCCTCAGGGGGGCTGCCTGGGTGTAAATAAGGGTATGTCTGGGTTCAGCTCTGAAGCAGTAGGGCAACCTCATATAACCCTTTGAATAGAAGATCACTGACTGTTGTTAAAGCTTTTATCAGTCACACCGAAAGTATTTCAAACATTTTGCAAAAACACTTTTAGTATATTTTTTTCTCACTAGTACCAGAGTTTTGCATTTGCAAGGCAGGATGATGTTTCACAAGTAATCAGAGGAATTAAAAATACATTATCTGTACTTTTAGCCACTTCCATTGTCCTACAAAAAGTTGAGTCTGTAAAAGCTTCAAATGCGGTCTCCTCGGAAAAAAAAAATAAAAAATTGCGTAAAAGCCGTTTCATGGATTTCGTTGTCAGCCTGCAGGTAAATTTAATAGGGCTTAGCATTTATAATTTACGCATGGGACAAGGAATAACACAGTTCTATGACAATTTTCAAGCTTCATTAAAATCTTTAGTGATATGAATCAAGAGCTGTCATGGAGTGAAAAAAGAGGGGAACACGTTTTTCCTTTTCTTAACTTGTCTGTTCTTATGAATGTTTTATCAATTTTGAAGTATTTGTATAAAAATCAGGTTATAATGGGGAAGTGAGGAGAGAAAAGTCATGTCGTCTGATAGCAGTGGTGTGCGTGTTATTGAGGAAGGCATCTCTACCACTGTGGATGGATTAAAACTAGTGGAGGCAACTGAGCAAACAATTTGGTTAGGGTGGCATCTTCTTGGACACCCTACCTGACATCCTATCCCCAGCCGCCACATATAGAAGTGGGAGTAGAAGTCAATGGGATGCCCAAAAAATAATCATTACAGTACTTAAAGGGGTTGTCCCATCTGGATTTATATCAGATTGATACGATATGGCATAAATGTCCGATGCCGCACATGCATTTCTTTCTTTTTTCACTGCTATGGAACTTCCAAAAATAGCTGAACCAATCAACCCAGCTATTTTGGCAATGAATGGAAAAGACAGTCTTCTTTCTCAGCAGATCCCACAGGAAGAATCTGCATATGTCTGAGATTTATGACATATAGTATTAAAACGTCATAAATCTCCAGCTGTGTATAGGCAGTAGTATGATGGCAGTAGTAGTACTCCCTGTCTCTCTGTATGTACACTTTGAAGTCTTCCCAAATAAAAACAGGTGTACAATCCCATGCTCATTAACTTTTTCTGCAACTCCTGTCTTAAAATGTGGTGGGCCCCGACACAATACACTCTTTCCACAACAGCAAAGTCTTTCTGCCATAAACAAGCGAATACCTTCCTGTCTTTATCCTGTTCACAGCCTTAATGATTCTTGACCTTTTAAAGTGTCTGTTCTCTTTCTCAGGGGTACTCAGGCTCTGACTGGCCCACCGGGGAGGCAGGGGATTCCTCATTAGGCCCCCAGTCCCCTGCGCCCGGAGATAAAACAGAGGAGTAATTATTTCTCTTGTTTCTCAGGAGAGATAATTATTGTAGGTAGTAGGTGGTGGCAGTATCGCACAGTGATGCAGCCTCCTACCGGTGTAATTTGTACAGAAGGCCCAGCAGTATTTTCTAAACCTCCCGGACTGCTGGCAGTAAAGGAGGAGAGAACATGTCTGGCCATCCTCCTGCCCTCCCTGCTGTCAGAAAACTGTGGTTGCTGGAGAGAAGGACTCCTCTGCGGTCCTGGGCTGATTTCTCTCTGCAGCATTCAGAGTGGCATTGGGGGGACTCTGCCCTAAGTCCCCCCAATGCCTCTGCTTTAGGTGCACCCCCATTAGTGCCACAGATCCAGATGCCCCCCAATGCCCCCACTCTAAATGCACCCCTAATAATTCCTCTTCTCCAGTTGACCCCCTAATACCTCTGCTCCAGGATCACCACTAATACCATTCCTCAGGTGACCCTAATGCCTCTGCTTTAGGTGCACCCCCATAAATGCCCCAGCTCCAGATGCCTCCACTCTAAATGCACCGCTAATATTGCCTCCAGTTACCCCTGCTCCAGGATCCCCACTATTACCCTGCCTTAGGTGACCCTAATGCCTCTGCCTCAGTTATGACCCTTTGTGCCCTTTGCTCACATTGCTCCTCTAGCGCCTTTGCTTGGGCTTTGTTAAAGGTTATGACCTGCAAAGCGGGTTGGACTTATGCCTGAAAAATTCTGCACAGTGCGTCACATTCTCCAGTATTGACACGTACGGTTTACATGGCGGCAGTGATGATATTACGTATTTGCAGGCATCACTGCTGCCATGTAAAGAGACACTGGGGGTGGAGTGGTGAAGGATTTAAAGGGGTTATCCAGGTTTTCAAGTTATCCTCTCCACACCATAGGGCATAACTATATGATTAGTGGGGTCCGATTCTGCGACCCCTACTGACCCCAGGAATGGACCCTGTTCCCCCTTTTTGATGGTGTGGCAGGCCACACATACGCCCTGCTTCTCCATTTATTCTCTTTGGGACCACTGGAAATAGCCAGCGCTGTACTCCGCCATCTCCGGCGACCCCATAGAGAATGGATGGAGAGGCAGGGCATGTGCTTGACCTGTCACTTAGTCAAGAAGGCGGATCAGTGGGGGCTCCAGCGTTCAGACCCCCACGGATCACTTAGTTATCCCAGTTCCTGTGGACAGAGAAGAACTAGAAAAGTGGACACTGGCCCTTTAACAGGCGAACATTTCTATTTTAGTTTGACACATATTTTGGGCCAGATTTTTTATTTTTATTTTATTTATTTTATTTACACCCAAAGAAAACTTTTAAGGATCGGGAATGGGAAAAGATCAAACAGCTATGACACAACAGGTGATAAATGTCTGATTGATGAGGGTCTGACTACTGGGACCCCCATGATCAAGGGAGCGTGGTCTTAAGACCTTTGTGTACATAAATTGGCGGTAATGTAATTGAATGTCTCAGGACCCCTTTTTCCATGATCAGTGGGTGTTCCAGCAGTCAGACCCCAGCAATCTGATATTTATCACCGATCCTGTAGATAGGAGATAGGTCATAATGGTCGGAGAACCCTTTTATTATAATGTAGATTATGTGCAATCTGAGGAGACATTTATGCTTAAAGGGTTTAAAGGGGTTCTCTCACCTCAGTAAATGGCATTTATCATGCAGTTAATACAAGGCACTTACTAATGTATTGTGATTGTCCATATTGCCTCCTTTCCATCACATTATACACAGCACGTATCCTTGGTTATTACCACCGTGTAATCCAGCAGCGGTGGCCGTGCTTACACACTATAGGGGAAGGCTGGAAGTGCGCATGGGCCAACACCTTAACCTATAGTGTGCACGGCCACCACTGTGTATAATGTAATGGAAAAGAGTCAATATGGAGAATCACAATACATTATTAACTTTCTCCACATGATAAATGCCAATTGCTGAAGTAAGACAACCCCTTTAAGTCTGCTACACTTCATAAGGTTAGGCATAAATGTCTTGGCGTGTGCATTGAGTGTTTCCTATGTGTGATTGGTGTGTGCTAAATATGTTCTATGTATCAGTGGTGTATGTGCAGTATGTGACATATGCATCAGTGGCATGCGAGCCACGTATAAGTTTCTTGTGTGCCACACGTGTCCTATGAGTGATTGGTGTGCGCTGCATGTGTCTTGTTTCTGACTGAGTAAGGGCTTGTTCACACGAATGTGCCGAGTTTTGCGGGCCACCCGTGTGCCTTCAGCAATTTGTGGAACGGAATGGAGGACCCATTATAGAAATGCCGCAAAATTGACAAGAATAGGACATGATCCATAATTTTTGCGGGGCCACGGAACTGCGCAACGAATGCGGACAGCACACAGAGTGCTGTCCGCATCTTTTGCGGACCCATTGAAGTGAATGGGTCCGCACCCGAGCCGCAAAAAATGCAGCTTTCGATGCGGAACCAAACCATGGTCGTGTGAATGAGCCCGTAAGTGCAGGATATCCATATATGTGTAAATTCTGCCACATGTATGTTTGTGCATTTTGCTGTGAGTGTCGGCCATCATATTTCATCTTTAATATTTCTGTTATTAACGTAAGTGCTCATAAATACGATCGTTGGATGTCTGCAAATTGCGGATCCGCAAAACATGGATACCGGATGTGTGCATTCCACATTATGCGGAACAGAACAGCCGGCCTCTAATAGAACAGTGCTATCCGTGTCTGTAATGTGGACAATAATAGGACATGTTCTATCATTTTGCATAACGGCCATGCGGACATACAGACACGGAGTCATTTATTTATTTTTTTGCGGCCCCATTTAAGTGAAGTGAACGGTACAGACATGGAAAAAAAATAAGTTAGTGTGCAGAAGCCCTAAGGTGGGCCCCCAGAATCAGTTACACTGGTGGGACCTAAGTACCCCAGTCCGACACTGGGGGTACTCTTACAGCTTTTCAGTCTCAGGAATGGTGTTTTCCTGGACGAGGCTTTACTTCTGGCCTAGTCAGTAGGAGCTCACACATGCATGTCTTGTCTCTCGCTTGAACGACTAGACACTACCCAGTAGACAAGACTAGCCAATCTCTTAGCAACTAATTTCAAGACTTCCAGACTGCCCATAATCAACACCCGGGATACATAGTGCATAATGACATAAGTGTTTCTGCATTAAATCACAACATTTATCTTGGTAACTTGAAATTAATCCTTGTATTTCTCCAGTGGGACACCGCAAGTTTTATTAGCATGTGGTGATGTTGAAAGTCCTTGACAAATTCAAGGAAAGGTATGGGAGAACTGAAAATGTCAAGCTCAACCAGTGTTTAGACTCCAGGGTCAAGATGTGACTGTTACCTTCTGTCCGCATGATCACTAAGGCATCAATATAAGCCAAGGTGCAGGAATGGCTTCCTGTATCATAGATCAAGGTATACTAAGTAGATAAAGAAGTATTCCAGCAGAAAAAAGAAATGTTGTAAAGAGCTAATACTAGTATCATGCTGACTTACTGATGGTACATTGATCCCCACTGTGCTCTACTTCCTGCTCCTTTCTTAACATTGTAAGAAATAAATCGCACTCAACCAAACCCAGGCCATAGTAATGGCCCGCCTCAGTCAGTGATTGGCTGAGTGGCAATCCCAGTCATTTCCTGCTGTGTCAGTACATCAGCAAGAAATGGAGTGCAGTAGGGTCCTGGACATAGTCAGGGGATTAGCGAAGTAAGTAGAAAATAGCTTTTTAACCATTTCATGGCCATCCCAAATATACTGGTATACCTCTTTAAAGATAACTAAAAGTGTGATGGGTAGTGATATGTCCATCTCTGAAATATAGAACTTGTAAGAAGGCACACGGGACCATCGTTGATGGTAGATATGTGTCACCGAGGTTCCTGGCCTTGGTGAAGTAAGAGCCAGTATTTCAATTGTCAGTGGCAGTAGGTGGTTGACACTTTGTTATTTAGTATAGCTGTGAATAGCTGATCCGGGGCGGCTCTTACTGGGAGTAGTTATAGTGCTGGGTGGTTGACTACTCCCCACGTTCAAGGCCGGGTCTTGACTGGCCTACAAAAAACAGCCAGTGTCAGGTGGGGGTGATTACCTCTCTGACTGTGAAGCGCTGTGGAGGGCTGTGCTGGATCAGAGTCTGAGCTGGAGGTGCTGTGCCTGAAAGACTGAGGACAAAGCGTGAGATTACGGTACTGTGCAAAACCATACCTGTGTTGTGCTATAGATACAGGACTTTATTGTTTCTTTAATGCCGGCTGGAGCAAGACGGTCACTGCCGATTACTGCTTTATTGTTTTGTCAAGAATAAAAGACAACCTTTGCTTTGTTTTCACCGCTAAAAGGCTGCTGTGTTCTTATCTGAAGGCTACCATTGGGGCAGATCCCTACAACTATAAAAGTAAGAAATTCAAACAGGTTCTCTTTGGCCAAGAGGGTTGAAGGACATCTGTCAGCAGATTTGTACCTATGAAACTGGTGGACCTGTTGCATGTGCGCCTGGCAGCTGAAGGCATCTGTTTTATTATATGAAAATTAGCCTATAGGAGCAACGGGGGAGTTGCTGTTACACCTAGAGGCTCCGCTTTCTCTGCAACTTCCGTGTCCTCTGCACTTTGATTGATAGGACCAGGTAGTGAAAACATCTTCACGGCTGGTCCTGTCAATCAAAGGGCAGAGGGCGGAGGCAGTTGCATAGAGTGCCGAGCATCTAGGTGTAACGGCACCACTCCTGTTGCTTCAAGAGGCTTATTTGCATATATTTAAACATCATTTTTCTCAGCAATGCGAGCAGATATGAACATGGGACCAACACAGATGCCTTCATGCAACAGGTCATCCAGTTTCATAGGTACAAATCTGCTGATAGATGTCCTTTAAGACCAGGTGCACATGAGCTCTATCACAGAACTCTGTGTAACACTACTCATCCATGCACAGTATAAAGGTGTAATCCATCACACATACGTTACATACAGTATATATGTATATTCCACTGGATTGGAATATCAGGCAACGATAGAGTTAACCTCATTTCAATGAGTATTTTCCAGTTGCATTGAGAGTTTTGTGCAGAGGATCAGAAGTAAAATTCTGACTGTATATGAATCATTTGTTGGAAAAAAACATAATTTTCAGTTATCTCGCTGCTCATTGTTCCCGGAATGGAAGTGCTTGCTTCAATGCGTCTGGAAGGCAAACTGGGCTGAGATTACAAGGATTTCCTTCTCTTTCACTCACTCAATAATTGTGTTGAAGATTTACAAATAACGATAACATATCATCTTCCGGTGAGTAAAAAACGTGGCTGGGGTTGGACTTAAATTATTTCATTCTAGCACTGAGCCTGTAATCTAAAATGAAAATGAATATACTGTATAAGGTACTACCATATGAGCAAAATCCAGAGCAGGTTAGCCAGAGTTCATCTATTCATATACCTTCCCACACTGTGCCATGAATGGATGATGCTGGGATCGCATGGGCACAGTGTTTGCATCATCACCCATGGATACATTGGGTCAATTGTGATTGATAGCCGCCAACCTGCAGCAACAAGCTCACAAAAAAATCTTATTGCAGGCTCTAATCTTTGTGATGCCTCAATCTAGCAGATTTGCATAGGCAGTAATACAATAGATTATATATATTGTATTTTGTAATATTTCTATATAAAGTGCCCCCTTATTTGATAAGACCTGTCTAATAACTTTAGAAATGTAATTTCTGGAGTTTGAAGAATGAAAACACTATAATTAGGGAATTCGATTTGTTTACAGATTCCATTAAAAATATAATATCAATTAAAAGTTGATTTTAAGTACTAATGAATGAAACAAAACAAAAGAAAAACTTCAGCAACAACCAACAATGTAAAAAGTTATGTCTCTTGGAAAGTAACAGTAACTGCAGTCAATTATAGGCTAATGTCCACCTTCAAAAACCATTTTGAGTTTTTTATTATAAATAAATCGAAAATTCTCTTTTGATCAATTTCTGAGTTTATCTTTATCACTGTTGCATCTGTGTGCTTCTGATACAGCTCTCCGAATCTCTTACATAGACAAAATTGCAGCCATCAGTATGGGACCTTAGGAAGTTTCTGCATGCCGTGTTATTATTGAGTTCAGTGTACTGACACTATGCAGTAAGCTCCCCCTAGTGGTGGTAGTAGGCAGCTAAAATTTTACCATTTAACTCTATGGCCTTTGGTGCTCTGTATTAGAAAAACAGAGCTCTGACCAATAAAAGGATACATTGTTAAATTAGTCAGTGCAAAATAATAGATCTAAGATTGACATGATGCTAAAAGGTGGACATTTAGACCCATTAGGGTCTATTTATTATGGATTGGTACACAAATAACCCATTAGACCTTATTGATGATAGGACTTTTGTGTACAACAGTTTGCAGCTTGTGATGAAATTTACATTATCTCATACTTAGGCCTGCTCTAGGCTAAAGTCTATGTTATTACACATCTGATGATGCTGCATTAGTCTACTGACCTTCTAATTTCCTGCTGTAATATCACAGGTCATTGTAACCATATTGTAAAGTATGAAATCACAATTCAAAAATGTGAAAGAAAAAAAAATGTTTTACTCAGCCACCTATTTTTCTCTAGAAGCTGTTATGTCTTATGTCTGTAGGATCCTTAAGTCAGACCCATTTCAGTAGACACAAGTGGGCGTGGAGCCATTGTAGAAACTGAGATAATTAGTAGGAAATGGCAAAGGCTTAAAGGTAAAAAAATAAAATAAAATCTGTTTGCAAAAAGCATTCAAGAAAAAAAGATACTACATAACTGCAGTATAAAGTAAAAAAAAAAAAAAAAAGAATAATCCTGAAGAATTTATTTCATCTGTTACACTAAAACAAACTTACTAATAATTTCTCTTTGGATTCATATTTTTTTTTCTATTTTGAAAAGCAAGAGAAATTGTTTTAAAGAGTGCAATATTAGTTCACCCTTTCTCCTTGACCTCTTTATTTTTTTAATATGTATTTTTATTTTATTTTTATTTGTTTTAACATTTTTTATTTCTGTTATTATTTCTATTACATCGTATAATTGTTGTTTTACATATTATTACACTTTTTTTCCAATTATTTCAATTATTTTATATCTTTACTTTTTATATTTTATTTCTATTTTGTGAAAAAATAAAAGAAAAATTTATCCATCCTCCTCAATTTTTAAAAAATAATATTATTTACCATTATACACTCATTTAAAAAAAAATTATTTATAAGTTTTTGAATTTTATTAATACATTTTTTTATTTTGGGAAGGAAAAATAAAAGTAAAATAATTTAGCGACTCTTCTTTGCTTCTTATGATTTTTTTCCATTTGTTACTATTTCTTTTTGCTTTGTAATCTTTTATTTTTTTGCTTTCTTATTTTTAGAATAAACAAAAATGATAATTTTATTTAAATGCGATAATTAAAATGACATTTTAAAATAATTGATATTAAATTTAAATTATTAATTAAAATAAGGTAATATATATCCATTCTACTTGGCTAATCCTCCTAATAATTTTTTTAAATTAGTTTATTTTTATTTTCTATCTATTAAAAGAGCAAAACAAATAAAAAAACACTAACAAAAAATTTACCTTCCCAACTTCTACCATATTCATGTCCCTTACCTCATCCTGAGCAATTGTTGTTAGACTGTATTGTACTGTACACATTATTAACATTCTTAAGATTTTTTTTTTTATTATTGAGAAAAATATTATGTTATTAACCTCCATCTGGTTAAATGTCACCGTAGAAGAGATTGCTATAAATATTCAGGTCTGGTGACCTCCTTGGTGTGACAGGACATTTTTCCAGACTAATAAGGACTTATTATGTGTGTATTGTACATTTACTGCGCAATCTTCACCATTTATGATAAATGTCTCATATTCCGTTTACGCTCGGTAGAACATGCAATTACATTTCATCATGTCAAGTAGCTGTTATTTGTTACTTTCTATAATACAGTATAATGATCACATATATTGCACAATACATAGAGGCAGATGGGAAGTGTAAGTTACCTGTTGTGCATGTCCTACATTTATTCCCTTCAGCTGAGCAGAAAAGATGATCACTGGTGGTCACTTGACTAAAGGAAAGAGGGGGGGGGGGCAGAAGTTCTGCTTCAAAATGTTACGATCCTTAGAGTAGTTGAGTTCTAATGTCTTTTCTGATGTCGTCGATGCAACACAAACTATTTACAGTGGAGAACTGCATATGGTAGGTGACAACAGGGTTACACTAGGGTTCCTTGGGCCCAGAAAAAGAAATTATATTCAGGGCCCAACCCTCATATCATCATCAATAAATTTTAATAGGTTTTGACTCAAATAAATACACCCTAGTGCAATTTATTGTCTTCATGTGTTTTTTATCCTGGATCCTTAAGGCCCACTGTAGTATCATGGGATCCTCTGGTATTCTGGTGGGCCAGTCCGATGCTGGATGACAAGGGATAAAATTTAGAGACCGAAACTGGATTGTAAAACCAAATTAAAAAGCGCACAGGCGTCTCACCTAATCCAATTGATGGATATATGCTGGTGCTACATTCCTGCTGGTAGACTGAGACCAGACAAAAAAAAACATACAGTACAACAATGCAATACAGTAGATTGGCACTCTTGCAAAATAAAGAATAAAAAATAAAAACTTCAGGGGCAGATTTATCTTACTTTTACTCGAGAATTCTGGCTTTAAAAAGTAGCAAAATAGGACTTTTGTGACTTTTTGCACTTGCTTGGGCAGTTTTATACCACTTTCTCCAGTTATAAATTATGGGTGAAAATGTGGGTGTGCTTAGTTATGGTAATGAGTTTAACTCCAAATTTATGATTGAGACTTTTTAAAAAGTTGCAATCTCACTCACAGTAGCAGGGTGGAGCAGGAAAACGGGAGGAGCTTTTCTAGAGAAAAGTATGAAACATTATGAGACATTTGATAAACGTGGCATAAAGAACGCCAACACAGACTCAAGCAAAACGGACTTCAAATATTTCCTCCTGGTGTGTGATCAGTCAAGTAAGACGCATTTCGGCTCTCTCTCAGTTCCTTCCTGAGTGGTGTAAGAAGGTACAAGGAATCATCGTGGATGATAGGTATGTGTCACTGAGTTGCTGTGTGACACCTTGCTATCTAGTATGGCTGTAAATAGCTGATCCGGGACGTCTCTTACTGGAAGTTGTCAAAGTGCTGGGTGGGTGACCACTCCCCACGGTCCAGGCCAGATTTTGACAGGCCTATAAAAAACAGCCAGCAGTGTCAGCTGATTTCTCCAGTGTGTGACAGTAGTGAGCTGTAGGAGACTGTAAGGGGGAAATAGGGGATTTGTTTATAGCAGACTCACATCTGTGTATGTGTGCTGCTCTCTGCAGAGTTCAAAATGGCATTGGGGGGACTCTGCCCTAGGTCCCCCAATGCCTCTGCTTTATGCGCACCCCCATTAGTGCCACAGTTCCAGATGCCCCCAATGCCCCCACTCTAAATGCACCCCTAATATTGCCTCTTCTCCAGTTGCCCCCTAATACCTCTGCTCCAGAATCACCACTATTACCCTGCCTCAGGCAACCCTAATGCCTCTGCTTTAGGTGCACCCCTATGAATGCCCCAGCTCCAGATGCCCCCGCTCTAAATGCACCGCTATTGCCTCTTCTCCAGCTACCCCTGCTCCAGGATCCCAACTATTACCCTGCATTAGGTGACCCTAATGCCTCTGCTTCAGTTAGGACCCTCCGTTTGTGCCCTTTGCTCACGTTGCTCCTCTAGCACCTTTGCTTGGGCTTAAGGTTATGACCTGCAAAGTAAGTGAAGAATGTGAACCATAGAAGTTGGGAGGTGCTAAGAGGTGCTGAGCGTCAGTATATATATATATATATATATATATATATATATACAGTACAGACCAAAAGTTTGGACACACCTTCTCATTCAAAGAGTTTTCTTTATTTTCATGACTATGAAAATTGTAGATTCACACTGAAGGCATCAAAACTATGAATTAACACATGTGGAATTATATTCATAACAAACAAGTGTGAAACAACTGAAAATATGTCATATTCTAGGTTCTTCAAAATAGCCACCTTTTGCTTTGATTACTGCTTTGCACACTCTTGGCATTCTCTTGATGAGCTTCAAGAGGTAGTCCCCTGAAATGGTTTTAACTTCACAGGTGTGCCCTGTCAGGTTTAATAAGTGGGATTTCTTGCCTTATAAATGGGGTTGGGACCATCAGTGGCGTTGAGGAGAAGTCAGGTGGATACACAGCTGATAGTTCTACTGAATAGACTGTTAGAATTTGTATTATGGCAAGAAAAAAGCAGCTAAGTAAAGAAAAACGAGTGGCCATTATTACTTTAAGAAATGAAGGTCCGTCAGTCAGCCGAAAAATTGGGAAAACTTTGAAAGTAAGGGCTATTTGACCATGAAGGAGAGTGATGGGGTGCTGCGCCAGATGACCTGGCCTCCACAGTCACCGGACCTGAACCCAATCGAGATGGTTTGGGGTGAGCTGGCAAAAGGGCCAACAAGTGCTAAGCATCTCTGGGAACTCCTTCAAGACTGTTGGAAGACCATTTCAGGGGACTACCTCTTGAAGCTCATCAAGAGAATACCAAGAGTGTGCAAAGCAGTAATCAAAGCAAAAGGTGGCTACTTTGAAGAACCTAGAATATTACATATTTTCAGTTGTTTCACACTTGTTTGTTATGTATATAATTCCACATGTGTTAATTCATAGTTTTGATGCCTTCATAGTCATGAAAATAAAGAAAACTCTTTGAATGAGTAGGTGTGTCCAAACTTTTGGTCTGTACTGTATATATATATATATTCATAAGTGCAGTGTCGGACTGGGGTGCCAAGGGCCCACCAGTAGAAGTGACTCTAGGGGCCCACCCTATAGTTTTATGCAAATATTGACACTTAAGGTGGTTTTCTGATTTGCATCAACATCTTTTATATAGGAAGCTGTAGTGTAATAGTGCACATGACTGCAGCAGCCAATCACTGTCCTTGGTGCTGTACACCACTGAGGCCAGTGATTAGTTACAGCAGTCTGGTGTGGTACACAGGCATTTTACCGCGGCAGCAAAACATTTTGTCCCAGCTGCAGCCTGGCGGAGAGAACAGAGCAGTGGTGCTGGATAAAATAGTGATCAGGATGGTGAGTTTAAGTGTTTTTTCTTTCATTTTTATGTTAACAGCATCCCTGTAGTTTGGCTTCACAAATTTCAACTTAGGCACCACCTTCAAGCTCAGTACTTAGATACAATAACAATACCAAGCTCTGTACTTAGATAAGGTACCAAGCTGTGTGTATAGATACAGTAACAGAACCAAGCTGCGTGTATAGATACAGTAACAGTACCAAGCTGTGTGTATAGATACAGTAACAGAACCAAGCTGTGTGTGTAGATACAGTAACAGAACCAAGCTCTGTACATAGATACAGTAACAGAACCAAGCTGCATGTATAGATACAGTAACAGAACCAAGCTGCGTGCATAGATACAGTAACAGAACCAAGCTGTGTGTGTAGATACAGTAACAGAACCAAGCTGTGTGTGTAGATACAGTAACAGAACCAAGCTCTGTACATAGATACAGTAACAGAACCAAGCTGCGTGCATAGATACAGTAACAGAACCAAGCTGTGTGTATAGATACAGTAACAGAACCAAGCTATGTGTATAGATACAGTAACAGAACAAAGCTGCGTGTATAGATACAGTAACAGTACCAAGCTGTTTGTATAGATACAGTAACAGAACCAAGCTGTGTATAGATACAGTAACAGAACCAAGCTGTGTGTGTAGATACAGTAACAGAACAAAGCTGCGTGTATAGATACAGTAACAGTACCAAGCTGTTTGTATAGATACAGTAACAGAACCAAGCTGTGTATAGATACAGTAACAGAACCAAGCTGTGTGTGTAGAAACAGTAACAGAACCAAGCTGTGTATAGATACAGTAACAGAACCAAGCTGTGTGTGTAGAAACAGTAACAGAACCAAGCTCTGTACATAGATACAGTAACAGAACCAAGCTATGTATAGATACAGTAACAGAAAAAAAGCTGCGTGTATAGATACAGTACCAGAACCAAGCTGTGCGTAATGAATACAGTAACAGAACCTAGCTGCGTGTATATAGACAGTACCAGAACCAAACTGTGTGCATAGATACAGTAACAGAACCAAGCTGTGTAAAGATACAGTACCAGAACCAAGCTGCGCATATAGATACAGTACCAGAACCAATCTACGTGTATAGATACAGTAACAGAACCAAGCTGTGTGTATAGATACAGTAACAGAATCAAGCTGCATACATAGACACAATAACAAAACCCAGATGTGTGTTCAGATAGAGTAACAGAACCAAGCTGTGTACATAGATACAGTAACAGTGCCAAGCCGTGTGTAAAGGTACAGTAACAGAACCAAGCTGCCTGCATAGATACAGTAACAGAACCAAGCTATATATAGATACAGTAACAGAACCAAGCTGTGTATAGATACACTAACAGAACCAAGCTGCGTGTATATATACAGTACCAGAACCAAGCTGTGTACATAGATACAGTAACAGTGCCAAGCCGTGTGTAAAGATACAGTAACAGAACCAAGCTGCCTGCATAGATACAGTAACAGAACCAAGCTATACAGTATATAGATACAGTAACAGAACCAAGCTGCATGTATAGATACAGTAACAGAACCAAGCTGTGTATAGATACACTAACAGAATCAAGCTGCGTGTATATATACAGTACCAGAACCAAGCTGGGTGTATAGATACAGTAACAGAACCAAGCTGTGTGCATAGATACAGTAACAGAACGAAGCTGTGTAAAGATACAGTACCAGAAACAAGCTGTGTAAAGATACAGTACCAGAACCAAGCTGCACATATAGATACAGTACCAGAACCAATCTACGTGTATAGATACAGTAGCAGAACCAAGCTGCGTGTATAGATACAGTAACCAAAACAAGATGTGTGTATAGATACAATAACAGAACCAAGCTGTGTGTATAGATACAGTAACAGAACCAAGCTGCGTGTATAGATACAATAAGAAAACCAAGCTGCGTGTATAGATACAGTAACAAAACCAAGCTGTTTGCATAGATACAGTACCAGAACCAAGCTGCATGTATAGATACAGTAACAGAACCAAGCTACGTGCATAGATACAGTAACAGAACCAAGCTGTGTGTATAGATACAGTAACAGAACCAAGCTGTGTATAGATACAGTAACAGAACCAAGCTGTGTGTATAGATACAGTAATAGAACCAAGCTGTGTGTATAGATACAGTAACAGAACCAAGCTGTGTGTATAGATACAGTAACAGAACCAAGCTGCGTTTATAGATACAGTAACAGAACCAAGCTGTGTGTATAGATACAGTAACAGAACTAAGCTGTGTGTATAGATACAGTAACAGAACCAAGCTACGTGCATAGATACAGTAACAGAACCAAGCTGTGTGTATAGATACAGTAACAGAACCAAGCTGTGTGTATAGATACAGTAATAGAACCAAGCTGTGTGTATAGATACAGTAACAGAACCAAGCTATGTGTATAGATACAGTAACAGAACCAAGCTGCGTTTATAGATACAGTAACAGAACCAAGCTGCGTGTATAGATACAGTAACAGAACCAAGCTGTGTGTATAGATACAGTAACAGAACCAAGCTGCGTGTATAGATACAGTAACAGAACCAAGCTGCGTGTATAGATACAGTAACAGAACCAAGCTGTGTGTATAGATACAGTAACAGAACCAAGCTGCATGTATAGATACAGTAACAGAACCAAGCTGCATGTATAGATACAGTAACAGAACCAAGCTGTGTGTATAGATACAGTAACAGAACTAAGCTGTGCGTATAGATACAGTAACAGAACCAAGCTATGTGTATAGATACAGTAACAGAACCAAGCTGCATGTATAGATACAGTAACAGAACTAAGCTGTGTGTATAGATACAGTAACAGAACCAAGCTATGTGTATAGATACAGTAACAGAACCAAGCTGTGTTTATAGATACAGTAACAGAACCAAGCTGCGTGCATAGATACAGTAACAGAACAAAGCTGCGTGTATAGATACAGTAACAGAACCAAGCTGTGTGTATAGATACTGTAACAAAACCAAGCTATGTGTATAGATACAGTAACAGAATCAAGCTCTCGCCAAGCCCACTTGAAGAGGGACATGAGGAGACCTTGTGCACTGATTCCCAAACCCTTAAGCATCCACAGTCAGAAGAAGATGACGGTGGGGAACGTCAATTAGTGTTTCACAAGGTGGATGATGATGATGATGAGACACGGTTGCCAATAAGTGAGGTTCTTGTTAAGTCAACAAGTCAGGAGGATGACCAGAGTGAGGAAGTGGAAGAGGAGGTGGTGGACGATGAAATCACAGACCCAACCTGGGAAGGTGGCAAGCCGAGCGAGGACAGCAGTACAGAGGGGAGGAATCCGCAGCACTGCAACAGGCTGGAAGAGGTAGTGGGGTGGCAAAAGGGAGAAGGCGGGGCAAACACCAAACAGGCCCACAACTGTTTCCTGGAGCACCCCCTTGTGGCAATCTCCCTTGCCAAGGGGTAGGTGTTCCAAGAGGTGCT
Organism: Bufo bufo; assembly: GCF_905171765.1. NCBI lineage: Eukaryota > Metazoa > Chordata > Amphibia > Anura > Bufonidae > Bufo > Bufo bufo. The sequence continues at coordinate 213,837,697 of NC_053397.1, forward strand.
TTTTTTGAGGAAAGTGCGGACGATTATAGAGTTGTCATTTGCAACCTGTGCCTTATCAAAATGAGCAGGGGTGTGAACACTAGCAACATCACCACCACCAGCACGATCCGCCACATGGCATCAAAGCACCGTAATAGGTGGGCCGAACGCCTGGGTCCACAATCAATGTCTGCGGGTCATACCACTGCCTCCTCTTACCCTGTGTTACGTGCTGGCCAATCCCCTGTCCAAGATGCAGGCCCAGATGCTTCCCGCACTGCACCTGGACCTTCGCAAGCACCATCAGCTAGCACATCCACTTCTGTGTCCCAGTGCAGTGTACAGATGTCCATATCCCAGGCCTTTGAATGAAAGCGCAAATACCCAGCCACCCACGCACAGGCCATAGCTCTAAACGCGCACCTTTCCAAATTGCTGGCTGAGGAAATGTTGCCATTTAGGCTTGTGGACACTGAGGCTTTCCACAGCCTGATGGCGGCGGCCATCCCTTGTTACTCAGTCCCCAGCCGCCCCTATTTTTCCTGGTGTGCCATCCCCGCCTTATACCAGCATGTGTCCCGTATAATCACCCGTGCCCTGACCAACGCAGTTATTGGGAAGGTCCACTTAACGACTGACACATGGACAAGTGCGTTTGGCCAGGAAAGCTAGATTTCCCTGACGGCACACTGGGTGAACGTTGTGGAGGCTGGGAGCGAGTCGTACCCTGGGATGGCACAGGTGCTACTGACACCAAGGATTGCGGGCTCTACTTCCATCAGGATTTCTGCCACCACCTACATTAGTGGCTGCACCCCCCCCCCCCCCCTCTCCTCCTCCACCTCCTCCTCCACTTCCACCTCTGAATTCTCATCTTGCAGCACCAGTCAGCCATCAGTCAGTAGCTGGAAGCAGTGTAGCACTGCAGTGGGGAAGGGGCAACAGGCCGTGCTTAAACTGATCTGCTTAGGTGACAAACAGCACACCGCCGCAGAGCTGTGGCAGGGGATAAGGGACCAGACTGAGCTGTGGTTCTCGACACTCAACCTATAACCAGGCATGGTTGTGTCTAATAATGGCTGTAACTTGGTGGCGGCTTTGGAGCTCGGCAAGCTCACACACATACCATGCCTAGCCCGCGTGTTCAACTTAGTGGTTCAGCGGCTCAAAACCTACCCCAATTTGCCTGAGCTACTTATTAAGGTGCGCTGCGTGTGTGCCCATTTCCGCAAGTCATCTACAGCTGCCGCTGGTCTGTAAACGCTGCAGTAGCGCTTGCAATTGCCAGCTGTTGTGTGATGTGAGCACGCGCTTGAACTCCACGTTCCACATGTTGGCCAGGCTTTGTGAGCAGCAGAGGGCAGTAGTGGAATACCAACTGCAACATGGTCATCTCCTTTCCAGTCAGCTTCCGCTCTTCATAAGCGAGGAGGGGGCATGAATGTCTGACCTCTGTGAGGTTTTAAGAAAATTTGAGGAATCAACACAGGTGGTGAGCCGCGATGCCGCTATTATCAGCGTAACCATCACACTTCTGTGTCTACTGAAACGCTCGCTGCTTACAATGAAGGCGGACGCTTTGCATGTGGAAGAGGTGGAAATGGGGGTACACAGGGTGATAGCCAGACCACCCTCATTTTGTCTTCTCAGAGCGAATTGGATGATGATGAGGAGGAGGAGCAGGAGAGGATTGCCTCCGCTACAGAGGGTAGTACCCATAGCAGGTTTACTCCATCTGTTCAGCGTGGATGGGCCGAAGAAGAGGAAGAGGATGAGGAGATTGAGAGTCATCCTCATGATGAGGACAGTGAAGTCTTGCCTGTTGGCACACATGGCTGACTTTATCTTATGCTGTGTTTCCCGTGACACTTGCGTTATACGCATTTTGGACAACATCGATTATTGGTTGTTCACCCTTCTCGATCCCAGCTACAAAGAGAACTTCTTATCTCTCATTCCTGTGGTGGAGAAGACGAGCAAAATGGTGCAATACCAGAAGGTCCTTGTGGAAAAATTGCTCCAAAAATTTCCAGATGACAACGCTGGCGGCAGAGTCCGTACTTCCTTGGGCAACTGAGGAGGGGAGACAAGGGGAACACACAGCAGTTCCAACAGAGGCAGGGCAACACTCTCCAAGGCCTGGGACAGTTTCATGGCACCCCGCCAGCCCCCTTACCCTGATGCTCGGCCTAGTGTCACAAGTAGGGAAACATTTTGGAAGATGGTGAAGGAGTACGTAGCAGACCGTGTCAGCATCCTCAATGATCCCTCAGTGCCTTACAACTACTGGGTGTCCAAGCTGGACACGTGGCACGAACTGGCGCTCTACACCTTGGAGATGCTGGCCTGCCCTGCCGCCAGCGTTTTGTCAGAGCGGGTATTTAGTGCTGCTGGGGGCATTATAACTGATAAGCGCATCCGCCTGTCAACTGAAAATGCTGACCGGTTGACTCTTATAAAAATGAACAAGGCCTGGATTGACCATGACTTCTCTACTCAACCAGAGGAAAGCGGCTGAACATAAAGGCACTTTAAATGTGTTTTTTATAATGTACTGTATACACTGTATTCCCATGCACCCCTTCCATCACAAAAAAGGGTATATGGTTCAATCTTCCTTTTCTCGTCCTCATCCTCCTCCTCCATCATATTAACATGCTCTTTAGGCTGTCCTCCCCCATAATGTTTTAGATGGTCAGCTCAGCAGTAGGCCCTCACCCCTAATGTTTTAGAGGGTCACTAGCAGGCTCTTGCTCCTAATGTTTTTGAGGGTCACCAGCAGGCCATCAGTCATAATTTTTCAAGGGTGTGTATGATGCCCTCCTATAAAGGGTGTATTGGAGTGTCGGTTCCTTGTAATTTTTGGAAGCCCTTTCACTCAGTGCATAGGCTTTATGAGTGTAGGAGTCCCACTACCTGAACAATTGTTCCGCAATGTGAATGAGGCCCCCCTTTATGTGATATACAGGTTGTATCAGAGTGCCTCTTGCTTGTAATTTTTGGCAGCACTTGCACTTTATATACAAGTAAATATACAGGAAAGAATATTTCCTAACAATTTTTCCTCTAAAATCGATTTTATTTTCGGTTTTGTGCGTATTATTGTCAGTCAGTAAAAGTGGCGTACTACTCGGACAACATCGTTCCCAGCAGCGACCTGGGAGTCCAGGATGCTTCCAGACATCCTCCCCATGCTGTTCCCGAACCATTTCAGTGGTGTTTTCATCGATTACTGACCTTTTCCTGTGAACCAACCACCCTCCCCTCTTTAGAGCAGGGGGTGCCTGGTGTAATGCCTGGGTTCTCCCATCGACTTCTATTGTGCTCGAGTAGAACACCTCGGGATGCTCTACAGAGCACCCGAGCACTTTGGTGCTCGACCAACACTACTCTACACACACACAGGCACTCTTTTACACGCATACTTCTAGACATACCAGCTCTTTTAAAAGCACATGTCTACACATACATGCACTCTTTTACACGCATACTTTTACACATGCCAGCGCCCTTTTACTCACACTTCTACACATGCCGGCGCTCTTTCATACACACACTGTATGTGTATGTACATACATGCATGTACTCTTACATACACACACTGTCATACATGCAGGCACTCTTTCATACACACACAGTCATACATGCAGGCACTCTTACACACACACTTTCATACATGCAGCACTCTTACACGCACACACTGTCATACATGCATGTACTTTTGCATACACACACAGTCATACATGCAGGCACTCTTACACACACACATTCATACATGCATGTACTCTTACATACTGTCATGGTCTTACCTGCTTGCTGCTCTCCTTCGTTTGACATGTGCTGGCGGCCATCTTGGGTCCTGGGTTTCTTGTAGCCTTCCACCCTGCGGCTCCTCCTTCCCCTGGGAGGAGCTGGATGCCTAGCTCATATATATAGGAGGTCTGTGGCTTCAGTTCCTTGCTTGGTCCTCTTGTGTTCACATGCTTCTAAGACTGCTGCTGCTTCCGGTTCCTGATCCTGGCTTCGTCTGACTACCCTGCTGGTTCCTGATCCTGGCTTCGTCTGACTACCCTGCTGGTTCCTGATCCTGGCTTCGTCTGACTACCCTGCTGGTTCCTGATCCTGGCTTCGTCTGACTACCCTTCTGGTTCCTGACCTCTGGCTTCGCAAAGACTCTGCTCGGTTTCACCATCCGTTTGGACTTTTGCTTTACAGCTTTATTTTCAATAAAGCCTTCTTATTTTCATTTATCTCTTGTTGTACGTCTGGTTCATGGTTCCGTGACATTAGGACCAAGCCATGAATTCTGACGGTACAGGGCCATCCTCGCTACCCACGCTGGTTGCCAGACTTGATCAGCAGGATCACCTGTTGGGTCGGTTCGCTGTGGCGTTGCAAACCCTGCTTGAACGCACGGCTCATTTCGCTCCCGTTGCCGATGGGTCGGTTGTCGCTCCTGGGCTCGCTCCTACTGCCGCTCCGGTTGTTGCGCCAGAGTCTACCCCGACACCTGTTGTTGCGCCTGCGGTGTTTCGGGGTATGACTGGTTCTGCCCCTCTTCCACAGCGCTTTGGGGGAGAGCCAACTCAGTGCCGAGGTTTCCTTAACCAGGTGGGCATTTATTTCGAGTTGCTGCCACATGCCTTTCCTACTGAGAGATCAAAGGTGGGCTTCTTGATCTCGCTGCTCTCGGACAAGGCCTTGGCCTGGGCCAGCCCTTTATGGGAGAACAACAATCCGGTGGTTGCCGAGTTTTCCGGTTTTGTTGCTTCTCTTCGGAAGGTATTCGATGTGCCGGCTCGTGCTGCCTCTGCTGCGAAGCTCCTTATGTCCATCAGACAGGGTTCACGATCCGTAGCTGAATACGCCATTGAGTTTCGTACCCTGGCAGCAGAGGTGGGCTGGAATAATGAGGCTCTGGTCGCTGCTTTCTCTCATGGTCTCTCGGATGCCTTGAAGGATGAGGTTGCAGCTAAGGACCTACCAGTTGAGCTCGAGTCTCTTATTTCTTTCCTGATTTTGATTGACACCAGACTCAGGGAGAGACCTTCCTTTAAGGAGAACCTGCGGAGGTCTTCTAACAGATTGGTGCCTACGTTTGCTGTCCCACCCGTGCCTCCCTCTCCTCCCACGCCTCCTGGGGATGACTTGTCTGGGGGTGAACCCATGCAGCTGGGGTTTGCTCGCCTGTCCGAGGGGGAGAGGGCACTCCGGAGACGCGAGGGCCGATGCATGTACTGTGGTCTCGGTGGGCATTTTCGGTTGGCATGTCCGAACCGTCCGGGAAACGCTCGTACCCTGAGATCCTGTCGGGGGCAGATCTTGGGTGGAGTCTCCTCGTCCCCGGTTTCCCGTGTTGACAAACCACTGATCACTGTTGTCCTCTCCTGGGTCGGGGGCTCGGTGACGACCCAGGCGTTGGTGGACTCTGGTGCTGGTGGTTTGTTCATTGATAGTGTGTTCGCTGCCGCCAATTCCATTCCTCTGCAGGCTCGAGGTTCCCCACTGGCTCTTGAGGCGATAGACGGCAGACCCCTTCTGCCGCCACACGTGACTCATGAGACCCTTCCAGTGGGGATAGCCATTGGTGCCGTTCACAGAGAGTCGGTCTGCCTCCAGGTTATTTCGTCTCCACACTACTCGGTGGTCTTGGGGTACCCCTGGCTCCAGAAGCATAATCCGACTTTCGATTGGAGATCGGTCGAGATCCTCTCGTGGTCACCGCAGTGTGGGGCTAGTTGCATCCATGGGTCTGTCAAGTTGCTGTGTACTTCCTCGGACTCTCTGTTGCCTCCTGAATACGAGGAGTACCGGGATGTATTCGATAAGGTGCGCGCGGTTGCCCTACCTCCGCACCGCCCATACGATTGTGCCATAGAGTTACAATCTGGTGCCGTTCCTCCTCGTGGCAAAGTCTATCCACTGTCGGTAGCGGAGAATGAGGCCATGGAGGAGTACGTGAGGGAGGCGCTTTCACGCGGACACATTCGCAAATCTTCGTCCCCGGCAGGGGCTGGATTTTTCTTTGTGAAAAAGAAGGGCGGTGAGTTGAGGCCTTGCATCGATTACAGGGGTCTCAATCGCATCACGATCAAGAACGCTTACCCGATACCCTTGATTTCCGAGCTGTTCGATCGCCTTAAAGGGGCCACGGTCTTTACCAAACTCGACCTGAGGGCGGCATATAACCTGGTAAGGATCAAGGCGGGCGATGAGTGGAAGACCGCGTTTAACACCAGGACCGGTCATTACGAATCCTTGGTTATGCCCTTTGGGTTGTGCAATGCGCCCGCAGTCTTTCAGGAATTCATCAACGATGTTTTCCGTGACCTGTTGCAGCAGTGTGTGGTAGTCTATTTGGATGACATCTTGGTATATTCTGAATCCATGGAGGCCCACATTCTGGATGTCAGACGAGTGTTGCAACGGTTACGAGAGAACAAGCTGTTCGGTAAGCTTGAGAAATGCGAATTTCACCGATCCCAGGTAACCTTCTTAGGTTACATCATTTCCGCTGAGGGGTTCTCCATGGATCCTGAGAAGGTTTCGGCTGTCTTACAGTGGCCCCAGCCCAGTGGTCTTCGTTCCCTGCAGCGCTTTTTGGGCTTCGCCAATTATTATCGGAAGTTCATCAGGGACTTTTCCATGCTGGCCAAGCCTCTCACGGATCTGACCAGGAAGGGCAGTAATTCCCAGGTCTGGCCGCTCGAGGCCATCCGAGCTTTTGAGGCCCTAAAGTCCGCCTTTGTGTCGGCTCCGATTCTGTCGCATCCCAACCCTGGGTTGCCCTTTGTCCTCGAGGTGGACGCGTCTGAGACGGGAGTAGGCGCCCTTCTGTCTCAGCGTAGAACACCAGAGGGTCCTCTGCTTCCTTGTGGGTTTTACTCCCGGAAACTGTCTTCCGCGGAGTGCAACTATCAGATTGGTGACAGGGAGTTATTGGCCATCGTGCAGGCCCTTAAAGAATGGAGGCACTTGCTCGAGGGTTCGGTGGTTCCGGTTCTCATCCTGACGGACCACAAGAATCTGACCTACCTTTCTGAGGCCAAGAGATTGACACCACGTCAGGCCAGATGGGCTCTGTTCTTGTCACGTTTTAATTACGTGGTCTCCTACCTACCCGGTTCCAAGAACATCAGGGCGGATGCCTTATCACGGCAGTACTCCGAGCTGTCCAGGGAGGAGTCGATTCCGACTTCGGTCATACCTCCGAATCAGATCCTGGCCGCCATTCGCACCAGCCTGACCTCTCCCCTGGGTGAGCAGATTTTGGCGGCTCAATCTGGTGCTCCCTCTGGGAGACCCAACGGCAGATGTTTTGTGCCTGAGGAGTTGCGCACTCGGTTGTTGCGAACCTACCATAACTCCAAGACCGCGGGGCATCCTGGAAAGAATCAGCTGTCCTGGGCTGTTTCACGTCTGTTCTGGTGGCCTTCCCTACGTTCCGACATCGCCGCATATGTAGCGGCATGCTCCGTTTGTGCCCAGAGTAAGTCCCCTCGGCACCTTCCGTTGGGCCTTCTGCAACCCATAGCCACCGGGGAGCGCCCATGGTCACACCTGGGGATGGATTTCATTGTGGACCTCCCTGCATCCCGAGGCCATACGGTCATTCTCATGATTGTGGATCGGTTTTCCAAAATGTGCCACTGTGTTCCTCTCAAGAAGTTACCCTCTGCACAAGAGTTGGCCACGATTTTTGCCAGGGAGGTCTTCCGGTTGCACGGTTTGCCTAAGGAGATTGTGTCAGATCGGGGGAGTCAGTTTGTGTCCAGGTTCTGGCGCGCCTTTTGCTCCCAGTTGGGGATTCATCTCTCCTTCTCCTCGGCCTACCACCCTCAGTCCAATGGGGCCGCAGAACGATCCAATCAGGCCTTGGAGCAATTCCTTCGTTGCTATGTCTCCGATCACCAAGACAATTGGGTTGACCTCCTGCCTTGGGCTGAGTTTGCCAGGAACACGGCGGTGAACTCTTCCTCTGGGACGTCTCCCTTCATGGCCAATTATGGGTTCCAACCTGCCGTGTTACCGGAGGTATTCTCTCCCCAGGATATTCCGGCTGTGGAGGATCACCTTTCCGTCCTACGTGCTTCTTGGGTACAGATCCAGAAGTCCCTTGAGGTCTCTGCGCAGCGCCAGAGATTCCAGGCTGATCGCAGACGAGCGCCTGCTCCTTCCTACCAGGTCGGAGACCGTGTATGGTTGTCCACCCGCAACCTCAACCTTCGAGTGCCCACTCCCAAGCTGGCGCCTCGCTTTGTTGGTCCCTTCCGAGTGCTTCGCAGGGTAAACCCGGTAGCCTATGCCCTTGCGCTTCCTCCTGGCATGCGGATCTCCAACGTGTTTCATGTCTCCCTGTTGAAGCCACTGGTGTGTAATCGTTTCACTTCCTCGGTTCCTCGGCCTCGTCCGGTCCAAGTGAGCAATCGTGAGGAATATGAGGTGAGCAATATCCTGGACTCACGCCTGGTCCGCGGTCGGTTGCAGTTTTTGGTCCATTGGCGTGGTTATGGTCCAGAGGAGCGTTCCTGGGTTCCCTCCGCAGATGTCCATGCTCCTGCCTTGCTCCGAGCCTTCCACGTACGCTTCCCTCAGAAACCGTTTTGTGCTCCGCGGAGGAGGGGCCCTTGAGGGGGAGGTACTGTCATGGTCTTACCTGCTTGCTGCTCTCCTTCGTTTGACATGTGCTGGCGGCCATCTTGGGTCCTGGGTTTCTTGTAGCCTTCCACCCTGCGGCTCCTCCTTCCCCTGGGAGGAGCTGGATGCCTAGCTCATATATATAGGAGGTCTGTGGCTTCAGTTCCTTGCTTGGTCCTCTTGTGTTCACATGCTTCTAAGACTGCTGCTGCTTCCGGTTCCTGATCCTGGCTTCGTCTGACTACCCTGCTGGTTCCTGATCCTGGCTTCGTCTGACTACCCTGCTGGTTCCTGATCCTGGCTTCGTCTGACTACCCTGCTGGTTCCTGATCCTGGCTTCGTCTGACTACCCTTCTGGTTCCTGACCTCTGGCTTCGCAAAGACTCTGCTCGGTTTCACCATCCGTTTGGACTTTTGCTTTACAGCTTTATTTTCAATAAAGCCTTCTTATTTTCATTTATCTCTTGTTGTACGTCTGGTTCATGGTTCCGTGACACATACACACACTGTCATACATGCAGGCACTCTTTCATACACACACTGTCATACATGCAGGCACTCTTTCATACACACACTGTCATACATGCAGGCACTCTTACACACACACTTTCATACATGCATGTACTCTTACATACACACACTGTCATACATGCAGGCACTCTTTCATACACACACAGTCATACATGCAGGCACTCTTACACACACACTTTCATACATGCAGCACTCTTACACACACACACTGTCATACATGCATGTACTTTTGCATACACACACAGTCATACATGCAGGCACTCTTTCATACACACACTGTGATACATGCAGGCACTCTTACACACACACTTTCATACATGCAGCACTCTTTTAGACCAATTGCAATACAGGTAGATTCCTTCCTCACCTTATGGCCCTCTGTGTTGCTAGTTGTGTCCCCAGGTCCTGAGCCAGGCTCCTCCCCCTCGCGGCAGCAGGGCTCCAGACTGATAACACAGGCAGCAGTCCTTCTAGCAGAGCTGCCTCATTGGAGTGCTATTGACTAACAGGTTTTAGTCCAATCAGCACTCCTAGTCAATTAAGGCTGTTTCCACATGATCTAATTTACATAAAATTGCAGCAAAATTCCGTGATTTTTGTCGCGATTTTATGGAGATCAGATCATATGGAAACAGCCTTACCGACCAGGATTGCTGATTACACAAAAACTTGTCAGTTCCCATGAATAAGCGCTGGTGTTGAGCCCTCCTTCTCATTTAGGATAAATCGCAGGCAGCATGCATCCGACTGTGTACAGGGGGTGGGGCTTATTACAGATAGCTTCTAAGCAAGGAAGCTCACTTACTAGTTTGGGGGCCCACCGAGGATTTCCCCGGCTCCCCGGTGGGCCAGTCCGAACCTGCATAAGTAAATGTCCTTGATATGCGGAGCTTCAGCATACAGAGTCTTATATCCTAAATATAAAGGGTGAATTAATTATAACTTCTGTAGCAAAGACTTGTCTGATATCTAGTTACATGTACATATGGAATATTACATGAATCATACGAGTGTTCTGTGCAATAAGATGACTTTATAACATGGAACTGTCTAATTAATAACAAATAGCAGCATAATACAGACCGCACTAATAGAAGATCAACTGTGGAGATTGTATCATATCAACTTACCAATTGAGGCTCAACTGTGATATACTCATTCTAACATAATTGTATTTTATTTTATTAGTTTTTCAACATTATTTCACGAGGGCCCTGAGGAAAGCATATTCATATACAGTTGAAATCAGAAGTTTATATACACTATATGAAAAGACACATATGTATGTTTTTTTCAATATCTGACATGAAATCAGAATAAAGCTTTCCTGTTTTTGGTCAATTAGGATTACCATAATTATTATTATTTGCCAAATGCCAGAATAATGAGAGAGAAAGAATGGTTTAAGGCATTTTTATTACTTTCTGCAAAGTGAAAAGTTTACATACATTTCATTAATATTTGGTACCGTTGCCCTTAGACTGTATGACTTGGGTCAAACATTTTGGATATCCTTCCACAAGCTTTTGGTCAGAATTTGGGCCCATTCCTCATGACAAAACTGGTGTAACTGAGCCATGTCTGTTGGTCGCCTTGCTTACACCGGCCTTTTCAGCTGTGCCTATACATTTTCAATCGGATTGAGATCAGGGCTTTGTGATGGCTGCTCCAATGCATTGACTTTGTTATCCTTAAGCCACTTTGTAACCTGTTTGGCAGTATGCTTCGGGTCATTGTCCATTTGGAAGACCCATTTCCACCCAAGCTTTAACTTCCTGGCTGATGTCTTGAGATGTTGCTTCAGTATTTCCACATAATCTTCTTTCCTCAAGATGCCATCTTTTTTGTGAAGTGCACCAGTCCCTCCTGCAGCAAAACAACCCCACAACATGATGCTGCCGCCCCCGTGTCTCACAGTTGGGATGGTGTTCTTAGGCTTCCAAGCTTTTCCCTTTTTCCTCCCAACGTAACAACATTAGAGATGAGCGAATTTTTCAAAAATTCGATTCTCTGGTTCGCTGATTTTTTCGGGAAGAATTTGGTTCAATCTGAATATATTTGCGGCGAATTACGTTAAAAAACAGTTACTTCCTGGCTGCAGAGAGTCTTTATTGGGGTGTAGAACACTGTGCCTTGCAGTAACACGCATAGGGAGTCTGCTGTGGTAGTGAAATAATACTGTGAGTCAGTATGACATGCAGATGACAGGCGTCGCTCTTAGAATCACTGCACACTTCACTTATTTGGGCAGTTACGGGGCCAAAACTGACCAAATAACTCAAGTATGAACTCAGCCTTACAGGTCAATGTTAGCGCCAAGAAGAAGCGCACTCCTTTTACACTGTCGTCAGCTGATTCCACATAGATGTCTGCAGAACCTGTTCTATTAAACACTTATACAAGTAGAGGCCCCCCCAGGGAGGAGAGGGTGTCAGCAGTAAGTTTGTGTTGACGTCACAGATTATTTTGCCCTTCCTCTGATCCGTCAGAACAATAACCCCCAAAACCGGATCCTGTCTGTGGAGCATCCGCCTTCACTCGGTCAGCATTTGGTCAGTAATCCATCAGTATTGCTAAAGCCAAAAAAAACAGGAGTGGATCTAAAACAGAGATGACACGTGAATGGAATATTTGCATGTCTTCTGTGTTTTGTACCCACTCCTGCTTTTGGCTACCAAATCACAAGCCAATTCTGATGGGACCGTACAGACCTTACAGCTGCTACACAGACAGGATCCGTTGTGCGTCTTATTTTTCCTTCCTTCTGACAGATCAGAAGAAGGGTCAAACAAATGATGATGTCAGCCAGACAGAAAGGCAAAATAGTGGACCAGTCCAGTCATGAAGTGGGGAGGGTGGGAACAGCATGAGGAGACCACAGAGTGGCCCAATGACAGGGTCTGGAGGTTGCAGCAGCATCAGGAGGCCACCGAGTGGCACAATGCCACACATCCACGGACTGGACAAAGGATTCCGATTCGTGGATTCTACACTTGTGACTCAACTTTTGTGGTATATTTGATAAAATGCCCATGCGGACTCGCTTATGTAGGAGAAACGACGCAACACGCACGGGACCGCATAAGTAAGCACAAGTCGACAATAAGACTTGGGCATACTTACTTGCCAATTCCATACCACTTTACGGATAAAAAACATCAAATTTCGCAATTGCGTTTCAAAATTCTGGACCAGATAGACCCATCAAGGAGAGGAGGCAACCGGATACTCCTCCTAAGGCAACGAGAGGCGTTCTGGATCCATAAACTAGGGACATTGGCACCTAATGGACTAAACCGTGAATGCGACTTTTTTATTAATGTATGACCCGTGTTTGTGAATATTGCTCTAATATGCTTTTGTCTTTTCACTTTCACAGACACGCTGAAAATAATATTGCAACTGATGTGGGTGAGATTATCTCTTCCCCTAATTTTTCCCCCCCATTCCTGCATGACTAATCCTTTTCTCTCCAGGTTCTCCTCTTCTTCATACCCCTCCCCCATCCCCCTCTCTTCATAATTATAGAATGTGCATTACAGCATGTGGAATTGACTCATCTGTTTAATAGTTGCCACAACAACACAAACTATACAATATAGCCCCCTGGGGCATCAGAAAGATTTGACACTACGGTTGATCAACGTCCATATCCTGTATTACTTCCCTGATTAGACATAGGAGCTTTCACACTAGTCAGAAAACATACTCCGGTATGTATCCGACGTTGTAACACCTGTACCTCCTCCCTGATCACATGATGTCCCTGTGGAACGCAAACATGCGTTCCAGCGTCCGCGTCACTTCCGGTCAGGTGACCGGAACTACAAGGGAGACCATACATTTAAGACAGGGACGGGCTCGATGCAATGCCATGCATCCAAACCCAGATGTCCGGACCCTACAAGAACAGGTAATGAGCTGTATAAATATTTGCCTTGCAGATTATAAAGGATCAAGACAGTGCTTACAGCGGCATCCGCCACCTCCGATCCGATACAGATATACAGCCTGCCATGTCACTCCCCAGGGAATCATCTCCTGCAGGATCTAACATCCACCACTTTCATTGATCTTGTCTAACACATGTACGGTGTCACGCATGTATGGATGGGGGCGTGCACACAAATGCACAATACCTTAGACTACGTCTAATAATATGTATACCTAATATTGCATTGCCTTAATACCTCACAAACCATGTTGTGGATGCACGCTACAACCCATACATTCCGTGCCACATTGCATATTATAATCTATGATGTCAATACTAACAATATATACTGTGACCCTCTATGTACCTAGACCATACTTACCATCAATACCATAGGAGGGGCCACATTTCATGTAGGTTATCACCTCATCGTTCCACATTTATGCTTTGTACCATGCAGGATATGATGATGGATATATTAGATAATTGGGTAGCTACATCATTTTGTCATGACGCATATTTACCTTATTGTAGCTGTTTATCATGATGAGACATCCATCCAACCATAACCTGCATCGTGCGGCCTTGATGTATTTCATCACTCTGAGACGTCAGCAACATGTTCCCTTATGTGTCAATTATATACTATACAATATATTGGATAACTACATTTGTATATATATATATGTAAAAAATTTCTTTTTTTATGTAAAAACAAGTATTTTCAGTTTTTTTGATGCCAAACTTATGTCTCGCACCATGTATTATTCCAGATAAAATATGTGACCACTGATGAAGGTCTGTCACGACCGAAACGTCTGGTCTCAAATCCACTGTTTGTACCAAGGATCTAAAATTGGGCTGTTTTGGATGAATCACTGCTAAATGCTTGACAAAATGAAAAAATAAAAAAGTTTTGTACGCAATAATCCAGTATCTGAGTGCCGCAATTTTCATTTCATATTTACTGACTGCTCGCAGTCCTTGATTGGCACCAGAGACAATTGATTGAGTGCGGTTCATCACTCTACTACTTACAATGACAGAGTGTGAAGGTGGCAGCAGTATGAAGAGAAAAGTATCCTTTTTCAAGCCTTGTTGCACTATGTTCCTTTTGCTTGGAGTAGGGTTCCCACCGCAATTAATCAATAAAAGAAGACTCCAGCATAGATAGTATATTAAGGTGATTTCCTTTATTTTCGTGATTACTGCGGCTTTTTTTGTAACGTTTCGGCCTTACGGCCTTCTTCAGACTGCAGTAAAATAATTCAAAAATATACACTTAAGTACATGTTATATATTGTAAAGAGAGTATGTAACATTAAAGCAGCATATGTCTCATATATACCCGTCTGGGTGTAACAGTACATTTGGTATAATGTCCATCTCTTTGCATTCTTCCTTTTAATGGAGTCCTGATATTAAATTCCATATCGTTTTCTCCATTGCGTCCTAAGAGAGCTGATTATATCTTATCTCCTGAATCTAAGCCCAGGTAAGTCTTCCTTTGATAAAATCGACCTCTTGGTAGTTGCCCATCTTACCACGCACGTCTAGTCGCACAGTTATCACAGTTATCAACAAACAGCAGTCACTCAATTTCACTGATCTCTAGTTGTCTAGTGGCCCCGATATGAATACAGGTGGTTTCAAGTATCTGCTAAGTGTTGTTAAGTTAAGGTAAATCCCACTTCATAATAGGCTGCTAACTGCTTAATGGCTGAGTCATATTGTCAGGGTAACTGGTAAATGAGAACAGAAGCGATAGGCAATATCGTCAGTTAATGACAACAAAGTAAATGAATAGAATAGCCATGTAGGTCAAAAGACCTGCCGGCATCTGGAAACCACTTACCTAATGCCGCTGGTGTGAGAGTAAGAAGGCTATATTATTTACAGATGCCTGACTAGGCAATAGAACCTGTCTTGACCCAGGTGTAGATTAATACTTCACTTTTATTGAGATAGCTCTAAAATATAATATGTACTAACATGTGTGCACATGCACTCTTCAACTGAACTTAAACAACACCAAGAAATGAAAAATTAAAAACACAATGCACCTCTGCACTGATGAAAGCATTGGATGGACGCAAAGAGGGTAAGAGAGATGTGCACTATCTCTCACCCTGTGTCCCTATAAGCAACGTGCTACTAATGTCTCTAGAGAAGGGCCACACACTGCCGTAGCACCATCCGTGGTTCACTGCCAGCTGAGAGTGGTTGTAATGACAACCTTATTGAGTGGTGCGGGGAAAATGATTCAGCCCACTAAACACATAGCGCATTGCGCATGCCAATTGATCTCAACTGGAAATGATGGCATCTGAAGCCATTACAAGAGCTCGGTGCCCAGCAGTGATTGCCCTATTAATTGATTTGTTAGACTAACCAAGCACCGTCGGTCGCTGACCGCTGGGTGCTGGTGATCAGTGAAGAGGTACAGAGCAGTTTAAAATCTAAAGCTGTCCCCCGACATGTTTCGCTAGTATTCTGGCTTCTTCAGGGGTACATGGACAGCCTTGATGGAAGTGGAGGTTTCCATCTTCCTGCAGCAAGGGAGGAAAAAAACTGTTAGGACCAGTTCTAGTTTCCCCTGCATAGGGAAGACAGCAAGGACCAAGTCTCGTTCTGAGACTTGATCAAATTCCTAGTCTGAGCTCAGCTGGATAACAAAAAGCAGAAAGTTGCAAACAACCTCCAGAATTCCAGGAAGAAAGCATCCCATGAGAATATATCTGTGAGTAAAGTCCAGAGACCTAGGAGAAGCCATATTCCTCCTCAGCTAGTCTGTCCCCATAAAGCAGAAGGTACAGTTTAAAGCAGAAGCCTCTATTCCTGCCAATGATTGCAAAAACCTGCTGGGACCAGAGACCAAAGCTGTACACTGTGTGGATACAAGTTATCTTCAGTAAAGAAAAGTTTGAACTTCATCTAAAGGTCTGGACATCATTTCTGCTGCAAAATTCCTCTATTACTCCTACTATCACTACACTCAATTTATTGCAAGTGAGCCAGGAGTCTGGCCGTACCCAGGTAGGAGACACCGTTGACACCATTATCATCACTATACAGAGACATTATAGGCAATCACACCACTTTGGCATTCCTAAGCTGGGACGTGCGTTATAACACCTTAGAAGGGCCCTGGGGTAGTACCCCGCGCACGCTGCAATCGGCGTCACGACAAATACAGAAATTAAACAACCCGTACCTGGCCACTGAAATTCCACTTCATCAGCTTTAATTCACTCATCTCTAGTCATTATGGCCAAAAAGTTCAATTTTAGTTTTGTCAGACCACAGGACATGTCTCCAAAAATGTAGGTCTTTGTTCCTGTGTGCATTTGCAAACATTAATCTGCCTTTTTTACGTTTCTTTAGGAGTAATGGCTTCTTCCTGGCAGAGTGGCCTTTCAGCCCATGTTGATACAGTCCTCGTTTCGATGTGGATAGAGACACCATCTTACCAGTTTCCGCCATCTTCACAAGGTCTTTTGCTTTTGTACTTGATTGCACCCAAGGTTCAGCCAGACTTGTGCAAGTCCACAATTCTCTTCCTGATATCTTGGCTGATTTCTTTAGACTTTCCCACGATACTACACAAAGAAGCAGTGTGTTTCAGGTCTGCATTAAATACATCTACAGGTGTGTCTCTAATTAACTCAGATGTTGCCAACAAACCTAACAGAAGCTTCCAAACACATGACGTCATCATATGGGCAGTCCAGAATTGTTTAAAGGCATAGTAATCTTAGTGTATGTAAATTTTTGACATTGCAGAAAGTAATAAAAATGCCTTAAACCATTCTCTAGCTCTCATTATTCTGGCATTTGGCAAATAATAATAATTATGGTAATTCTAATTGACCAAAAACAGGAAAGGTTTATTCTGATTTCATGTCAGATATTGAGAAAAACATACATATGTGTCTTTTTATATAGTGTATGTAAACTTCTGGATTCAACTGTATTGTGTGCACACAAATGGCAGCAGTACGTGGATTCACTCTATATTAATGCTGATATTTATATATATATATATATATATATATATATATTTTTTTTTATTATCCTTTTTTGTTTTTCACTTTGTCACTTTGTATGTCAATATATTCTTGGGGAGATTAGTTATTTACTAAAAAGGTACATTCTATTATGAACATCTAGTATTCATCTATTTTTTTATTTTATTTTTGCAATATATTTGGCTGTTAATCTATATCGTGGTTGAAACTGGAATGTGCATACGATTGAAAATATATATAATTCATTTCTACAGTTTATGGGATAATATTTATGAATATTTGTGTTTTGTCGGGCATGACAGTTCAGAATTTTAGAAATTTGACCCAAATTTTTATTTGGAGTCATTAGAATCAGAACTTTGTGTTGCAAATTGGGAGAATCTAGGATAGGAGAGAGAGAAAGAAAAAGAGACTTTTCCAGGCAATCAGTGCACGTTCGAATTGGGTACAATTTATTTTGACCTGAATAGAATCGGATGGCGTTTTGACCAAATCGGACCCAAATTGGATTTTAAGAAATTTGTTCATCTCTAATGTCTACAGTATGTCTACAAGAGGCTTTGATTTAACCCTTTATCCACATTTGACAAATATATTGTAAATTCTATCTCTGGGACAGGCAACTATGCGAAGAACATGCATTCCCCCTCATTCTCTTACCTGAGGCACTTGCCATCAGCTGCCATGTCAAGTCAGTGATTGGAGAGGTGGCTTTGACTATGCATGGCTTCTTTGTTCTTCTCTGTGGGAATTACAGAAATATTTGAGCATGCATATCTCTGTAATTCAGATAGAACAATGGGGAGAAGGCACATGGGCAGTCACTTCTTCATTGCCTTTCTGCCTTGATGCAGTGGCCAGTGGGAGTCTTACCAGGGAGGTAATGGGGCGTGGGGACCTGTGTTCTCAAAATACTGTAGGTGCAAACTCAGAGGTGGATCTTGTGGATATGTCATCACTGTTAGA
Organism: Bufo bufo; assembly: GCF_905171765.1. NCBI lineage: Eukaryota > Metazoa > Chordata > Amphibia > Anura > Bufonidae > Bufo > Bufo bufo. The sequence goes on from NC_053397.1 coordinate 213,855,772, forward strand.
GATCCAACTACTAATACTAATTACTGGTGTTTAGGTCTTAAAGAGTACCTCTCAGTTCCCCTGATGTGTAGGAAGAACTTGTGTTCCCCATTATACCGTAATATGTCTGCCTCATCTCTCTTCTGTGAGGGCATGTGAAATTATACTCATTGTGCATGCTTTGTGTGAAAGGTTAAACTTTTATGGAAGGAGGTAACAGCAAAAGGTCAGTAACGAGGGGCAAAAAAATAAAGAAGTATCACTGGATATTAGACAACTTATAGCTGACAACTTATCTACCAAAGAGGAAATCCACATCGTGGCTGTAAGCTGTGTGGACAGGGACGGCCAAGCGACTGTTATCTACTACACCAGACCATTTCTGTTTATCCCTTTAGAGCGCTGCATGTTACGGTGAATGTAGAATATTAGGAAAAAAAAAATCTGTGAAATTTAAGCCAACAAAATTCACAAAGTTTACTCAAAGCCTCCAAAGAGGAATCACATAAAACTGCGGGAAACACAGACATACACATTGTGTTCTAGACAATTAAGCACACAAATTGTTTCCAGAATTGAATTTTTCTTCTTTTGTAAATTCTGCTATCAAAAAGCTTGGCCTCGAAAATGTAAATAAAATGATCAGAATAACTAAGCTTTTATAAGAAGTAATTAGAGACTAGTGAATTTGTTAAAAATTCAGAAGTATCCATGTCACAAAGTAGAGGCATTATTATAGTAGTTATATTCTTGTACATAGGAGCAGTATTATAGTAGTTATATTCTTGTACATAGGAGACAGTATTATAGTAGTTATATTCTTGTACATAGGAGACAGTATTATAGTAGTTATATTCTTGTACATAGGAGACAGTATTATAGTAGTTATATTCTTGTACATAGGAGGCAGTATTATAGTAGTTATATTCTTGTACATAGGAGACAGTATTATAGTAGTTATATTCTTGTACATAGGAGACAGTATTATAGTAGTTATATTCTTGTACATAGGAGCAGTATTATAGTAGTTATATTCTTGTACATAGGAGCAGTATTATAGTAGTTATATTCTTGTACATAGGAGCAGTATTATAGTAGTTATATTCTTGTACATAGAAACAGTATTATAGTAGTTATATTCTTGTACATAGGAGGGAGTATTATAGTAGTTATATTCTTGTACATAGGAGCAGTATTATAGTAGTTATATTCTTGTACATAGGAGGCAGTATTATAGTAGTTATATTCTTGTACATAGGAGGCAGTATTATAAGAATAGTGTATTAGGTATTTTTTGTGCATAGGACACAATATTTTATAGTTATTTTCTTCTACATAAAGAGTAAAATTTTAGTAATTATATTATTGTACATAAGAGCAGTATTATAATAGTTATATTCTTGTACATAGGAGCAGTATTATAGCAGTTGTATTCTTGTACAAAGCAGCAGTATTATAGTAGTTATATTCTTGTCCATAGGAGCAGTATTATAGTAGTTATATTTTTGTACATAGGAGGCAGTATTGTAAGAATAGTATATTAGGTATTTTTTTGTGCATAGGGGACAATATTTTAAAGTTATTTTCTTCTACATAAAGAGTAAAATTTTTGTAATTATATTATTGTACATAAGAGCAGTATTATAGTAGTTATATTCTTGTACATATGAGCAGTATTATAATAGTTATATTCTTGTACATAGGAGCAGTATTATAGCAGTTGTATTCTTGTACAAAGCAGCAGTATTATAGTAGTTATATTCTTGTCCATAGGAGCGGTATTATAGTAGTTATATTCTTGTACATAGGAGCAGTATTATAGTAGTTATATTTTTGTACATAGGAGGCAGTATTATAAGAATAGTATATTAGGTATTTTTTTTGTGCATAGGGGACAATATTTTAAAGTTATTTTCTTCTACATAAAGAGTAAAATTTTAGTAATTAGATTATTGTACATAGGAGCAGTATTATAGTAGCTATATTCTTGTACATAGGAGCAGTATTATAGTAGTTATATTCTTGTACATAGGAGCAGTATTATAGTAGTTATATTCTTGTACATAGGAGCAGTATTATAGTAGTTGTATTCATGTACATAGGAGGCCAGTAATATAGTAGTTACATTCTTGCACAAAGAAGCAGTATTATAGTAATTATATTCTTGTACATAGGAGCAGTATTATAGTAGTTATATTCTCGTACATAGGAGCAGTATTATAGTAGTTATATTCTTTTACATAGAATCAATAATATAATAATTATAATCTTGTACATAGGAGCAGTATTATAGTAGTTATATTATTGTACATAGGAGCAGTATTATAGTAGTTATATTCTTGTACATAGGAGGTAGTATTATAGTAGATATATTCTTGTACATAGGAGCAGTATTATAGTAGTTATATTCTTGTACATAGGAGGCAATATTATAGTATTTATATTCTTGTACATAGGAGGTAGTATTATAGTAGTTATATTCTTGTACATAGGAGCGGTATTATAGTAGTTATATTCTTGTACATAGGAGGCCAGTAATATAGTAGTTATATTCTTGTACAAAGAAGCAGTATTATAGTAGTTATATTCGTGTACATAGGAGCAGTATTATAGTAGTTATATTCTTGTACATAGGAGGCAGTATTATAGTAGTTATATTCTTGTACATAGGAGCAGTATTATAGTAGTTATATCCTTGTACATAGGAGGCAGTATTATAGTAGTGTTACGACCAGAGGATGTGGATCCTCTGTGTCAGCTGATAGAGGACTGGGAATTAGTCCAATATTGCTGACTGCTGACTCTCAGAGACAGGACCCTGGTGTCTGCACTGGTTACCTTGAATGCAGCTACCTGCAGTAGTGTGAACAGAGTCCAACAAAGGCAGAATAAAGGAACAGATGGTCTTTACTGGCAGACAATATTCAAAAAGTCACTTGACAGATACAGGCAACACAAAGTTCAGAGCAATATAGCATGCAGATATAAGCAGTCTCATAGGCAGCGCAGGGTCTGGATCCAGGCAGACTTACAGGAGGAGATGGGCAGATGAGTAGTCAGGCTGTGCAGATATAAGCAGTCTCGTTGTCAGGCAGTGCAGATATAAGCAGTCTCATAGGCAGTGCAGGATCTGGATCCCGGCAGACTTACAGGAGGAGATGGGCAGATGAGTAGTCAGGCTGTGCAGATATAAGCAGTCTCGTTGTCAGGCAGTGCAGATATCTATAATCCAGGTGATCCAATAAACAGACAGCAGGCAGATGCGTGGTCAAACGAAGCAGAGGTCAGAATCCAGGAAATCCAATAAACAGACACAGATGAATGCTTCAGCGGGAGTCAAGAGGTACAACAACCACGCTTGGGCACTTCATGATGAGTGAAGCTGCCTTAAATACAAATAGTCCCGCCTCCGGGTGGGGATGGTAATCAGGAACCAGCTGCCTACTCCTATAAGAAAGGGAGAGGTGCGCGCGCGCATGCTATAGCACATCAGATGACACCTGGCAAAGAGGACGGATGCGGCGGTATGCTGGCGGGCACCTGCGTCTCCTATAAGGTAAGCCAGTACTGGGACCCATAGTGCTGCAATGTGTAGACAGCGGTCTGCCACCCTGCAGTGGAGATGCAGATCCCATACTGACAGTACCCCCCCTCTTACGCCCCCTCCTCCACACGGCTGACCTGGAGAGGAATTTCTTCAGCAACAGAGGGGCATGAATATTCTCTGCAGATTCCCATGACCTTTCTTCAGGCCCGTAGCCCTTCCAGTCCACCAAATAGAAGGTCTTACCTCTGACAATCCTCCTGTCTAGAATGTCCTTAACTTCAAACTCATCATCCATAGTGACAGGAGGAGGGTTCTGTGAAGTGCCTTTGCAAAACCTGTTAAAGACAGCTGGCTTAAGTAACGAAACATGAAATGAGTTGGGAATCCGCAAGGTAGCAGGTAGTTTGAGCTTGTAGGCAACAGGATTAATTTTCTTGATCACAGAAAAAGGTCCCAAGAATCGCGGAGCCAGTTTGTAGGAGGGAAGTCTGAGACGGATATTCTTAGAAGAAAGCCATACCTTGTCTCCAATGGCAAACTGAGGAGGAGGTCTGCGCCTCTTATCCGCAGACCTTTTCATCTGGTCCGCTGCTCTCCGAAGCGATACTTTAGTGTCAGACCAGACCTGAGACAGCTGCTCCACACAGGAATCTGCCGCAGGAACTCCAGAAGAAGGCCGCACGGGAAGAGGAACACTTGGATGTCGTCCATAGACCACAAAAAATGGAGATTTACCTGTGGCTTGGTTGACTCTATTGTTATGAGCAAATTCCGCCCAGGGAAGAAGCTTCACCCAGTCATCCTGATGGGCGTTGGTGAAATGTCGCAGGAAACTGACCAATATTTGGTTCATGCGTTCCACCTGGCCGTTAGATTGTGGATGATAGGCAGAAGAAAAGTCCAAAGAGACATTCAGAGACTTACATAAAGATCTCCAAAACCGGGAGGAGAATTGTACTCCTCTATCCGAGACGATATGGAGGGGAAATCCATGAAGGCGGAAGATATGTAAAATGAATAGTTCAGCCAGACGAGGAGCAGATGGCAGACCTGGAAGCGGAATAAAGTGCGACATCTTAGAAAAACGGTCAACGACAACCCAAATGACTGTACAGCCCTCTGAGACAGGTAAATCAGTTATGAAGTCCATACCAATATGCTGCCAGGGGACCTCAGGCACCGGAAGAGGCAATAATAAACCTGCAGGTTTCAGTCTGGGAGACTTATTCTGAGCACACAAGGTACAGGAAGCCACAAAGTCTACAATATCCGCGGTTATGGATGGCCACCAGTAATGTCTGGAGATGAGATTCAAGGTCCCCCGTTGACCTGGATGGCCAGCAATCTTGGATGAATGCCCCCACCATAAAACCTTCCTTCGTTTAGATTCCGGAACAAAGATCTTACCTGGGGGAACCTTGGACAGGTTAACTGGAGCCACTGGGACTACTTTAGTTGGTTCAATGATGAACTGGGGTTCGTCTTCTGAATCTGTGGTTTCAAAGGACCTCGAGAGAGCGTCCGCTTTGATATTTTTGTCAGCGGACCGAAAATGCAATTGAAAATTAAATCGGGCAAAGAAGAGAGACCAACGGGCCTGACGAGGATTAAGTCGTTGAGCTGTCTGCAAATAGGTGAGGTTCTTATGATCGGTGTAAATTATGACCGGTAGGCTAGAACCTTCTAGAAGATATCTCCATTCCTCTAGAGCCAACTTAATTGCTAGGAGTTCCCTGTCCCCAATAGAATAGTTTTTTTCGGCAGTGGAAAATGACTTAGAAAAAAAACCACAAGGAGACATACGACCTGAGGCATTCTTCTGTGACAGGACCGCCCCGGCTCCCACGGAGGATGCGTCCACCTCCAAGAAGAACTGTTTGTTGGGTTCTGGGCGTCTAAGGACTGGAGCTGAAGAAAAGGCTTGCTTGAGGGAGGAAAATGCCGTCTCTGCTTCAGGGGACCATTGTTTGGGATTGGCACCCTTCTTGGTCAGACCGGAAATAGGAGCTGTCAGGGTAGAAAAATTACGGATGAATTGACGATAATAATTGGCAAAACCCAAGAACCTTTGTATTGCCTTCAGGCCGGAGGGACGGGGCCAGTCGAGCACTGCTGCCACCTTTCCAGGATCCATTTTGAGACCAAGATCTGAGATGATGTACCCCAGGAAGGGCAGGGACGACTTTTCAAAGACACACTTTTCCAATTTAGCGTACAGACGATTCTCTCGTAAGCGTTGTAAGACCACCTGCACATGCCTGCGATGAGTTCTGATGTCACTGGAAAAAATAAGAATATCATCCAAATAGACAACAACACAAGAATAGAGGAGATCTCGAAAAATGTCATTGACAAACTCCTGGAAGACAGCAGGGGCATTACTGAGCCCGAAGGGCATCACGAGGTATTCATAGTGGCCATCCCTGGTATTAAAAGCTGTCTTCCATTCGTCACCCTCACGGATCCGTATTAAATTATATGCCCCCCGCAAGTCCAGCTTAGAGAAGATCCGAGCCCCACGGAGTCTATCAAATAATTCTGAAATTAACGGTAAAGGGTATTTATTCTTGATGGTGATCTTATTCAGACCACGGTAGTCTATGCAGGGGCGAAGAGACCCATCTTTCTTTTTCACAAAAAAGAATCCTGCCCCTGCAGGTGAGGAAGACTTCCTGATGAAACCCCTCTCAAGGTTCTCCTTAATGTAATCTGCCGTTGCCTGCGATTCAGCAGGAGACAGAGGATAAACACGACCCCGAGGAGGAGAAGTCCCAGGTAGTAAATCAATTGGGCAGTCATAGGGGCGATGGGGAGGTAGTGTCTCAGCCTCTTTTTTATCGAACACATCCGCAAAGGAATGATAGACCACCGGCAAGGCCTCCAGGTTTTTAGGGAGGGATATAGAGACCCTTCGTTGAATAGAACATAAGCACTTGCCTTGGCACAGCTGACCCCATTGAAGAACCTCTCCAGAGCTCCACTCGATTACTGGATTGTGCATCCTAAGCCAGGGCAACCCCAGCAAAAGAGAATGGGACAGTTCAGGGAGCACATATAGAGAAATCTTTTCAACATGTAACCACCCTACCTGCAGTTCCAACGGCTCAGTGATGAACCGGACTGGATCCGTCAGTACTTGTCCACTGACGGCAGTCACCAGCAGGGGATTTTTAAGCAGGCGTACAGGAATGTGGTATTGACTCACCATAGCTTGGTGTATGAAGTTCCCCGCAGACCCGGAATCTAAGGAAGCAGATATGGAGACCTTGGTGCCCCCAAGAACCAGAGTCACAGGAATTTGAAGAGTGGAACAGTTTTCGCCTAGGGCCGCCTCTCCCAAAGACCCTAAGCATTGGAGTTTCCCGACTTCTGGGGACAGTTTCGGACACGGTGACCCGGACCACCACAGTAGAGGCAGAGTCCAGAAGACATGCGAAGACGACGTTCCTCATCTGAGAGCCGAGTGGAATTCACCTGCATGGGTTCAGGATCCGAAAAGGAGGTGCGTAATGGAGGTTGAGACGTATTAGACTTAAACAGTTGTTGTGGAAGTCTTTTTTCTCGACGGGCCTCCCGAGCTCGCTCCGAAAACCGTATGTCGATTTTAATAGCCAGAGAGATCAGAGCCTCAAGGGAGGTAGGCACATCACGACCTGCAAGTTCATCCTTAATACGTCCAGACAAACCTTCCCAAAAGGCCGCCACCAAAGCCTCCTCATTCCACGAAACTTCAGACGCTAAGGTGCGGAACTGAATCGCATATTGGCCCACCGACCAGCTTCCTTGACGGACGTGCAGCAGAGAGGAGGCCGCAGAAGAAGCTCGACCTGGCTCCTCAAACACCCTCTTAAAAGAGTCCATAAATAGTGCCACATTATTGGTGATAGGACCAGATCTCTCCCATATTGGATTCGCCCAGGCCAGAGCCTCACCCTCGAGATGAGAGATAATAAACGCCACTTTAGCGCGGTCTGATTGAAAGTGATGAGGAAGCAGTTCAAAGTGAATTGTACACTGGTTAAGAAACCCACGACAGACTTTCGGGTTGCCGCTGTAACGGGGCGGAGCAGATAATCGTGGTCCGGAAACGCTTGGCTGTGCTGCAGCCGCAACAGGGACAGCAGAAGCAGTAGGAGCCTGTGCAGACTGTGCTGTAGAAAGGGAGTCCAGGCGAGCAGCTACATGCTGCAAGTAATTAATCACTTGTTTCTGGGTGGTACGCTGTTGTTCAAGTTCATGTAGTACTTCAGACATTCCTGGTTTAGAGCCAGCGGGATCCATGGCCCAAGCGTACTGTTACGACCAGAGGATGTGGATCCTCTGTGTCAGCTGATAGAGGACTGGGAATTAGTCCAATATTGCTGACTGCTGACTCTCAGAGACAGGACCCTGGTGTCTGCACTGGTTACCTTGAATGCAGCTACCTGCAGTAGTGTGAACAGAGTCCAACAAAGGCAGAATAAAGGAACAGATGGTCTTTACTGGCAGACAATATTCAAAAAGTCACTTGACAGATACAGGCAACACAAAGTTCAGAGCAATATAGCATGCAGATATAAGCAGTCTCATAGGCAGCGCAGGGTCTGGATCCAGGCAGACTTACAGGAGGAGATGGGCAGATGAGTAGTCAGGCTGTGCAGATATAAGCAGTCTCGTTGTCAGGCAGTGCAGATATAAGCAGTCTCATAGGCAGTGCAGGATCTGGATCCCGGCAGACTTACAGGAGGAGATGGGCAGATGAGTAGTCAGGCTGTGCAGATATAAGCAGTCTCGTTGTCAGGCAGTGCAGATATCTATAATCCAGGTGATCCAATAAACAGACAGCAGGCAGATGCGTGGTCAAACGAAGCAGAGGTCAGAATCCAGGAAATCCAATAAACAGACACAGATGAATGCTTCAGCGGGAGTCAAGAGGTACAACAACCACGCTTGGGCACTTCATGATGAGTGAAGCTGCCTTAAATACAAATAGTCCCGCCTCCGGGTGGGGATGGTAATCAGGAACCAGCTGCCTACTCCTATAAGAAAGGGAGAGGTGCGCGCGCGCATGCTATAGCACATCAGATGACACCTGGCAAAGAGGACGGATGCGGCGGTATGCTGGCGGGCACCTGCGTCTCCTATAAGGTACGCCAGTACTGGGACCCATAGTGCTGCAATGTGTAGACAGCGGTCTGCCACCCTGCAGTGGAGATGCAGATCCCATACTGACAAGTAGATATATTCTTGTACATAGGAGCAGTATTATAGTAATTATATTCTTCTACATAGGAGCAGTATTAAAGTAGTTATATTCTTGTACATAGGAGCAGTATTATAGTAGTTATATTCTTGTACATAGGAGCAGTATTATAGTAGCTATATTCTTGTACATAGTAGCAGTATTATAGTAATTATATTTTTGTACATAGGAGCAGTATTATAGTAGCTATATTCTTGTACATAGGAGGAGTATTATAGTAGTTGTATTCTTGTACATAGGAGGAGTATTATAGTAGTTGTATTCTTGTACATAGGAGGCCAGTAATATAGTAGTTATATTCTTGTACAAAGAAGCAGTATTATAGTAATTATATTCTTATACATAGGAGCAATATTATAGTAGTTATATTCTTGTACATAGGAGGCAGTATTATAGTAGTTATATTCTTGTACATAGGAGCAGTATTATAGTAGTTATATACTTGTACAGAGGAGCAGTATTATAGTAGATATATTCTTGTACATAGGAGCAGTATTATAGTAGTTATATTCTTGTACATAGGAGCAGTATTATAGTAGTTATATTCTTATACATAGGAGCAGTATTATAGTAGTTATATTCTTGTACATAGGAGCAGCATTATAGTTGTTATATTCTTGTACATAGGAGCAGTATTATAGTAGCTATATTCTTGTACATAGGAGAAGTATTATAGTAGTTATATTCTTGTACATAGATGCAGCATTATAGTTGTTATATTCTTGTACATAGGAGCAGTATTATAGTAGCTATATTCTTGTACATAGGAGAAGTATTATAGTAGTTATATTCTTGTACAAAGAAGCAGTATTATAGTAATTATATTCTTATACATAGGAGCAATATTATAGTAGTTATATTCTTGTACATAGGAGGCAGTATTATAGTAGTTATATTCTTGTACATAGGAGGCAGTATTATAGTAGTTATATTCTTGTACATAGGAGGCAGTATTATAGTAGTTATATTCTTGTACATAGGAGCAGTATTATAGTAGATATATTCTTGTACATAGGAGCAGTATTATAGTAGTTATATTCTTGTACATAGGAGCAGTATTATAGTAGTTATATTCTTGTACATAGGAGCAGTATTATAGTAGTTATATTCTTATACATATAGAGCAGTATTATAGTAGTTATATTCTTGTACATAGGAGAAGTATTATAGTAGTTGTATTCTTGTACATAGGAGGCAAGTAATATAGTAGTTATATTCTTGTACAAAGAAGCAGTATTATAGTAATTATATTCTTATACATAGGAGCAATATTATAGTAATTATATTTTTGTACATAGGAGCAGTATTATAGTAGCTATATTCTTGTACATAGGAGAAGTATTATAGTAGTTGTATTCTTGTACATAGGAGGCCAGTAATATAGTAGTTATATTCTTGTACAAAGAAGCAGTATTATAGTAATTATATTCTTATACATAGGAGCAATATTATAGTAGTTATATTCTTGTACATAGGAGGCAGTATTATAGTAGTTATATTCTTGTACAAAGCAGCAGTATTATAGTAGTTATATTCTTGTCCATAGGAGCAGTATTATAGTAGTTATATTCTTGTACATAGGAGCAGTATTATAGTAGTTATATTTTTGTACATAGGAGGCAGTATTATAAGAATAGTATATTAGGTATTTTTTTGTGCATAGTAGACAATATTTTATAGTTATTTTCTTCTACATAAAGAGTAAAATTTTAGTAATTAGATTATTGTACATAGGAGCAGTATTATAGTAGTTATATTCTTGTACATTGGAGCAGTATCATAGTAGCTATATTCTTTGAAAATTCTCTTTTTATTGAAAAGTATAGAAAAAATGCATACCACAACATTATACAGTGATATAGACAATGGGATGTAGAGTGTACATTGCATAAAGTTTACATAACAGCTTGACAGACTGTGGATATGAACCTGAGTAGAAATTCTGTATGACAAATACAAATGACAAGACAGTAATAATTTCCATGGTTCAATTATAAACAGAGTAAACATATCCCACTATTCAAGTATTATTCAGAGGTTGCGGATGTACCACTCAAATATACAAAAGACCTTGTAGTATGACTAGTGAACATAATGACGCAGAAATAGAGGAAAGAGGGAAGGGAAGTATAAGGGATGAAGGACGAGGAATAAGAGGAAGGGAAGGGAGAAAGAATAGGGAGGGGGAACAAAAACAACAACCCATCCATGACACTCGTTCATATGTAGCATATCAGATAGATAAAGTGCATATTGAAAGTATCTGTATTCACAGGTAGTATTTTTTCAATTACACAGACATGTTCCTGGACACTGGACATTAGTGCACAGATATCCCGTTTAACAATGAGCTCACAATGTACTACTGCTAAAGGTCCCGTGTGCCGTCTGATTACTCGGTTGGTCACCCCTAAACATGAACCAGGGTGTCCAAAGCTTCATATATTTATTGTGATTCCTGTCCTCCCAACTCGCCAGTTCCTCCATACGACAGATATGGACCACCCTGTTCAGCCATGCCTCCACAGTGGGGGGTTCTGTGCGCAACCAGTGCTGTGGGATTAGCAGTCTGGAGTAGGTGAGTGGTCAAGCATCTTTTTGAGGGAGAGAAAGAGGGAGTTGGGAGCCACAGGAGCACAAGAGTAGGGGGCACATCCACGGTGACATGTGTTATCTTCTGAATAGTGGATAAGACACCTTCCCAGAATGGACGGATCTTTGGGCAAAACCAGAAGATGTGAGACAAAGTGCCTGTGTCTTCCAGACACCTCCAGCATTTGTCATCCCATCTCAAACCCCTGATAAACATCTGCTTTGGAGTCAGATACCACTGGGTAAGGACTTTGTATGTGTGCTCCTGTATCCTGGTGCACCTAGAGAAACCATGGGAGTGCGCATGATATCAGTTTCATTCAGCTCCACCCCCAGTTCAGCAGCCCAATGCCTCAGATATTGCGGCGTTCCAGGGGAGCGGGGAATCACCAATGACAACTAGCATAGGGAAATAAGTTTGCGTGGGATAGACTCAGATGTTAAGAGTTTCTCAAACCAAGACTGGGTAGGTCTGTGTCTATTACTCTCTATTAGTGGTCTGGAGACTGAATTAAGCTCAATCAGTTCCAGAAAATTACACGATTTTTTAAGGTTGTGTAACGGGTGATGGTCAGAGAGATCACCAGAGGTTGCCCCTAGGAATTCCTCTGTCTTAAACTTACGTAGTTTAAGCCAAGTCGTAGCTGTTTGTTTGGTATTTGGGCGTGTAGCGAAGGGAAGAAGATCCGCTGGCATAGATGGAGAGGGGTTATTCAGGAGATTAAGTTTGCTATTTAACTGCTGAATTACTGAAGCAGTTCCCCCAAGTAAAACTTGCGACCTAAGATTAGAAGTAGTAAGACCCCAGAGGCCCGCCCTCTGAACAGATGAGAGTTGAGCAAGTTCTAAATCGCTTCCCCAAGTTTGCTATTTAGTGGCATGCAATTGAATCCATCTTTTTAGATGAATCGCCTGATAGTATAGATGTGCGTCTGGTAACCCAAACCCCCCCATGTTCCTCCTCTGTATCAACCTACTATGGGCTAATCTAGCGGACTTCCCACCCCACAAGAACGTTCTAAATAACCTCCTAACCTGGCAAAAGAAGGACATAGGGAGAAAAATGGGCAGCATCTGAAGCACATAAAGGAGCCTGGGCATGATGAAGGCCTTCAGAAGGTTCTTTCTACCCATCCAAGAGACATATGGGATTTTAAGAGAATGAAGCTGACTCTGTACATCGTTTAATAGGGGTTTAAAGTTCAAAATAAAAGTTTGGTCTAGATCCGCTGGTAACTTAATCCCCAAATAGGAAAGATGAGAACCCTGCCAAATGAACGGGGTTGTGCCCTTTAAAAAGGAAATCATTTTGCTTGGCGCTGAGACGTTCATCGCCTCTGATTTCGTATAATTAACTTTAAAGTTAGAAATCCTCCCATATAATTCGAAAAGGGATAGAAGATGCGGAAAGGCCTCGACAGGGTTTGTGAGCATGACCAGAAGGTCGTCAGCATAAGCGGCATTTATAAATTCAGCAGAGCTATCATTAACTTTGAGGCCCCTTATGCCAGGATGTTCCCGTATAGCTTGCAATAATGTCTCCATTACCATGACATATAGTGTAGGGAATAGAGGACAGCCCTGACGAGTCCCGTTTGTAATCGGGAATGGTTGAGATAAAGTACCATTCACTCTTATGCGGGCACTAGGTTCATGGTAGAGGGACATGATGGCGGTTTGGAATTGCTCTGGAATGCCAAATTTATGTAGGGTTTTCCTCATATAGCTCCAACTCACCCTGTCAAAGGCCTTTTCCGCATCCACACCCAAAAGGACCAGTGAGGCCTTTTTTTTCTTAGCCAATTGCATCGCTGAGAGTACTCTACAAGAGTTCTGATTGCCCTCTCGTCCGGGCACAAACCCGGCTTGGTCAGGGTGAATTAGTTTTCGGCAGGAGGGGTGCAAGGCGGGTAGCTAGCAATTTGGCCCATAATTTAATATCGACTTTGAGGAGTGAAATCGGCCTATAACTGCCGCATTGGTTAAGGTCCTTTCCTGCTTTTGGAAGAATTGTAACCGTCGCTTCTAGGGATTGTCTGTGGAGAGTGGAACCGTTTAAAAGGGCGTTACACCAGGTGGCCATACGAGGGGTTAAAATAGTTGATAGCTATTTATAATACCCCACCGAGAACCCATCAGGCCCAGGACATTTCCCCATTGGCATAGAGCTCAGTATATTTGCTATTTCTTCTATTGTGACTGGGGCAAGGAGCTGTTCCTTATCCTTGGTCTCCAGTTTAGGTAAATTGAGATTCAGCAGGAACTTATCAGCCGCCTCTTCTATGTTTGCTTCTGTGTCGCCATCAGGGCATCGGAGACCATAAAGCTGACTATAGAACTTTTGGAATTCTTTCGCAATATCTGAAGTTTTATGTAATAGCCAACCATCTTTACTTTTAATTCCAGCTATATAGGAAGCGTCTTTTTTCTGTTTAAGAAGCGAAGCCATAAGCCTCGTCCCCTTGTCCCCATGAGCATAGAAACGGAACTGGGCATACTGGTAAGATTTGGCCTGGTGATAGTTAAGGTGATCCTTTAATTTTTTCCTAGTTAGTGTTAGTTCTTGTTGGGCCTCTATAGTTTTAGATTTCTTGTGCAGAGATTCTAAAGCTGAGATCTTCTCTAGCAATGAATGGAAGGTTTTTTGTCTTTCTTTTTTTCCCCGACTACCCAGGGCTATCAGCTCCCCCCTGATGACCGCCTTATGCGTCTCCCAGACAGTCGTGACAGAGACGTCATCCGTGGTGTTCTCCCTAAAGAAGTGTTGTAATTTAGCTTCTGTGGCGAAACCAACCTCGCCACTGGGCTTTGGAGAGGACTGGCTGCTGGCCTCTTGCCCCAGGATTATGGGCCCTATCATCAGCCCATGCAAAACTTAAGCTCCATGGCAATTGAACTGTATGTGTGTGGTCTGAGTGCCATTCAATAATATGCGCTCAGACCTAAGCTATCTGGGGATATGTTGCATGTCTTTATTTTATGTAGTAAATGTAACCTTGTGTATTTTATTGTATTTTATGTCTTTTTGCAACCATGTGCTCAATGGAGTCTGCCTCTATCCCTGGATATAATTTGATTATTTCCCATTGTCTCCAGGAAAGAGGGCTCTGTAAAACTGGTTTGAGCCAGATAGCCATGTGCCAGCCAGGGCCCAAAAGATATTTTACTAACTTTTGAACCCCTGGTCTGATTCATGCCATTTTTTAATATGTTGTTCCCCTGAATGGATTGATTGCGAATATGTAATTTTTATGTGAATGTGAGGTATGGTTTTAGAGTTATGAAAGTTGGGTAGAAAGTATGTTTAACTGTATGTATAATTGAGTCTCCTCTCAGGATAAGGGGAGGGAATATGCTGGGTGTGTTTCTATTGTCCCATTGTGTGTTTAAAATGGTGATGTCTGTTCTGTTGTCCTCACATGTGTATTGGCGATCTCCTTTTGTCCTCAGAGATAATTGGATTGCTCTTCAGGTTGTCTGGACAGAGAGGAGGAAACCATGATGCATTGTGGGGATATGTTGTCCTATGTTACAGTCTTCATTCTAGTCCTCTGGGGGCGTGAACGATTGGTTGCTGTAGTTACATTGTATGTCTTGTAATATACTGATTGGTTGTATTTCAAACCCTTGTGGGCAGTACTCTGTTTGTTTTTTGTGAATAAAAGAGGCTGTACTTCAAGTACAGTCAGACCACTGCTTGACCCTCAAAACGGAGCCTTGTCTCGTTATTGGGGGGATTCGCTGTATGCTGTTAGAAGACCGATTGCCAGAAGTGTAAGCTGATTCCTGTTCGTCTGCTAGCAGCTATTCGTGAGGTTCCAGTTTGGAGTGCTACTTTGTACCCAGTTCGGGAGTTGGTGTATCCTGCAGTAGCTGTGCCTGTCTCTCAGAAAGGGGCTTATCGCCTAAACGGATTTTAACCCCTTGTCTGCTGAAACGGTCCGTTACAGCTTCTATGTCTCTCATTCCCTCTACGTCGTCCAGCAGAGTCTCATTTAATCTCCACTGTCGAGATTGCTGAGGTAATTCAGAGAACACCACGGATGTCGTGACAGGAGCGTGATCTGACACTGTCATAGGATCGATGGTGGAGTTATACACCAGGTCAGCGTGAGCGTCAGAAATGAAAATATAGTCTAGCCTGGAATATACCTTGTGCGGGGCTGAGAAGAATGTATAATCCAGATCTGTAGGATGGGTCAGGCGCCAAGTGTCTATTAAATGAGCCCCTGCTAAGTGCTTATTTATTCTACCAATAGCCGCTTGAGTCAATTGGGAGGAATGATCTGAAGTGTCTACAAGTGGGTTTAGGGCGACGTTGAGATCACCCCCTACCAACCATATGCCTTCTGCAAATGAGGTTAGTTTAGACAGTGTAGCCTTCAATCATGGGCCCTGCCCCCGGTTAGGACTATACAGACTTGCCAGTGTCACTAGTACGGTCCCCATCTTGCCCTTTACAAACATGAAGCGTCCCTCTGGATCAGTCAGAGATGCAATAAGGGAGAAGGGAACCCTCTTTGATATGGCAATCCCTGCACCCCTGGAAGCCTTGGCATGAGAGCTGATGAACCAGTGCTGAAAGTAGGACTGGGAGAGTTTAGGAACATGGCCGAGCTTAAGGTGTAGCTCTTGAAAAAAACAGACATCTGTGCGTCTCTTCTTAAGAAGTCTAATCACCTGTGAGCGCTTTTGGGGGGTATTAAATCCCCGTACATTAAATGAGGTGCAGTTAATTGAAGCCATCAGTATAGTGATGTACGCATATATGTGCAGTCAATGACATATGTGAGCATGGATAGGAAAACAGGGGAAACATAACAAGGTGAGTAACCCAAAAAAGCCTTGCCTTGGACAAGGACCTTTGAACCCCTTTGCCAAAATCTTGCAATCACAAGCAAGACATGCATTTTGAAAAACAAAAGGGGCTCAAAGGAAGTGAGAGAACTCCATGCGGGAGCACAGGAATCACCGGTGGCAAGGTGGGAGCAGGCCGACATACTCAGTGTCAGACAGTACTGCTCCTGGCCACAAATCAGGATTCCATGCCCCTACAAAGTGTGCCAAAATTATTATACATATGTAAAGACAGCGACTCGCCGAACCGCATGTAAGAGTCTGAATGGACATAGATCTTGTACATAGGAGCAGTATTATAGTAGATATATTCTTGTATATAGGATCAGTATTATAGTAGTTATATTCTTGTACATAGGAGCAGTATTATAGTAGTTATATTCTTGTACATAGGAGCAGTATTATAGTAGTTATATTCTTGTACATAGGAGGCAGTATTATAGTAGTTATATTCTTGTACATAGGATCAGTATTATAGTAGTTATATTCTTGTACATAGGAGGCAGTATTATAGTAGTTATATTCTTGTACATAGGAGCAGTATTATAGTAGTTATATTCTTGTACATAGGAGCAGTATTATAGTAGTTATATTCTTGTACATAGGAGGCAGTATTATAGTAGTTATATTCTTGTACATAGGGGGCAGTATTATATTAGTTATATTCTTGTACATAGGAGCAGTATTATAGTAGATATATTCTTGTACATAGGAGCAATATTATAGTAGTTATATTCTTGTACATAGGAGCAGTATTATAGTAGTTATATTCATGTACATAGGAGCAGTATTATAGTAGTTATATTCTTGTACATAGGAGGCAGTATTATAGTAGTTATATTCTTGTACATAGGAGCAGTATTATAGTAGTTCTATTCTTGTACATAGCAGGCAGTATTATAGTAGTTATATTCTTGTACATAGTAGCAGTATTATAGCAGTTATATTCTTGTACATAGGAGTAGTATTATAGTAGTTATTTTCTTGTATATAGGAGCAGTATTCTAGTAGTTATATTCTTGTACATAGGAGCAGTATTATAGTAGTTATTTTCTTGTATATAGGAGCAGTATTATAGTAGTTATATTCTTGTACATAGGAGCAGTATTATAGTAGTTATATTCTTGTACATAGGAGCAGTATTATAGTAGTTATATCCTTGTACATAGGAGGCAGTATTATAGTAGTTATATTCTTGTACATAGGAGCAGTATTATAGTGGCTATATTCTTGTACATAGGAGGCAGTATTATAGTAGTTATATTCTTGCACATTGGAGGCAGTATTATAGTAGTTATATTCTTGTACATAGGAGGCAGTATTATAGTAGTTATATTCTTGTACATAGGAGCTGTATTATAGTAGTTATATTCTTGTACATAGGAGGCAGTATTATAGTAGTTAGATTCTTGTACATATGGGCAGTATTATAGTAGTTATATTCTTGTACATAGGAGCAGTATTATAGTAGTTATATTCTTGTACATAGGAGCAGTATTATAGTAGTTATATTTTTATACATAGGAGCAGTATTATAGTAGTTATATTCTTGTACATAGGAGGCAGTATTATAGTAGTTATATTCTTTTACATAGGAGCAGTATTATAGTAGTTATATTCTTGTATATAGGAGCAGTATTATAGTAGTTCTATTCTTGTACACAGGAGCAGTATTATAGTAGTTCTATTCTTGTACACAGGAGCAGTATTATAGTAGTTATATTCTTGTACATAGGAGCAGTATTATAGTAGTTATATTCTTGTACATAGGAGGCAGTATTATAGTAGTTATATTCTTGTACATGGGAGCAGTATTATAGTAGTTATATTCTTATACATAGGAGGCAGTATTATAGTAGTTTTATTCTTGTACATAGGAGGCAGTATTATAGTAGTTATATTATTTTACATAAGAGCAGTATTATAGTAGTTATATTCTTGTCCATAGGAACAGTATTATAGTAGTTATATTCTTGTACATAGGAGCAGTATTATAGTAGTTATATTCTTGTACATAGGATGCAGTATTATAGTCGTTATATTCTAGTACATAGGAGCAGTATTATAGTAGTTATATTATTGTACATAGGAGCAGTAATATAGTAGTTATATTATTGTACATAGGAGGCAGTATTATAGTAGTTATATTCTTGTACATAGGATGCAGTATTATAGTAGTTATATTCTTGTACATAGAGGCAGTAATATAGTAGTTATATTTTTGTATGCAGGAGGCTGAATTATAGTATGTATAGTCCTATACATAGGAGGCAGCATTATATCAGATATATTCATTTGTTTATGGTGTAGTATTATATCACTTTTGTTTTTATCCATATGGATTTATTATAGTAGTTGATGTAATTTATGTACTCATCTGTCAGGTGCCTTCCTCATACAGTGCACAACTCACACAGAGTGCAACAATCAGCCCAGAATAAAGCTTCTCTCAGAAGTATAAAGAATATTTTCTCCATACCACAGAATACGTTTAGAGAGAAGGATTGACACTGGCCTCCTATGTCTTAATTATTGCCTAATAAAGCATATGGAGTGGGGCTGTCTTTATGTCACACAACCCTTGCACATACTGTACATCACAGGTGGTTTACCCTTTTCAAGCCCTCTCACATCTAAAGCAAATGAAATGTTTCAGATTTTAATTTTTTCCTTCCCTTTAATTCCTTCTTTTAATGCAAATCCTTCATTTTTTTTTGCTTAATCAAATATATAAAAAAAAATCTTAAGAAATGGAGAAAATTTACTTCAGTCGCCTGTTTTATAATCAAACCTATAATTAAATATTACAAAATGCTCCAATTTTAGTGCATGATGATTTTTATTGTCTGTAATTTCTGCTACAGCAAAATGTCAAAAAAATCACCCATCAGCCCTGTGAATTTTGTAGAATATAAATGAGAGCTCACAAAAGACTGTCACCCAGTGTCAGTCTCACACTGGGAATCAGCGCAGCGCAATGAATAGATTCAGATGAAAATTGCTGACTACAGAGATGGAAAGTCAAATTGTACAAATACTTTAAAAATTTACTTTTATTTCAAAAGTTGCAGTAGAAAGAAAAGGCGATATAAATGAAATCTGAACTCGTGTTAGATATTTGGAACAAATGTCACCTGCAAATCAAAAGTCAGGAATATCCCTTTTGCCTGAAAACTAGGCAAATTTATATCTAAAATGTGATGGCACCGTATAGTTAAATAGGAAAGATTGGCCTCGAAGATCTGCTGGTCTAACATAATCTCAGGAGAGAATTAGAGATGCGGATGTTCGGAACACTGACCAGGGGAGGCTGAGAATTTAAAGCTGTAGTCACACCTTTTATGGGGAGTCAGGGCTGTAGTGATAGCATGTATGGCTCTAGACACTAAGTCTTCAGTCAAGTATAGGGTTAAACCAAGAGTTGCCAAATTTGCCAGGATTTTATTGAATTTTCAGAGACAATAACCATGTTTATAATTGGGAGGGGCTTATTGAAACTTTACCCATAAGTGAAGTTCCCAGGTGGGTTTGGGGAAAATTCAAGGCAGGGCTTAAATGCCCCGAACTAACTAACCAAAATGTTGGTAAATATGGTATACCCATAATCGGTGATGTACCTTCAATGGAAGCAGACCACACAACTGCTATGTAGCCTAGAGAGAGGGGGGACTTGGCAATGAACTTCTTTCTTGTCCAGATGTAAAACTACTCAATTTTCATGCAGCCACCACTAGGGGGACCTCAGTGCAAACAGATGGTTACAGTAACTATAAAGTCCTATGCACTGAGCTCCCCCTAGTGGTGGCTGCAGAATTGTAATAGAAGATAAGGAGGAGATTTATGCCAGTTGACTGAGCTCCAAATCTATGCCAGGCTAATCAGAGATAACCTCTACCACCTTTCCCATTTTCCTTATCTCATTGTACTCTCCTCTTGGTGCTTCCAGACTGGCTATGTTCATCAGTTGGCCATGTGCCCTGCTGTGCTACTGTTTTTCTTCATTTGGTCTCCTCAGTGTATTGAATACCCCAACTGGCACACAATGCTTCACTCTCTATCTCTATGGTGGCCCAGCCTCCTCTCTTCCTTTTGCCCAGTGCTACATCCACCAAGACTCAACATCATTGTTTTCCAGCACAACGTAATTCTGCCAGCTACAAGACTTCTATTGTAACTACTAGTAGAGGGAGGGGCGAATTGGCCATAGACCTTACAAGAAAATTTTCCAGTGGGCTGATGCCCAGGGGGCCGCCAAAGCCCTCCTTTCTGCCTCTGGCTGGGTACACAATGAGCCACCGACCGTACATGTTCTCCTGAATTCTACTGCTGTGGCTCACCTCTTAAGCCCCCTGCTCCATATCTTAATGAGCAACAACTTGAGAAGGACAGAAAATTGAATCTACTGATGGCCACTACAGAGGGACAGTTTTTGGGGCAATGTATTGTGCTACACTGTGGTATATGGTTCTGATGCAGTGATATTTTGCTCTATGGTATTTATTACTCTGCCTACTTGTGTTGCCCTGCCTTCTGTCAATTTGGGGTCCACTTTTAGGTTTTTCTTTTCCAGGGCCACATTAAGTACCCAGTATACCCTTTAGTAGAGGCAGTATTAGAGTAGTATAAATACAATAATACTGCCCCTAATATAACTACTGTAATGCTCCCCTCTATGTACAAGAATATAACTACTATAATACTGCTCCTATGTACAAGAATATAACTACTATAATACTGCCTCCTATGTTCAAGAATATAACTACTATATTACTGCTCCTATGTACAAGAATATAACTACTATAATACTGCCTCCTATGTACAAGAATATAACTACTATAATACTGCCCCTATGTACAAGAATATAACTACTATAATACTGCTCCTATGTACAAGAATATAACTACTATAATACTGCCCCTATGTACAAGAATATAACTACTATAATACTGCTCCTATATACAAAAATATATAACTACTATAATACTGCCTCCTATGTACAAGAATATAACTACTATAATACTGCCCCTATGTACAAGAATATAACTACTATAATACTGCTCCTATGTACAAGAATATAACTACTATAATACTGCCCCTATGTACAAAAATATAACTACTATAATACTGCTCCTATGTACAAGAATATAGCTACTATAATACTGCCTCCTATGTACAAGAATATAACTACTATAATACTGCTCCTATGTACAAGAATATAACTACTATAATACTGCTCCTATGTACAAGAATATAACTACTATAATACTGCTCCTATGTACAAGAATATAACTACTATAATACTGCTCCTATGTACAAGAATATAACTACTATAATACTGCTCCTATGTACAAGAATCTAACTACTATAATACTGCTCCTATGTACAAAAATATAACTACTATAATACTGCCTCCTATGTACAAGAATATAACTACTATAATACTGCCTGTTATGTACAAGAATATAACTACTATAATACTGCCTCCTATGTACAAGAATATAACTACTATAATACTGTTCCTATGTGCAAGAATATAACTACTATATTACTGCTCCTATGTAGAAGAATATAACTACTATAATGCTGCTCCTATTGTGACGCAGTGAAGAGTATGGTCTGGGAGGACAGGTATTTTCCTCCCAGTGTGTGCTGCTGGGCTGATTTGCAGCTAGACGGGGTCAAACACCGGAGTGGATTTTAGGTGCCGATCCGGGTTTTGACAACACCTAGCTGTCCTTAAAAGACAGCTGGGCTCAGCAGCAAGTTGTCTCTGTTTTGGGATCTGAGGCATGGTGCCGTGCTAGAGGGCTGAGAGCCGCATGCGGGGAAACAGGCCCCCTAAAGCCTGTTGTGGACAGCTGGAAAAACCTGCTAACAAGGTGACTGTTTTGTGCTTTGGACTTTCCTTTGTGTGAACGAACACTCAGACTGAAAAATGTTGCTTTGTTTTTGCCTTGTGTGTGAATAAACAGTAAATAAGTATTGTTTTACAAACTGGTTTGTTGCCTCTGTTCTGTGTCCGCTTACCCTGCCTACCAGAGCGAATCCCCACAATTGGTGGAGGATGCGGGACTATGCAGTGAGGCTGGCCTGAAGGGCGAAAAGTTTTGTTTTTTTCCGGGCACGGGTGTATTTCTTATATCAAGCCGGCAAGGTTACGACCCAAGTCCCCTGACAAAATGGAGGCGGTCGTGATAGCCCTCATGGAGGCTAACTTGCAACAGCGGGAGTCTAACAAGCATCAGCAGGAAACCAACCAGCTGCTATTACAGCATGTGATGGCTTTACAAGTGTCAGGAGCGTCCCAGAGCATCCACGATACCCGGAAAGCTGTCAGTTCGGCGATCCCTAAAATGACCGCCTCGGACGACGTCGAGACCTATCTGGCGGTATTCGAAAAGGTGGCCGTGAGGGAGAAGTTACCCCGAGACCAATGGGCTGAGGTCGTTGCTCCGTTCCTGGCGTCTGGACCCCAGCAGTGTTTTTCGAACTACCAGATGATCAAGCGGCCGACTACCCGACCGTAAAGGGTGAGATTCTGGCAAGACTGGGGGTGAATGTATTGGTCCGGGCCCAGCGGGTGCATCAGTGGGAATTTAACCCGGCTGAACCCGCCAGACCGCAGTATTATGATCTGCTACACCAGTTGCAAAAATGGCTGCAGCCTGACGTACTGAGTCCCACTGCTATGCTGGACCGTCTGTCGGCTGATGTGTTCTGGAGGGCTTTGCTGTACCCTCTCCAGCACTGGATCGGCCAGGTGTCCCCTGGTAATGCCCTAGAGATGGTCGACCTGGTGGAGCGCTATGAGGCCACCAGAAATCTATGGGGGGGTTCTTTTGGGGGGGGCAGTTAAACCTCAGAAATTTCCACCCTCGGCCAGGCGGCTAAGGTCAACAAAACCCGCTCGGGATATACTCCCTACAGACCCAGCTCCGATGGTCTGTTGGAGGTGTCAAGAGCCTGGTCAGGGCCGACTGTCCCCATCGGGGGGAACCCATGGACACTAACTATGGCTACCGCCCCTCAATGTATGCCAGGAGGCTGTGTGCAACCAGTACCCCCGAGACAATAGACAATAGTCATCTGGGCCAGGTGCAAGTGGGAGATACCCTGGCGGTGGCGCTGCTGGACTCAGGGACCCCGGTAAGAGCTGCCATGGTGCGGCCTGCCAAGTATACTGGCAGAAAAGTCGGCGTCGTGTGCATCCATGAAGACTTAAAGGACTATCCCACCGCCCTAGTGTCTCTATCCATGGTGGCTGGCAGGCGGACTCATGAGGTGGCCGTCGCCACAAAGTTACATTATGAACTAATAATTGGGAGAGACTTCCCCGGTTTCCCGTCACTGTGGCCTGAGGCGAGAGTCACTGATACCCATGGGGCAGGAGTAGCCACAATAGAATGGCCTTGCTCAGGGGGAAAACAGGAACCCTGGGAACCTGAGGCAGAAGGGCCAGCAGTAGGGGTGGCTGCCACTGCGGTGGAAGGGGGGGAGCCAACCCCACTGAATGTAATGGTGGGAGACGTGGAGGATTTGCCGCCGGGTCCGGAGATGGCAGACCTCAACGTCTCTGAAGACAATTTTGTTACAGCACAGCATCAGGACCCGACTGTATCTCAGGCCTGGGAAAATGTAATAGTAGTTGAGGGTGAGCCGCAACAAGTGGGGGCTGTATCTATGTTCCCCCATTTTGTGGTTCAACAGGAGATGCCGTACTGGGTAAATCAACTACAGGGTGAACATATTGAACAGTTGGTGGTGCCCAAGGCGTATCGCAAGCTCGTGTTGTAGTTAGCCCACCAACATGTTCTTGGGGAACACCTGGGCCAGCAGAAAATGCAGGACCAGATTCTACAGTTTTACTGGCGCAGTGTGTTCAGGGAGGTGGAAGAGTATTGCAAATCTTGCCCAACCTGCCAGATAACCAGTCCCCAGCCACATTTCCGTAGTCCCCTGATCCCTCTCCTGATTATTGAGGTTCCATTTGAGCGGATTGCTATGGATCTCATAGGCCCAGTTCCGAAGTCCGCTAGAGGGCACCAACACATCTTGGTAGTCCTGGAGTATGCCACTCGGTACCCGGAGGCGGTGCTGCTGCGACATACCTCTGCCAAACTCATAGCCAAAGAGTTAATGGAGATGTTTTCCCGAGTAGGCCTACCTAAAGAGATTCTGACCAACCAGGAGACCCCTTTTATGTCAAAAGTCATGAGGGAACTCAGTAAACTACTACAGATAACAGTTACGGACGTCCGTCTATCACCCGCAAACGGATGGCCTGGAAGAGAGGTTTAATCAAACCTTGAAAAACATGTTAAAGCTGGTGGTGTCTAAAGATGGGAGGGACTGGGATCTTCTATTGCCCTATCTCATGGTCGCAGTGCGAGAGGTGCCCCAAGCCCCTACTGTGATTGAGTATGTCACTCAGATGCAAGAGTGGATGGAGACAGTGTTGGCGCTGGTTAAGGAACAAATGGAGGCAACTCAGCGAGCCAAGAGTAGAGCTCGGGTTCGGAATATTAACCCGTGCGATCGGGTCTTGGTTCTGGTACTGACCCTGGACAGTAAGTTCCTGGCCAGGTGGCAGGGGCCCTACAAGGTACTCTAGAAAGTTGGAGAGGTAAACTACAAAGTACACCAGCCAGGGCGGCGAAAGCTGGAGCAGGTTTACCATGTTAATTTACTAAAACCATGGAAAGATAGGGAGACCTGTACTGAAGACAGCCTGCGGCCGGGTTTTCTAGCGGAAGAGGTTCCAGCTCCTCCGTCTGATGCAAGGGAAGTGGTTGCCACAGCAAAAATTGCTGACAGCCTCTCCTCTAAATAGGCTCAGGAGGCCAGGGAGTTCATTAGTAGGAACACGGATGTGTTCTCGGACCTTCCTGGACGCACTTCTGCAATCCGGCATGACATTGTCACTGAACCTCAGGCAAAAGTCTGGTTAAAGCCATACCGAGTACCCGAGGCTTGGCGACAAGCCATCTCGGAGGAAGTGCAGCTAATGCTGCGGCTAGACGTCATCGAGGAGTCAAAAAGTGAATGGGCAAGTCCAATAGTCTTAAAACCCAAGCCGGACGGGACATTACGATTCTGTAACGACTTCCGCAAACTTAATGAGGTTTCCAAGTTTGACGCATATCCCATGTCCCGAGTAGATGAGCTTATTGAGAAGTTAGGTAAAGCCCGGTATTTCTCTTTTTTGGACCTCACCAAAAGGTACTGGCAGGTACCCTTGACTGAGGCTGCCAAGGAGAAAAAGGCTTTCATCACACCAGAGGGGCTGTATCAGTATAAGGTATAACCCTTTGGTCTACATGGCGCTCCCGCCACTTTTTAACGGCTAATGGATATTGTACTCCGTCCACATCATCAGTACGCTTCGGCGTACCTGGACGACATCATTATCCACAGTACCGACTGGGAAAGTCACCTACCTAACTTACAGACTGGTTTGACCGCTAACCCGCTAACCCAAAAAAGTGCACGATAAGGGTAGAAGAGACTAAATACAGTGGAATGCGAAAGTTTGGGCAACCTTGTTAATCGTCATGATTTTCTTGTATAAATCGTTGGTTGTTACGATAAAAAAAGTCAGTTAAATATATCTTATAGGAGACACACACAGTGATATTTGAGAAGTGAAATGAAGTTTATTGGATTTACAGAAAGTGCTATAATTGTTTAAACAAATTTAGGCAGGTGCATACATTTGGGCACTGTTGTCATTTTATTGATTCCAAAACCTTTAGAACTAATTATTGGAACTCAAATTGGCATGGTAAGCTCAGTGACCCCTGACCTACATACACAGGTGAATCCAATTATGAGAAAGAGTATTTAAGGGGTTCAATTGTAAGTTTCCCTCCTCTTTTAATTTTCTCTGAAGAGTAGCAACATGGGGGTCTCAAAACAACTCTCAAATGACCTGAGGACAAAGATTGTTCACCATCATGGTTTAGGGGAAGGATACAGAAAGCTGTCTCAGAGATTTCAGCGGTCTGTTTTCACAGTTAGGAACATATTGAGGAAATGGAAGACCACGGGCTCAGTTCAAGTTAAGGCTCCAAGTGGCAGACCAAGAAAAATCTCGGATAGACAGAAGCGACGAATGGTGAGAACAGTCAGAGTCAACCCACAGACCAGCACCAAAGACCTACAACATCATCTTGCTGCAGATGGAGTCACTGTGCATCGTTCAACCATTCGGCGCACTTTACACAAGGAGATGCTGTATGCGAGAGGGATGCAGAGGAAGCCTTTTCTCCGCCCACAGCACAAAAAGTGCCGCTTGAGGCGGGCTAAAGCACATTTGGACAAGCCAGCTTCATTTTGGAATAAGGTGCTGTGGACTGATGAAACTAAAATAATTTTTTGGCCATAACAAGGGGCGTTATGCATGGAGGAAAAAGAACACAGCATTCCAAGAAAAACACCTGCTACCTACAGTAAAATATGGTGTTGGTTCCATCATGCTGTGGGGCTGTGTGGCCAGTGCAGGGACTGGGAATCTTGTCAAAGTTGAGGGACGCATGGATTCCAGTCAGTATCAGCAGATTCTGGAGACCAATGTCCAGGAATCAGTGACAAAGCTGAAGCTGCGCCGGGGCTGGATCTTTCAACAAGACAACGACCCTAAACACTGCTCAAAAGCCACTAAGGCATTTATGCAGAGGAACAAGTACAACGTTCTGGAATGGCCATCTCAGTCCCCAGACCTGAATATAATTGAAAATCTGTGGTGTGACTTAAAGAGAGCTGTCCATGCTCGGAAGCCATCAAACCTGAATGAACTGAAGATGTTTTGTAAAGAGGAATGGTCCAAAATACCTTCAACCAGAATCCAGACTCTCATTGGAACCTACAGGAAGCGTTTAGAGGCTGTCATTTCTGCAAAAGGAGGATCTACTAAATATTGATTTCATTTCTTTTTTGTGGTTCCCAAATTTATGCACCTGCCTAATTCTGTTTAAACAATTATAGCACACTTTCTGTAAATCCAATAAACTTCATTTCACTTCTTAAATATCACTGTGTGTGTCTCCTATATGATATATTTAACTGACATTTTTTATCGTAACAACCAACGATTTATACAGGAAAATCATGACAATTACAAGGTTGCCCAAACGTTCGCATCCCACTGTACTTTGGGTATGTCATTGGGCACGGAGTCATCAAACCCCAAGTAAACAAAATAGAGGCCATATGGAATTGGCCACGATCTGTCACCTCTAGGCAAGTAAAGTCGTTCCTGGGGATGGTGGGCTATTACATGAGGTTTGTCCCCCACTTTGCTACTCTAGCTGCGCCCTTGAGAGGACTTTTGAAGGGACATAAGTTTGTGATGGTTCGCTGGGACGATCAGGCGGAAGAGGAATTCTCTGCTTTGAAGTCAGCCCTGTGTGGGTCCCCGGCTTTGGTGACGCCCGACTTCAAGCAGGAATTTATAGTATGGACGGATGCCTCCGAGGTGGGCCTCGGTGCTGTACTGTCTCAGGAAATCAACGGGGAGGAGCATCCCGTTGTCTTCCTCAGCCGTAAGCTCACCCCAGCCGAGGCCAGGTACAGTATAATGGAGAGAGAGTGCCTGGCCACCAAGTTGGCACTCGAGTCTCTCCGCTATTATTTGTTGGGGAGAAAATTCCGCCTGGTGACCGACCACTCCCCTCTCAGGTGGATGAGCCAGGCGAAAGACAGAAATGCCCGGGTCACCCGATGGCTCCTGTCCCTGCAGAACTTTAAATTTACAGTGGAACACAGGGCAGGCCTGTTACAGGGAAACGCGGTTGCCCTGTCCCGGGTACATTGTCTGGTGGGTGTTCACCCCCATAGGGTTGAACAAAGCGGTGGGGCGTATGTGACACAGTGAAGGGTATGGTCTGGGAGGACAGGTATTTACCTCCCAGTGTGTGCTGCTGGGCTGATTTTCAGCCAGATGGGGTCAAACACCGGAGTGGATTTTAAGTGCCGGTCCGGGTTTTGACAACACCTAGCTGTCCTTAAAAGACAGCTGGGCTCAGCAGCAAGTTGTCTCTGTTTTGGGATCTGAGGCATGGTGCCGTACTAGAGGGCTGAGAGCCGCATGCGGGGAAACAGGCCCCCTAAAGCCTGTTGTGGACCGCTGGAAAAACCTGCTACAAGGTGATTGTTTTGTGCTTTGGACTTTCCTTTGTGTGAACGAACACTCAGACTGAAAAATGTTGCTTTGTTTTTGCCTTGTGTCTGAATAAACACTAAAGTATTGTTTTGCAAACTGGTTTGTTGCCTCTGTTCTGCGTCCGCTTACCCTGCCTACCAGAGCGAATCCCCACACTATGTGCAAGAATATAACTACTATAATACTGCCTCCTATGTACAAGAATATAACTACTATAATACTGTCTCCTATGTACAAGAATATAACTACTATAATACTGCTCCTATGTGCAAGACTATAACTACTATAATACTGCTTCCTATGTACAAGAATATAACTACTATAATACTGCTCCTATGTACAAGAATATAACTACTATAATACTGCCTCCTATGTACAAGAATATAACTACTATAATACTGCCTCCTATGTACAAGAATATAACTACTATAATACTGTCTCCTATGTACAAGAATATAACTACTATAATACTGCTCCTATGTGCAAGAATATAACTACTATAATACTGCTCCTATGTACAAGAATATAACTACTATAATACTGCCTCCTATGTACAAGAATATAACTACTATAATACTGCCTCCTATGTACAAGACTATAACTACTATAATACTGCCTCCTATGTACAAGAATATAACTACTATAATACTGCCTCCTATGTACAAGAATATAACTACTATAATACTGCTCCTATGTACAAGAATATAACTACTATAATACTGCTCCTATTTACAAGAATATAACTACTATAATACTGCTCCTATGTACAAGAATATAACTACTATAATACTGCTTTATATGTATAAGATTATAGCTACGATAATATTGCCTCCTATGTACTGTACAAGAATATAACTACTATAATACTGCTCCTATGTACAAGAATATAACTGCTATAATACTGCCTCCTATATACAAGAATATAACTACTATAATACTGCTCTTATGTACAAGAATATAACTGCTATAATACTGCCTCCTATGTACAAGAATATAACTACTATAATACTGTCTCCTATGTACAAGAATATAACTACTATAATACTGTTCCTATGTGCAAGACTATAACTACTATAATACTGCTTCCTATGTACAAGAATATAACTACTATAATACTGCTCCTATGTACAAGAATATAACTACTATAATACTGCCTCCTATGTACAAGAATATAACTACTATAATACTGCCTCCTATGTACAAGAATATAACTACTATAATACTGTCTCCTATGTACAAGAATATAACTACTATAATACTGCTCCTATGTGCAAGAATATAACTACTATAATACTGCTCCTATGTACAAGAATATAACTACTATAATACTGCCTCCTATGTACAAGAATATAACTACTATAATACTGCCTCCTATGTACAAGACTATAACTACTATAATACTGCCTCCTATGTACAAGAATATAACTACTATAATACTGCCTCCTATGTACAAGAATATAACTACTATAATACTGCTCCTATGTACAAGAATATAACTACTATAATACTGCTCCTATTTACAAGAATATAACTACTATAATACTGCTCCTATGTACAAGAATATAACTGCTATAATACTGCTTTATATGTATAAGATTATAGCTACGATAATATTGCCTCCTATGTACTGTACAAGAATATAACTACTATAATACTGCTCTTATGTACAAGAATATAACTGCTATAATACTGCCTCTGTATCTTAACTCTTAGACACTATTCAGTGTCCCAACTAGGTTGCCTCTCCTTATAGGAAAGATAAGACCATCTCAACAACATCTACTAAACGGTGGCAGAGAATAACTCCCTAGCAGCGCCCGTAACATGAATAATATTTCCTGATATTCATTCTATTGTTTTCCCGCGAACCATAAATGACAAACCACCAGCGCACAAATGCCTACAAGACGCAGCTTTTATTAGGACATTTGGTATTTGAGTTGGTAAATGTCTGCCGTTTTTCTACGAAACTGATAATATGACAGAGTGAAAATGTTTTACTTATCAACAATCGGCTGCAATTTATATTTAAGCAACGTCAGGAGTCATCTGGCCGAGCCGGCTCCATTCAGCGCAGACGGGCAATGTGTTTCCCAGCATTGACTGTTAGGTGTCAGGCAGCACGGTGCGCCCGTTGGAAAGTGCTAACTGCTATGACAACAGTTCTTCACTCAGACGCTTTGTAAATTCCTTGTGAGAAGAAAACAAACAGCGCACGGCCGGCAAATGGTGATCTGCCACTGACCTTCACCGCTGGGGCTTACAGAAGAAAACACTGATTGATGTGACGCGGAATGAGATGTTATTAGGAAAATGTTTGATGTGATGTCCTTCCTGTCTCATTGTGAATTTACAAGTGGAAGCCGGTTGCTTTTATGCATCTGAATCACACAATGGTGGTGGTCATACTGTCTTTGCCTTGTACAAGAACGTTGGGTTGACCAACATTAAGTTGAAAAGAACTTTGAGGCTTCAGCATCTTGAGGAATCCTTCCCACTTCCATCTCACAATGGTTGTTAGTAGGGGTTGGGGAACAGTTGTGATGGGTGAGGAGCACCAACAAGCTTCTCTGACATGGTCAGGGTATTTTAGATTGAGAGCAAAGCAAACTGAACCTCTGTCCTGGGTCCACCAAAGTAGAGCTCTGACTCTGATGGAAACCCTGTACCTATTGGTAAGAACAGTGGGCTCTCGGGGTGGTTGTAGCTTTTTAGTTCATAGGGGTCACTGTAGATCTGCAGCCATCCATCATCACTGATGGGGGTAACAGTCCGATATGTTTGTGCAGACCATCCACTGCTTCCAGCACCTACACAATTCCAGAGCTGGTGACAGTGGAAGGAGATGAGATCCAAGCCTAATGGTGGTCATACCCTCCCGATAACTACATTCCGAACAGTCACAATGAATTGCTGTCTCAAGGGAGACACTTTGAGGCCATAAACACAGATTTTGCAATATTCTCAACATTTTGGAGAAGTAACTGTTTCAACTGGGTCGATAAAAAATGGCTGCACTTCATTTTACATACAAACAATAGAGCTGAGAAATGGGGATCATTCTTAATCAAAGTGGTATTATACCTACTATAAATGGCAAAATAGAAGCTCTTTGCGCACATTTTTAATCGTGTGTCGGGCCCATCTACCAGATGTCAAGGTGGCTTCAGCAGATAGGTACCTAACACTAGTCTACCGCCTCTCTTGGACTTACCTAAGCCTACAATTTTCAGGGCAGTGTAGGAACCAGCTACATTTATACTCTGCTGAGAAGCCCCAGGGTCCAACTGGGTCAACAGGGACCAAACCTCCAAAGGGTGTGACCTAGATCGATGTTGCATCTTAGATTTCCAGTGGTGGCGATATCCCTCAGTACACTGAAGCCTGAATCATTTCATCAGACAGTACACCCAGTTTAATAGGGTTGAGCCTGCTCCTTAAAATGATAACCACCTTGTAAAAAATCGGTCAAGAAAAGAATGACTTTTATCCTTTATGCGAGTGAGGGCTTCAATGCACGAGGGGTGGGGCTTGTCCCCTTTGTTAACCTCAGTGTCACGTGTAAGGAAGGTAGAGAGGAAGTGCACCCCCTAAACTGCCACCCTCAACCCTGTCCCTGCCTACTTGCACCACCCGCCCTAGGTGACGGGGCGCAACTGGGCGACGGTCTCTGACCTACGTAAGTGTAGAGCAGAGCGAACATAGAAAGAGAGGAACACAAGGCAGAAGGCGGTACACAAGACTAAGGCAAACGGATAGACAGGGAGGTAGATAAGACAACAGTACCCAGTGATGGGAAAGGCAATACAAGGGATGAGGCAGGAGACGAAATCCGAGAATAAGCTGAGGTCAAATCCGAGAGATAGCGTAGGTACCAAGGGAGCGGGCAAAGCGAGGTCAGGAAACAAACAAGGTCAATACCAGAGGTCAAGTAGGAAGCAATAATAATAGTACACACAGCCCTAGAGACGAAAATCACAGGCAACCTGTAGCCAGCAGGCCGCCTGTATTTATAGTGGGAAGTGAGGGTCATGTGACGTGGCCAGCGTCACATGACCGACAGACAGACACGTCGAGCACCGAATGATCAGCTCGGCGCTCAAGGCAGACTTAGGAGCAGGGAACGTCCCAGCTAGCAAAGCCACCCTGGGAACGAGGACAAACACAGATCCTCGCTCCTGAAGCTAAGCAGCAGGTCTGCGGCTAATGAGGGACCGAGTGCACCTTCGGCGCCCCGTTACACTCAGGTTTCCAGTGCCGGCCACGTCCCTCTTAAACCCTTATTTGCATAAAGAAAAAAAACTTTTTTTTCTTCTCTGGAACGCTGCAGGCCATTTTCACAAGACAGTTATCATTTTAATGAGCAGGATCAGCCCTAACAGACAGTGGACTCGGTGCAACAGGGTTGATCGTGCTGATGGGTGGATAAACTAATATATCGGTATCTTAGTTACAAAAAAAATGCTCCTCAGTTTATACAACTCATAATAAGTGACAGAATTCTTTACCGCAGCCTAGAAAATAATCAACGACAAGCGCCAGGAAGAATCCTGCCCGGGGCAACTACGCTTATTACAGTTAATTAAACAAAGCTCCTTGTCACCCCCACTGAAACAACAGGGTAAAAGCTCTGGCATTTTTTATTTTTTGCATTCGGCCCCTCTGAGAAGCAATAATTTCCATGTTGAGAAAAGTACAGACGCAGCTGAATGTGCTGAATGCATTATGGGAGCCGTCGTCAAGCCCCGGTGAATGCACAAGAAAGAAAATAATAACAAATTGAAATTTTCCAGTCGGTAAAAAATAAATAAATACATCAGTAAGTATTGTATCCAATCTACTAGCCGGTCTGTATACAGACACAATGTATCACTGTACAGGTACCTATTTACAGTACTAGACTGTATGGAGGGGCCGACTCCGAGGGAGTGACACCGGACATACGACTGATGTGACACTGACTCAGGGATTTTATGTGTCATGCGCCGCCCGATCTGATCTAGAAATAACAAGGAGCATCTGTTTTTACAGGCGTTTTCCTTTAAAGGGGTATTCCCATCACAGACAATGGGGGCATATCGCTCGAATATGCCCTCAGTGTCCCATAGTTGCGGGTCCCAGCGAACGCAGAGTATGGAGTGGTGGGTGGAGGATCCCAGGTTTTCCGGGGTTCGGCCACCACCAAGCGCTCTCCCCATACAAGTGAATGGGAGTGCAACATGCTTGCGCGGCCACCGCTCTCATTAATTTTTTATGGGGCCGATGGAAATAGCCGGCCATTTTCGCCAGCCCCATGGAAATGAATGGAGGGCGGCTGTGCATGCGCAGTGCACCCTCTGCCACCTTCCCCGCTCCATTCTCGGTGTAGGTGCGGGTCCCAGAGGATTTGCCTCTATTGTCTGCGATGGGAAAACCCCTTTAAGGAAATGATATCCTTTAGGGCTCATGCACCTGACCGTGATCGGCCATGTGTCGGCCACATCTCCTGGGCCCACCACGGCCTCCGTGACCTGAACTGATTTATGATACAGTCCGTCTCCGTCTTTTGCCTCCAGATATTAGCTTTGAGTCTGTGGAATTTATGAAACACAAAAGTTGTTTTATTTGTTTTTTTTGTGCCATTTTCTGGCATTTTTCTATCACATCCGTTGGTATTTAGGCCCTGCTTGAAAAATGCATTTATGAATGTATGGTAATACAATCCTACAGAGGAAGTGGCATCAGAGTACGGTACATACTATACTTTCCTTTTTAAATGCACATGGTCTTTGCTTCCGATCTGCGCTGGCAGAGAAAGTGCCTAATTTATGATGAGGTTGAGGCTTCGTCATAAATTAGGCGCACAGCCGGCAGTCCGTGCTCCTAGCGTAAACACGACTCAAGCGCCTGACTGGAGTAATTTTTACTCCTCTTTTACACCCATTTCCATGTGTAAAAGATAGAAAATGTGTCCCAGCCCCCGTCACTCCCAAGTTGCGAAGACACCGCAAAAACGCCCGTGCAACAAAATATTGATAGTAAATATGCTGGAGTCAAGGTCCCGGCCCCTGCCAGTCTCACCACTTCCAATGGGAGTGAAGAGGGTGGCCTAAAAACACCCGTGTGACAAAACATTGTCGCACGGGTGTTTAAAAAGTCACAAAAAGTTGTCTTGAGACTGGTTTTACGTCAAAACCTGGCTTAAAAAGCTAAAAAAAAAACACACAGAAATATTTTATGGGAATACAGGTATTTTCCAAACAGACACGTCAGGAAAGGTGACAGGTCCCAATTTCATGACTCCAGACTGGATTCTTGTCAAAGCCCACTCACCTCTCCAGGTTCTGAACGCCCATTAAATTGGGGACAAGACCAACCTCTTCATAGGCCCCATAGTAACATAGGAATGGGAGCATTCCTTGTTATATTCAAAGTTTGAAAGCCTGTCATTACCTACTCCTATTTTCACACAGCTGCAGCTTGTTACAGCTTGTTACAATGTATCAGTGTAGTCTATTATTGGTCAGCTAAAGAAGGCAGCTGTGCAAGTCCCTCTGCAGTAAAGGGTTAATAGCTTGAACGTTACTTTATGATAGGTAGGAATCTGACCCCCTGGAACCCCCAATGCTCTTGGCCATGAGGGGGACATACACTGCTACTACGGTGCTGCACCCCCTTCAAATTTGGTGGGGTTTGGGCCCCTTACTGATTCTGAAAATGTAGGGGGTGTAGTGAGTGGCCCCTTTGGGCTCATGCACACGAACGTATTTTCTTTCCGTGTCCGTTCAGGTTTTTTTCTCGGATCGTATGCGGAACCATGGGTCTGCAAAAAAAAAAGGATGTTACTCCGTGTGCATTCCATTTCCGTGTGCATTCCGTTTCCATTCCGCAAAAAAATAGAACATGTCCTATTACTGTCCGCATTATGGACAATGATAGTACTGTTCTATTAGGGGCCAGCTGTTCCGTTCCTCAAAATACGGAATGCACACGGACATCATCCATATTTTTTGCGGATCCGTTTGCATGAGGCCTTGAAATGTTATCCTGCTCAGCAGAGGGAACGGGGAACTGTAACCAGCTCTAGTCTCTTGAATGGGGCAGCACTGCAGTTCCCTGCAGTGCCATGTGGTGGGGGTCTGCCATGGACAAGTAGGAGACATCAGAGCACTGCCCCCATCGTTCTTTGGATCAATGAGGGTCCCAGGGGTCAGACACCCACCGTTAATAATGGGGTGCAATATATCCTAGCAATATGCCATCACTTTATGAGCTTATAACCCATTTAATCTAAATGAATACATTGTAACATTGTGAGTTTTCAGCCTTTGAATGTAAACAAGAATGTTTTCATTCACTGAGAGCAACCACATTCATTAGCTGCAAGTACTACCTTCAAGTACTACATTAATTACTAGTAAAGAGATATTGCAGGAGATAGTCAGGAGGTAGGCTGGAAGGTGGAAACAATGATTTGTTTGATTTAAAGTTACAAATTTATTTATTTATTTATTTATTTATTTTTTTCTCCTCTTTAAAATGGCAGACTTGGTTCAGTGCAGGAATTGTTGTGCATTTATTTCATGTTCCACTCTTTGGAGATTCGGATGCTGTCAGATCTGTAGACAGTTCTCCTTACTGCAGCAGGAAATTGCATTTTTGAAAGCTGAAATATTTAAATTATCTGTTAAACAAACTCCATCTAGGACTGCTGCAATGCCACTGCCACAGAGGACCCCCAGAAATGGCAGATGGGTTACTGTAGGTTCTGGAAGTCTTAGAGTGGTGGATAGAAGACATGTCCCACAATCGGTGGTTCTCCATAATTCATTTGCAGCACTCTCAGAATGTAAGGACAACATGGATATGGACTCAAGCACAGAGGGTGAGAAACCATCGACTCCTATGTCTAATGTATGCAACAAAAAAGATAAAGTGAAGTCTCAAAGGAAGCAGCTGTTGCTGGGTGATTCAATCATAAGAAGTGTGGAGCTTAAAGAAAATGGTTTTGTGAGATGTCTCCTGGGGCTACTGCTAGAAGAGATAGAAGACGTATTATTAATATTGTTAAGCAAGCAAATCAGGAAGGGGACGTGGATGTTCTTGTCCATCTAGGGACAAATGACCTGGCTTGCAATGAAGTGTCAGAGGTGAAAAAATCTTTTATCACACTTGGTAATGACGTACAGGATTTTGCATCCACCATTTCATTTTCTGAAGTTCTGCCTGTGCATAATGTTCAGAATGATAGGCAGAGGCGCATAAAGGAGTTCAACATATGGCTTGGTAAATGGTGTCAAGAGCAAGGATTTGGCTTTGTTTCTCATGATAGCTCTACTTGGAATAGAAAGGAACTGTACAAAAAAGATGGTTTGCATCTTTCTCTCAAAGGAACAAATGTACTTAGTGAACAACTCCAAGAATTTGCGAAAGAGTATTTAAACTAGGAAGGGGGGGGGGCAAAAGAGTGAAAATAAAAGAGTCCAATTGCCCCCCGAAACAATGCCAGAACAGGTCAGAAGCACAGAGGTTAAGAAATGATAAGCTCAGAGTCCTGTCTACAAATGCTCGCAGTTTAGGTAAAAAAATCAATGAACTTGGGTCAATAATGGCATCTGAGAATGTAGATTTAGTGGCTGTTACGGAGACATGGTTTAATGAAAGAAATGACTGGGACATAACCATACCAGGGTACTCTTTATACAGAAGAGACAGAGAAGGCAAGAAAGGAGGAGGAGTGGCCCTGTATGTGAAAGATAGCATTAAATCTAACCTAATACAAGTTGGTGAGGCAGCATAGAGTCAGTTTGGGTTACGTTGCAGTTTGCTAACCATGCAGTAACTCGTGTAGGTGTGATATATAGACCACCTGGTCAAGTTAAAGAACTAGATGATCTACTAGTTGAAGAAATAGCTAAAATGACAATGAAAGGAGAAGTTATCATTATGGGAGATTTCAATCTTCCAGATATAAACTGTAAAACCAAAATAGCAAGTTCTACCAGGAGTACAGATATTCTAAATTCCCTACTGGGGTTATCTCTACAACAAGTGGTTGAGGAGCCAACCCGGAGGGAGGCCATTTTGGATTTGGTATTCACAAATGGGGATTCGATATATGATGTCATTGTAGGCGAAACCTTGGGATCTAGTGATCACCAGTCAGTGTGGTTTAATATAAGAACTGCGAAAGAGTCCCACCACACAAAAACAAAAGTTTTAGATTTTAGAAAAACAGACTTTTCAAAAATGAAATTAGTCATAAATGAGTCCTTATCAGACTGGAACGGATTACATGGAGTCCAGGAGAAATGGGACTACTTAAAAGGTGCATTATTGAAGGCAACAGAAAATTGCATTAGACTTGTCAGTGGTACTCAGCAGAAGTGGCCCAAATCATTAAAAATAAAAAGCTAGCATTTTGTAATTATAAAAAAAACCAGAGCAATGAAGATAAGGAAATCTACAAGATTAGGCAGAGAGAGGCCAAGCAAGTTATAAGAACTTCTAAAGCGCAGGCAGAAGAAAAACTAGCTCAGTCTATGAAAAAAGGGGATAAGACATTCTTCAGATATATAAATGAAAAAAGGAAATTAAAACAAGGAATAACTAATTAAAAACAAAGGACGGAAGGTATGTAGAAGAGAATAAAGGGCTAGCCGACTGCCTTAATGAATACTTCTGTTCAGTTTTTACAAAAGAAAAAGGAGAAGGACCTCCACTAGAAAGAATGACTAATAAATCGATTGATGCATGTATCTTTACAGAGGAAGATGTTCTAAGTTTGCTGTCTAAGGTGAAGACAAATAAGTCACAGGGGCCTGATGAGATACACCCAAAATTATTAAAAGAGCTTAGTGGTGAGCTGGCTAAACCGTTAACAGATTTATTTAACCAATCATTAGTAACAAGGAGTAGTCCCGGAAGATTGGAAATTTTGCAAATGTCGTGCCCATTCACAAGAAAGGTAGTAGGGAGGAATCGAGCAACTATAGACCAGTGAGTCTGACATCAATAGTAGGCAAATTAATGGAAACCCTATAAAGGATAGGATTGTGGAACATCTAAAATCCCATGGATTGCAAGATGAAAAACAACATGGGTTTACTTCAGGGAGATCATGTCAAACAAATCTTATAGATTTTTTTGACTGGGTGAATAAAATAATAGACGGTGGAGGTGCAGTAGACATCGCATATCTAGATTTTAGTAAGGCTTTTGACACTGTCCCACATAGAAGACTTATCAATAAACTGCAGTCATTGAGCATGGACTCCCATATTGTTGAGTGGATTAGGCAGTGGCTGAGTGACTACAACAGAGGGTTGTAGTCAATGAAGAACATTCAAAACAAGGTCGTGTTACCAGTGGGGTTCCACAGGATCTGTACTGGGACCGATTTTGTTTAATATCTTCGTAAGTGATATTGCAAAAGGCCTCGATGGTAAGGTTTGTCTTTTTGCTGATGACACAAAGATATGTACAGGGTTGATGTTCCTGGAGGGAAACGCCAAATGGAAAAGGATTTAGGAAAACTAGAAGAATGGTCAGAACTCTAGAAACTGAAATTTAATGTGGATAAGTGCAAGATAATGCACCTGGGGTGTAAAAACCGAAGGGCAGAATATAGAATATTTGACACAGTCCTGACCTCAGTATCTGAGAAAAGGGATTTAGGAGTAATTATTTCAGAAGACTTAAAGGTGGGAAGACAATGTAATAGAGCAGCACGAAATGCCAGCAGAATGCTTGGATGTATAGGGAGAGGTATAAGCAGTAGAAAGAGTGAAGTGCTTATGCCGCTGTACAGAACACTTGTGAGACCTCACTTGGAGTATTGTGCTCAGTACTGGAGACCATATCTCCAGAAGGATATAGATACTCTAGAGAGAGTTCAGAGAAGAGCTACTAAACTAGTACATGGATTGCAGGATAAAACTTACCAGGAAAGGTTAAAGGACCTTAACATGTATAGCTGGAAGAAAGAAGAGACAGAGGGGATATGATAGAAACTTTTAAATACATAAAGGGAATCAACTCGGTAAAGGAGGAGAGCATATTTAAAAGAAGAAAAACTACACAAGAGGACACAGTTTTAATTAGAGGGGCAAAGGTTTAAAAGTAATATAAGGAAGTATTACTTTACTGAGAGAGTAGTGGATGCATGGAATAGCCTTCCTGCAGAAGTGGTAGCTGAAAATACAGTGAAGGGGTTTAAGCATGAATGGGATAGGCATAAGGCCATCCTTCATATAAGATAAGGGCCGGGGGCTATCCATAGTATTCAGTGTATTGGGCAGACTAGATGGGCCAAATGGTTCTTATCTGCCGACACATTCTATGTTTCTATGTTTCTATGCCTTGAAAATGGCAAGAAAGCGAAACAAAGACTATATAGGGCTTCAGACTTTTAACTCTTCATTGACCAAAGCGCCGATTGACTCCAGATAACCTCATGTAATGAAGTACAGACGTCCAGAATACGGCATTCTCTGTTTTTCTCTTTCTCGTTCAAAGAAAACAATACATATTGCAAAACCCTGGAAATAATACATGTTACAGTTCTCCGGATTCCCACTGCGGAATGAAAGAGGGCGATTCAGCCGCGTCTGAAGATATAATGGAGTTTTATTCCACTCTGGTTCAATAAATCTTCACTTACAATGGCTTTGACCTTTGTTGGTGAACTGGATGCGAGGCTTCAAAGGGGATCATCCGCAGCTCGGCTTCCCAGCGAAGAGATCCCCTTGCATGTATAATTCTCCATGACTTATTTGAGGAATCACAGAACTCTACCTCTTCCCTCTAACATCGCTCTGGAGATGTAGTCCCGGAGAATATGAAATATTCACCATTCCTGAAAGGATTATGTAAGTCTTCGCCTGTTGTATTTTGCAGTTTTATATTAAGAGGGAATAGATGAGGGTCTTTGGTTTCAAAAACAGCACCACCTTTGTCGATGTTGGCAATGCCGATCAGGACCACTCAAGCAAAAAGTTGCAATACCAAAAGTAACCCATAGAATGCAGCTGTTTTCAGGGGGGAAAAAAAACTTTTTAGGCTTAAACGGGGAAATATATCCCCATGTTCACCCCCCCCCCCCTTCCCCTGATATGAGCATCAGAGCATTCGATGCTCTCCCTTGCCCTGCGCTGGATCGCGCAGGGCAAGGGCTTTTTTGTTTATGTTTGTACACTGCTAGGCGGAGGCTTTCACCTAGCAGTGAGGCCAGTGACAGTGACCGGCACTGACGGGCAGGCTTTAGCGCTGTCTTAGCCATTTTACAGGCTGGTAACGTTCACTGGTCTCACTACTAGGTGAAAGCCTCCACCTAGCGTTCCCCATGGAGAGCCCGGTACGTCACCAGACTCTCAGAAAAATCTTTTGCCCTGCGCATTCATGCAGCATCAGCATGACAAGCTTGGATGCTTATATCAGGGGAGCTGCCTGGGTGAAAATCTCTGAACCCGGGCAACCCCTTTAATTACCACCTCTTTAGAAGTCTCCACTTTGCCCTTCCTATACAAAACATTGCAGGGGAAATTGCCTAACATATATATTGCCCACAACCACCATACATACAAAGTAATGAAAATATACCAGAACAAAGGATTCAGAAGGCCATAGTGTCATCACCCCGATGTACGTTTCGCCCAAAGCTTCTTCATGCCCCTGGAGAAGGTGGTTTTGGGCAATATAATATGTTAGGCAATTGCCCTGCAATGTTTTGTGTTTTACCATTTGGGTGCAATAATGGATACTGATTTCAGTATCAACTTTATGATTAGAAGTGGGGGCTCACTTCACAGAGGAAATTAATTTTTAGGCTTTAGACCCATTATTTAGGTACCAGAGGCTCTGTGATGATATGTGGGCTTCCATCCAGGACTAGAGTATTTTTAATGCATATTAATTGCATGATTTTCCTAACCTGTGACATAAAGTCAGGATTTTTATTAAAGACACGGAGGCGAGTATTGCTATCTCTTCCTTTACTGTGGACCAATAGCAGCAAAGAAAAAATACAAAACCAAAACAAGTTACCAAGGCAACAAGGCCCTCCCCCATATGACCCAGTATAATAGTCCTGGATCCCAAAGACTCCTCCTCTTTCTTTGATGATGATTCTCCCCTTGAAAACTGATCATCACAACTCGAAATTCCAGCCGAACGAAAGCCTAAGACGAAACCATCATGGAACCAGAGTTGTTGAACTGAAGAACGAAGATGAAGAAATGACCGGTTGCAGCCAAATTGTAGACTCATCCTATGAAAAGAAAAATCATAGAAACAAAGGGTAATTGACCTTGCAAGAATGTGGATAAGGCATAGTCTAGTAAGATATCTACAAATATATTGATACTCTAAGTACAGTACAAGGCATAATACAAGCTCTAAAGAATAAATAATGATCAACATAGTAAGAAGGGAGGGTAGAAAAAAGGGGAAGGGGCAATACTCGCCTCCGTGTCTTTAATAAAATCATGACTTTACGTCACAGGTTAGGAAAATCATGCAATTTTATTACATGACACGGAGGCTCCTATTGCGAGTTTAAAGCTGACTCACAACTGAGGAGAAAACATGAGAAGTAGGACGAAAATAAAACTCACGAAACGTCGAAACTCGCGACCAGTCTGCAAGTCACATAATGTCCTCCAATCGTGCCCCTGCGACTGCCATGGAGGTTGCCAAAGCACCTCTGGTGGAATACCGCGGTGTCCACTCCCGCTTGGGACATAATCCATTTAACCCATCGAGCCAAGGTGACGCTGGTAACGGGGTATAAAGGACAGCGGAAAGATAGAAAAATCTGAGGGCAAGTGGAAACACGATGTGGAGCAGTACGAGACTCATATTCTCTTAGACAGGCGACCGGACAGAGAGACGGAGCTTCCGGGAAACACGGGTAAGACACCGACTGAATATTGGTCTTGGTGCATCGAGTGATATTAAACACCACACCCTCCGGTGTAAAGGAACGAGCGTCGTGATCCAAGGCCCTAACGTCCGAGACTCTCTTACAAGAGATCAAACAGAACAGGGAAACCAGTTTAGCGGAAAGCTGTCGTAAAGAGAGGTCTGTGTTGAGCGGCCAGGTCAAGAATAGAGATAAGACCAAAGACATGTCCCAGGTGGACGAAAAACGGGGCCTAGGAGGGCGCGAGAGGCGGGAGCCCCTAAGAAGGCGTCATACCAAAGGGTGCTGACCCGCAGGAATTCCATTAAAACCCTGATGAGAGGAAGAAATGGCAGAACAAAACAAATTGATCGTACAATACGCCTTCCCCTTATCATAAAGAGATGTCAGGAACTCCAGGATCTCCATTACAGGGGCTGAAATGGGATCCATGTGCCTAACCATGCACCAGTCAGTCCAAGATTTCCAGACCGCATGATAGGATCGTCTGGTTCTGGGAGCCCATGCGTCTTCCAAAAGACGTCTAGTTGAATCCGAAACCGCTGAGACGTTCCAGGGTTCCCCGAGATTCTGCAGGCCAGGAGCTGCAGGGATT
Organism: Bufo bufo; assembly: GCF_905171765.1. Lineage (NCBI taxonomy): Eukaryota > Metazoa > Chordata > Amphibia > Anura > Bufonidae > Bufo > Bufo bufo. Next base: position 213,898,644 of record NC_053397.1, read on the forward strand.
CCTCTAGTATGAGGGGATGTTGTAGACCTGAAGGATCTAATAGGAGGTCTGGTAACGCTGGGAGAAGCAGAGGATATTGTATCAGGCATTCCAATAACTGGGGAAACCAAAATTGGGTGGTCCAGAACGGGACTATCAGGACTAGTTCGGCCCTCTGTTGGCGAACTTGAGCTAAGACTCGGGGGATCATAGCAAATGGTGGGAAGGCATACATGAGGTGTCCGGACCAGTCTTGCAAAAAGGCGTCTATCGCTTCCGCGTCTTGGTCCGGACGCCAGCTGTAGAAGAGGTCCAAATAGAAGAGTCCCCATAGGGAGGATATGGAAGAGAACACCATCGTGTCCAGCTTCCAATCGCTGGAGTCGGAGAGAAAACGAGAACTCCAGTCCGCGTGAGTGTTGTGGAGGCCGGGCAGATACTCCGCGACTACGGTGATATCCCTGGCGAGGCAGAGGGTCCAAAAATCCCGGGCTAGGTGGGACAGGGTCGTCCAATGTGTGCCTCCCATGGCGTTGACGTAGCATACTGCTGAAATATTGTCCTTCCGCAGTCTGATGCAGGCCCTGGCCAGCCCGTTCGCAAAAAGAAGTTCTAGAGCGTTGAGGTGTAAGCTGGATTCCTCCGCAGACCAGCGTCCTCCGGTGGTCACTCCATTGCAGTAAGCGCCCCATCCCAGCAGGCTGGCATCCGAAACGATCGTAAAGTCTGGACGAGGGCCGAAAATCGCCTTGCCATTCCAGGCCTCCAAATTGTGGATCCACCAAGTCAACTCGTCCCTGGTTGCCTTGTCCAGGGTGATCAAGTCCGCATAAGAGAGACCCGCATGAAGGTGGGCGATCTTGAGGCGTTGCATGGCACGGTACTGTAGGGGGGCTGGAAAGACCGCCTGGATAGAAGCAGAGAGGAGACCTATGATGCGGGCCAGTTGGCGCAGCGAGACCTGCGGGAGGGAGAGAGCGTGGCAAAGCTCCTTGCGGATAGCTCGGACTTTGGAAGACGGGAGGCTGAGCGTCTCTGTGTTTGAGTTTATCGTGAAGCCCAAAAATTCCATAGACTGGGCCGGAGTCAGGCAGGATTTCTCCAGGTTGAGCAGGAAACCTAGATGGGATAAGAGGTCCATAGTCCAGTTCAAGTGCGTCAGCAGGGTTGATCGGTCCTGGGCCATGAGAAGGATATCGTCTAGATAGATAAATAGACGGATTCCTCGGAGGAAGGAGACAACAGGACGTAGCAACTTTGTAAAAGCCCAAGGAGCTGAGGAGAGTCCGAAGGGAAGACATGTAAATCACCACACCTCCTTGTCCCATCGGAAACAAAGTAGGTCCCTGGATGTTTCGGATACTGGAACCGTTAGATAGGCATCTTTCAAGTATAACTTGACCATCCAATCTCCGTGTAGGAGCATGTCCCTGAGGAGGTGAATGCCCTCCATTTTGAAGTGGCGATAACGGACTAAGGCGTTTAGCGGCCGAAGGTTGATAACAGGGCGCATCTGGCCTCCTTTTTTGGCCACTAGAAACATATTGCTGAGAACTCCCTCGGAAGAGGATGGGGCCAGTTCTATTGCGTCTTTCAGGAAAAGGGCCTGCAATTCCTTGTGCAAAAGGAGTTGTTCTGGAATTGGGAGGCTGAAAGGTACAGGAGGGGGAATGTGAATCTGAGAGTTGACTAGTTCTATATGGAAACCCTGGACGGTTGAAAGAACCCATGGATCCGAGGTAATTGTTGACCAAACGTGGGAAAAACGATGGAGTCTGCCCCCCCCCCTACCCAAGTAATTGAAGAAAGGGATGGGATTGGTAGACTTACCGAATGGGCGTCTTGAAGATGAAAAACCTCTGGCTCCTTGGGATCTCCATGAAGGACCGCGGGTGGGGAAAAAGGCAGACGGCTGTCTGGTCTCCTGGTTGGTGTTTCGGCCGGACAGGCGACCCCTAGAGCTGCCGGCCCTGGTGGAGACTCGCCCCTGAAAAACGCATCTCATAGACGTTTGGGCTTTGTCTAAGGCTGTAAAAGCTCCAACAAAACGGGAGAGGTCTTTAATAAAAGAATCCCCAAATAGGAGGCCTTGGGCGTCTTTACCTGCCTCTGTTAATGCCAAATTTGAGAGCTTAGGCTCAATCTTAAAGAGTATGGCTTTCCGTCTCTCAATAGAGAGCGAGGTGTTAATATTGCCTGTGATACACACAGCACACTGCACCCATCCATGGAGCTACTCCTGGTCCACCAGCGTGTTTTGAGCTTTAGCGGACTCAGCCAACTCAAATATCTTTGTCAGGGGGCCTAATATGTCTACTACTTTGTCTTGACAAGCTTTCAAGGCTGATTCAAGCCCTTTGCGGGGGTTCCATCCCGACTTAGATAAATACTGGGACATTTTCGGGTCCACAACTGGGGTCTCACAGACCTTATTAGGGACAATTGGTCTGGGGCATTCAGCCCTTAATTTGTTTCTTGCCTCCTTACTAAGAGGCTGTTGTACCCGGGCCTCCAGGTATCTGGCGACATGGTCAGATGGAAGCCACTCCGCGGACCTCGAATGGTGGAGAGCATCCGGGTCAAAGAGCGGTTCGCCAGAAAGGTCTAGGACAGCCGAAGAGGGTTCAAAAAGAACCGTCAGTATTGGTGGTAAGGGATATGGCCGGGGTTGGAGATGGCCCCTGGGGGTCCATGTCTAATAGGTCCAGACCCTCTTCCTCTGCACTGTGGGTAGATTTTGCCTGAGCCTCCTCATCCGAACCATGTTCGGATTCTGAATCAGTTTCATGCTGCGCTCTGGCGCATTTCCACTGCCTCGCCTTTTCTGCCTGGCGGGCGTATGCACTTTTGCACGAACGCAGCGCGCTATCTTGGGTGGAAGGTATCACACCGATGCTCTTAATTCTGGATTCTGGTAAATCAGAGACAGGTGCCCGTGAACTCGAGGGTCTAGGGCAGGTACTGGCCTTGGAGGAAGATGGATTATTAGTCATAAATGCCTCAGAAATGGAGTGAGAGATGGCACAAGCCATTGACCCCATGGCTGACTGAATGGCCATAGCTACAGAGCGCTGGATTGCCAGCGCCTGTTCATCATTTTGTGCAGAGGTAGACTCCTGGACATGAGAGATCTCTTCCATGTCTTCAGGAGTGGGGGTGTGACGGTTATGGTCAGACATGCTGACAGGGCAAAGGCACACTGCAGGTATCAATAGTTAGGACAAAACCTTGGGGGAGGCAGGAGCCACAAGGAAACTATAGGGACAAGGAGAAAGGATATCCCTAGGGGGAACCTAACTGACCAGTAGTAAGAAAAAACTGCCAGATGAGGTGAGCCGGAGCGATGTAGAGCAAGGACGACGCACTAGATGCCGCCGAGATCTCGCGAGAACGTACACGGAGGCGGGAGCGAGATCTCGCGATAATGCGGGCAGAGGCACATGAGATCTCGCGATAATGCGGGCGGAGGCGCGCAAAGGAAAGTGAATAGACTGGAGCCGAAGAAGATGGGGAAAATGGCGGCTGAAGTCGCGCGAGACTACGACCACCCGCCGCCGGACGCGCAGAGAAGAAGCGCGGATGAGCCGAGCACTAAGCAATGAAAGGTAGAGGGGGGTAGAAAAAGAAAGGGACGATTAGGAACGAGAAGGAGAACCTGTAGGAAAAAACTGGAGAAAAAAAAAAAACTGACAGAAAAAAACAGTCAAAACAGTCAAACACCCTACCCAGAGGGGGGCTAAGAGTTCAGATATGTAAGGGATGTAATAAGAGGGGATATCTATAAGTCCCACATACAATAAAAAAAAACCATGTGATTTGCCCACACAAAGATCACTTATCTGTGGACAACAGCAAAGAAAGAGGAGGAGTCTTTGGGATCCAGGACTATTATACTGGGTCATGTGGGGGAGGGCCTTGTTGCCTTGGTAACTTGTTTTGGTTTTGTATTTTTTCTTTGCTGATATTGATCCACAGTAAAGGAAGAAATAGCAATAGGAGCCTCCATGTCATGTAATAAAATTATGATTATTTTATTGATTATGTTTGAATAAAGATGCACTATTTGTATATACTGTGTGGCATTTTGTTCAGTGTATATAATCAGTATTCAGTAAAGGCTCTGAGCTCCCCCTAGTGTCTGTGCAGAGGATTTGGAACTTTGTAGTAAGAAACTGACAAGCACAGTATGCAAGATGGCTGGAAACAAAAAGAACTGTATTCTTTGCATGTCACTGCTGGGTCTGCGGCCACTTGTAGACATGTCAAAGCTGAGGCCAGTTATAGGCTGCAGCAAGCCCTTCCACAGCCAAGGCTGGTAGCACAACAAATTCTGAGAAAAAAAAGATTGCCGAACGCAACCAGGACACAGGAACCAAGCGCGGGGACCAGGTGAGTATGCTTCTTGTATTAGATTACACCCCTTGAGGGGGAGTACTCAAAACTGAGGGGATCCTGGATAATGCTTTAGGGTAGCCCCATTGCCACGGGTGACCATTGCAGTGGGTTACTCCCATCTAATTAACATGATGCATTGATGTAAGACTGAAGCCGCTATTATTACGCCAATACAGATGTGTCCACCCATGCGTTAGCATGAATTTGTCGAAGGACTTCAAATTCTCATAAACCAATTCAATATTGTACAGCTAAATGCTACCAAAAGAACGTGACAACCTGGAAATACACATCACAACCACTGGGTGGCGACACAGAATCACATATGGCCATAGACATCTCATGACACAATATCGTGATATCATTGTTGTTTTAAAATTGGGTCATCACATGACGCGTGTATAAGGACATGTACCAGCAAGAGGAAAAGTAAGGAAGGGCACATCCGTATGTATATGCTATGTTACTGTGCTACGCCTCTCCGTACTGGAAAGTGTTACCTTGCTAAATATATTAAATGCTATGTTGGGGTAGATCAACATATGGTAGAAGGTAAACTATACATTAGAGGGTAAAATGAGTGGTGTGCATAGGTCCTAGAGATATTTGCATACCAATGGTAACTTTTTTTTCAGGTTTTCTATAAAATCGTATCACCACTCTGGGGAGTCATATGCATTAGTCAGTGGTTTTGCTGTACTCTGATATGTATACACTGTATGTGTGTGCTCTTAGGTTATGCAGCCCACTTGGTGGCCAATTGTATGATTGCTGTAGGATAATATGCTGTTAGATGCAGAAGGACCTTTTAGTCACATGACTTAGTTATTAAGGTCTTTAAGCTGTTGTGTGTGCAACATGGTTGTAAGAATATAAACTGACTTGCAGACAATCCTCAGCAGGAAACACAGGAGGGGCCTGAGACTTAGTGTGAGCTGGAGACTACTGTGGATTCCTGTAGCTAGCTAGCAGTGGAGGTGAGTGACACTAGCCATGAAGGCGCACCATCTTAGAGCCTGGATAGGGTAAAGATGCAGCTGAGGCATCGCAGAGGGTTTGAGATTGGAGCGGAGGAAAAGAGAGAAGTCACCCAGCCTGTGCATTCTGAGAATTAGGGATGAGCGAATTTCTTAAAAATCCGTTTCGGAGCGTTCGCCGAATTTTCCGAAAAAATTTGGTCAATCCAAATTTATTTGGTGACTCACATTGGATACATGGCTATTTCCTGGCTGCAAAGAGCCTATTATAGGGGTGTAGACACACTGTGCCTTGCAGTAACACGCATAGGGAGTCTGCTGTGGTAGTGAAACAATACTGTGAATCTGTATGACATGTAGTTGACAGGTGTTGCACTGCACACTTCACTTATTTGGGCAGTTACGGGGGCCAAACTGACCAAATAACTCAAGTGTGAACTCAGTCTACAGGCCCACGAATCCTACTATAGCGTGTAAGAGCGCACTTTTTTTTACACCAATTCACTTATTCATCCACATAGATGTCTACAGAACCTGTTCTATTAAACGCTTATACAAGTAGAGCCCCCCGACAGAGTGGAGAGGGTGTCAGCAGTAAGTTTGTGTTAAAAGTCGCTGATTATTTTGCCCTTCCTCTGATCCGTCAGAACAATAACCCCCAGAAAACGGATCCTGTCTGTGGAGCATACCGCCTTCACTCCGGTCAGCATTTGGTCAGTAATCCATTAGTTTTGCTAATGCCCAAAAACGCTAATACAAGTAGAGCCCCCCGCAGAGTGGAGAGGGTGTCAGCAGTAAGTTTGTGTTAAAGTCGCTGATTATTTTGCCCTTCCTCTGATCCTTCAGAACAATACCCCCAAAAAAAACGGATCCTGTCTGTGGAGCATCCGCCTTCACTCGGTCAGCATTTGGTCAGTAATCCATTAGTATTGCTAATGCCCAAAAAAAACAGGAGTGGATCCCAAAACAGAGAAGGACACGTGAATGGAATATTTGCTGTGTTTTGTTCCCACTCCTGATTTTGGCTACCCAAATCATAAGCCATTCTGATGCAAAATAGGGACCATGTCATACAGGCTTACAGCCTGTTACATAGACTTGATCCATTGTGCATCTAATTTTCCTTCCTTCTGACAGATCAGAAGAAGGGTCAAATAAAATGATGATGTCAGCCAGGCCGGAAAGGCAAAATAGTGGCCCAGTCATGAAGTGGGGAGGGTGGGAACAGCACGAGAAGTCCACAGAGTGGCCCTATGACATAGTGGTGAGGTGGAAGTAGCATGAGGAGACCACAGAGTGGCCAATGGCAGAGTCTGGAGTGGCAGCAGCATCCGGAGAAGGCCACAGAGTGGCACAATGACAGTGTAGAGTTGGCAACAGCATCAGGAGGCACAGAGTGGCACAATAACAGAGTGTGGAGGTGGCGGCAGCAGCATCATCATCAGGAGGAGGCCACAGTGTGGCATCAATGACAGTGTGGAGCGGGCAGCAGCATCAGGAGGCCACAGAGTGGCACAATGGACAGCATAGAGAGGTGGCGTCAGCAGCAGCATCAATAGGAGGCCACAGGGTGGCACAATGACAGGTGGAGGTTGGCAGCAGCATCAGGAGACCACAGAGTGTCCAGTTGACAGAGTGGGGAGGTGGGTGGCAATACCAGTACCAGCTGAAGATGGTGGGTGAAAGAAGGAGCATTTGGCATAAGATGTGTGGCATCAGGTGGGTGGCAGCATCAGAATAGTAGCTGAGGCAGGTAGCCAGAAGAAACCGGTCTCTTTTGTCAAAGTGTTAGTGTGGCACCATGGATGATCTAGTTTGATGCCTCAGGCATTGGTGGGTGGAAATACTGGCTAATCCACGCCTGATTCATCTTGACAAAGGTCAGTCTCTCCACATTTTGGGTGTACAGACGAGTTCTTCTTAGGGTAAATATGGCCCCTGCCGCACTAAACACCTGGCTCTGATGCAACACTACTGGCCCGTAGGACAGCTTTTCCAGGGCAAACTCTGACAGTAGCAGCCACAAATCCAGTTTGGCTGCCTAGTAGTCCAGTGGGTCTTCAATGTGGGGTGGCAGTGTGCTGTCCAATTATGCCACCACCTGCTGGTTCAGGTCCTGCTCCAGGTCTAGCTGCTGCTGGTGGAGTAGTTTCATCACTAGGCAGGTAAAGAAAGCTGTTCATCCAGCGACTGTAGACTCAAGTTGCTGCTGATGGAGCTGGAACTGCTCCTACCCCCCACCCCTGCCACAGCAGCCATGGCAGAGGAACGTGAACGCAGAGGACCCCCCCGATCAGACCTGCGAGAGGATGGACGATGGCGCAAATAGGCAGCGACCAAGCTGACTACATAGGATGTCTTTATGGTAGTTCAGTTTGTCGCCCTCTCAGGCGTGTGTACAAAAGGCCCCCCATTTTGAACAGGTAGCGAGGGTCTAACAAGGTGGAGAGCCAGAGGTCATCCCCTCTGCCAAATGCTGACAATTCAGCTGTCACTACACAAGCAAGTGAGCATGCATGGGGCCATTTGTGCAAGTGACTCGGAGGGACTCCCTGCCTCCATCTCCACTGCATACTGCCACAATGTGTCTGGGTCCTCTGCCTTGTCTTCCTCATTGCCACTGTAGCTCCTAGGGCTGCTCCTCCTCTCCTGTCATCTGTGTATAAAAACCACCCATTTCCCTACACATTTCTTGTGCTCCAATGTCCTCCTCCTCCAGTTCAGCCCCCACAGAGCTCATGTGGCCATGAGATCTAGGCGCCACATCTCCAGTCCCCTGACCAGCCAGAAATACCAGCATCTGTTCCAGGACATGAAGCAGTGGAATGACGTTGTTCATCTCGTAGTCCTGGCGACTGACAAATAACGTGGCATCCTCAATGGGCCTGAGCAAATGGCAATTGTCACGCATGAGCTGCCACTGGCTGACATCAAAGTTACATAGGGGAGTACTCCTGTCCGTCTGGATCATCAAGAAATCGTTTATGGCCTTTCTCTGTTCGTATAGTTGGTCCAACATATGGAGGTTGGAATTATAACGGGTGGAAACATCGCATATCAGCCTATGTTGGCAGATGCCGTTTTGCCGCTGCAGCTCAAGGAGGGTGTGCTTTGCGTTGTACGAGTCTTGGGGGAAGGTCGGAGGAAGCGGCGGATGTCTCCTCCACACCTTGACTGGCCAGTAGCTTCTGACTGTTCTCTAGTAGCTCGTCATCGTTGTATAGTGGAGCTGAGCCCACAACATATAATACTTCTTTGGCTGAGGGAACAGAAAAGGACAGAGGCAGGTTGAGGACAGGTGAGGGCACAGGGCCTGCTTCTGGGCCATGCCAACTAAGGGTTGTGTCTGACGAACCCACCGACTCTTGGCTGGGGGTGTCTGATGTAACTTGGGACGAAGTTGATGACTGAGTCAACTATTCAAGAACCGCTGGGTTGCTGGTCAAGACACAACCACTAGATGACACCGGGAGCTCAGGCCTCTCGCTGCGACTCTTGCTGCCACGCCCCCTTACTCTGCTGCGACCTCTGCCTGCACCAGAAACCACTGTGCAGGGCCTGGCACTTCTCTGTCTGACATACTGTTAGATGAAATAAGTAAATAAAAAGGAAATTAAAACACCCCAAAAAGTCTGTAATTTTCTCACTTCGCCACGCAACGGCTAATAATCCCTTTTTTTCCCACTAATACACGCCAAAATGGGCTGTAATTCTCTCAATTCACTACAAAACGGCAAATACTTTTTTTGTGCCAGTAATACACGTCAAAAAGGGCTTTAGAACATATAACTGCACCGCTGAACGGAAAATAGGCCCTTATTGTTTTCCACTTATACACACCACAAAAGGCTTAAGAACATATAACTGCACCGCAGAACAGCAAATAATATACTGTATATTTTTGTGCCACTAATACATGCCAAAAAGGGCTGTAATTTTCTCACTTCACCACACAATGGCTAATAAGCCCTTTTTTTCCTCACTAATTATATATCCTTAGAAATACAATTTGTCAAAGGAACATATTGCAATTTGTATGCATGGGAACACATTCCTGCTGTAGTCAAAGAACCTGCTGATGTCAGAGGTGTATAAGTTTATTTTTGGTGTTTCCAAGGTCTGGCGGGGCCCATTCCTGCTGCAAACAAAGAACCGGCTTCTGTCTGTTCTGGCTGAGTTTGGCCCAGCTATGTGTAGGCCTTATACTACCCCGTTACCATTTACCTGCTGCTGTCTGTCCTGATTATTTTGGCCAAGCTATGTGTGGGCCTTTTACTACACCATTACCATTTACCTGCTGCTGCCTGTCCTGATGAGTTTGGCTGAGCTATGTGTAGGCCTTATACTACACCATTACCATTTACCTGCTGCTATCTGTCCTGATGATTTTGGCTGAGCTGTGTGTAGGCCTTATACTACACCATTACTCTTTACCTGCTGCTGTCTGTCCTGATGATTTTGGCCAAGCTATGTGTAGGCCTTATACTACACCATTACCATTTACCTGCTGATGTCTCTCCTGATGATTTTGGCCGAGCTATGTGTAGGCCTTATACTACCCCGTTACCATTTACCTGCTGCTGTCTGTCCTGATGATTTTGGCCGAGCTATGTGTAGGCCTTATACTACACCATTGTCATTTACCTGCTGCTGTCTGTCCTGATGAGTTTGGCCGAGCTATGTGTAGGCCTTATACTACACTATTACCATTTACCTGCTGCTGTCTGTCCTAATAATTTTGGCCGAGCTATGTGTAGGCCTTATACTACACCATTACCATTTACCTGCTGTGGCTGCTGCTGTCTGTCCTGATCCTGATGAGTTTGACCCTGGACTAAAGGGGCCTTACTGCAACCTTATCATTAAAAATTACACAAAAACAAAATTATATAAAAAAACGGAGGCACACGTAAGAACTGAAAAACATTTTTTATTTACAAACATGGCTGTAAGGCAACTTTTTTAGTTCGTCATGAAGGTCTATCATCTCCTGCATCCTTATGCAGCGCCTCCATCTTCCGCATCTGCTTGCACATTTGCTTCAGTACTGTTAGGATAAAAAAATATGAAAATTACTTGCAATTCAGATTAAGAGGCATGGATACAGAATTATATCGCTATGTGCACATATTTACCCTCCTGCTGGGGGCTGGTGACAACCTCCTCCTCTTCATCGTGATAAGGAGCTGGGGGGGAACGCGGCTGATGGGAGGGTCCAGCCTCTTCCACTTCCACCTCCGCCCACATTAGGTGGGGGTGGCGCATCATGCTGCTGCTGCTGGGAGGGTTCAGCCTGCTCTCCCTCCTCCTCCTCGGCGGACAACACCACCACCTCCAGATCCTTTGTCGAAGGCCTGTGGTGGACGGAGAACGGGAACCCCTGTAATCACTCAATTTTCAGAATTTAGACAAACAACTAAGAACTCATAACAAATGCTAAATAAGTGGAGGATGTATCTAATGTAATGATGTATGGGGCTTTTACTGGAATACAGAATGATTATTGCAGTTTATGTATACAGTATACACACACACATATATATATTTATGTGTGTGTGAAACGCACAAAATCAGCCGGTTACATCATATATCTGTACCTCGCTGTGTGTATAAATATATATATATATATATACTCATGGTGAGGTAGAGATGTATGATGTAACCTGCTGATTTGCTACATGTCACACCAGATACTAAGTAATCATTTGTAAAGGGATGAAATACTTATTTGCATAACTGTATATACATTACAGAGTGTTGGCGGAGAGATACAAAAGTAATGTACGCATATGTACCGAGGCATATTCTGTACACTGAATCTCTCTGATACCGCTCTCCGAGTTCCTCCTTTTCAGATCAGGACCATTTCTTTAATATGGCCATCCTAGAGTGCCTGCCATTGAACTTCCTTAGGAACTCAAAACGGAATCTCCCTCACAATGGCTTGCTTCTCAGACTGGACCCGATTCCGTCCATAGCCCCACTCCAACATGCGCTGCAGGATAAAGACGCAAGCATATAATCCCAATTTTTTTTTAATACAACTATTGAAAATAATGTCCTCAACAAAACATCAAAAAATATTTAAGTCTTTGAAGGGGAAATATTAGATTTAATGTTACCGTTATAAGACTCGGATTGCATTGCGATTGTATGTTGTGTGGGGAGTACTGAGCAATCGGATATTGGCCAGCTGAGCAGAGATGTACCTGTCTAGTGAAAGTGACGGTACGGTATGGGGTGTTGCAGCTGGAATTCACCTCCCCGTGGTGCACCCTGGATAACTCTAAAAGAACCAGCAAATGCTGGCGGTAAAGACAAAGAAAGCTTCTCCTGAGTTCCTGACCAACAGGACACAAAGGTCTAATCTATAGACTGTGTGTGTGTGTGGTATATAGTGTGCGGCAGGAAAATGCATGTGCAAATGTGCACTAGTGAGAGATACAGTATTTCTCTGCTGTCCATACATACAGGCTACAGACATAGTGCTGTGATGTCACATACAAAACTATAGTGCACCAATCAGTAATATCTACTTAGACCTGATAAAATGTGAAGTTGTCATGTATTGCAAAAAAACATTCGCATCACTAGCGACGATTTTCGCAATCGCAAATATTTTATAACAACCTTCTTTCTGCATATAAACACGATTGTTCTAACATGCATGTGACAAGTAATCAAATACACTGCTGTAATGTCAAATTACTTACAGTGATCACGAGTTCTTCCTCACTGTCGCGGAAATTGCTGCCAAACCGTGTTTTCCAATCTCCTCAAACTTCGGGTAGTTTGATAACAAGTGCTAAACTAGGTCACGCCTTGTTTTGTGCATGCACAATATGCAAATACTACATTGCCGATTTTTCGCAATGAAGAATATAATAAATGGAGATCGCTAATTCTCAAATTCGTGTGAATATATGAGGAATATTCGCACCAATGTTCACAAAATATCGCAAACTCGAAATATAGCTCCTGCCGCTCATCACTATGAATCGTCAACTTCGATTCGCTCATCTCTACTGATAATGCCAAAGCCCTTTAGCATAGTCAAGCCCCATCCTGCAGCATCTCCTTCTGTGTGTAATACTGTGTGTTGCGAGGAAAGGATGCCACTGATACAACTGATTTTGTAGACAGTGTAACTAATTAGCCTGGCATCTCTGATAAACATGTGGTCTCATGGAGAGACTACGCTAAGCATGTTGTTGGTCAAAGACTGTTGTAACCACCAATCATTTTGCCCAAGGTAAGTCAAGTAAACTTCTTTTTAAGATACCACTGTGTCTACCTGATTCCTTCCACCATCTTAGAGTGGGGAAGGGGGTCATATACACCCCAAGATTCTGTGTTTAAAGGGGTTGTCCAGATTTCAAAACTGTTCAAATCCAGCTCCGTTGGTTGACCGTTTTGCAGTTCTCTGCTTGTCAAGCAGCTAATACCTGACTGCAGTGGTGACATGTCTCACCACGTAACTATGGAACTACAAGTAGTCATACATTTTACCCTGCAGTGGCCACTACAAGGGAAATGTAGTATTACATGTGGCCATTTAGATTAACATGTCCTTCAGAACTATAGCACACATTGTTAGGTAACCTGCGCCCCCGCCTATCAGGGTGGGCACCCCCTGTGCCTGCGCAGTCACCCTCCATTTATCTCTATGGGAGTTCCAAAAATAGCCGAGGGCTGGCTCAGCTATTTCCGGCAGTCCCATAGAAGTGAATGGAGCAGTCGCCGCGCTTGCTCAGTTTCTATGAGACTTCTGAAAATAGCTGAGTGCACTTGTTTAGCTATTTTCAAAACTCCTCTAGAAATGAATGGAGAGCAAGCTGTGTATGCATGGTGCACTCTCCTTCAATTTCTGCAGCCCGTTTTAGAAGTAGATGCTATCAAAGTCCCAGATGACACAACCCCTTAAAGTCAAAGAAGCATCTTCTTCTTGCATGTAAAGCCTATATCTACTTCTGCTACAGTGTCTGATGGTCCTTTTGCTCTCACTAATGTCCTCAACCCACCTTCTTCCTTCCTAGCTGCAGCTTCACACTGATTGGAAATCTCTGGTGTGGAGTTGGAGAATTACAACCATACATTTTGAACACACAATTGTCTTCTGGCGCAATGAAAGGAACGCCGTTTGTTAACATGATAGGTCTCTTAATCTTCCATCCTGACCCATATAGGCTTCCCGGCTCATGAGAAAACACCAGGAGGCCTTAGAAACCCTCGATGGCACGTTCCACCGATCATCTCAAACATTGCAGAGCATGAACTGCACTTCTTCCAGTCATTTCCTTCGACCCCGGGTTAGAAAACAATTCAGGCTCTTTCTAGGAATAAGAAAAGCTTCAGCTTGCTGCTCACAGTGAAAACCTTTTATTGTCCACTTGTCATTACTTGGTGGATACTGGAGCCAGAATGGAGATTAATTTGTAAGAAATCCTCAATGTATATTACAGTCAGTTTATAAGCTGTTGGCAAGAACCTCACCCATTTAAACAGTAGTGGCCACCTGCAAAACGTAGAGGGTCTGATACAATGTATAATTGACATCATCAAAACAACAGTCAATATTATTTATTTTTTTGCATTTTTGATGTAAACAAGAATATTCCCATTCACTGACTTCAAGCAGAGAACTTGAAACTAGAGAAGAACCAGAACTTCTCATTGTGTTTTAGTCAAAGAGGTTTTCCAGCATTAAGATAGTAAAGGTTTATCTTCAGGATAGGTCATCAATATCAGATTTGGGTCCAACACCTGATTAGTGTTGATCGCGAATTTTTATCGTGAATATTGGCACTTTGAGAATTCGCGAATATCTAGAATATAGTGCTATATCTTTGTAATCGCGAATATTCTAGATTTTTTTTATCAGTACCCATGATCCCTCACTGCTTCTTGCTTGTGGTCCAATGAGAAGGCTGAAATATCTTTGACTTTAGGAGTAGTGTTGATCTCGAATTTTCCTATCATGAATTTTATATCGCAAATTTTGCGATTGGCAATTTTTGCAATCAAGAAAATAATGACTGAAGATCGCGAATTCGATAATATATAACGAAAATTCACCCAAATATTCGCGAAATATCGCAAATTTGAATATTGCCCCTACCGCTCATCACTACACCTGACACCCCCACTGATTAACTGTTTCGGGCAGCTGCTGGCCCCAAAACCTATCCAGCAGAAGGTTCAGAGAATGGGAGTGGAGTTGCAGTTTGCTGGTACCGGAAATGACGCAGGTCATTGAGCCTTCCGTCCACTGTATAGTCTCCAGCGCCAGTGGCTTCCATAAACAGCGGATTGCTTGGGTTGCCGAGAGTCGGAAACCCACCGATCTGATATTGATGGCCTGTCCTGAAGATAAACCATCCATATCTAAGTCCCAGAAAGGACTTTTAACCTTCACTTGAATAAAATTGTTAAGCCCTTTATACAGTATGATATCTGCTCATAGATAACAGAGGGAGGTAGAGCCTGGGACGGAAACCTGGTTCAGGAGATACTTGGAGATCCATCGTTTGGCAGATGGTGAAATATTAATATATTTCTTAGAAATCTAGAACTGCCATAAGAAGTATCTGGGATATAGACACAAACCAATGCCCCTTGGATTCCCTCCGACATCTTCCATCTTTCACCCTATAATGGACACCCTCACACTTTTCCATCCTAAAGATTGTCCCCCTTCCTACACACCAATGGTCCATGGATTTTGGAATAACATTTTGTCAAATCAGCTCTCACGTGCAGTTCTACACCGGTCTGATTCACCAAACCGGCTCTTCATGTGTTATGTCTGTAATGGCCTGATTCGGAGTCTCACTTGGGGCCCACTTTCACAGCCTATGCAATCTGATCAGCCGTATTTTTTAAATCAACACTTTTTTGGTGAGACATTCAAAATACTCACTCGTTAGAAGGAAGCGCCGTCTGCACTTTCAGATCCTTTATTGTTTCTTTACATTGTTTGGCTCGCTGGCCTTTCTTTGCACGAGAACGCTTCCCATGCCATGCATGAGTAAGGGGGCGCGACCCCCAAAAGGATTTGAAAGTGCAGTTGTAGTTACTATAGCAGACATGTCAGGAGAGGATCTACCAATAGTATGAGGGAACATGTGCATGTCTAATGGGATATATTTTAGAAAGCAGCAGAGGGAGGGTGGCAGCTGATGAACCCCTTACACTGCTCAAGTGCCTATGCAGTCCCCTAGAGCAGGTGTTACTTGTAAAGTGTTTGTTTAATGCTTGTCATGTTATTCAATGCCATGTCATGTGCACTCAGTATGGTTATGTATGGATGTGATAGAGGTAACTAGCCCTGACACAGTCCCTACAGGAAGCTTGGGTGTGGATGCTGGATCTGCCCCCAGCTCGAGAGGTCTTGAGTTAGCAGAGTGAAGAAGTAACTCAGTGTGCTCCAGTCCTCACAGGACTGAACTTAAGTTGCAGACAATCACCTTTTCTGAAGATTATCTACTGAGATAGAAAGACTTCACCATTTTTACAGTACTCAAGATAGAATGAGAGAAAGAGACAAGAAGGTCCTAAAATCTGCACGGCCGAGCATAGAAGTCAGACAGAAAGGTATGTGTTGATCAAAGTTTTTAGACTTTACTGCTATGAGGGGAATACTGCTAAGACACCCGACCTTTACACTTAGACATGACTTGGCCAGTCTTATCTCAAACCTGTATGCCTCAGTTGTGAATTACAGCCACCATCTCAAAAGTAATATTGCCAGCCATAGATTCTGCAGAGAGAGAGACTTTGGGGAGATAGAGAGGAAAGAGTACCATCATTTGCATCCTTGCTTAAATCCATAAAGAACCATCTGGGGAGATTTGCATTGGTACTGTTAGATTGTACTACAACTCCCATTTTGCACTACAGTTAAGAGAGACGTTTATTCTGTTACATCTGGTTACTCATCCCAATACCATCGGCCGGCCATTGAACCCCACATCTCCTGCCTTGCACCGGCACAAAACCTACAACATCAAGGGCTCCCCAACTAGCATCAGGCAGGAGCTCCAACATTAGGGTGTGCCCCAAGGGTAGAAAGGGTATCCCCTCCTATCACTGCCCTGGGCCTAGAGAGCAACAGTGGCCTCGCCAAATATGATATTTTAGATATTTTTTTTTATGCTTCAAACTTTTGCCAAAAACTTAACTTTTCCTGTGGACAGCCGCTGTGATAGACTTGAGCAGCTAGAGCCACTACCACTCCCATCCTCTGCTCCGGCTCCTCAGTGGCTCGTGGAACCTACCCTTCCAAAGGTATCCTATACTGTATTAAAGGGACAACATCAAATTCCACTAAAATCAGCTCGGAGAACATATGTTACCTAGAAACGCTACCTACAAGACTTGATTGAAGAGAAGGAGTTAGATATTTGCAGTAAAGCCGCACTCCAGGAAAGGAAAGCCTGATGAATTCTATTCACTGCTGGCATATTTCATTTTAAAACTCTCTATTCATAGCCAGAAATTTCATTTCAGAGTTTTCTCTGTATATTTTCTTCCAAGATAATGATGTGTCTTGTTTACCAGGAGCGCAGAATACAGCAGGTGCTGTTTACAAGCCCTTGATAATGTCACTACAGCCTGTATACCGAGGAGCAGATAATGGAGCTGGTTATACTCCGAAGGGGGTCCTTTCAATAGCTATGGAGGGTCGGAATTGGCTGAGGTCTAGTGGAAACTTTAAAATGCAGCATACCTAAGGGATAAAACCCCAGGCTTGTAGACCCAGATTGGCGACAGGGGGGGGAAAAAGCGGGATGACAGGAGCTCGTCTAGAGGTGATTTGTTATAAATTAGGCTCTTGTCTACTGAGTCAAGGTGCAGGGCGAATTCATGTGAAGCCATATTTCAGAACTGGAACATTTAATGTTCTGTATTGTGCAGAACATTCGGGAAAAGTTTCGGCCAAAAGTTTGAAGCATAAAAAAAAGTACATCATATTCAGCCAGGCGGGGAGCAAAGGGTGAATTTTCTTATCACCAACAGATGGTTTGCATAAGGGATTAGCGCTGGTAAAGACTTCCATTCAGATTATATGTGAAAAGGCGCTGCTCGGAAATCTTTCTAGACCATGCCGAATCGTTAAAAAAAGAAAAACGAATGGTGGAGATTCTGAAACTTAGAAACAAAATGCAACTACGGTATGTGACATTTTTTAAATTTGAAAATTCCACCCTTTCTGCCTGAGCAACAGATGTTCTTGAAAGAGTAATGATGGAGGACGGATGTGAGGTTTTTAAGGGCACAGACGGGGGGCACAGAGGTGAAGGAATTAGCAGTCTGCCTCTGCTTGGTAAACTGGCCCAGCTGGCACCAGAACTGGTAGCCATTACAATACACCTAATGATAGTGATCACTTATTCTCATAGCACAGTATGAATATGATCAATTTAAACGGAAGAAAATAGGGAGAGATTCCTTTTTGCTGTCTTTTATTTAGACATGGCATCCGAGCTGCAGGCAGTGTGTTATAGAGCAGGAGGAGCTGAGCAGATTGATATAGTTTTATGGAAAAGATTCAGTAAAACTTATATTTTCATTCATTTTAAAGAGGACCTTTCACCGCTCCTGACAGGCCTGTTTTAATAGCTTCATGTATTCCCCATGTAATAATTCTGGAGCATCTATTCTTATGTCGTGCCGTTCCTTTATTATTTCTACTAGAAGTTATGAGTGAATTGCTAGCAGTCTGCAGTAAGGGTACAGGGGGGAGGTAACCAGTTGGGGGGGGGGTGTTGGGGGTGTGTCCCTGCACAGACTCACTCTATCCAATCAGTGCTGCCATTTTCAGACTGTGCAGGTACACACCCCCAACTGGTTACCGCCCCTCTTGACCCTTACTGCAGACTGCTAGCAATTCATTCATAACTTCTAGTAGAAATAATAAAGGAACGGCACAACATAGAGCCATAAGAATAGATGCTACAGAATTGGTATTACATGGGGAATGCATGAATCTATTAAAACAGGCGTGTCAGGGGCGGGTGACAGGTCCCTTTTAAGCCTGATTGGAGGCAAGCGAGAGTGTTAGATGGGAGGCAGAGAGGAGGATGTTGCAGTAGTCTAGGCGGGAGATAATGAGGGCATGCACAAGCATTTTTGCAGACTCCTGGTTAAGGTAAGGGCTGGGATGTGAGATTTGAAGGACAGAGAAGAACTACAGGTTACCCCAAGGCATAGATTTGGTTGACGGGGGAGAGTGTGCAGCCATTGACATAGGTCTGATGGGGGAGGCTGAGTGAGATGGAGGATGATAAATTCTGTTTTCTCCATGTTAAGTTTTAGAAAGCAATAAGAGAAGAAAAAGCTTATAGCAGATAGGCATTGAGGAATTCTAGATAGTAAGGAGGTGATGCATGTATGCCACCTCTTGACTGGCTTACTGTACTTTAAAAAGGACCTCTCACCGCTCCTGACAGGCCTGTTTTAATAGATTCCTGCATTCCCCATGCAATAAAAATTCTGGAGCATCTATTCTTATGTCTCTATGTTGTGCCATTCCTCTAATA
The DNA here is from genome assembly GCF_905171765.1 of Bufo bufo. Lineage (NCBI taxonomy): Eukaryota > Metazoa > Chordata > Amphibia > Anura > Bufonidae > Bufo > Bufo bufo. The sequence continues at coordinate 213,917,536 of NC_053397.1, forward strand.
TTTCTACTAGAAGTTATGAATGAATTGCTAGCAGTCTGCAGTAAGGGTACAGAGGGGTGCAATACTGGCACCAAGGGCAACTAGATAGGGCCATAGCCACTCTGTGCACCCTTGCTCCTCCTGCTTCCCTTGCCAGCCCCTCCGTCTACTTCTTGATCAACAAGGTCAGGTTCCTGCAATGGTCATCTCACCTAGCCCTGTCAATCAAGGAGAGAGAGTGGCTGGCAGAGGAAGCAGATGGAGCATTTTCTTTTAGCTCTGAAGATGACATTAAAGGAGCTTTCCATGAATTTTACTAAAATGAGGGTGGCTGGGGATGACTCCCAGCACCCCCACAGATCAGCTGCAGCTATAGGAAGAGTGTTTCTAGCCTCTTCTTTGGCACTGTGACATAATTATCCATGGGTTGACATGACCTTCCATGCTGCTCGGTCCCTTTCAAGTAAATGGGCTTGAGCTGTAGTACCAGGCACAGCCACTACATGATGTAATGGCACTGTGCCTGGTATACCATGAAGAAGCTGCAGTGCCGGTGACCCCTTCTAACAGTTGATCGGCAGGGTTGCCAGGAGTTTGGATACCAGCCAATCTGATATTGATAACCTAATCAAAGAATAGCTAAATTTTTATTCAAGCCCCTCTTTAAATGCTCGTAATAAAAAATATAACAATTTCAGAGCAATGTTTACCAAATCATTCCCACATTGTAACAATCGGAGCTCAGCCTTTGTGTCAAATATCTAATTTGTTTACAGAATGAATCTCTCCCCAGGCTGCCGTTCTGGCTGATGTTATGTTCATGTATCACATCTCAGTTTTTACTTTTTGACAGAGTTTTGACATTGTTTATGTTGGCTTCTGCATAATTAGCAAGTGGAAAGTCGTCTCTGTCAGTGCTGGCTCTCCTCTCCTCATGATTGCATTGTCCTTTTATATAGATACAGTTAAATATTAACCCGGGAGAAAGGCTTTATGGAAATGAGAAGTTTCTCAAATTTCTTCCCGTCATTCTCTCTCATGTCTGATCCTCCCATAACAGCCCCGGACATGTTCTTGGAATGCCGTGAATTTAACAGACTCGAAATCTGACAGTTATTTTTAGAGAAAATCTAAGGAAATTGGCACAGGGAACCGAACAGGTAAGAAGTAATAAGGGAAAGTCACCCACCTCCACTAGTGTACTATCCTTCCTTTTGGTTTGACATAGATATCTGTGCGAGATGACAATAAAAAAAAAAAATTGATCTTGATACTCTGTCAAGAGATGTCTATCCTGTATGTGTCTAGGGGTGGCCACCCATTGGTTGTTGTGTGATTTGCAGCCTGTTAAAGGGGTTGTCTGAGTTATTGTATATTAGAAAAATAAAACACAGTAAATCAGATTTTCAGCAATATAGGCTAAGTTTTAGGCAAAAAAAAATTATATTTACTCATTTCCCTTGTTTTGTCCTGGCCCTCTGTTGACATGCAGTTGCAGAGCTGTTCGGGCATGTAACAATAATTTCTGAGGTTCTTCCCATGGAAATTTGTGGGCATCAACAAAGACTGCTTTTCCCCTCGTCCTGCTCTGCAAAGGCAGTGAATTAAATTGCTGCCCTGTCTGCAGTCTGCTGGGATATTCTTGTAGTATGTGTGGGACTACAAGTCCCAGCTGTACAGTACAATGACAATGCTGATACAAACAGGATCTTCTCCCTACCTGTTCTCGTGCAATGTTCTGCAGACACTTCCTCACAGCCAGCAGAAGAGTACAGGGGAGAGAACTGGTCTTTCTCAGCTCTGTGTCTACAGGGTGAGGAGGGAGGGAAGATCCTGTGCACAGCATTTAGCTCATCACTGTTTGGAGAAGTGGAAACCCTGCAGCTGCTCAGTACCTAAGGCGTAGCCTCCAGCCCTGAGTCTGTGCTGCTGATGGTCGAAGAATTCAGTGGGCGAGGAGACACAGGGCAGACAGATCGCAAGCAGATCGGCAGTGTAGGGGGTGTGTCCATCAGATCGGGCAGAGCAGAGGGCGTGGCCATCAGATCGCGCCACTGTAGATAAAGTTATTGACCTGAAAACCCCTTACATTTGCTTAGTTAGAAACATACAAAGAGCAAAAAAATATATATAACTTGGACAACCCCTATAAGGGTTTTGTTAGCATGTCATGATATTGTATTGAATTTCCTTCATGAGAAATTGGGGTTCTTAACCAAATTCAAGCTAAGGTAAAGGTGGACATATCTGTATTATGTGATGGCTATTCAGAATGCAGAGAATGTCTACATGGGCAGGTACATTTTTTCCAGGCCTTTTTCTGCCTTCTACTTCATTGGGCGGAGGAGCCATCCAGACATTGGTTTGGGAAAAAAAAAAACTGTAATAAAAAACACCAAAGCATATGTTTGTGCCATGGAAAAAATGCAAGCTGTTTCTATGGAGTATTTTTTTTTTTTTTCTAAGTGGTAAAAAAACGGCAGAGCAAATTTGTATGTGAAGATCAATTTGTTCTCAGCGTTTTGGCGCACATAAAAAAGCAGGTTTGGAGTTGTTTGTTCAAGTGTTTTATGGATTTTTTGTGACTTTTTTCAAAATGAATGTGTGGATAGTGTCTTTTTTCGCACTTCTTTTCCCTGTAGAGAAGGAGACGAAAAAACACTTGAAAAAATGCCGAAAGTTCCAACATGTGACTAGGTAAAGAAACCTTGTTTGTCCTGCATTTTAAATTTTGCCTAGACTTTCCGCTAACCTCTGCAGCATCAGCAAAAACCAAGGCTACACAGGAAAATGGCAAAAAGAAGGCAAAAGTGCTGAAAAATTAAACTAAAAACTTGCGTGAATCCATTTTTTTGTAGCATTATTGCAGATTTTTATTCTCCATAAATGTTGCAGCCATGTTAGTTTAAAGCCTATCATAACATAAAATATAAGTTTACATACACAGTTAAAAAATTTTGTCGATTTTTGAGGGTCAGTGTCATTTTTTTTAAATGCAGTATAGTTATGGGCATTTTTATGGTGTTTTTCTCCATAGGTTTCTCTATAAAACAGTGGCAGCAAAAATGTATGAAGACAATGTCACTAAATAAAATAAAAAATGCCATAAAAACTACTTGTAAAAACACCACAAAACACCAACACACCGTAGGTATAATATAACTACTGCAAATATTCCTCTATGAGGACTATGGGGGCATTTATTGTTTGGCATCATTTTCACCATTTCGCTATTCGCTCCAGCAAGTGGCATTTGTCATGTAGAGAAAATTAAAGGGGTTCTCCGGGCTTTTAATACCCTGAAGATAGGTCATCAATATCAGACTGGCGGGGGTCCGACACCTCCACCGATCAGTGCGCACGTGTCGTCTCCCTTCTCTCCTCCTGCTTGCTGTTGCTTTGCCATAGACATACAGCGGCGGACAGGAAGACGGAAGGGAGACGGCACGTGCGCACTTCGCACACCTTCACTTCATACAGCTGATCGCGGGGGCACCGGGTGTCGGTAAAAGCTCAGAGAACCCCTTTAATACAATACACTTACAAATGTATTGTATTTCTCCATATTGCTTCCTTCGCTGGCTTTACTCGTTTTTCCATCACGTTATACACTGCTCGTTTCCATGGTTACGACCATGCTACAATCCATCAGTGGTGGTCGTGCTTGCACACTATAGGATAAAGTGTCAGCCTCTCTGGTGGCCAGGACTGTGGGAGCGCACATAGGCTGGTGCTTTTTCCTATAGTGTGCAAGCACGGCCACCATTGGTGGATTGCAGGGTGGTCGCGACCATGGAAATGAGCTGTGTATAATGGGATGGAGACAGCGAAGGAAGCAATATGGATAATAACAATACATTAGTAAGTGAATTGTATCAACTTCCTCTACACAATAAATGCTATTTGCTGAAGTGAGAGGACCCCTTTAAGTCTGGTTTTGCATCCTGTGGTTGCACCAAAATCTATGAAATCCTGCACTATTGCTTTTTGTGTTGTGTGACTTAGTCTTAGGGGCTGCCCGTCGTAGGATGTGACTTAGTCTTAAGGGCTGCCCGTTGTAGGATGTGACTTAGTCTTAGGGGCTGCCCGTCGTAGGATGTGACTTAGTCTTAGGGGCTGCCCGTCGTAGGATGTGACTTAGTCTTAGGGGCTGCCCGTCGTAGGATGTGACTTAGTCTTAGGGGCTGCCCGTCGTAGGATGTGACTTTTCAGCTACATTTCAAGTGTCGCAGATAGAAAATGTGCCATAATCTCCTAAATGTCACAGAAATGTTGCAAAGAAAGTTGATATTGTTATGTCATGCAACATTTTTTGCACTAAAAACCTGGTTTGACAAATGTCCTCCAAAATTCTGAAATTTTCACCTAAATCTGTGAAATAGATCTACATACGTATTTCGGAGAACGCCATCCATTCGCTGCTTGTGATCTTTCCAGGGCATGTGTTACAGTTTGGGAGTCGAATAGTGACATCCATTCATCCCCTATCGCTAATCTCCAGGTGAATTTGTGGGAGACGAGGCAGAGAGAGAGTTTGACAGGTAAAGAGATGATAATAGGAAGAGTATGGAAAAGAATAACCGGAGAATAGATGATTTGACAGGTAAAGAAAACAAAGCGTGACAGAAACTGGGGGAGACTGAACGTGTCACCGGTGGGAAGAACGGAGGGACAGAGAGCGGGGGGATGGGGGTGACAGAGAGCGGGGGGGATGGGGGTGACAGAGAGCGGGGGGATGGGGGTGACAGAGAACGGGGGATGGGGGCACCAATGTCATAGCAAAGACCCCACTGTTTAATCAATGAGAAATCCTATGCTAGCAATGGCATCAACACAAGCTGTAATAAGAGGAAAACAATATCATAGGGCAGCCATGGCTAACCCGCGGCTCTCCAGCTGCTGTAAAACTACAACAACTCTCACCATGCCCTGCTGTAGGCTGATAGCTGTAGGAAGTCTGGGCATGCTGGGAGTTGTAGTTTTGCAACAGCTGGAGAGCTTCAGGTTGGCCATCCCTGTCGTAGGGTATGTTCAGACGCTGCAGATATTTTGCAGAGATACAAGCAAACTGAGTTTTAGGTTCCATTCACACGTCCGTTTTTTCTTTCCTGATCTGTTCCGTTTTTTGCGGAACAGATCTGAACCAGATCTGGACCCATTCATTTTCAATGGGTCCTGGAAAAAATCGGACAGCACAATGTGTGCTGTCCGTTTCCGTTGTTCCGTTCCGCATGTCCGTTTAAATATAAAATATGTCCTATTCTTTTCCGCAAAATTCGGATCCTGGTACAATACAAAGTCAATGGATCCGCAAAAAACGGAAGACATTCGGATGTCATTACGTATGTCATCCGTTTTATGCGGATTCCGTTCCTGGAAATTACATTTTAATTTATTTTTTTATTTTTTTTCAAAGAAATCCAAACAACTTTATTTGCTTATTGAAATTTATACATGTTTCCGTTTTTTGCGGATCCGCAAAAAACGGATGACATACGGATGACATACGGAAACATTTTCAGGAACAACGGATCCGCAAAAAACGGACCGAAAATCGGGATATAGAAAAATACTGACGTGTGAATGTAGCCTTACAGCCAGATTTGCACATTTCATTTTATAGCGCCAACATCTCCTGCAGGGCTGTACTTAGGGCTGTACACAGAAATCATGGGGCCCCATAGAAAAGTTCTGAATCGGTCCCTCCACCCACACACACACACATAGCTAGGGATGGGCCTGCAGAATTCTAAGTGCATGACACCAATGATGACGCCAAAAAGAGCAGATACGTGTTTTTTTTTAGCTAAACCCAAATAGACCCCATTATAGTTAATGGGTTCTGTTCACCTCCGTTTGTGTCAGTTATGTGTCGGATCCAGCACTTCCATTATATTCATTATTCTGTTCCTCTGATGGAGCACAACCATAAAAATAACGAGCACTGCTGTGAGTGCGTCCTGAGCTCGAGGACACTGCTGTATAGTAGAAAAATGTTTTCCTGATTGTCTGTTGAATGAGAGACAGAAACCTTAGCAGCTCAGCCACAGACTCAACTACAGTAAGGCCTCCTGCACACGGACGTTTTTTTTTCCCGTTTACTGGCCGTTTTTTGCGGTCCGTATACGGTCCGTATACGGAACCATTCATTTCAATGGTTCCGCAAAAAAAACGGAATGTACTCCGTATGCATTCCGTTTCCGTATTTCCGTTTTTCCGTTCCGTTTTAACATAGAACATGTCCTATTATTGCCCGCAAATCACAGTCCGTGGCTCCATTCAAGTCAATGGGTCCGCAAAAAAACGGAACACATACGGAAATGCATCCGTATGTCTTCCGTTTCCGTTCCGTTTTTTGCTGAACCATCTATTGAAAATGTTATGCCCAGCCCAATTTTATCTATGTAATTACTGTATACTGTATATGCCATACGGAAAAACGGAACGGAAAAACGGAACAGAAACGGAAACACAACGGAAACAAAAAACGGAACAACGGATCCGTGAAAAACGGATCGCAAAACACTGAAAAAGCCATACGGTCGTGTGCAATAGGCCTAAATGGAAGGATTTTCTTTGACTGATATTCTATCTATCTATGTTTCTGTGTATGTGTTTATTGCAGTTTATTTTTCACCAACTATTTATTTGTAATTAATTATACTTTTGTTGTTATTCTGCACAATGCACTGATTCATAGGAAGAATACCAGAGAAAATCCTCTTATTGGCTAAAGCTAAGTCTGTGGCTCAAGTGCTAAGGTTTTTAGATTTCATACAGCAGGTTGTGGGTTCAAAACTTTGTTAGAACTCCTTCGAAAAGAGCTGGGACTCCTAAGAGCATCTTCCCAAAGGGGGCAGTGGCTGAAACAAGCCTCTTTAGAGAAGTGCATGGACCCTTTACAGTGTCCAGGCCCCCAACCGCTGGGGCCACATAGAAACTGCCTGCACTGACAGTAGCAATTGGCTATAGGCTTCCCATATCAGCCCTTTGTCCGCTGTGGGGCTCATTATTTAAATTTGCTCATCACTACTCCTTTGGATGGTGGGGAGGACATCCATCATACAAACTCCATGGAGATGCTGTCCTTGTCTAAATTTGAACCCAGGATCCCAGTGTTTTCAAGGCAGCCGTGCCAACCAGTCAGAACAAAAATGCCAACATCTATAATGCATTGCAGATTTGCAGTGGATTTGTAGCCGTCTCATGGCAAAAAAAATGCCTAGTCCAAACAAACCCCGACATTGACATTGCACAGAGCTTGACTTCCTTACATATGATCAACAGGAGCGCATGCAGAAATGATAGGGCTCCATCGGAAAACTCTGCTGCACTAAATGTGCAGTACTGCGCTACTATTGATGTTAGTATCCAAGGCAATTCTGTGCTGATCCATTTCTTTACAGGGGAGTTCTGTTTCACTGACAACAAATGATATCATTCAGGCCACCTGCAGTCACCACTAGGGGGAGCTCACTCCACATGGATTTATACGACCCCCCTGCGAGTGTCCATAGAGAGAGTACAGACACGGAGCGGACCACCCTCCAGACTCACCAGCCCACCGTCAGCAGAGATTTTCCACCCATTCTCACTAGCTACATATCGATCTGCTCAGCTTGTAGAAATGATTGATTCTGATCAATGAAAATTTGTTCTATTGATTGGAGCAAGTACAGGACTCAGCTATTACTGATGAAAGGCTGTAATCGCTGATCTTATTGCATTATATATATATATATATATATATATATATATATATATATATATATATAGTATTCATATATCATACAGTAGCTTGGTTATATGTGCAAGTGAATCAATCTGCAGATAATATGTTATGGTTAATGAATGTGTAAATCAGGAGCTGTGAGTCGCTTTTCTGCAAGGGCTCATTCACCCGACCGTGGTTTAATTCCGCATCCAAGCCGGGTGCAGACCCATTCACTTCAATGGGAGCCGCAAAAGATACGGACAGCACTCCGTGTGCTGTCCACATCCGTTACTCCGTTCCGTGGCACCGCAAAAATTATGAGTCAGTTCCAATTCTTGTCCGTTTTGCGGACAAGAATAGGCATTTCTATAAAGGGCCGTCCGTTCCGCAAATTGCGGAAGGCACACAGGCAGCATCAGTGTTTTGCGGATCCGCAATATGTGGACCGCAAAATACGGCACCTCCGTGTAAACAAGCCCTAAGGAACATGTGAAACTGAACAGAGCAATACCTATTGTGACCAACAGATGGCACTGCCAATACCTTGATTCATGCTTGTATTGTAAAATCTTATTGTAAGGGCTCAGGGCTCATGCACACGAACATATTTTCTTTCCGCGTCCGTTCCGTTTATTTTGCGGACCGTATGCAGAGCCATTCATTTCAATGTGTCTGCAAAAAAAACAGAAGTTAGTCCGTGTGCATTCCGTTTCCGTATGTCCGCATTTTGGTTCAGCAAAAAAATAGAACATGTCCTATTATTGTCCGCATTACGGACAAGGATAGGACTGTTCTATTAGGGGCCGGCTTTTCCGTTCCACAAAATACGGAATGCACACGGACGTCATCTGTATTTACATACGGTCATGTGCATGAAAGCTTTATACATGGGAGGCTTTTCCAGACTCCTGAAAGTCAACCTGATCAGACACATAGCTGTAGGGGGGCAAAGGTAGCAGTCACATCTGGGCTCCGAGGCCCCTCTACCACATACGAAGATGCCACGTGGTAGCTGGGGGGCCCTGTTACAGCGTAAGGGAGCCGCTTCAGACAAATGTGACTCCCACAGCATGGCAACCCAGTCTAATCAATATCACACATTAGTAAGACTACTCTCAGCTGCACTTTGTTACAATGTTTCAGTCTAGGCAACAGCAGCTTAGGGTTGAATACAGTGTTATACTGTTAATGCTAACAGGAATGATTTTGCCAGAACAATCCCCCAAACCGAACAGCAACATTTTTCATAGATGTAGGCCCTTTGGGGGACAGTCGCAGATATTTGGGGTCATTCCCAGCTTAAGCTTGTAAGCCCAGACTTTGGCTATACAAATGTTGGTAAGTACAGTTTTCATGTATTCAATTATCAGTGTAGCTTTCAGGCTGCAGGCTAGCACAGATGGGAAAGAAGAATTATTCCATTCAGTGACAGCAAGCAGAAATCTGGAAAATGATGATAAAACAGCACACATAAGAAAATATAAGACTTAAAGGGCATCAGTCAGCAGATTTGTACCTCTGACATCCTAGATAGAGATGGCCAATATACCTATAATAAACTTTCTAACATAGAAAGTATATAATGCATTTGTATTGTGCAGCAGTTCTGTGCGGTTCTGCTTCGATACCGCAGCTATATAGAGGGACAAGCGCTATTGGAACAACTATTTGCAATGGGTGTGATATACCTGTTGCCCCCCAAAAAACTGATTGAGGGGTGCAATATACCTGCTTCCACAAAATACTGATTAAGGGGTTTGATATACCTGCTTCCACAAAATACTGATTGAGGCCTGCGATATACCTGCTTTCACCAAATATTGATTAACGGGTTTTATATACCTGCTTCCACAAAATGCTGATTGCGGGGTGCGATATAGCTGCTTTCACCGAATATTGATTAAGGGGTTCTATATACATGCTTCCACAAAATATTGATTGAGGCCTGCGATACACCTACTTCGACAAAATACTGATTAAGGGGAATTTGATATACCTGCTTCCACCAAATATTGATTGAGGCCTGCGATATGCCTGCTTCCACAAAATACTGATTGAGGGATGCGATATACCTGCTTCCACTAAATACTGATTAAGGAGTTTTTATATACCTGATTCCACAAAAAACTGATTGAGGGGTGCGATATACCTGCTTTCACAAAATACTGATTAAAGGGTGTGATATACCTGCTTCCACAAAATAAAGATTGAGGGGTGCGATATACCTGCTTCCACCAAATATTGATTAAGGGGTTCTATATACCTGCTTCCACAAAATACTGATTGAGGGGTGAGATATACCTGCTTCCACAAAATACTGATTAAGGGGTTTGATATACCTGCTTCCACAAAATACTGATTGAGGGGTGCAATATATCTGCTTGCACCAAATACTGATTAAGGCCTGCGATACACCTGCTTCCACAAAATACTGATTAAGGGGTTTAATATACCTGCTTCCACAAAATACCGATTAAGGGGATTGATATACCTGCTTCCACAAAATACTAATTAAAGGGATTGATATACCTGCTTCCACCAAATATGGATTGAGGCCTGCGATACACCTGCTTCCACAAAATACTGATTAAGGGGTTTGATATACCGGCTTCCACCAATACTGATTGAGGCCTATGATACACCTGCTTCCACAAAATATTGATTAAGGGGTTTTATTTACCTGCTTCCACCAAATACTGATTGAGGCCTGCGATATACCTGCTTCCACAAAATACTGATTAAGGGGGAATTTGATATACCTGCTTCCACCAAATATTGATTGAGGCCTGCGATACACCTGCTTCCACAAAATACTGGTTAAGGGGTTTGAAATACCTGCTTCCACAAAATACTGATTAAGGGCTGCGATAAACCTGCTTCCACAAAATACTGATTAAGGGCATTGATATACCTGCTTCCACCAAATATTGATTGAGGGGTTTGATATACCTGCTTCCACAAAATACTGATTAAGGGGTTTGATATACCTGCTTCCACAAAATACTGATTGAGGGGTGCGATATATCTGCTTCCACCAAATATTGATTAAGGGGTTCTATATACCTGCTTCCACAAGATATTAAGGGGTTTTATATACATGCTTCCACCAAATACTGATTAAGGACTGCGATACACCTGCTTCCACAAAATACTGATTAAGGGGATTGATATACCTGCTTCCACAAAATACTGATTACAGGGATTGATATACCTGCTTCCACCAAATATTGATTGAGGCCTGCGATACACCTGCTTCCACAAAATACTGATTAAGGGGTTTGATATACCAGCTTCCACCAATACTGATTGAGGCCTGCAATACACCTGCTTCTACAAAATACTGATTAAGGGGATTGATATACCTGCTTCCACAAAATACTGATTAAAAGGATTGATATACCTGCTTCCACCAAATATTGATTGAGGCCTGCGATACACCTGCTTCCACAAAATACTGATTAAGGGGTTTGATATACCAGCTTCCACCAAATACTGATTGAGGCCGGCTATATACCTGCTTCCACAAATATTGCTCTTCTCTATGGACTTTGGCACAGGGTCATTTTGAAAATGACACGCAGAGAAGGAGGCAGGCCGTTCCATAGGGGTGGTAGGGGTTGGGCAGGTGCACCAGGCCGGAGCCTAAGTAGGAAGTTGGAGAAGGTGCGTGCAATTTCTTCAAAGAACGCACCAGAGTTGGTTGAGTGGCTCACTCAGCAACTTCCGCTTCTGCACCCTCCTCATCCTCTGTATCTGCACCCTCCTCGCTCTCTGCTGTGTGCACCCCCAAATAGACCACCACCACCACCATATCCCCTCCACTCGAGTTAGAGGAATTATTTTCCCATCCATTCCCAAACCTTACAGATGCGCAGCAATTCTTGGCATCGGATGAGGAAGAGGGGGTAGCAACGGCCACCACCCAGCGGACTGACGACATTACCCAGATCAGCCCAAGGAGGGTGGTCCCCGCTGTTGCTGCCTACTCTGAGATCTCTAATGTCAGTGGCGGTGAAGGTGAGGATGATGACGTGTTGTGCCCACAATAGAGAAAGAGGAGGGGAGTTTAGAGGAAGAGACGGAGCAGCAAATAGGGAGGAGAGGGAGGAGAAGCAGGCAGAACTCGCAGTGCACAGGAGGCAAAAAGGATACTGCGAATGTATCTGGAGCGAGCCATCCACCATGCACGGTCCCATCTTGCGCTCCCAGGACGCTGGCACATGGCTCCGCAGTGTGGGCTTTTTTTTTACGTGTTAGCTGCTGACAATAGTGTTGCCATCTGCATCCTGTGCTGTCAACGCATAAGTCGCGGTAAGCCCAACACTCACCTAGGGACGACCGCCTTAAAGAGGACCTTTCATTACGATAAAAAATCTAAACTAAGTATACAGACATGGAGAGCGGCGCCCAAGGATCTCCCTGCACTTACTATTATCCCTGGGCGCCGCTCCGTTCTCCCGTTATAGGCTCCGGTATCTTCAGATTTTCGGCTCAACCGGGAGGAGCCTGCTCTAGTTCTCCTGGGCGTCTCCTTCTCCCAGGCTGTAGCGCTGGCCAATCGCAGCACTCAGCTCATAGCCTGAGAGTTTTTTTTCTCCCTGGCTATGAGCTGAGTGCTGCGATTGGCCAGCACTCCAGCCTGGGAGAAGGAGACGCCCAGGAGAACAAGAGTAGGCTCCTCCCAGTTGTGCCAAAAATCTGAAGATACCGGAGCCTATACCCGGAGAACGGAGCGGCGCCCAGGGATAATAGTAAGTGCAGGGAGATCCCTGGGCGGCGCTCTCCATGTCAGCATTAGAGATGTCGCGAACATAAAATTTTCAGTTCGTGAACGGCGAACGCGAACGTCCGTGAATGTTCACGAATGGGTGAACGGGGGCGAACAGCCATAGACTTCAATAGACAGGCGAATTTTAAAACCCACAGGGACTCTTTTTGGCCACAATAGTGATGGAAAAGTTGTTTCAAGGGGACTAACACCTGACTGTGGCATGCCGGAGGGGGATCCATGCCAAAACTCCCATGGAAAATTACGTAGTTGACGCAGAGTGTGGTAAGTTGAATTCGCAATGCGATTAATATAACCTGTATTAATCGCATTGCGATTACAACTTAGATCTGAGTTCCTAATGGTTGTATTGCTAGAATTGACGAATATAACGAATATAGCACTATATTCTCAATCTTCGTTATATTCTAGCAATACAACCATTAGAAACCCAGCTCTAAGTTGAATTCGCAATGCGATTAATATAACCTGTATTAATCGCATTGCGATTACAACTTAGTCAAATTTGTGACACTGCAGCTTCAGAATGAATCTAAGATGGATGCTGTCCTTGCTTTTTGATAGGAGGTGGGAGGGTCTGGGAGGGAGGGTATGCTGATTGGCTGGAATGTGAGGTACAGGGTCAAAATTTGCTCAATGATGACGTATAGGGGGCGGACCGAACATCGCATATGTTCGCCCGCCGCGGCGAACGCGAACAAGCGATGTTCGCCGGGAACTGTTCGCCGGCGAATAGTTCGGGACATCTCTAGTCAGCATACTTAGTTTAGATTTTTTATTGTAATGAAAGGTCCTCTTTAAGAAGGCACCTGGCCTCCCATCATCGAGCCCAGTGGGAGCAACGCTGTCAGAACCCACAGAGCCACACTCCCAGCGCTCCACGTCCTGCCTCTTCTCCTTCTCCTCTCTCCTCCCATTTGTCCTCTACTCCACCTTCCACCGTGCTGTCGTTTCGTTCATCTGGCAGAAAGCAGGCTTCCGTCGCTAAATGTTCGAGCGTAAAAAGTTGATGACGCTGGATAACCCTCTTGCCTAACGGCTGACCGCTGGCTTGTTGGAACTTCTAGCCCACCAACTACTGCAATATAAACTGGTGGACTCAGAGGCCTTTAGAAAATTTGTGGACATTGGCACACCGCAATCAAAATCCCCGGAAGGAAATATTTATCCCAGAAGGGCATCCCAGAGCTATATGATGACGTTCAGTAGCAAGTGGAGGTATCTCTGGCACACAGTGTCGGTGACAAGATACATCTGACCACAGACACATGGTCTAGCAAACAAGGGCAGGGAAAGTACATAACTTTTACTGCCCACTGGGTGAACCTTCTGACGGCCGTCAAGCATGCAACCGGTGGCAACCGTGTGGATTTGGTGTTACCACCACAGATTGCATGCAGGCCTGCCTCTTCTTCTTCTCCTCCTACTCCATCCTCCGTCTCCTCCTTGGCTGACTCCTCCTTTTCCACTGCTACCCGCCTCTTCCGCTGCACCCCCCAAGCTCCCCAGAAACTATTTGAAATGTCAGGTGAGACGTTGCCATGCTGTGCTGCTGCTGTTGTGCCTGGAAGCCAAGAGCCTGCGATATGCCTGCTTCCAGCTCTGCGGTCACAGGCCAATCAGTGGCTAACCCCGCTCAATTTGACAGTTGGTAAAGTGGTGTGCGACAACGGTGCCAATCTGGCGACACCACCTGCCCGTCAGACATCTGATTTGTGACAGTCTGACACGCTGTAACTCCACCTTGTATATGCTTGATAGGCTGCTCCAACAGCAATGTGCCGTTAACGACAACCTGTACGAACTCTGCAGCAGGACAGGTTCTGTGGAGCTTGGTTTCTTTTCACCGCGCCAGTGGCTGCTCATGCGCGACGCATGCAGACTTCTGCGGCCATTTGATGAGATCACCAAACTGGTCAGTCGCAGCCAGGGCACCATCAGTGACATCATAACTTACGCCTTCTTTCTGGAGCGTGCATTGCGTCGTGTCATTGATCAAGCCGTCGAGGAGCAGGAGCTGGAAGATGAGGAAGTCGCAATGCTGGATGAATTCCCAGGGGGGGCTACTCCATCCGAGACAAGTCAGTAGGAGTCTGAAGAGGAGTCAGAGGAGGATGGTGGCTGGGAGGAGGAGCAAGAAGAGCAGGGGGGACTTTAAACTTTCGGGGATCCCTGGTGTTGTCCGTGGCTGGGGGGAGGAGACCGAGGACGACATTCTCCTGGGTGATGAGCAAGAGCCAGGGCGCTCCACTGCTTCCAATTTAGTGCAAATGGAGGCCTTCATGCTCCAGTGTTTGAAGAGGCACCCCAGTATAAAAAGCATAATGGGCAAGGACCAGTACTGGGTGGCAACGTACTTAGACCCCCGGTACAAACACAAAATGGCAGACATGTTACCAGCATCACACAGGGCTGGCAGAATGCAGCATTTCCAGGCCTTGCTGCGAGAGATGCTGCATTCTGCTTTTGCGGGCGCTGACAGAGGAATTTCCATCCACAGCGAAACAGGTGCGGGTACCAATCCTACCGCACCTGCAAGAAGAGAACGGTTTGAAGATGTGTTGGTAATTTCGGATATGAGATCATTCTTGCAGCCAACCCATCGACAGCCGCATTCCGGATCCAGCCTCAGGGAACGCCTAGACCGACAGGTGTCCGACTACATCGGGTTAACGGCCGATGTGGACGCTCTGAGAAGCGAGGAACCCCTGGACTACTGGGTGTGCAGGCTTGACCTGTGGCCAGAGCTGGCACAATTTGCCATGGAACTCTTGGCTTGCCCCTCGTCGAGTGTCCTGTCTGAAAGGACGTTCAGCGCAACAGGGGGGATCGTGACCAATAAGCGCACTCGCCTAGCTCACGACAGTGTGGACTACCTCACATTTCTAAGAATGAATGAGGCATGGATCTCGGAGGAATTCAACACCTGTGACGACCACGTGTAATTGAATTTCCTCATGCCAGCCCACACATATCTGCCACCACCCAGAACAAATAATGGTCCTTGTCTTATGTATATAAAGCGGCATAAAAGGCCTTTTCTGTCAGGTGAATGCCTCATTTTTGGGGCCTCGACTCCAGTGGCCTACAGTAAAATTGTTATCCAGTGACCGCCTAATGTACCTCCAGTCACATAATCACTTGTTCTTTTCTGTCAGGTGAATGCCTAATTTTTGGGGCCTGTACTCCCGTGGCCTAATATAACATTTTTCTAGGCTCCAGCATGGCACATTTTTGAGAGTTTCCCTTTAAGACGCATAAAAATGTCCCCTGATTCAAATAAATATTTTTTGTCTGAATTTTTGACATTGATCCCCCTCTGGTATGTCACTGTCCATGTTGTGGGACTATTTGTGCACTTCTAGTAAGTATTTGGTGGCTGCAAATATGACCTGAAGGTTTTTCAGGTTCACCTGCCATTAAAGTGAATGGGGCCTGCCGCGAATGCGTGGTTCGCGAAAATTTGATTGCGAACACGCGTTCGCGAAACTTCCCGGCCGATGTTCGTCCATCACTAATCCTATAGGCTCTGCTCTCTCTGCAACTGCCGGGCCCTCTGAAGACGTAGGTGTAATGACTGCCTGTCCTGTCAATCAAAGTGCAGAGAGAGCAGAGCCTCTAGGTGTAATGTTAACGCCCCTGTTGCTCCTAGAGGATCATTTGCATATATTAAAACATCATTCTTCTCAGCAAAGCGGAAACATATGAACATGAGACCAACACAGATGCCTTCAGCTGCCAAGTGCACATTCAACAGGTCAGCCAGTGTCATAGGTACAAAACTGCTGACAGATGCCCTTTAATCATTTTATGAATCATTTCAAGGATGTTTGTCTTCAAGCTGTTGTACAATAGAGGGGTCATGTCATCGTGACTCTGTCTTTTAAAACTGAAGCAATCACTGCATGTAACACATGGATGGTCCAGGTCCTACAGCACTTGGAAGCTGCACCTGGAAAGGGTTCAATCTAACCTTTTAAATACATCATTTGCCCCCTGGAGTGAATTTACCAGATTTTTGCACTTTAGTAATATTAGCTGTGTTCCCGTTAAACCGCCATCATTTTGTTGCAGATTTTCGGGAAATGTGCAAAAGGCAATAGAGAAAATCAGCAGTAAAATAGGTGAATGGGTGAATAAGTGAAAGAGAGATGATGCAGAAGAGGCTGATGGTTAAGGGAAGCAGCTCGTGAAAAGGAGCGATAATGGCGAACTTAGAAGCAGGAATCTGGATGATGGATTGTGACAGGCAAAAGGTGACGGAATTAGAAAGGCAACACTTGGCGTATAGGGAAAGAGAGAGGGAATGAACTAGTAAATGAAGAAGGATGTGACAGGTGAATGGGAAAGTGACAGCTGTGGTGTCTGCGGAGTAATGAGAGAAAACACTGAGATGGGGGTGACAGAGACTTCTCTCGGAGGAGGTTACACAGCAGCAGAGCTGAGGAGTAGTGATCAGCGGCATAGGCAATATTCGAATTCGCTATATTTCGCAAATTTTTGGCCGAATATTCGCCATAAGTTTGCAAATGCGAGAATTTGCGATATCCAGTCATTGTTTACTTGATTGCGAAAATCAGCGATGTAATATATTCGCGATAAATTCACAATTAGACTATTCAACACTATTCCTGAATACGAATATATAGCACTATATTCAAAATATTCGCAAATTCTCAAAGTGGCGATATTCGCGATTAAAATTTGCGATTCGAATATTTGCGCTCAACACTACTGAGGAGACAAGACAAAGGATCTACTGGAATATCACTATACGAAGGGGGCAGCAGAGGGAGGGGGG
Source organism: Bufo bufo (assembly GCF_905171765.1). NCBI lineage: Eukaryota > Metazoa > Chordata > Amphibia > Anura > Bufonidae > Bufo > Bufo bufo. Next base: position 213,934,819 of record NC_053397.1, read on the forward strand.
CTGGGTGCCAGGGAGCATATAGCTGCGGGGATAGGGCAGCAGCTAAGTCTTTGCCGCATTTGAAGGAAAGCCTGGTAATGACTAGACAATGGTATTCACCTTCCATCTACTATATGTACAGCACTGCAGAATATGTTGGCCTATGTCTGTGATGGCTAACCTCCAGAACTCCAGCTGTGGTAAAACTACAACTCCCAAGATGCACACTTGCTTGGCTGGGAGTTGTAGTTTCACCACAGCCGGAGTGCATGATGTTAGCTATCAGTGGCCAACGTGAATAAACAGATGCCCCAGTTTAAAAAAATCTGTCTTGTGATCTACTTCTATCATTGGAAATCGTAATTATGATTATGATTATTGGCCCCGTAACATGCAAATTCTGATGTTAAAGGGCATCTGTCAGCAGTTTTGTACCTATGACACTGGCTGACCTGTTGAATGTGCGCTTGGCAGCTGAAGGCATCTGTGTTGGTCCCATGTATTGTTCATATGTGCCCGCATTGCTGATAAAAATGAAGTTTTATTATATTCAAATGAGCCTCTAGGAGCAACGGGGGCGTTGGCATTACATCTAGAGGCTTCGCTCTCTCTGCAACTGCTGCCCCCGTCTGTGAAAAGTGGGAAATGTATCTAGAAAAAAGGGCCAGCTTTTTTCCCGTGGGAAACTACACCACAGGCTGCACTGATACTGCAGATCAGTGAGAAAGACCTGAAGGGGATGACCTGCAATACCAAATATGGCCTAGGGTGAAGAGTGGCGCTGATTGGCACATAATACGCACACATCAATGTTAAATACATCAGCAAATAAAATAATGCCAATATACTTTCACCAACCGCACAACCACCTAAGGGGAGAAAACAATAAAAAACTATAAAAAAAGTGATTCTTTAAAGATATAACATAGTACATAAGGCCGAAAAAAGACACTTGTCCATCCAGTTCGGCCTGTCATCCTGCAAGTTGATCCAGAGGAAGGCAAAAAAAACCTGTGAGGTAGAAGCCAATTTTCCTCACTTTAGGGGAATAAATAATTCCTTCCCGACTCCAATCAGGCAATCGGAATAACTCCCTGGATCAGCGACCCCTCTCTAGTAGCTATAGCCTGTAATATTATTACACTCCAGAAATACATCCAGGCCCCTCCTGAATTCCTTTATTGTACTCACCATCACCACCTCCTCAGGCAGAGAGTTCCATAGTCTCACTGCTCTTACCGTAAAGAATCCTCTTCTATGTTTGTGTACAAACCTTCTTTCCTCCAGACGCAGAGGATGTCCCCTCGTCACAGTCACAGTCCTGGGGATAAATAGATGATGGGAGAGATCTCTGTACTGACCCCCGATATATTTATACATAGTTATTAGATCTCCCCTCAGTCGTCTTTTTTCTAACGTGAATAACCCTAATTTTGATAATCCTTCAGGGTACTGTAGTTGCCCCATTCCAGTTATTACTTTAGTTGCCCTCCTCTGGACCCTCTCCAGCTCTGCTATGTCTGCCTTGTTCACAGGAGCCCAGAACTGTACACAGTACTCCATGTGTGGTCTGACTAGTGATTTGTAAAGTGGTAGGACTATGTTCTTATCACCGGCATCTATGCCCCTTCTGATGCAACCCATTATCTTATTGGCCTTGGCAGCAGCTGCCTGACACTGGTTTTTGCAGCTTAGTTTGCTGTTTAATAAAATTCCTAGATCCTTTTCCATGTCAGTGTTACCCAGTGTTTTACCATTTAGTATGTACGGGTGACTTGCATTATTCCTTCCCATGTGCATAACCTTACATTTGTCAGTGTTAAACCTCATCTGCCACTTATCTGCCCAAGCCTGCAATCTATCCAGATCCCTCTGTAGTAGTATACTGTCCTCTGTAGTGTATATACAGTATACTGTCCTCTGTAGTATATATATACAGTATACTGTCCTCTGTAGTATATATACAGTATACTGTCCTCTGTAGTATATATACAGTATACTGTCCTCTGTAGTGTATATACAGTATACTGTCCTCTGTAGTATATATACAGTATACTGTCCTCTGTAGTGTATATACAGTATACTGTCCTCTGTAGTATATATACAGTATACTGTCCTCTGTAGTATATATACAGTATACTGTCCTCTGTAGTGTATATACAGTATACTGTCCTCTGTAGTATATATACAGTATACTGTCCTCTGTAGTGTATATACAGTATACTGTCCTCTGTAGTATATATACAGTATACTGTCCTCTGTAGTGTATATACAGTATACTGTCCTCTGTAGTATATATACAGTATACTGTCCTCTGTAGTGTATATACAGTATACTGTCCTCTGTAGTGTATATACAGTATACTGTCCTCTGTAGTGTATATACCGTATACTGTCCTCTTCATATAACAACTCTATTCAACTCATTTTTTCTTGTATTCTGAAAACTTCCCATTGTTCAATGTTACAATGTATCCCATAGTTGCAAGATTGATATTCTGTTGAAACCTGGCTCTGAAAGTGAAATTTCACAACAGTTCTTTAACAGGTTTATTGAAATGTAAAAGTTTACAATCAGCATAAAGAGTTGGGTAACTTTGTTAACACAATAATTATTGCATCCTGCATTGATCCTGTATTACATCCAGTACTGTACTTCAAAGCTGCACTCATTATTCTGCTGGTTGAGTCACTGTGTACATACAGTCCTGATCAAGAGTTTAAGACCACTTGAAAAATGGCAAAAAATCCTATTTAGCCTGGCTGGATCTTAACAAGGTTCCAAGTAGAGTTTCAACATGCAACAATAAGAAATGGGGGTGAGACAAAACATTTTTTGAGCATTCAGTTTAATGAAAACAACGAATAAACTGCAACAGGCTGTTTTTCAGCTGATCAAAAGTTTAGGATCATACCTCCAAAAAAAAACTAAACCCCCCCAAAACAGAAATCCAACTTCCAAACATGGACTCAGTAATGAGTAGCTCCGCCATTATTGTTTCGGCATGCTTGATGCAAGCGTTTCCATGAGGTGAGTGGGAACATTTCTCCAAGTGGTGAAGACGGCCGCACGAAGGCCATCTACTGTCTGGAACTGTTGGCCATTTTTGTAAACTTCCCTCGCCATCCATCCCCAAAGGTTCTCAATTGGATTTAGATCAGGGGAACACGCAGGATGGGCCAAAAGAGTGATGTTATTCTCCTGGAAGAAGTCCCTTGTCCTGCGGGCATTGTGTACCGTAGCGTTGTCCTGTTGAAAAACCCAGTCGGTACCACACAGACGAGGGACCTCAGTCATGAGGAATGCTCTCTGCAACATCTGGACATAGCCAGCGGCCGTTTGACGCCCCTGCACTTCCTGAAGCTCCATTGTTCCACTGAAGGAAAAAGCCCCCCAGACCCTTATGGCGCCCCCTCCACTGTGGCGCGTAGAAAACATCTCAGGTGGGATCTGCTTGTCATGCCAGTAACGTTGGAAACCATCTGGACCATCAAGGTTACATTTTTTCTCATCAGAGAATACAACTTTCTTCCACCTTTGAATGTCCCATGTTTGGTGATCTCTTGCAAAGTCCAAACGAGCAGTTCTGTGGCGTTCAAGGAGACGAGGTCTTTGAAGACGTTTTTTGTTTTTAAAGCCCTTCAGTCTCAGATGCCGTCTGATGGTTATAGGGCTGCAGTCAGCACCAGTAAGGCTGCGTTCACACGGGCGAGATTTCCGCGCGGGTGCAATGCGGTAGGTGAACGCATTGCACCCGCACTGAATCTGGACCCATTCATTTCAATGGGGCTGTTCAGATGAGCGATGATTTTCACGCATCACTTATGCGTTGCGTGAAAATCGCAGCATGCTCTACATTCTGCGTTTTTCACGCAACGCAGGGCCCATAGAAGTGAATGGGGTTGCGTGAAAATCGCATGCATCCGCAAGCAAGTGCGGATGCGGTGCGATTTTCACGCACGGTTGCTAGGAGACGATCGGGATGGAGACCCGATCATTATTATTTTCCCTTATAACATGGTTATAAGGGAAAATAATAGCATTCTGAATACAGAATGCATAGTAGGTGATCAATTGAGGGTTAAAAAATATTAACTCACCTTCTCCTCTTGTTCGCGTAGTTCTCCCGGTCTTTAGTTCTTTAAAAAGATGAACTATGGGCTAAAGGACCTTTGGTGACGTCAGATCACATGCTCCAATCACATGGTCCATCACCGCGGTGTTATAAGGGAAAATAATAACATCTACACAACACCGAACCCAAACCTGAACTTCAGTGAAGAAGTTCGGGTCTGGGTACCACAGTCGGTTTTTTATCACGCGCGTGCAAAACACATTGCACCCGCGCGATAAAAACTGAACATCGGAACGCAATCGCAGTCAAAACTGACTGCAATTGCATTCCTACTCGCGCGGGTTTGCCGCAACACACCGGGACGCATCCGGAACTAATCCGGACACGCTCGTGTGAACCCAGCCTAAGGGCCTTAATTTGGGTCGAGGATCGTCCAGTGTCTTGACGGACGGCCAATTGGATCCTCCCGCTCAGAGCTGATGAAATTGTTTTGGGTCTTCCACTTGACTTTTTGTTCCATAACCCTCAGGATCATTTAAGAAATTCCAAATGACTGTCTTACTGCGTCCCACCTCAGCAGCGATGGCGGCTGTGAGAGACCCTGCTTATGCAGTTCAACAACCCGACCACGTTCAAAAAGGGAGAGTTTTTTGCCTTTGCCATCACAACGTGTGACTACCTGACAGAGAATGACAATGAATCCACATCTTTGCACAGATTTGGCCTTTTAAAGGCATGTGGTCCTAAAATCTGGATCAGCTGAAAAACAGCCTGTTTCAGTTTAATCGTTATTTTCAATTAATTGAATGCTCAAAAAATGTTTTGTCTCACTCCCATTTCTTCTTGTTGCATGTTGAAGCTCTACTTGGAACCTTGTTAAGATCCAGCCATGCTAAATAGGATTTTTTGCCATTTTTCAAGTGGTCTTAAACTTTTGATCAGGACTGTACATTACTTTACTTATCCTGTACTGATCCTCAGTTACATCCTGTATTATACTCCAGAGCTGCACTCACTATTCTGCTGGTGCAGTCACTGTGTACATACATTACTTATCCTGTACTGATCCTGAGTTACATCCTGTATTATACTCCAGAGCTGCACTCACTATTCTGCTGGTGCAGTCACTGTGTACATACATTACATTACTTATCCTGTACTGATCCTGAGGTACATCCTATATTATCCTCCAGAGCTGCACTCACTATTCTGCTGGTGGAGTCACTGTGTACATACATTACATTACTTATCCTGTACTGATCCTCAGTTACATCCTATATTATCCTCCAGAGCTGCACTCATTATTCTGCTGGTGGAGTCACTGTGTACACACATTACATTACTTATCCTGTACTGATCCTCAGTTACATCCTGTATTATACTCCAAAGCTGCACTCACTATTCTGCTGGTGGAGTCACTGTGTACATATATTACTTATACTGTTCTGATCCTCAGTTACATCCTGTATTATACTCCAGAGCTGCACTCACTATTCTGCTGGTGGAATCATTGTCTAAATACTAATCCTGTACTGACCATGGGTTGGCCCTGTATTATACCCAAGAGCTGGGCTCACTATTCTGCTGGTGGAATTATTGTGTACATACTAATCCTGTACTGATCCTGGGTTACACCCTGTATTATACTCAAGAGCTTCACTCACTATTCTGCTGGGATAGTCACTGTTTACATACATTACATTACTTATCCTGTTGTGATTCTGATAAGTGGCTCAGCCAGCAGAATAGTGAGTGCAGCTCTTGAGTATAATACAGGATGTAACTCAGGATCAGTACAGGATAACTAATGTAATGTATGTACACAGTGACTCCACCAGCAGAATAGTGAGTACAGCTCTGGAGTATAGTACAGGATGTAACTCAGGATCAGTACAGGATAAGTAATGTAATGTATGTACACAGTGACTCCACCAGCAGAATAGTGAGTGCAGCTCTGGAGTATAATACAGGATGTAACTCAGGATCAGTACACTGTATATAAAATGAAGTTCCAACTTGGAGATCATCAAACAGTGATGTACAGGCTGGGCCATTTATATGGATACACCTTAATAAAATGGGAATGGTTGGTGATATTAACTTCCTGTTTGTGGCACATTAGTATATGTGAGGGGGGAAACTTTTCAAGATGGGTGGTGACCATGGCGGCCATTTTGAAGTCGGCCATTTTGAATCCAACTTTTGTTTTTTCAATATGAAGAGGGTCATGTGACACATCAAACTTATTGGGAATTTCACAAGAAAAACAATGGTGTGCTTGATTTTAACGTAACTTTATTCTTTCATGAGTTATTTACAAGTTTCTGACCACTTATAAAATGTGTTCAATGTGCCGCCCATTGTGTTGGATTGTCAATGCAACCCTCTTCTCCCACTCTTCACACACTGATAGCAACACCACAGGAGAAATGCTAGCACAGGCTTCCAGTATCCGTAGTTTCAGGTGCTGCACATCTCGTATCTTCACAGCATAGACAATTGCCTTCAGATGACCCCAAAGATAAAAGTCTAAGGGGGTCACTGGATATGCAAAATTGCTACATGATGATGTGTTTCCCTCTTTATGCACTGAAGCTGGCACGTTCCCTGAGTTTTTCCAGCAAGATGGTGCACCACCACATTATGGGTGTCAGGTCCGAGCATTCCTAGATGAACAGTTTCCTGGAAAGTGGATTGGTCGTCGTGGGCCAGTTAAATGTCCCCTAAGGTCTCCCGATCTGACCCCCTTAGACTTTAATCTTTGGGGTCATCTGAAGGCAATTGTCTATGCTGTGAAGATACGAGATGTGCAGCACCTGAAACTACGGATACTGGAAGCCTGTGCTAGCATTTCTCCTGCAGTGTTGCTATCAGTGTGTGAAGAGTGGGAGAAGAGGGTTGCATTGACAATCCAACACAATGGGCAGCACATTGAACACATTTTATAAGTGGTCAGAAACTTGTAAATAACTCATGAAAGAATAAAGTTACATTAAAACCAATTGTTTTTCTTGTGAAATTCCCAATAAGTTTGATGTGTCACATGACCCTCTTCCTATTGAAAAAACAAAAGTTGGATTCAAAATGGCCGACTTCAAAATGGCCGCCATGGTCACCACCCATCTTGAAAAGTTTCCCCCCTCACATATACTAATGTGCCACAAACAGGAAGTTAATATCACCAACCATTCCCATTTTAATAAGGTGTATCCATAGAAATGGCCCACCCTGTAGTTTTCAGGTTACCTGTATGGATACATTCCACTCTTGTACTGCAGCAGTTGGGCATCTACAGTGTAACATTGTGTATGAATGTGGTTGTTGATACATTGTATCTACTTCATGAGGATAAGGAAGTGCCTAAAGGAACATTTTGAATGTCAGCTGGGGACACAGTGTGACTTCCAGGCAGCATTTGACTGACAGGAGCATTTATTGAAACAAAGTGACAGAGATGGAAGAGACAGCGTGTGTGAAAGTGTCAGAGATAGACAGAAAGAGAGAGAGAGAGAAGGGGAGGTGAGCTAAACAGAGAAGAACCAGGGAGGGAGAAAGGTTTATAGCAATACAGAGGAATGAAGGGGTAGTGATAAGAAAACAGGAGTCCAGGTCTGACCATTATTATTCATTACTGGACCATCCGTGTAATATTCACCCCTTGTATTATAAAGGGTTAAATCTGCATTTATATGGTAAATCCCCATGTTGAGGATTTTTGATGGTTCGGTGTTGGATTTTTTACCTCTACTTTTTATTTTTTTTACATTTTAGCTTCCTAACAGCAGCCACCACTCAAGGATCCCCCAGGATCTAATGCACCAAACATACATGTTTCATAGGGTTCTTCATGATCTTAGTTCAGTCTATTACAACTAGAGGGCTTGGGGTTGTCATAATATGACCCCATTTAAAAGGGGTTTTCTGAGATTTTAATACTCCTCTGGATAGGTCATCAGCAGGGGCAGATTGGCCATAGAACTCTACAGGGAATTTTTTTTTAGTGGGCCGATACCCAGGGGGCCACTCAAGCTCTCCTAATGGCCGCAGACCAGGTACCTAACAATCCGATGCTCGACAGCCGCGGGTCTCTCCTGAACTCAACTGTATTACTGTCCTCATGACGGTGATACAGTTGAATCCTGTGGCTGGGGTTGCGGTATTTTGTGCTGCTCTGTGGTATTTGGTTCTGCTGGGGCGGTATTCTGTACCCCGCCTACTTCGGTTGTCCTTACTTGCTTTGACCCATCTTCTGTCAATTTGGACCCACCTACAACATGGGACCACTTTCAGTTTTTTTTCCAGGGCCACTTTAAGTTCTCAATCCACCCATGGTCATCAGTATCTGATTGGTGGGGGTCCGACACCCAGGACCCCTGCTGATCAGCTGTTTGTGGCCTTCTACCCGCTCACCAAGCACAGCGCCGTACATTGTATAGTGGCCGTGCTTGGTATCACGCTCAGGCCCATTCACTTCAATGGGGCTGAGCTGCTCCTAGGCCACATGACCGATGAACGTGTCCTCATTCGGCCTACTAAAAGCTGAGAGCAGGCCGTGGCACTCACAGGATCACCAGAGTCTTCTCAAACAGCTGATCGGCGGGGGAGCTGGGTGTTGGACCCCCACCCATCAGATACTGATGACCTATCCTGAGGAAAACTCATCATCTCGGAAAACCCCTTTAACCATCCCTATTATGGCCATATGAAACTGACTTGGGCCTCATGCACACGGCCGTATCATTTTGCATCTGTGTCCGATCCACATTTTCTGCAGATCTGTGGTTTTCAGACACGGTCATGAGTCCTCATGACCCTTGCCTACCCACTGTTTTTCAGTAAATTTGTCCGAATGCGTCCAGCCTCACCGCTTGGTCCTTCATTCAAAGAACTTCTGACTAATTAACCCTTTCCTTGTTAATCCTTTCTAATCGGCTTGGACTGAGGATGCTGGGAATTAGGGGGTTAAGTCTCTGTGACTAAGGTTCTGATTGCCGTGTCCGATCGATGTTCTGATCGATGTTGGGAAGCAATTATTTTGTCGCCATGTCAGTACAAGCCTGTAATCCTGTATAACCAGGGGGCAAAGATTCAAATTGCTGCCCGGGCCTTAGAGCTAAATGTTGGTGACCCCCCCTGGGCACGTGCCTTGCCAGCCCCTCCACCAGCGACACCCCCCAGACTTAACCCTTGCTGATCCGCCCGGCTGAGAAAAGCTCTCTGAGCCCCAATCGGACTGTTTAGGGGCGCACCACCGATGAGGCAGCAGAAAGGCTGGGCGCACCCCTGCGACAGCCCCCATCAATGCCTTAATTGTTACTAATTGATAAAGGCGACGCATCGTTAACTGCCATTCGATAAATATTCCGATTCTGAAACAATAATTCCTACAACCGATCAATTTTTTTTTTTTTTATTCTTACCCATTGATAATAGCAATGAATTTTTAGCTAAATATTCCGAACGTTAAATAATAATTATCCGTTATTTTTTTTTTATTCTTACCCACGGCTAACGCCGATGAGTTTTTAACTGCTCGGATTTACGGAGATTGTACTTTTTATTTTTTTTTAGGAACCGCGCTGGTTTCGCATTTCGCTCTGTCTATAGCAAGTAGCATGCCTAAAGGACATTCCCTCTGTTAACCATTTCCCTGACTCCAGAGCAAAAAGTTCTCGGCGTTGCATTAACCCCTTCCTGGCCGAGCCAGTGTGACAGGAGGAGGAGGAGGGTGCTGCTGGGTGTTGCACTGTCTCTCTGCTCCAGCAGCAGCAGCAGCAGCAGCAGCAGCAGTACTCCCCGGCTGTGGTTGCTAGGGAAACGGCCGCATGGCAACCGGCTGAGAGCCTGGGGGACGTGTGCTGCTGCTGCAGCTGCCTTGCCTTGCTCATTCTCCAGCAGCAGCGCTTCCCTGCACTCTTCTTCTTCTTCTTCCTCCTCCTCCTCCTCCTCCTCGGCTCTGCCAGGGATCCCAGGCTGACAGGGGCAGCCCCAGCAGTGATGGACATGATGATGTTGGTGCAGGGTGCTGCTGCTTGCTGCTCAAACCAGTGGCTGGCCGCTGTCATCCTCAGTGTGTGCTGTCTGCTGCCCTCCTGCTTGCCCGGTGGACAGAGCATGGACTACTCCGGGCCAGGAGTGGACAACCTGGTCGTCAAGCAAGGAGAGACAGCCACGCTTAGGTAGGAGCCCCTGTGCCCGTGCCTGGCATGTCCCTGTCTTGTCTTTTATGTTCTTGTTACTACTTTTGGAATTTGCATCCTTTTATTTTTTGCACTGTTCTTTTGCACTGTGACAACAACCTTTTGGAGATTGGGGGTTGTGTTCCTCTCGTCTGCTCAGGATCTGCTTCTTCCTACAGTCACAGAGATACCGTTATATATATATTTTTTTGGGGGTTGTGTTGATCTACAGTGGAGACCTCAGGTAGGGGAGCTGTATGGAGGAGACAGAGAGAAGTTGTGTAACTGGCACTCCTGGGGAGGGGGGCATTCTTCTGCCCTGCAAGGGGGGCAAACCTGCCCTTAGGGACTTGCAATAGTGCTGTGTGTGCAAGGGTTAATGACTTTCCACCCTGTACTTGGTGTAGGATCATACAGTAATCCATATTGTGCTAATAGCTCCCCCCCCCCCCCCTCTCCCCATGGTCATAATCTAGTGATAAAGCTGCTTGTGCAATTGCAGACCATGCTCAGCCCCCTGCAAAATGTCACCAGTCGTCCTGTGTTTACTTCATCCCCATCTGCCCAAGTCATAGTGTGTGTCTAAGTGGAACTTGATACTCCCATTGACTTGCATTGCTCCCCTCCATGAATCATTGTCATAAATGCACTGGTATTGCCCCAAACCCTAAGGCTAGTAGTGGGCAATCACAACCCCCCTCACAAGATGCTGCTGCTTCCCAATAATGTTAAAGCCTCCTTATACTGAGCAGGTATTTGCCTCTTAGCCTTTAATGAGACCACCATCTGTAATGCTATGATCAGGAGTTTACTGGATTAATCATCGCTGATGAGATTATACTTAGTCATTAGCAGGTGCAGGGGAAGGCACTAGTGTGTGTGGGTTATTATTCACTGTTTGTGTATGCACTGTAGCATGTGTCTATTCTGTGTCCTATACTATGGATATTACAGGGTTAATATCATAGCTCGTGTGTCCATGTTTGCCTACCTGATGAGTGATACAGAAAACTATAGGATATTCTGTTCTGGTTCCTCTAGTGACTGTTGTGCTACAATGTATCTTGTTGTAACTCTGTGTTTGTCAATATGCATTGTGTATGTATCGGTTCTACCCATAGCAAGTGACTCGCCAGTCAATTCATGTTAAATACTTGCTTATAGGGTATGAAGCGTGCCATGTTTTTCACTGCAGCCCTCACCCTACTTCGTGAGTCATTAATAGATGGGAGATTATGAGATAAACCTTGCTGATGTCTTGTCTTAATAAATGGCATCCACATATGGTGCCGGGGATCTGTTCCAGTCCTCTATGGCTTCAGCGTTGGCCATCGTTTCCCTTCCCCTGCAAACTTTCCTTCATTAAGGTTTACAATTACCAATTGATTACTTTGTACTTTGCAGCATCCTTCCTTTTGCATATTGCCATTTCGCTTCTCCATCGCCGTAGACATCTATGCATTGCTTGATTACCGCAGTCACTTTGATCTGCTCTTTTTTTTATTGCCGCGAGCAATCCGAAACGTCGTTAAAGTCCTCCTTGCCAGGGGGACACGGGTTTGGGGTTTGTCTTGCTGAAGCCGATTGCGCTGCATTTCGGTGGTGTAGCCTTTTTTGCGTTTTGTCATTTTGTTTTCATAGAATCTTAAAGTAAACCGTTCATCTACTAAGGTCAAGCAGAATGGGAATTCCATGGCATTTATTGTGTCACATAAAGGGTTAATGGCTGGGATAAGAATCTCTGGTGCTAAAAATCAGTCCAGGGAACGAAGAAAGTGCAGCGAGACAAACAGAGGGGAGCCGAAAATACAGGCGAGAGAGCCAATCCATAGTGCTCGGATCCATCTATCATTCTAATGTATCCCATATCTTTCAAAGATAATTTTTATTGAGATTTTTCTTAGTGTATCCCATATCTATCCATCCCATATCTGTCTATCCCATATCTATCTATCAATCATTCTAATGTATCTCATATCTACCCATCCCATATCTATCTATCACACATTCCTGTATATCTATATACCTTATTTGATTGTTTCGCTTTGTTTGGGTGAATTTTTTTAAGTAAATTCTGTGCCATTATTATTTTACTCTTTAATTTCGAATTACTCTTATTTTGCTCTTGTTGTGAATGTGATTGCTGCTGTTATGCCCAAATTTCCCCACTGAAGGACAATAAAGGGATTTTCTTCTTCTTCTTCTTCTTCTTCTTCTTCTTCTTCTTCTTCTTCTCCTCCTCCTCCTTCTCCTTCTTCTTCTTCTTCTTCTTCTTCTTCTTCTCCTTCTTCTCCTCCTTCTCCTTCTTCTTCTTCTTCTTCTTCTCCTTCTCTTTGGCATATTCCTCTACCATTCCCATCAAATTACAATGCACAGCCTCCTTGCCCTGACAAGTCTTAGCTCCTCAGCTCGATGCTGCAAGGCTGGATTCTTCTCCTATGACTTGCACAATGAACTTGTGAATGTATCAGATTGAGTTGCGACGAGGTCTGAAAACGACTTCACGTTGACATTTGATTATTGTGAATATTTGCATTTGTGATATTCGTCAATCTTCCGAGATTCGCTAGCCCCGGACCTGCGAGGTGGTTGTTGTCACTCTAAATTTTACTTCCCCACCTTTTGTCTGTTCCAAGACATTTGCATTCACAGTAGGTCGTTCAGACCAGTGATATTTCACACTTCATGTAAGATGCAAGCTGGAAATGAATGCAGACCTGACAGTCACGGTGAAGAGACCACACATCGCTGAGGCAGCCCTTGCAGCTGCCATGGGGTCCACGGAGAGGAGTGGTTCCAGTTTTGGTTATTCCTCCCTCATTACCAGTGAGCAGGGCTCCCTCCAGACACTGGGTGGGTTAGCACAAGGATTCTGCACACCTTATTTTCTCCAGGGAGGGGGTAGAAAGGAATGGCCATGTTCATTTGACTTCAATGTCCTATTTTCTCCATTTTCAAGAAAATGCATTTTATAAATTTTAAGGAGAACCCATCACTTCCCTTGACATCTCTGTTTTAGAAACTACTTATAGAAACAATCCATGAGCCTCTATTCTTATGACTCTACGGTGCGCCATTCCTTTAATGTTTCAGCTAGAAGTTATTCATGAATTGCTCACAGTTTTTATTGAAGGTCCAGATGAGTGTCACCAGTTGGGGGAGGGGTGTCCCTGCAAAGTCTTAGGCCTCATGCAAACGAACGTCCCCATCCATGCGATTGCCACAGACGGATGCAGACCCATTCAACTTTGACCCGTCTGCACCGCAAAAAAAAAATTCTAAACGCATGGAGAGAAAACCCACAGAAGCGCTCCGTAGTGCTTTTGTGGGGTTCCGTATCTACGCTCCTTCCGTATTGCAGACCCATTCAAGCCTTTTGCAGGGCACAATAGGGACACGGCTGGGCATGAGGCGTTGCATTTATCCAATCGGCGCTGCCAGCATCGGAATGTGTAGGGTTACACCCACAACTGGTGACTCCCAGCTGGTCTGTCATGTAAACTGCTAGCAATTCATTTGTAACTTCTAGCAGGAATAATAAAGGAATGGCGCAGCACGAGATTAGATGTTCCATGCTGAATGCAAGTGGTCACTAAAACAAACAGGAGAAGTGACAGATCCTCCTTAACCCTAAGTTCACACTTGCGCGTTTTACAGCGCGTTCGAACGCGCTGTAAAACGCATAACCGATGCAAACCAATGCTTCCCTATGGGACTGGTTCACATTTTCGCGTTTTACCGCGCGTTCGAACGTGCTGAAAAACGCCCGACGCATAAACAAGTTCTTGAGCTTCTTTGGGGCGTTTTGTCGCGCGTTTGCGGCCATAGGACACTGCTGTCAATCACACAAACGCGTTGACTATGGACAAAAACGCGCACAAAAACGCGCGACAAAAACGCGCGTTAAACGCGCATATCAAATACGCTCAGGTCTGAACCCAGTGTCAGGCTACTTTCACACTCGCGTCATGGATCTGCACAAACGCATGCGTTCATATAATGCAACCGTCTGCATCCGTTCGGAACGGATCCGTTTGTATTATCTTTAAAATAGCCAAAAACGGATCCGTCTTGAACACCATTGAAAGTCAATGGGGGGACGGATCCGTTTTCTATTGTGCCAGATCGTGTCATAGAAAACGGATCCATCCCCATTGACTTACATTGTGTGTCAGGACGGATCCGTTTCGTCAGACGCAAGCAGCGTTTTGGTGTCCGCCTCCAAAGCGGAATTGAGACGGACCGGAGCCAAACTGATGCATTCTGAGCGGACACTTTTCCAATCAGAATGCGTTAAGGGCAAAACTGATCCGTTTTGGACCGCTGCCCTGAACGGATCTCACAAACGGAAAGCCAAAATGCCAGTGTGAAAGTAGCGTAAGGGAGAACTCCAAAGCCAAAAAGACAATATACACTATATAGAGTTTGGATGGGTGACACCTTCAGACCTATTGAGGACTTCCAGCGTTGTCACTCACATTTTACATACTCCTCCGGGTACTACGGTGGTGTCCCCTCTCTAGATGATAAAGGGGCCATCCAACTGAGACAGCCCCTGGTCCTATTCTCTATAAGGTCAGCCGATCATATCCCAGTACTTCCCACTGCATCCAGGCTTGCAATGAATGGAGATGTGGCTGCTCATGTGCTTGATTCTCCCCAGTCATTTCTATGAGAGTTAGGCCTCTTGCACTCAGGGATGCAGAACCATTCACTTGAATGGGTCCGCAATCACGGAAGCACGAATCGGAACCCCACGGAAGCACTCCGCAGTGTTTCTGTCCGTGCCTCCGTACCGCAAAAAAACAGAGCTTGTCTCAGATGTTGCCCATGCATCGGGGACCTCAAACTGCGGTCCCCGATGCACGGAACGGATGCACAGCGTTCATGTGCAAGAGGCCCTAGAGCAGGGATGCTCAACCTGCAGCCCTCCAGCTCTTGCAAAACTACAACTCCCAGCATGCCCTAATAGCTGTAGGCTGTATAGGCATGCTGGGAATGATAGTTTTGCAACAGCTGGAGGGCCGCATCCCTGAGTTAGAGAAATAGCAGAGTGAACCTGGCGGTGCCATATTTCCCACATATATCTATGACCTCTCAGAAGACTTTCCCGTTTTGCAGCGCCAGTAATGTGATGCTTTTTCTGTGCAAAAACCCCATTTTACTCAACATATTAACTAAATTGCTGTAGATTTTCTTCTTCCATAAACATACTCGTAGCCTGTAACTGTGAAATACAGCAGTTTTCAGATTATTTTCTTTTTCACCAGATGTGGATTGAATTGTAAATTGAGGCCTAACAAAAAAAACAAAAAAAAAAAACATCTAGTTCTGCTGAGATTTACTGCAGCTGCTTCATGTCGTAGATCTACGATTCCACAATGCGGTTTGCTGAGGTTTCTGTGATATATACGGGGATGAGGTGCAGTGGTGAAGTAGATTGATAAGGAGAGGAACAAGACGTTCGGCTGCCTCCAAGAAATGAATGCATGCAAGTGATTCTTCCTAACCCTTTCTGATTTGCAAAAAAAAAAAAAAATGGGCAGAGATGGAAGGGTTAATACAATGAGGAATGTGTTCAATAAAACACCAAACTGCTGAAAATACAAATATATTTATTTATTTATTTATTTATTTTGCTATTGCAACATTGTCATATTACCACCAAGCATAAGGTCTGTAACAGAGGACACAGGGCGGTGCCTAAGGTATTTGGGACTTTTTCTGGAACAACCGCCATCAAATGGACAGGGCTGTGCCTGGTGAGCGGAGAGAAGGTCTGTATTATTATAATATATAGTAGCCCCCCTGTATTATTATATAATACCCCCAGTACTTACCAGCATTATCATTCATGGATACATCTCTTGTGAGACCCAGTGCAGGAGCGCAGGAGGTCACAGTGATATCATCGCAGTCTCCTGCCTCATAGGCTTCAGTCCTACAGGCCCGAGGCCTTTGAATCTGAACTGCTTATGGCTCCCGTGCTGCTCAATGGAATGTCGTCCGTCCCCTACAGTCTGGCGGCCCCCTGGTACCCCCGTCATAGCTGGCATCTGGGGTGGACCCCTTCCCCCTTGGCATGCCAATGAGAGCTCCCACAGATGTATATGGGGCCCTTTACCGCCATATGACTTCCATTTCATATGGAGATATAAGTAGTTTTTTTTCTGCCAAATTTGTATGAAAAACCAATCATGGCATCCTCCATTGGAGGCAGCATAGCAGAGATAGTCTCCCTATTGCTTGCAGGGCTGAATGCAATATCCCATGGAAGCATCCTATGGCAGCACACAAAATGTCTATGATTACACAGTACAGAGGTATAGGGACTCTGTGGGCCACCCTGCTGGCTACACATGACGGTTTATGTTGATTTTCCATAGTCAGAAGAGCATAGCATATAGGAATATAACATCCGGTAAGAAAACAACAGAAGCCTGGGTGGCACAATACAACGATATATCATAATGAATTATGAGTGATGAAGCTGCAATGTTCCTCACTACCTTTTCTGGGTTGTACAGGTAGATGGCCAAGGTATACAAGCTACAGCGACCTCGAACTCCAACAATCTGATATTGGTTGCCTAGAGGATAGGGCAGCACGGTGGCTCAGTGGTTAGCGCTGGGGTCCTAGGTTTGAATCCGACCAAGGGCAACGTTTGCGTGGGTTTCCTCCCACACTCCAAAGACATACTGATAGGGATCTTAGATTGTGAGCCCCATTGGGGACAGTTGGATGCTAATGTCCGTAAAGCACTGCGGAATATAGTAGCGCTATATAAGTGCATAAAAATAAAAATCTATATCCTGAACCCAGGGTGTAGATCCTATGTTCCATGACGTCTTCAGAATGATCAGTGGAGGAGAGTTAAGATGCAGCATGTTCAGTTGGACTTGAAGCTGTCTGTCATAGTGATATTTTGTATACCTTAAAGCAGGCATGGCCAACCCGCAGCTCTCCAGCTGTTGTAAAACTACAACTCCCACCATGCCTTGCTGTAGGCAGTCTAAGCATGCTGGGAGTTGTAGTTTTGCAACAGCTGGAGAGCCTCAGGTTGGCCATGCCTGCCTTAAAGGGTTAGAAAAACATGGCTGCTTTCTTCTAAAACCAGCACCGCTCCTGTCCATGGTTTGTGCCTGGTTTTACATCTCAGCTCTGCAGAGGTGAAGGGACTGAGTTGCATTGTCAGACATAAACCGTGGACAGGTGCGGCACTGTTTTGGAAGAATGCAACCATGTTTTTTCGAATCCTGGTCAATCCCTTTAAGCTAGCTATGAATATCAGAAACAATAGCAATTTGTAATTCCATCAAAATAAGCCAACAATCTAATGTGTATTGGACCTCCAGGATTGCACAAGGTGGATTTCTACAGGTTTCTGACAGCAGCTTATTCCCGTAAAAAAAAAATTACTAAAAATTCATACTCAGCCAAGCCAAGTTGGCGTCAACGCACAAAGTGGCTGTTGGCTTAACTAGTGTTTGGTTGCCAACTCTGGTATGCGGACTTCCAACTTTACTGTCTTGAGGTTGTAGGTTCTTTAGGTCAAACCAGTATTCACTTCTAAGATGTTATAAAGCCTTCCTAAAAACAAACAGGCACCACTGGTCTGAAGTCTTAGCATATACAACGTATAAATACTGGTTCTCGACATCATATCATTTACTGTTTGGGCCGTCAGGCTTCTCAATGTTCTTGGTTTCTGTGGTTGCCTTCCTGCATCTTGTTAACGGTCCTTGTCTTCATCGTCTACCTTCCCCTCTTCCAAACAGAATGGTCTTCTTCAATGAGTTGGATCTTCGTCAGATTACGTAGAAAATGAGCAAATGCTTCAGTCTGGTCAATGATGCTTCAAGTAGAAGGTTTGACTTGGTTGACCAAGACTCAAAAAAGGAAACGGCAAATGTCCAAGGCATCCATCCATATGTTTTTTCTCCAGCTTTGCCATACATAAAAATCCAAAGGCAATGCCAGAGCCTGGATAATTCTAAACATTACACATTAATATATTAGTGAATGTTCCTTTCTACTAAATATTTTGGTTCACCTTCCATTTTAAAAATTCTACCCTATTGTGAAGACGTTTCAGGCGAATGGCCCATATTCATATCTGTAGATATTAGTCAGTATCAGCAACATTAAGAAAAATACCACAGGGATGCCTGTCATTTCACGGCAAATTTACAGCTTGACTCTTGAAGTTATGTCTCCAGAGGATTTAATAAGCTGTCATCTTGTTACAGGAGTTATGAGATAAAAAAAATGCTGACCACTGGATGTTCATGCTCCCACATCTGCATTGGCAGCCATGTGTGTGGAGGAAGACGTTTAATTGTGTATCACTGGTGGCCCCTTATCCCCCTGTGAAAGCAGAAAAAATAATAAACGCTATATAGGGCTCATTATTGCCAAGGTATTGATTTAGAAGTAGACATCTGCAATAATGGCAACCTTGTGGATCTGAAAGCTTTTTTTCCAGCTCATTTTTTATGTAAAACTACCTGAAATGATATAAAGAAGGACGTATATAAGTCTGTATGTCTGTTCCGCGATCACTCAAAAACGCAACCATCGATTTCAACGAAACTTGGCATACACATCCCTTGCTACCTGGAAATATATCTTGCGGGGGTCTCCGCTCTCTAGGACGTACCGTTCCTGAGATATTCCGAAAAAATGACCTGCATTAGCCAATACAAGCCTAGCAAGTCTTTCTCTTCATATCCCAACTGCTATACACAAGGTCACATGTCCCTTATCAGCCAATAGAAGCTTGCAGGCCCTTAGTCTCCACATACACACAGCTTTACTCCAGGTTTCCATAACAACCCAGCCATTTTTCTTTACTGCTGTAGGTCCAGGGCTTTTTTTCTCAGAGACCGCCCCCTAAAACCGCCCCTTTAGAGAACAGGGATACAAGTAAAATTGCCAGTGACGGTCGTGACAGCCAGGCTGCCAGTGCCCGCGGCCGCCGCCGCCCTAGTCCACACATGGCCCCTTCCTTCCCTCCCAGTATAAAATGCCCCTATACAGAGCCCCCATATAAAATACCCCTTCTTTTTAGCCTCTGTAGATCCCTATAGTGCCACCCAATAATGTGCCAGTAATAAGTGCCCCAATAGATGCCCCCCAATCATGTACCAGTAAGGAGGTGCCCCCCCATATCAGTGCATTGTTACCCAGTAAGATGTGCCCCCATAGATGCCCCCCAATTCAGGTGCCATGTAAGAAGAGACCCCCACCAGCTGGGTGCCCAGTAGCCTGAGTGGCCCCCCGATCATGGGCCAGTAGGCCTCCCTATCAGTGTGCCCGTAGCGCCCCCTATCAAGTGCCAGTAGCCCCCTTTCAAGTGCCAGTAGCCGCCTCCCTTATTCAAGTGCCAGTAGCATCCTAGCATGTGCCCAGTAGCCCCCGCGTATCACTTATGTGCCAGTAGACGCCCCCCTGTATGTGACAGTGAGCAACCCTTATCCCGTATGTGCCAGTAGCCCCCCTTATGTGCGCAGTAGCCCCCGTATGTGCCAGAAGCCCGCCCTTATGTCTGTACCAGCCCAGCAGCCCCCCTTATGTCTGTGCCAGCAGCCCCCCTTATGTGCCAGTAGCCCCCCTTATGTGCCAGCAGCCCCCCTTATGTCTGTGCCAGAAGCCCCCCTTATGTGCCAGTAGCCAGTATCCCCCCTTATGTGCCAGCAGCCCCCCTTATGTCTGTTCCAGCCCAGCAGCCCCCTTATGTCTGTGCCAGCAGCCCCCCTTATGTGCCAGTAGCCCCCCTTATGTGCCAGCAGCCCCCCTTATGTCTGTGCCAGAAGCCCCCCTTATGTGCCAGCAGCCCCCCTTATGTCTGTGCCAGCCCAGAAGCCCCCCTTATGTGCCAGGATTGTCATTTTTACATATAAAAAAAATAATAATAAACTTATACTTACCTCCTACAGGATGCGATGCACCGGCCTCTGATAGGCTGCCGGCCTAGTGCTGGTACCCTATCAGAGGAACAGGGAGGGGACACACCTCTCCCTGCCCTGCCGCATTACAGACATTTTTATTGCCGTCCTGAGGACGGCGATACAGATGAGATGACTTTGGAGATGAGTGAGTGCTTCCACAATGGAAGCGCAGCGCTCATCTCCTTCTGTGCCCTGCCGGCGCCCCCCTTCTGACAGCGCCCCGGGCGGCTGCCCGGCCCGCCCGCCCCAAGAAACGGCCCTGCAGTAACTAAAGGGGGGCGGAACAAGTCGGCAGAAAATAGGTGGCGGAACGCCGTTCCAGGGCGTTCCGCCAGAAAAAAAGGCCTGTGTAGGTCAGATTTAGGCTAGGGCTAAGGCACAACTACACTGCTACATGTGTCGCACGATATTGACAGTCGCAGAAAAATCTATCTTGGATGGATTTTTTACCGCAGCATGTCGCATGTCGCAGTGCGACACCATAGACTATCATTATAAAAATTGTTCAGACAAAATGTCGTTGTGTAGCCCTAGCATTAAAGGGGCAGGGCACTGTGGAGGTCGCTGGTAAAGAGGCGTTCACTGTGGATGTTACTGTTAAGGGGGCAGGCCGCTGTGGAGGTCGCTGTTAAGGGGGCAGGGCCCATTATTAAAGGGGCAACTGCTGTGGAGGGTCACTGTTAAGGCAGCGGGGTACTGTGAAGGTCACTGTTAAGGGGGCGGGCCCCTAGGAGGTCACTGTCAAGGGCAGGGACGTGCACAGACATTTTAAAGGGCAGGGGCTTAAGTAAAATTTCTAAAAATTGTGGTGGCGGACAGAAAACAATGTGGTGCTTATAGAACAGACTACACAGTGTAGCGGTATACTGTATATTGTGTGGCACAGTGTAGAGGTATACTGTATATTGTGTGGCACAGTGTAGAGGTATACTGTATATTGTGTGGGACAGTGGAGCGGTATACTGTATATTGTGTGGCACAGTGTAGAGGTATACTGTATATGGTGTGGCACTGTGTAGAGGTATACTGTATAGTTGTGTGGCACAGTGTAGCGGTAGTACTGTAATATTGTGTGCACAGTGTAGCGTATACTGTATATTGTGTGGCACAGTGTAGAGGTATACTGTATATTGTGGGGCACAGTGTAGAGGTATACTGTATATTGTGTGGCACATTGTAGAGGTATACTGTATATTGTGTGGCACAGTGTAGAGGTATACTGTATATTGTGTGGCACAGTGTAGCGGTATACTGTATATTGTGTGGCACAGTGTAGAGGTATACTGTATATTGTGGGGCACAGTGTAGAGGTATACTGTACATTGTGTGGCACAGTGTAGAGGTATACTGTATATTGTGTGGCACAATGTAGCGGTATACTGTATATTGTGGGGCACAGTGTAGAGGTATACTGTATATTGTGGGGCACAGTGTAGAGGTATACTGTATATTGTGGGGGCACAGTGTAGAGGGTATACTGTATATTGTGGGGCACAATGTAGCGGATACTGTATATTGTGGGGCACAGTGTAGAGGTATACTGTATATTGTGGGGGCACAGTGTAGAGGTATACTGTATATTGTGTGGCACAGTTGTAGCGGTATATCTGTATATTGTGTGGCACAGTGTAGAGGGATACTGTATATTGTGTGCACAGTGTAGAGGTATACTGTATATTGTGGGCACAGTGTAGAGGTATACTGTATATTGTGTGGCATCAGTGTAGAGGTATACTGTATATTGTGTGGCACAGTGTAGGTGTATACTGTATATTGTGTGGCAAAATGTAGCGGTATACTGTATATTGAGGGGCACAGTGTAGAGGTATTACTGTATATTGTGGGGGCACAGTGTAGAGGTATAATCTGTTTATTTGTGTTGCACAGTGTAGTCGGTAATACCTGTGTAGATATGTGTGCACAGTGTTAGAGGTATACGGTATTTGTGTGGCCACAGTGTAGAGGGTATACTGTGAATAATGTGTGGCACAATGTAGCGGTATACTGGTATATTGTGGGGCACAGTGTAGAGGTATACTGTATATTGTTGGGGCACAGTGTAGAGGTATACTGTATATTGGTGTGGCAACAGTGTAGCGGTATACTGGTATATGGTGTGGCACAGGTGTAGAGGATACTGTTTATTGTGTGCACAGTGTAGCGGTATACCTGTATATTTGTGGGGAACAGTGGTTCGGTATACCGTAGAGTGTGTGGCACAGTGTAGAGGTAGACGGTATATTGGGGTGTGGCACAGTGTAGAGGTATACTGTATATTGTGTGGCACAGTGTAGATGTATACTGTATATTGTGTGGCACAGTGTAGAGGTATACTGTATATTGTGTGGCACAGTGTAGAGGTATACTGTATATTGTGTGGCACAGTGTAGAGGTATACTGTATATAGGCTTTTTTTCTCTCAGCCTAACTATGAAGATACCGGAGGCTATGACCGGAGAACGGAGCGGCGCCCGGAGATAACAGTAAGTGCAGGGAGATCCCTGGGCGCCGCTCTACATGTCTGTATAGTTAGTTTAGATGTTTTAGATGTGGAGGTCCCATTTTAAAGTGGCGGGGGACTGTGGCGGGTCAGTATTAATGGGTGGGGGGACTGTGGAGTTCACTGTTAAAGGGGCGGGGTGCTGTAGAGGTCACTGTTATTGGCGATACTGTCAATATCTTTTAACGACACACACAAACATTAAATGAAATAGATTAAATATACCCGTGTGAAGCCGGGTCCTTCTGCTAGTTTTAAATAAGAATATTTCTGTGTTAATATAGTTCTTCTCCTCTGTGTCCATTTGATTCACACCTAGTACCAAATGAGGCAGCTTATAAGGTCATATCCATGTTCACATGTCAAGGTATGTGATTCCAGTGTAAATTAAGGTGTGATGGTATTTGGTGATCTCAGTGCACATTAAAGATATTAGTTTCATCATGTCTCAACATGTAGCACAGAGTTTCCATTCACTTTACATTAGAGTAAGCTTATTGTCAGTGTGAAAATAAAGTTTCTTTTTTGGCCTCATGCACACGACCGTTGTGTGTTTTACGGTCCGCGAATTGCGGTTCCAAAAAACACGGATGGCCTCCATGTGCGTTTCGCAATTTGCAGAACGGCGAGGACAGCCATTAATATAACTACCTATTCTTGTCCGCAAAACAGACAAGAATAGGACAGGTTATATTTTTTTTGCGGACCACGGAACAGAGCAACGGATTCAGACAGCACACGGAGTGCTGTCCGCATCTTTTGCAGCCCCAATGAAGTGAATGGGTCCGCATCCGAGCTGCAAATACTGTGGCTAAGATGAGGACCAAAACAATGGTCGTGTGCATGAGGACTTAGTCATATCAGTGTTTACTACTATAATACTGCTCCTATGTACAATAATATAACTACTATAATACTGCTCCTATGTACAAGGATATAACTACTATAATACTGCTCCTATGTACAAGGATATAACTACTATAATACTGCCTCCTATGTACAAGAATATAACTACTATAATACTGCTCCTATGTAAACAAGAATATAACTACTATAACACTGCCTCCTATGTACAAGAATATAACTACTATAATACTGCTCCTATGTACAAGAATATAACTACTATAATACTGCTCCTATTTACAAGAATATAACTACTATAATACTGCTCCTATGTACATTAATATAACTACTATAATACTGCCTCCTATGTACAAGAATATAACTGCTATAATACTGCTCCTATGTACAAGGATATAACTACTATAATACTGCTCCTATGTACAAGGATATAACTACTATAATACTGCCTCCTATGTACAAGAATATAACTACTATAATACTGCTCCTATGTAAACAAGAATATAACTACTATAACACTGCCTCCTATGTACAAGAATATAACTACTATAATACTGCTCCTATGTACAATAATATAACTACTATAATACTGCTCCTATGTACAAGGATATAACTACTATAATACTGCTCCTATGTACAAGGATATAACTACTATAATACTGCCTCCTATGTACAAGAATATAACTACTATAATACTGCTCCTATGTAAACAAGAATATAACTACTATAACACTGCCTCCTATGTACAAGAATATAACTACTATAATACTGCTCCTATGTACAAGAATATAACTACTATAATACTGCTCCTATTTACAAGAATATAACTACTATAATACTGCTCCTATGTACATTAATATAACTACTATAATACTGCCTCCTATGTACAAGAATATAACTGCTATAATACTGCTCCTATGTACAAAAATATAACTACTATAATACTGCCTCCTATGTACAAGGATATAACTACTATAATACTGCTCCTATGTACAAGGATATAACTACTATAATACTGCCTCCTATGTACAAGAATATAACTACTATAATACTGCTCCTATGTAAACAAGAATATAACTACTATAACACTGCCTCCTATGTACAAGAATATAACTACTATAATACTGCTCCTATGTACAAGAATATAACTACTATAATACTGCTCCTATTTACAAGAATATAACTACTATAATACTGCTCCTATGTACATTAATATAACTACTATAATACTGCCTCCTATGTACAAGAATATAACTGCTATAATACTGCTCCTATGTACAAAAATATAACTACTATAATACTGCCTCCTATGTACAAGAATATTACTGCTATAATACTGCTCCTATGTACAAGAATATAACTACTATAATACTGTTCCTATGTACAAGAATATAACTACTATAATACTGCCTCCTATGTACAAGAATATAACAATATAATACTGCCTCCTATGTACAAGAATATAACTAGCTATAATACTGCCTTCCTATGTACAAGAATATAACTACTTATAATACTGCTCCTAATGTACAAGAATATAACTACTATAATACTGCTCCTATGTACATAGAATTAACTACTATAATACTGCCTCCTATGTACAAGAATATAACTAATATAATACTGCCTCCTATGTACAGAGAAATAAAGACTACTATAATACTGCTCCTATGTACAAGAATATAACTACTATAATACTGGTCCTATGTACAAGAATATAACTACTAAAGATACTGGCCTCCTATGTACAAGAATATAACTAACGATAATACTGCATCCTATGTACAAGAATATAACTACTATAATACTGCCTCCTATGTACAAGAATATAACTGCTATAATACTGCTCCTATGTTACAAGAATATAACTACTATAATACTGCTCCTATGTACAAGAATATAACTACTATAATAATACTCCTATGTACAAGAATATAACTAATTAATACTGCCTCCTATGTACAAGAATATAACTACTATAATACTGCCTCCTATGTACAGAGAATATGACTACCATAATACTGCCTCCTATGTACAAGAATACAACTGCTATAATTCTTCTCCTATGCCACAACATTTTAACTACTACAGTCAGGTCCATAAATATTGGGACATCGGACACAATTCTTACATTTTTGGCTACTATACACCACCACAATGGATTTGAAATGAAACGAACAAGATGTCTTTACCTGCAGACTGTCAACTTTAATTTGAGGGTATTGTACATCCAAATCAGGTGAACGGTGCAGGAATTACAGACAGTTGCATATGTGCCTTCCCACTTGTTAAGGGGACCAAAAGTAATGGGACAGAAGAATAATCATAAATCAAACTTTCACTTTTTAATACTTGTTGCGAATCCTTGCAGTCAATTACAAGCCTGAAGTCGGGAACGCATAGACATCACCAGATGCTGGGTTTCATCCCTGGTGATGCTCTGCCAGGCCTCTACTGCAACTGTCTTCAGTTCCTGCTTGTTCTTGGGGCATTTTCCCTTCAGTTTTGTCTTCAGCAAGTGAAATGCATGCTCAATCGGATTCAGGTCCGGTGATTGACTTGGCCATTGCATAACATTCCACTTCTTTCCCTTATAAAACTCTTTGGTTGCTTTTGCGGTATGCTTTGGGTCATTGTCCATCTGCACTGTGAAGCGCCGTCCAATGAGTTCTGAAGCATTTGGCTGAATATGAGCAGATAATATTGCCCGAAACACTTCAGAATTCATCCTGCTGCTTTTGTCAGCAGTCACATCATCAATAAATACAAGAGAACCAGTTCCATTGGCAGCCATACATGCCCACGCCATGACACTGCCACCACCATGCTTCACTGAAGAGGTGGTATGCTTAGGATCATGAGCAGTTCCTTTCCTTCTCCATACTCTTCTCTTCCCATCGCTCTGGCACAAGTTGATCTTGGTCTCATCTGTCCATAGGATGTTGTTCCAGAACTGTGAAGGCTTTTTTAGATGTTGTTTGGCAAACTCAAATCTGGCCTTCTTGTTTTTGAGGCTCACCAATGGTTTACATCTTGTGGTGAACCCTCTGTATTCACTCTGATGAAGTCTTCTCTTGATTGTTGACTTTGACACACATACACCTACCTCCTGGAGAGTGTTCTTGATCTGGCCAACTGCTGTGAAGGGTGTTTTCTTCACCAGGGAAAGAATTATTCGGTCGTCCACCACAGTTGTTTTCCGTGGTCTTCCTGGTCTTTTGGTGTTGCTGAGCTCACCGGTGCGTTCCTTCTTTTTAAGAATGTTCCAAACAGTTGTTTTGGCCAGGCCTAATGTTTTTGCCATCTCTCTGATGGGTTTGTTGTGTTTTTTTCAGCCTAATGATGGCTTGCTTCACTGATAGTGACAGATCTTTGGATCTCATCTTGAGAGTTGACAGCAACAGATTCCAAATGCAAATAGCAGACTGGAAATGAACTCTGGACCTTTTATCTGCTCATTGTAACTGGGATAATGAGGGAATAACACACACCTGGCCATGGAACAGCTGATAAGCTGATTGTCCCATTACTTTTGGTTCCTTAACAAGTGGGAGGCACATATGCAAACTGTTCTAATTCCTGCACCGTTCTCCTGATTTGGATGTAAATACCCTTGAATTAAAGCTGACAGTCTGCAGGTAAAGCACATCTTGTTCTTTTCATGTCAAATCCATTGTGGTGGTGTATAGAGCCAAAAATGTTATAATTGTGTCAATGTCCCAATATTTATGGACCTGACTGTATAATACTGCTCCTACCGTATATACTGTATGTACAAGAATATAATGCAGGGCAGCTGGCACTTACCCCACTTTTACAAGGTACTTTAAATGGTCAGTATCAATGTCATTCTGCAGGTCTGAACAAGCGGCAGGATTTTATACTGCACTTTAGGTTTTGTTTCTCACCGGTTTGGCAATACCTATACAAAGTAGATGGTCATTTTCAATCCTGTGTGTATTATTTGGATTGTTTCTAAGTCTTTAGTATAGGTCTGAAACGTGTAGACTGCGGTTTTCCTGTGTGTCCGTTTGTACCGTGAAGATGTTGTAAAGCTCCTATAAAGCATTTGATTCTACTTTCCTGGCAGCCCCTGTGTAACAAGAATATCTAGTAGTACAGATAAGCTGATGCTTTCCAAGTATAATGACTTATGAATGATGTAATGCTGACATCATCATACATTTGCAGGGAGCTATAGTTAGTCAAGGTACGCGGCCTCCGAGCAGCTGAACCATCTTTACATATTGTTGTGTAAGTATTTTAAGCCATTCGGCTCTGACCTATCGGGGGAATATTTGCAGGAATCGTTGTGTGTTGTTATAGGTCACCAGCCCGGGCATTAGTGTTTGGCTGGACGGAATGTGGAGCCTTCGGAGAATTGTAATTTTATATATAAAACTCAGTATAACTTTGGTTTTTTTCTTGCTCTGGGATTTGGACAAGTTGCATGAAGCAGAAACTAAACATGGCTTGAGTGTTAAACGATTCCACATTCAGAACGCAGCAGAGGCTTGATACTATGAGACTTCTCTTTGGTGTCTGCAAAACATTTGGGGGAAAGCGGATGGATGATCATTTCTTGGCGTCAATGGGGTGACCGGTGATTGGTTTTCCATAAAAAGCGCCACTCTCATTCATAGGCTGCACTTGGTATTGCAGCTCAGCCCCATTCATGTAAATGTGGCTGAAATGCAAGTCCAGATACAGTCCATGAGAGCATAAAGTCTAAATGTACAGTAAGCAGGTCCCACTGCCTATATTTAGGGGGGAGGAGTCCCATTATAAATCCATACTGAGTGACACTAAATCTTTACCATGGAATAGACCAGGACTCATTTTTCGCATTAATCTTCCAGGCAAAAGCTGTAATTTATATCCATAGGAAAATGCTTGATACTGGATAATGCATAGCGCCTATCAATTAACCCACCAAAGTATAAAACCAGTATGACATACAGTACAGACCAAAAGTTTGGACACACCTTCTCATTCAAAGAGTTTTTTTTTATTTTCATGACTATGAAAATTGTAGATTCACACTGAAGGCATCAAAACTATGAATTAACACATGTGGAATTATATACATAACAAACAAGTGTGAAACAACTGAAAATATGTCATATTCTAGGTTCTTCAAAGTAGCCACCTTTTGCTTTGATTACTGCTTTGCACACTCTTGGCATTCTCTTGATGAGCTTCAAGAGGTAGTCACCTGAAATGGTTTTCACTTCACAGGTGTGCCCTGTCAGGTTTAATAAGTGGGATTTCTTGCCTATAAATGGGGTTGGGACCATCAGTTGCGTTGAGGAGAAGTCAGGTGGATACACAGCTGAAAGTCCTACTGAATAGACTGTAAGAATTTGTATAATGCAAGAAAAAAGCAGCTAAGTAAAGAAAAACGAGTGGCCATCATTACTTTAAGAAATGAAGGGTCAGTCAGTCAGAGCCGAAAAATTGGGAAAGACTTTGAAAGTAAGGGCTATTTGACCATGGAAGGGAGAGTGATGGGGTTGCTGCGCCAGAGGACCTGGCCTCCACAGTCACCGGACCTGAACCCAGATCGAGATGGTTTGGTGTGAGCTGGACCGCAGAGGTGAAGGCAAAAGGGCCAACAAGTGCTAAGCATCTCTGGGAACACCTTCAAGACTGTTGGAAGACCATTTCAGGGGACTACCTCTTGAAGGCTCATCAAGAGAATGCCAAGAGTGTGCAAAGCAGTAATCAAAGCAAAGGTGGCGACTTTGAAGAACCTAGAATATGACATATTTTCAGTTTCACACTTGTTTGTTATGTATATAATTCCACATGTGTTAATTCATAGTTTTGATGCCTTCATAGTCATGAAAATAAAGAAAACTCTTTGAATGAGAAGGTGTGTCCAAACTTTTGGTCTGTACTGTATGTATAATGCATTCGAAATGTCTTCAGACCCTTTCACTTTTTTGACATTTTGTTATGTTGCTCCTTGTGCTAAAATAAAAATAAAAAAATGTTTTTCCCATCAGTCGGCACCCAATACACTAATAACCAGAAGGTGAAAACAGACTGTTAGAAACCTTTGCTCATTTATTGAAAAGGAAAAACTAAAATTTCACATTGACATAAGTCTTCAGACCCTTTACTCAGGACATAAGTCTTCAGACCCTTTACTCAGCACATAAGTTTTTAGCCCCTTTACTCAGGACATAAGTCTTCACACCCTTTACTCAGGACTTAGTTGAAGCCCCTTTGGCAGTGATTCCAGCCTCCGGTCTTCTTGGAGATGATGCACAAGGTTTGCAAACCGGGATGTGGGGATTTTCCTCCGTTCTTCTCTGCAGATCCTCTTCAGCTCTGTCACTTTGGATGAGGGCCATGGGTGGATATCCATTTTCAGGTCTCTCCAGAGATGTCCCATTGGGTTCAGGGCTCTGACTGGGCCACTCAAGGAGATTCACAGAGTTGTCCTTAAGCCACTCTTGTGTTGTCTTGGCAGGGATGTGCAGTGCCCGGGTTTTCCTCCCAGACATGATGCTTACAATTGACGCCAAAAATTTCAACCTTGGTTCATCATATCTGTAAAGAATAAATCAAGGCAACTGACTTACGGTAGATTTCTTAAAAAAAAACGTTTCACTTCGTTCTTCCAACAAGTTTTCTCATTCTGAGTGACTGTACAAGAATTCTCTGGGAATAAATATGTAACTGAATCAACATCTGGTAATTATACCTACATGGGGTCAGAGGGTCATTATACCCAGCATGGGGTCACAGGTGTTGAGTCCATTATCCTAATTGGTTTCATCAGACCAGAATAATCTTGTTTCTCACAGGCTGAGACTCTTTTGTTGCTTTTTCTTTTGGCAAATTCCAGGTGGACGTTCATGTGTCTTTTACTGAGGAGAGGCTTCCTTCTGGCCACTCTGCCATAAGGCCCACATTGGTGGAGGCTGCAGTGATGGTTGACCTTCTGGAAGTTTCTCCCCATCTGCACACAGGATCCTTGGAGCTCAGTCAGAGTGACCATTGGGTTCTGGGTCACCTCTCTTACCAAGGTCCTTCTCCCCAATTACTAAGGAAGAGTTCTGGTTGTTCTAAACTATTTCCATTTAGGATTTATGGAGGCCACTGAGCTGCTGGGAGCTTTAGTGCTTTCTCCAGATTGGTGGCCTCCACACAATCCTGTCTCCAATATCTACAGCAGTTCTTTCCTTTCACTTTCTTATTTTAAGCTATCGAATTCAGATTGATAGGGAGAAACCTGATTTTTTTTTTTTATTTTAGCTCCGCAATATAACAAAATGTACATGCCCGTGTCCTGCAGGACTGTCTGTCTCCCAGCTTCTGTCTTTTTTTGACGCAGCAACCTGTGACCCATACCTCACCAGCCCACTACCCCCTAACTATGCTGGATATATGTGTATCATGTATCTAATAGTGTTTCTTAAACATGGCTCACAGCACCACAACTGTCCATGGGTTTTGTCTAGTATTGCAGCTCAACTTCATTTATAGGGATTATGCCATGATTAATGTAAAAAATGAAAATCAGAAATCCTGTATGATATGTACATGACAATCTCTTTCTAACAAAGTTAGAACCAGCCCTGTACCTCACATGGATGCAGAGATTCCCCCATTCATTAATACAGCTATTCTGCTAGATTTACTTCTGACTGGCAGTTCCAGGGGGTGTGTCCTTTCTGCTGCAGCTCTCTCTCTCTGCCACATCTCGGGGGGCGTGTCCTTTCTGCTGCAGCTCACTCCCAATCACAGATCAGAAGGCGTGTCCTTTCTTCTGCAGCACTATTTCTATCACAGCTCAGGGGTCATGTCCTTTCTGTTGCAGCCCTCTCCCTACCACAGCTCAGGAGGCGTGTCCTTTCTGCTGCAGCTCGCTCCCAATCACAGATCAGAAGGCGTGTCCTTTCTGCTGCAGCTCTCTCTGCCATAGCTCAGGGGGCGTGTCCTTTCTGCGGCGGCTCGCTCCCAATCACAGATCCGAAGGCGTGTCCTTTCTTCTGCAGCACTATTTCTATCACAGCTCAGGGGTCATGTCCTTTCTGTTGCAGCCCTCTCGCTACCACAGCTCAGGGGTCATGTCCTTTCTGTTGCAGCCCTCTCGCTACCACAGCTCAGGAGGCGTGCCCTGCACAGATCTACTCGATTGAGGTAGAGATATAACACCGGGTACAGCTAGATGGGCAGACCAACTACTGTGCCAAAGCTATGGCTGGACCCGCCTACAGTCAAACATTGAATATCATACTAGATATACTTATATACTCCGAACAGTCCTATACTTTTATGGGACTGTAAGTTTGGATGGGACTTATGCATGTTTACATATACAGAGGTATCTCTCAGTCCAAAAAGAGGAAGAGAGGGTAACAATTTTGATGACCATCAATATCAAATCAGTGGGTGATCGGCACCCTCACCGATCAGCCCTTACCTGCAGCCACTGGGACCAGATCCATAAGCAGACAGCTCCATTGAAAGTGTAGTGGCCGTGCTGGGTAACTGCACTTTGAGTGGAGCTGTCTGCTTACAGATCTGTTCTCAGCGGCTGCAGGTAACAACTACTCGGTGGGGACGTCGGACCCCCACCCATCTGATATTAAAGACCTTTCTTGAGGACAGGTCATCAATACCCTCAGCCTGCAAATGCAATTCAGCATGTCTAATTCAGATGCTGGCATGCATTAGGAAGCAGACGATGTCTCATCTATGACCTTGTATCTATACGTTATTTTTTTAACATTATTGCTTTGTACCAGATGATTCCCAGATACAATAAGTCCTATTCATTCCATTATTTAATGCCTTGCAGTGCTCTGCCCGTACCCTGAGTGCACCGAGAAGCGGTGATAATTGACCATCCTAATGAATGGCGCGCGCTCAGATAAAAGCACGTCGCATAAAAAGCCCTTACATGATACATAACAGCAGGTAAAAGGCAAAGAATGGGATATGTAAAACGTGTGTCATAGACATAAGATGGCATCATAGGAAGATAAAGGCAATTTATGTATTTGGGGGGGGGGGGGACGGGGGGGGGTAAGAACATCATCTACCTCTCATTCACCTCCTAGACTCAGGTTATGGAGAGATTCTTTTACACGACGGATCTTCTATTCTAAGGCCTCGCTGGGAGGTAAATAATTCTGCAAGCAAAGAGCCCCCGGAGATTAAACACTGAATGCTTTGGATCTAGAAGACTTCCTAAAGCAATGCGTGCTCCGTAATTAACATGTGGCAGCGAGGCGCTGAGATGAGACGTTCTCAATGCGCCCGGCATATACCCAGTCACCAATGTGAGACACTTCTGAGATTACAAGCTGTTCTAACAGCTACCGTTTTTAGACATATGCGACACTTTTGGCATCGTGAATCTCATCTGACACATACGTTCTGAGGTTGTTTCAGGTTTTATATACGGTATGAGCAATCAGGGCTGGTAACCGGCTTTTCATGTTGTCTTTTTGTACTGAAGTCTTGTGCTTAGAGATTGTCTAAGGCTAGGTCTACAGTCGTGGCCAAAAGTTTTGAGAATTACATAAATATTGGAAATTGGAAAAGTTGCTGCTTAAGTTTTTATAATAGCAATTTGCATATACTCCAGAATGTTATGAAGAGTGATCAGATGAATTGCATAGTCCTTCTTTGCCATGAAAATTAACCTAATCCCAAAAAAAACTTTCCACTGCATTTCATTGCTGTTATTAAAGGACCTGCTGAGATCATTTCAGTAATCGTCTTGTTAACTCAGGTGAGAATGTTGACGAGCACAAGGCTGGAGATCATTATGTCAGGCTGATTGGGTTAAAATGGCAGACTTGACATGTTAAAAGGAGGGTGATGCTTGAAATCATTCTTCTTCCATTGTTAACCATGGTGACCTGCAAAGAAACGCGTGCAGCCATCATTGCGTTGCATAAAAATGGCTTCACAGGCAAGGATATTGTGGCTACTAAGATTGCACCTCAATCAAGAATTTATAGGATCATCAAGAACTTCAAGGAAAGAGGTTCAATTCTTGTTAAGAAGGCTTCAGGGCGTCCAAGAAAGTCCAGCAAGCGCCAGGATCGTCTCCTAAAGAGGATTCAGCTGCGGGATCGGAGTGCCACCAGTGCAGAGCTTGCTCAGGAATGGCAGCAGGCAGGTGTGAGCGCATCTGCACGCACAGTGAGGCCAAGACTTTTGGAAGATGGCCTGGTGTCAAGAAGGGCAGCAAAGAAGCCACTTCTCTCCAAAAAAAACATCAGGGACAGATTGATCTTCTGCAGAAAGTTTGGTGAATGGACTGCTGAGGACTGGGGCAAAGTCATATTCTCCAATGAAGCCTCTTTCCGATTGTTTGGGGCATCTGGAAAAAGGCTTGTCCGGAGAAGAAAAGGTGAGCGCTACCATCAGTTCTGTGTCATGCCAACAGTAAAGCATCCTGAGACCATTCAGTGTGGGGTTTGCTTCTCATCCAAGGGAGTGGGCTCACTCACAATTTTGCCTAAAACACAGCCATGAATAAAGAATGGCACCAAAACACCCGCCAACAGCAACTTCTTCCAACAATTCCAACAACAGTTTGGTGAAGAACAATGCATTTTCCAGCACGATGGGATAACCGTGCCATAGGCAAAAAGGATACTAAGTGGCTCGGGGACCAAAACGTTGACATTTTGGGCTCCATGGCCTGAAACTCCCCAGATCTTAATCCCATTGGAACTTGTGTCATTCCTCAAGAGGAGGGTGGACAAACAAAAACCCACTAATTCTGACTAAACTCCAAGAAGTGATTATGAAAGAATGGGGTTGCTATCAGTCAGGAATTGGCCCAGAGTTGATTGAGAGCATGCCCAGTCGGATTGCAGAGGTCCTGAAAAAGAAGGGCCAACACTGCAAGATACTGACTCTTTGCATAAATGTCATGTAATTGTCGATAAAAGCCTTTGAAACGTATGAAGTGCGTGTAATTATATTTCACTACATCACAGAAACAACTGAAACAAAGATCTAAAAGCAGTTTAGCAGCAAACTTTGTGAAAACTAATATTTTTGCCATTCTCAAAACTTTTGGCCACGACTGTATACATTGTTGATAGCTTGTTTAAAGGAATTCTATAAGATTTACATATTGATGACTTAGGCCTCATGCACACGGCTGTTGCCCGGCCGTTCCGTGCATTTGGGAGAGCAATGCATGGGTACCATCCGTGCTGCTGAATGGGTCCGTGATCCGTCTGCACCGCGTTCTATATTTTTTTTGCGGTGTGGAGGCACGGAACCCCAGTGAAGCACTCTGTAGTGCTTCCGTGGGGTTCCGTGCCTCCGTTCCACACCGCACCTTCAGTGAATGGTTCTGCATCCATGATGCGGTATGAACATGCCCCGGGCCCGTATATATGGCGGACCCTCTGTTTGCGCACACGGCCGGGCAACGGCTATGTGCATGAGGCCTTACCCTCAGGATAGATGATAAAAGGTTGGATGGTTCTCCAATTGTATGGCGTGGGTATCAGGAGATGGTTCCCAAACCAGATATATGCAATATAAGAAGACTCCTGTATTCCACTTGAATTTTAGTGCAAAGCTTTTATTTAGTGCGGTTCCAGTCAGAACGTTTTCGGCTGTGAAGCCTTCTTCAGTGCAACTGGAGAGGCATACAAAGTGTCACAAATCAATATACAATAGTCATATGATGATTACAATAGATATGGGATCAATTGTATAGTACATAAATTGTCACAAATAGTGTGCGTAGATAACAGGTATTATATCGAATATATTATATATACAAGGAGAGGACGTGTCGATATGGCACGTGAGGAGAGCGTTAAGCCGCCATCTGGGGATCCAGCAGGATCTTCATCGGAGTGGTTTGTGGTCAGCAGGTGGTTCGAGGTGGTACTGGTGGTGCTACATCGGTTTTAGTCAATAGGTGGCAGTAGGTGGAGTTAAAGAACACAATTGCAGAGTGGGACAGAGAAAATGCTAAACACTGTTATGTGGACCGCACAATAGGAATCAAGATTAGCGTGGTATATGTTAACAGAGCTTATTAAACGTACATTGTAAAACACAGGTTAACATATCGACGGGGGGACCAGACAATCTAGTTCGCTGTGGAGTCAGTTCAACTAGAGCTTTCACAGTATTAAGGTAGACCAGGTATGCATTTCAGAACACATTCAGAGAGAGGGGCAATTAACTCAATATAGATTACATATGGCGGTGTAGTTTAGCAATCGCTATATGCCATAGTGAGTTGTTAGGTCTTACCCGGATTGTGTCCGCAATAGGTCCAAGGGAAGCTTTGGATAGGGCAATTCCTCGGTGGTCAAGACCTCTCAAACAGCCGCACGGACACAGCGCGCGCATGCGCAATGGCATCTGTTAAGCTCCGGACGCCATCTTTGTTTTACCCGGGATACGATGGGACGCCGGGATACGATGCTGCTGTCTGTTGGTAGCTGGGATAGCTATCCCAGCTACCAACAGACAGCAGCATCGTATCCCGGCACATGCGCTTTTGCACGCAGCGGCTGGCTATAGCAGACCTCTCAAACAGCCGCACGGACACAGCGCGCGCATGCGCAATGGCATCTGTTAAGCTCCGGACGCCATCTTTGTTTTACCCGGAAGCACGTCAGCCCAGACCCGCCCCTCTAACCACGCCGCGCGGCCGGACCCCACATAAGGGGAACGGAGACACCACCAGCGGTAGGGCATTCCGGATTACAGGCCTCAGCCTCCCGGACCGCACGCCAAAAAGGGACACAGAGCCCATGCAGACAGCAGCGTTCCTGCTGACCACCGAGGAATTGCCCTATCCAAAGCTTCCCTTGGACCTATTGCGGACACAATCCGGGTAAGACCTAACAACTCACTATGGCATATAGCGATTGCTAAACTACACCGCCATATGTAATCTATATTGAGTTAATTGCCCCTCTCTCTGAATGTGTTCTGAAATGCATACCTGGTCTACCTTAATACTGTGAAAGCTCTAGTTGAACTGACTCCACAGCGAACTAGATTGTCTGGTCCCCCCGTCGATATGTTAACCTGTGTTTTACAATGTACGTTTAATAAGCTCTGTTAACATATACCACGCTAATCTTGATTCCTATTGTGCGGTCCACATAACAGTGTTTAGCATTTTCTCTGTCCCACTCTGCAATTGTGTTCTTTAACTCCACCTACTGCCACCTATTGACTAAAACCGATGTAGCACCACCAGTACCACCTCGAACCACCTGCTGACCACAAACCACTCCGATGAAGATCCTGCTGGATCCCCAGATGGCGGCTTAACGCTCTCCTCACGTGCCATATCGACACGTCCTCTCCTTGTATATATAATATATTCGATATAATACCTGTTATCTACGCACCTATTTGTGACAATTTATGTACTATACAATTGATCCCATATCTATTGTAATCATCATATGACTATTGTATATTGATTTGTGACACTTTGTATGCCTCTCCAGTTGCACTGAAGAAGGCTTCACAGCCGAAAACGTTCTGACTGGAACCGCACTAAATAAAAGCTTTGCACTAAAATTCAAGTGGAATACAGGAGTCTTCTTATATTACCCTCAGGATAGGTCATCAATATTAGATCGGCGGGGTTCCGACTCTCAACAACCCAGCAGGTCAGCTGTTTGAGGGGACCGCGGAAGTCCCGTGAGCACCGTGGCCTCCTTGTAGTTTACATTGCACAGCACAGTGCATGGTATTGTGGCTGTGCTTGGTACTGCAGCTCAACCCTATTTGCTTGAATGTGGCTGATCGGCAACAAAGCCACATGACTGATGAATATGACGTCACATGGCCTAGGTAGACGCAGTGCCTCAGCCTCTTCATATAACTGATTGGGGAGGGGGGTTCCCAAGAGTTGGATTGCTGCCAGTCTCATATTAATGACCCATCCTGAGGATAGATCATCAATATGGAGTGGTGGTGGTCGTGCAAATCAATGGAGTGGTGGTCGTGCATGCTCCATGCCACTCCATTCCAGGAGTATGGGACTAATGGAGATAGTTGAGTACAGCCGGTCCGGTGGACCCCTAGTCTCCCACCCCCTGCACAAGTGGCACATAACACAGTAGACTTACTGCACTATATACATATAGTCCATATAGTCAATGTACAGCACCTCAACCAGGACCTACCTTCTCAACGTTGCTCCATATTCAATCATCTGGTAGCATCTTGCTGCTGCTGTGTGAGCAGGTAATATTTGAATGTATCCATACGGTGGGCCCCCAAAATAAATTTTACCGGCGGGCACCTGGTCGGACACTGGCTATCTTTATCAGTCCAATAGACTTAGAATGAAGCAGCAGGAGCAACCGCCAATCCATTCAAATGAGAGACGTGGGATCAGTGGGGTCCGGCAGTGCGACCCCTAGCAATCAGACACTTGTTACCTATCATGTAGATAGGTTATGTATTTATTCTGGGATGACCCCGTGGAGAGGTTTACTGTAATATACAGAGCTGAGCAATAGGCATTTTATAATCTGTTTGGGAGTAAAAAAAGTTTTTGATAAATATCCCTTATGGGATCTCAGAAAACACTGATATTTGACAATAAATAAATAAATAACAAAAACACTGAAATACTATGTTTACTTTTTCAACCATCTTTTGCATCATTCCTATAAATTTAAAATAAATAATGAAACATCTTTGCAACCAAAATCAAATATCTGATGCCGACCTGTGTTTCCATGGTAACAGACAACAAATAAACCCTGCGTAGTCATACAGCACTTTCCTGTCCTATTTTTTACTAACCATCCAAATGAGGCCTTAATAAGACATAGGGAACACATTTAAAGGAGTACCATTGCAGTCTCTGACTAAAAACCGTCTGTAGTCTGTTACCATGGAGACATGCTTTTGCAAGCATACACAAAACAGTAAGACATTTTAAATCAAGACATTGCGAAGTTTGCGAAAGTTTCATTTACATGCATAGGGACAATAATTAAAATAAAAAAAATGCAAGAATGGCGAGCATGAATGATCCTGCAGAACTTTGATTTTAAAGATCCAAAGCTTACGTAATGGCTACCATTGAAATTTGCAATGACCTGCAACCCGTGCTCTTTAGCAGTTGCAAATCTACAGCCCCCATCGTGATTTCACAGCCTTGAGCATGCTGGGAGTTGTACTTTTGCAACGACTGAGACCAAACGGATTTTAGATCGCCAATCGAGTGTTTCAGACGTCATTTGTTTTCCCTGATCCTTAGCCAGTCAACCCCTTGCGTGAACAATCCGATTGCTCGTCGTCACGTCGAAAGATCAATGCGCCAAAAGTACAATATTATTATTATTTTTTAAAATGGATGAAATGTCTCTTAAAGAATATTCCGCTGAAGCGTTGTTCATTGAAGATATATTAAATGGAAAATGCAAATTGCAAATCTGTTTTCCACTCCATGAATCAGGTATTTCATTGCAAAAGAAAGTGTTTCTATAAACTGTAATGACTGAAATGAGTTCCTCGGAGAACCCTTATTCCTACTGATTAAGAGGCCAGCTCTTCAAAAATGTAATAAACAATTACAATTAAAGAAGCAGCCAGGATGTCTTAAATGAAAATAAAAGAAAAAAAATTTTTTTAAACCCTTTTAGACATTTTTATAGTAATATGGGAGTACGGCGAGATCATCGCGGCAACAGGGAAACCGTTACAAAAATTAAAAGCAGGCGGCTTTTCCTCTCTACAAATTGCTTATTCGTTCAGCGATTTGCACCCTAGTACTGCAGGACAGCCTGGTGTTGCAGAAGGAACCGCTTTAGGCCTCTTGCACACGAACGTATGTATTTTGCGGTCCGCAAAAAACAGATCCACTAAAAATACGGATGACGTCCGTGAGCATTCCGTATTTTGCGGAACGGAACATCCGGCCCCTAATAGAACAGTCCTATCCTTGTCCGTAATGCGGACAATAATAGGACATGTTCTAATTTTTTGCGGAACAGAAATACAGAAACGGAATGCACACAGAGTAACTTCCATTTTTTTTTTTGGCGGAACCCAGTTGAAATGAATGGTTCCGGATATGGTCCGCAAAAAAAAAACGAAACGGACACGGAATGAAAATACATTCGTGTGCATAGCGGCCCTTCGGCACCAGTTCACACGTCCAGTTATTTCCATCCGTTTTTGTGAGCCAAAACCGTAGGAGTTGGAGGCTACACAGAGATAAGGTTCAATGAAAAGATCTGCAACTGTTCTGTGTTTGTGACCCCGCACCTGGTTTTGGCTTATAATAACTGATGGAATAACTGATCAAATAACTGTCGTGTGAACAAGGCTTAGACTGCATTTACTGCACATTAATTTACAATAGGCCACACCCATAATTCCCTAGTGCCCCACCCATGCTTAAGCAGCCCATGTCTTTTTTTCCTTCTGGTCACTGTTTCCATCTTCTTTGCAAATAATACTGTTGTTTCAGACAGAGAGGTTCAGAGGTCATGGCCTGCTCCATCAGACACTTTTTTATGAAGGTGATTTTTTAAAAAAAAAAAACAGGACATTTAAAATAGAAGGTTCATGTAGAAGAACATGGAGAGAGGTCGCACAAAGGCATAGAGAGGTTACAGTCCGCTCCATTGGATACAGTATTAGCGCTCATGCACACGAACGTGTTGCCGGCTGGGCCCTTGCTGCGGACCGCAAATTGTACGGGCACCGACCCTAGGGTCTTCGTATGTGGAGGTAGGACCCATTCAGGATGCATCCGACGGTTCGCACTGCAAAAAAGTAGTGCATGCAGTCCTTTTTTGCGGTGTGGAGGCACAGACAGAAACCCCACGGAAACACTCTGTAGTGTAGTGGACCCAGTCAAGTGAATGGATCTGCATCCATGATGCGGTGCACAAATGGCCGGTGCCTGTATATTGCGGACCCGTTGTTTGCCCGGCCGTGTGCATGAGCCTAAGGAAATATTCTCCTTAGGCTTGTTCACATTGACCGTGTGAAGCCAGTGCCCGTGCTGTGGACTGCAAATTGCAGTCCGCAATGCACGGGCACCGACCGTGGCCCAGCCGCATGGGGATCGCGGACCCATTCACTTGGATGGGTCCACAATCCGTCCGTTACGCAAAAAGATAGAGCATGTTCTATATTTTGCAGTACCGAGGCACGGAACGGAACCGCAGGAAGCACTCCGTAGTGCTTCTGTAGTGTTCTGTTCCGTGCTTCCGTTCCGCACCATTCCGCATCTCCGATTTGCGGACCCTTTGAAATGAATGGGTCCGATCCGAGATGCGGCATGCACATGGAAAGGTGCCGTGTATTGGCGGATCCGCAAATGCGGTCCGCAATACGGCAACGGGCAGCATCACACGTTCGTGTGAACTAGCCCTTAGGCCTCTTGCACACAAACGTTTTTTTTTTCCGTTTACGTTCCGTTTTTTGCATTCCGTATACGGTCCATATACGGAACCATTCATTTAAATGGGTCCGCAAAAAAAAAAAAACTGAATGTACTCCGTATGCATTCAGTTTCTGTATTTCCGTTTTTCCGTTCCGTTTAAAGATAGAACATGTCCTATTATTGCCCGCAAATCACGTTCCGTGGCTCCATTGAAGTCAATGGGGCTGTAAAAAAAAAAACGGAACAGATACGGAATGCATCCGTATGTCTTCCGTATCCGTTCCGTTTTTGCGGAACCATCTATTGAAAATGTATGCCCAGCCCAATTTTTCTATGTAATTACTGTATATTGTATATGCCGTGCTTCCGTTTCCGGTTTGCAAAAAACGGAAACCAAACGAAAAACGGAATGGCAAAACGGAACAGAAGCGGAACTGAAAGGGAAGACACTATTGAAACAAAAAAACTGTAAAAGGGATCAGTTTAAAACGGACCGCAAAACACTGAAAAAGCCATACGGTCGTCTGCAAGAGGCCTTAGAAGTTTCGGTTATAGTGATTGTATTCACTGACATTAAAATGATGTATCAAAAGTAGAATTTATTAAGCAGAAATATTACACTGACTGCACCGTGTCCATCACATACAGCAATGAAACATGTGTCCAGGTAAGGCACCGCCTTCATTGCTTAATGTCACACCCAGGCCATCAATACAATCCCCTTAGGTTCCCTCACATACATTTTGTTCCTGGTATTGTTTTTTGTTTTTTTTAGCACCTGGCATTTTTAATGGTGTTTTTTGCATGCCTAGAGTTTCCTTTAGAGGAAAATATGTGCTTCCTCTACCCCCTCTCCATAATATTACTTTGTACCTTTGTAGAATAGTATAAAAAAAAAAGGATTAGCAAAAAAAAAAATGTGCAAAAAAAAAAAATAAAAAATCATTGAAAATATGTTTTTGAAGCAGCAAAAAAAAAAAAAATAAAAATGGGAATAAAATAGCAGAGCTAGAGCATGCTGTGATTTGCAGAAAAAAAAAAAAAGAGCTGTTATTTCACATTTCCAGGCAATATCTGCAGCTGGCGTTTTATTTATTTTTTGCAAAGAAATGCGCCAAAAAATGTTAAATGAAAAATTGCAAGAAAAAACCCATGTGTGAAACCAGCCTTAAAGGAGTTGTCCGGTTTCAGAGCTGAACCCCGGACATACCCAGAATTTCACCCCTCCAGCCCCCATGTTAGTGAGCATCGGAGCATTTCGATGCTCCGATGCTCTCCTTTGCCCTTCGCTGGATCGAGCACGGAAGAGGCACTTTATGGAGATCTGGTGACGTCCCGGGCTCTCCACAGGGGACTGCTAGGCGGTGGCTTCCGCCCAGCAGTGAGCCCCCGGTGACGTCACCGGCTCTGATGGGCGGCTTTATCACTGCCCTAGCCTAAAAAAATGGCTAAAGCCCGCCCATCAACGCCGGTGACATCACTGAACACACTGCTGGCGGAAGCCTCCAGCCAGCAGTGTGTTGTTATAAAAATAACAAAACACTTGCACTTGCGCGATACAGCGCAGCGCAAGGGAGAGCATCGAGCATGAAATGCTCCGGTGCTCATAACGGGTCCTGCCTGGGTGAATTGTAGCTGATACACCTGTGGCATCTATGGGGGCAGGGGTAGAGTAAACGAGCACCAAGGTCTTAAGGCCCCCACACTCATCAAGAACATCAGATTGGGCCGACAGTGTAATGTGTGGCGAGAGCTCCCGACAAATGATGTCTGTGTAGAGAAGGATTGGGCGAAGTGAATAATTTTGCCTAATCTTTTTGTTCTCCTGGAGATAAGCAGCCATCAGAACTTTCCTGGGCAGTGGTTTCCTCCTCTCTTCCCAGTGATACACATACATATTCTGTCAAGCTGGATGTGTACGTGTATGGGGAGTCGGGAGGAGGTCTGGAGAGGTAGCTTAACGGCGAACCATCATTCAGCCGACAGCCGTTGAATGTGTATGGCCGTCCTTAGGGTACGGCCACAATCAGGTTTCCTGCAGTTTTGGAAGCCAAAATCAGGGGTGAATAAAAAAAAAAAGAGAAGTTGTGTCTGTCCTTTATACTCTCTATCTTCTTTTATGATCCAACCCTGATTTTGACTTCCAAAACTGCATCAGGAAACCTAAACGTGTGGCCGTACCCTTAGGCCCCTTTCACACAGGCGTTGCGGGAAAAGGTGCAGGTGCGTTGCGGGAACATGTGTGATTATTCCATGCGAGTGCAAAACATTGTAATGCGTTTTGCACTCGCGTGAGAAAAATCGCACATGTTTGGTACCCAAACCCGAATTTCTTCACAGAAGTTCGGGCTTGGGATCAGTGTTCTCTAGATTGTATTATTTTCCCTTATAACATGGTTAGTAAAATAGGGCTGGAGGGGTTAAAAAAAAATATATATATAATTAAACTCACCTTAGTCCACTTGCTCGCGCAGCCTGGCTTCGCTTCTGTCTCACGCAGCCCGGCTTCGCTGATTGCAGGAAAAGGACCTGTGGTGACGTCACTCCGGTCATCACATGGTCCCATCCACATGATCCATCACCATGGTAAAAGATCATGTGACGGACCATGTGATGACCGGAGTGACGTCACCACAGGTCCTTTTCCTGCAATCAGCGAAGAAGGAGACAGAAGTGAAGCCGGGCTGCGCGATCAAGTGGACTAAGGTGAGTTTAATTATTATTATTTTTTTTAACCCCTCCAGCCCCATTGTACTCTGCATTCTGTATTCAGAATGCTATTATTTTCCCTTATAACCATGTTATAAGGGAAAATAATAATGATCGGGTCTCCATCCCGATCGTCTCCTAGCAACCGTGCGTGAAAATCGCACCGCATCGGCACTTGCTTGCGGATGCTTGCGATTTTCACGCAATCCCATTCATTTCTATGGGG
Organism: Bufo bufo; assembly: GCF_905171765.1. Lineage (NCBI taxonomy): Eukaryota > Metazoa > Chordata > Amphibia > Anura > Bufonidae > Bufo > Bufo bufo. The sequence goes on from NC_053397.1 coordinate 213,978,687, forward strand.
CCTGCGTTACGTGAAAAACACACAAAGAGGAGCATGCTGCGATTTTCACGCAACGCACAAGTGATGCGTGAAAATCACCGCTCGTGTGCACAGCCCCATAGAAGTGAATGGGTCCGGATTCAGTGCGGGTGCAATGCGTTCACCTCACGCATCGCATCCGCGCGGAAAACTCGCCCGTGTGAAAGGGGCCTTAGTCTCTACCGAAGTCCACATGTCTAGTGCATATACAACCCTCATGGAAGGCAAGCAGTCATTATATGGAGCAGATCCGCAGTTCAGCCGCATTGTATAATCCTCGAGTTTCCTTCCCTTCCTTTATTCCATGGCGCTCGCGCTCAACCAGTCATTTAGGGCGCTGCGATTCTCCGGAATGGCTGTGACTAGTCATTTTTTTTATTTGAGTTGAAAATAATAGTATTGGTTTTGTTTAAACATTTACTTTTTACAAAGTCTGTGTGTTGCGGTAATTTGTAGCAGTTTTTCGGCAGGAGACCAATTTCCCTGACAGTTCGGTATTATATTTTCATGTTGTGGCTTGTTTTTAAACAGTAATTATTTGGTATTGCTGTGCATCAATACTTTAAGGAACTGCGCTCGTAAATGTGTCACCAACAAATCTCCGCCACGTAAAGAGCATCCGAGCTGCTTTTCTTTGTAATATTGTTTGTTTTAGTGTCTAAATGAGAGCGATCACCAGATTACATATTTCCTTCAATTGTTGTGGAAAATTACGCAGCGGTGAATAGGAAATCGTATGACACTGTTTTGATGTCTTTGTGTGTGGTGTTTTGTTCGTGGCTTGTTCTCTTGCTGTTTTGCTGTCAATCGAGAATTTTTAGTCACATGACTAACACTTAGCGGCATAACTGGTCACTTCGGAGTCCCACTGAAAAATCTATGTAATGGCACCACTCAATGGGGAGGGGGGTATAATTAAAGGGGTGATCTGTTTAGGGCCATTTTCTCCCTAGTTAGCCAGCTTAAAGGGGTATTGCAGGATTTGTTTTCTTTTTTGATGCCCATTATCATCTAATCAGCACAAATCCAACACCCCACACTCTTACCGATCAGCTGTTTGGTGCCGGAATTACACAGCTCCATCCATTGTGTAATGAACGTCCGCTACACAATGGACATAGCTGTGTAGCTCCAGTGCCAACTTCCAGGGCTGGTGGAGCTACCCTAAAAAAGTTGATTGACAGGAATGCGGGGTGTCGGACCTCTGGTGATCAGATATTGATGGCCTATCCGGAGGATGACGGTTTCCTGCTGTCAGGACCTTTATCATCAGCTATAAACTGGCAGTACTACAACCTCCTTGGCCGATTCTGCCATATTTGACAGAAAAAAACAGTGCTGCGTGAAGCCTTATTTTTCCCATCAAAATGATGAACTCTGGATCTAGAGCCAATGGACCCATTATACTGTACGTCAGTTGGTTCTGCCGGTGCTGTTGGTATCTGACCTACATGGAAGCCACAACACAGATGGTGGAACCAATGGGGTGTCCATTGTAAAGAATGAACGTGCCAGGTCCTTCAAGGGAGAGACACTTTGAAGCTGCTCTCTGCTCGAGCTTATAGATGAGGGTCCTGAACATGGGACCACCTTATTCCAGTAGCAGCTGAAAAGGATGTTTATCGGAAATTTATGTCTGCAAACCAACAGAGTGTCCATCAAAGGATGAATATGCATGTACCATGTGAGCAGTATCTGGGTTGAAATAAGGCTCAAGCAGAAGGGGGGATGGTTGCTGAGATTAGCTCTTCGCTATAGGGTGTTGGTCATACACATGTATGCTTCCCAACATTTGAATCCACATAAATGGCCTATTTTAAGCCCCCCCCCCCCACCCCCGATCTGCCCACTTAAGGAATTTTTGCATGAGCTTTACTTCCTTGGAGGTCCATTTTCTGTTGAGAGTAGTTGAGAGGTAGGTACTGTACATGTGTTATACAGAACAGTAGAAAACAAGGGAGTGAGACCCAATGCTCAGACAGTAAATAAGGAGAATGAAGATGAATATAAAGAAAGTTCCTTCCTAAATTCCAGCAGAGATTTTACCTACCTTTTTACATCGGTGGTACGCTATATCCCCCTCTTAAAATGTCTGCAGCAGCTGGCTTCTCCTCTGTGTGGTCCTGGTATCTTCACTCTGCCTCAGACAATCGCTGGCTTGAGGACCGTATTTTTCGCCCTATAAGACGCAAGTTTTAGAGGAGAACAATAAGGAAAAAAATATTTCCATTACAACCTCAGGTCAGACCAGCAATCAGACCGCAATGTTAATCAGACCTCAGATCAGAACCCCAAGGCCTCAGATCAGCCCCCATTCCAGCAATCAGCCCCCCATGTCAGATTTTCTCACCCCTCCCTGTCAAATTACATGTGTCACATCAGCCCTCACATTTCTCTCCTTCCATCCATGTTGTCACATTTCTCCCCCCCCCATCCATGATGTTGTCACATTCTCCCCCCCTGGCCCCCTCCATGTTGTCACATTTCTTCCCCCCTGGCCCCCTACATCCTCCATGTTGTCACATTTCCCCCCCCCCCCCCCATCCATGTTGTGCACATTTCTCCCCCCCCTGGCCCCCTCCATGTTGTCACATTTCTCCCCCCCATCCATGTTGTTGCATTTCTCCCCCCCCATCCATGTTGTCACATTCCCCCCCATCCATGATGTTGTCACATTTCTCCCCTCCTGGCCTCCTCCATGTTGTCACATTTCTCCCCCCTGGCCTCCTCCATGTTGTCACATTTCTCTTCCCCCTGGCCCCCTCCATCCTCCATGTTGTCACACCCCCCCCCCCCCCCATCCATGATGTTGTCACATTTCTCCCCCCCCCTGGCCTCCTCCATGTTGTCACATTTCTCTTCCCCCTGGCCCCCTCCATTCTCTATGTTGTCACATTTCTCCCCCCCCATCCATGTTGTCACACCCCCCCCCCATCCATGATGTTGTCACATTTCCCCCCCCCCCTGGCCCCCTCCATGTTGTCACATTCCTCCCCCCCCCTCCATCCATATTGTCACATTTCTCCCCCCCGGCCCATCCATGTTGTCACATTCCCCCCCCATCCATGTTGTCACATTTCTCCCCCCGGCCCCCTCCATCCTCCATGTTGTCACATTTCTCCCCCCCCATCCATGTTGTCACATTTCTCCCCCCCGGCCCCCTCCATGCCATCCATGTTGTGTTGTCACACTCACTACCCTAACACGACCTGACCTGTCCTGACTCTCCTGCTGGCTGCATGCGACTCTTCAATCTGACAGCTGTGTCTGGAGTCTGACTGTGTGACTCAGTCAGACAGCTCGCCTCTAGACAGTCCCTCTGCTCTGGCTGCTTCCCGCCGCCGCGGCGCCGCTCATTCACCAGTCACGCCCCTATGGCCTGCCCTGAGACCATGTGAGCGTGTGTTGCCATGACGGCACATGCAGGCTGGGGGCAGGCGGGCGTACGGCAGCGGCGCTGCGGCAGTACTAGTAAGTAGTCAGATTTTTTAAAAAAGGTCATTCATTTTTGCGCAGGGCGGGCGTTGCTGCGTGCGGGGGATGATAGATCAATAGATCATTTGAGTGAGCCGAGCAAGCGGCTGCTGGAGCGCCAGGTTGAAAATAATAATCAATTATGTTATGCCCTGCTGCTGCAGGACCGGGTCGGGATTCCTGCTTCTCACCGGTCCTGCGAACCTGCTGTAATCTTAACAAACGGTTCGGCAGAACCGGAGAGAACCGGCTGGATCCCATGCCTGCTGTTATGCCATTCCTTTATTATTCCTGCTAGAAGTTGTCATTGAATTACTAGCAGTTTATATTGAAGGTCCAGATGGGTGTTACCAGTTGTGGGTGTGTCCCTGCACAGCCTGACACTATCCAATCAGGGCTGCCAAACTGTGCAGTGACACACCCTCAACTGGTAACACCCAACTGGACCTTAATTACAAACTGCTAGCAATTTTTTCAGAACTTCTAGCAGGAATAACATTGAGTTATAAGGTTACAAGCTCCAGAATTGTTATTACATGGGGATGTAAGCAGTTACTAAAACAGACATGTCAGGAGAGGGGACAAGTCCACTTTAAGCGATATGGTACGAGCGAGTCATGTGAATATAACGCTCTGGGGATACCATTCATACTGTATTTACTACACTGCCTGTCCAAAAAAAAAGTTGCCACCTGGATTTAAGTAAGCAAATAGTTCTGAGCCTCCTATTGGATAATTACTGCATGGGCGATTATCTTTCAGTTATTTAACTCCGACTGGTGCGATGAGTTGCTTCTCATTTCTTAAACAACCATGTCAAAAGACACATCTCGTGGTCGTGGAAAAGATGTTTGTCTGTTTGAGAAGGGTCAAATCATTGGCATGCATCAAGCAGAGAAAACATCTAAGGAGATTGCAGAAACTACTAACATTGGATTAAGAACTGTCCAACGCATTATTAAAAACTGGAAGGATAGTGGACCCATCGTATTCGAGGAAGAAATGTGGCGGAAAAAAATCCTGAATGATCGTGATCGGCGATCACTTAAACGTTTGGTGAAATCAAATCGAAGAAAAACAACAGTAGAGCTCAGGGCTATGTTTAATAGAGAGAGTAAGAGCATTTCTACAAGCACAATGCGAAGGGAACTCAAGGGATTGGGACTGAACAGCTGTGTAGCCGTAAGAAAACCACTAATCAGTGAGGCAAACCAGAAAAAAGGCTTCAATTTGCTAGGGAGCATAAAGATTGGACTCTGGAGCAATGGAAGAAGGTGATGTGGTCTGATGAGTCCAGATTTACCCTGTTCCAGAGTGATGGGCGCATCAGGGTAAGAAGAGAGGCAGATGAGGTGATGCCCCCATCATGCCTAGTGCCTCCTGTACAAGCCTGTGGGGGCAGTGCTATGATCTGGGGTTGCTGCAGTTGGTCAGGTCTAGGTTCAGCAACAGTATGTGCTCCAAGAATAAGGTCAGCTGATACCTGAACCTACTGAATGACCAGGTTATTCCATCCAGGGATTTTTTCTTTCCTGATGGCACGGGCATATTCCAAGATGACAATGCCAGGATTCATCGGGCTCAAATTGTGAAAGAGTGGTTCAGGGAGCAGGAGACATCATTGTCACACATGGATCGGCCACCACAGAGTCCAGACCTTAACCCCATTGATAATCTTTGGGATGTGCTGGAGAAGGCTTTGTGCAGCGGTCAGACTCTACCATCATCAATGCAAGATCTTGGTGAAAAATGAATGCAACACTAGATGGAAATAAATCTTGTGACATTGCAGAAGCTTATCGAAACAATGCCACAGCGAATGCGTGCCGTAATCAAAGCCAAAGGCAATCCAACAAAATATTTTTGGTGGCGACTTTTTTTTTGGGGACGGGCAGTGTATAAGGATATGTTAATTATCTACACATAGACAAGGAGGCTCACCGATGGCCATGGCTATCATTTGCATTACACTGTAGTTTACTATAGAAAGACATCAGAAGAACAAGCGATGAGGGCATTTCTATGCAAAACTGCTTTTTTTTTTTAGCTTTTGTCTTTTTGAATGACCCTTAGTAAGGAGACAAGTGCTGATCCTCAGTGCTGTCAAGTACTGAGCACAAGACTGAGGGGCTTTTATGGATACAAATCATAAAGAAGAAAATTATGTTCTGAGGGGACATCCGTATGACAAACTGAGCACAAGATGTTACCGGAGGAGGCCGCGATGGCTGTCTGGCAAGGCACAAAATGCCTCGAAAGAAAATAAGTATTTGCAAGGCTGAAACATTGTATTAAATTATTGTCATATTATACAGGCAATCAGTTTGAGAGAAACCAAAGAAACTCACAGCTCCATGTCCCAGAAATGAAAAGAAAAAGGATTAACAGGATAAATAACAGAAGCGTGCAGTCATATGTTAAAAGTCCCCAAACAGCAAATTATTATTACACTTCTCTACAATGTTCTGACATTTTAGGGTCCATTGCCCGGAACCCCAGTGGTAGAAAATCAGGACATTTAAATCAAAGCCCCTCTTGATTTATTTTTGCATGTCACAATGGAATCTTCCTCATCTTCCAACAGTCAGTAATATCTGTTTCCCTCTCTATAGAACCTCCTCAGTCACCAAAAAATACCTAGCTTAAACAGTAAAGAGTAGACAGGAGAAGGGGAGGAGGGGTATGCAGCTGGACTTGTGTGCTGAGACTGCATGCTGCGAGAGGGGAGTGAGAGGTGCAGAGAGAATAGATTAAATTGGCTAAAGGCATACCACCGAACTCTGACATCACACCAGGCCTAACCCGCTCACTAAGTATGAAGAGAAGATAAACCAGAAGAGGGAAGGAAAAAGACCCAAAACCTGTAGGGTAAATACAACACTTCTGGCCACGCTGCACGTAATAAACATGGTTTTTGTAATGATAGATATAAACCACAAATCAGAATGGAGGAAAATAAGACTTCTGGGTTGCAACCACCGCAGAAGACAATCTACAATCAACAGTAACCAGCCCTGGGACCCCCACCCTTCTAACATGTCTGATTAATATGACTTGCCAGTCCAACCCATAGACATCATGTTTTAGAAAAAACGTATCAGACTCATATATATTTTTGTGGGAAAACTTTACATTTATGCCTCAAAATTTCTGCTCATTCTAAACCTAGAAGTGTACAGTATATATCACTGAGGTACAGGAATGCTATGAAAATTAGTTAAAACTAATACTTTATTAATTCACAAAAAACTGGGGGGAAAAAGGAAACCTACAAACTATAACTAAAATTCTAGTGATCTAACCACAATTCTGAACCTAGAAGGGCTCAGTCATTGACTGTTATCTCTGCATGCATACTCATAAAGGGAAGGCTGACCATCACTGGTTAAGACCATCCACTGGACTCCTAAACCCAGAAGGAATAAATTACTTGTTATACTGAACCTTTTCCAAAAATATCTAGATAAATCTGCTCAGCTTCTCCTGCACTATACTGCACTACCTGCAGAGTGGACTTTTCAATTGACGGGTCCTTTATAAAATTTGAAATGTTTTTTATGTATATTTTGCTCAGTCACTTTTCCTCTCCGATCCTTTATCCTCAGTAAACCAATCATGACAACTTCACATGCGCCACTTCCCACTCTTGATAAGTCAAGCAGTCAAGTAAAAATAAAGTGTGCCTAAACAAGACAGCCACCTTATTATTATTCCTTGTGAACACGCAGTTACAGCTTGTACAGTATGCTTCCAGTTAACAATTACATCTAACTAATAATTTTGCTCAACATTTCCAAGCTGGAGGTAAAATGTATGTTCTCACTTTTTGAAAACTCTCTCCGCCACATCCTTCACATTGAGTCTTAGGCCTCATGCACACAACCGTATTTTCTTTCTTTCTTTGAAGATCCGTTTTTTGCGGACCGCAAAATACATACAGTCGTGTGCAAGAGGCCTTAGTCTGAGGATGACTAGGCAAATGGGTGTGCTACTTTAGACATAGAATATTCCATAAATCTCTAACAGGTTGGGGGCCACAGGGAGAACAATAGTCCCCTAATCTCTGTTTGACCAACCATGGGCATATGTTTAAGACCAAATGCAGAAGTGGTCTTCTGTATTGAAATTTTTGGAGGTTAGCTTTGGGAATCACAACCCGACTTGAGGACTCAGCATATACTGTACATCTTATGTTGGATCTTCACTAGAGACAAGCAATTTCTGTAAATTTGATTTGGGTCCGATTCAACCCAATCAACCATTCGATTTGATTCAGACACAAATTGATTCATCTCAGATTAATAGTGCTTCAATTACCCTGAAAAGATGTGGATGTCAAAGTTCCCTCTTTCTGTCTCTGCTCCAAAAAATCTCATTCTTCTTAAAATTAGGATTGAATTCTGATTCTTTGGAATTGATTCACTCATCTCTAATCCTCACTAATATCATGCCAATGATAAAGAAATAGGAGGATGTCTGAATCATATCTGTCAAGAATTTAATAAGTTTGGGCAGGCAAAAATATCTAGTCTTCTAGGAGAGTGCTTCTTAGTGTTCCTAGGCCAAGTACTCACTAATAAATGAGGACAAAGTACCCCAAGGCTATGATCATAAACTGTTCTGTACCTAATAAAAGCAGAACATGAGTAAAGTGTGAGCACAGGGCAAGGACTTTTTCTTCATATCCGGTGACGTACCAGGCTTTCTCATAGTATGCTAGGCGGAGGTTTACACCTAGCAATGAGCCCAGTTGACATCTCCCGCACTAATGGGCGGTCTTTAGCACTGCCCTAGCCTGTAAAACAGCCTGGAGCAGTGCTAAAGACTGCCCATTAGTGTCGGTGACATCACCGGGAACACTGCTAGGTGCAAACCTCCGCCAAAAATGTCAATAAACGGCATGAAATGCTCCGATGCTCCAGTCAGAAGGGCTGGAGTGGTGAAGAACGGGTTATGTTCAGGTTCAGCTCTACACCTGCACAACCACTTTAAATACATGGAATATACCAGTGAGGTGCACTGTACATGCCACAGGTTGGAAACTTAGGACCTTCATCTTTTTCCTCTGTGACCAGAATTGAACCCTAAGGACAATAGGATAATCCAAAGAAAAAGCATACCCTTTTCTTTTTTTTTATTTGGCAGCGCAAAAATATAGTAATATACAGATCTATAACGCGCCAACATCAGTGGGTTAATGTGTTAACCTGACAGTGTAACTTGATACTAACTTTAAGCTTTAGAAGCTTTGCACCGTGTTAAACTAAGCCAGTACGATAAGCTTGTGCGTTAACGTGCCAGGAATTACTTTAAAGCCTGCTACATCTGTATCTATTTGGGGATAAGTCTGCAAGCATCAAGACTTTGGGAAAATATTAGGAAAATGGGGCATCTGTCTAATGACAGCTGCTCCACTTTGCGATTGGGCAGGAATGCTCAGTTTACACGAAAGCTCCTGATAGATCGCCCAAATGGGCATTGATCCAAAGTTGGTGCCAAACCCAACAACACCAATGGAATAATTTTTAATTGGCGTTGGTGAAAATATATTACAATGTTATACTTACATATGTTTTGCCATGCCATAGGATTTAAAAAAAAGTAACATTTCAAAATTACATTTTTTTTGTGTGAAGGCTTTAAGCTTATTTTGCATTGAAAGTAAACACAATTACTGTTCTGCGCCAGCTGCCTGGTGCGCGGGATCTTAACGCACTCTTTCCCAGCCGGGGACTTCATTTCCCTACCTGCTGGCTTAGCTTTCAGCAATGGAAATTCTATTAAAAGAACCTATTTCTTGCCTTCATTTACCAAGGCCATCTTTGATTTGAAGCAAACAGATTGATAAAGATGTTGGCTGCGTTTATAGCGAAAATGCTCTACAGGTCATTAATATATGGAACAATGTTTATCGCACTGCTCCTGCAATCAAGGAAACAGCAGAGGTGAATAAACACTCCAGCAGCATTATTATAACAATGTACAATGTATCCTTCTGCTAAACATAGAAAATGGCAAGTAATAAGCATATTCAGAAGGTTATACAACAGGATGAGTGTCGGAGCAAGAGGCTGCAGAATGGATGTTCTAGGACAGATCTGGTAGGACAGGACCTTGCCTATTGAGGTTTATAATTTGCAATATGAAGGAAACTGGGTTGTTTTTGGTTTACAGCTTTGCGATGACCAATATTTTGAGCAGTTATTACTTCCTGGATTCTCACATGGTGGTGAAAAGGATCATATTTTTCAAGTCTTGGTGGAAGACCAACCCGAGCCTAGAGAATATAAAATTCTTCGCCTACCTCAGTGTAAAATAATGTCCATAAATCAATTGTAAATAATTTCCTGACATGTCACAACAATGACATAGTTGAACATGATATTGGCTGGGGTCACTGATCATGGACCTCTGCAAGCTTCCAGGTCAGGAGGACTTGATCTACTCTCTATAGACCACCCAAATTTGAATATAGTCAATCTTAGCCTGGCCATGCATATTAGTGGTCTTTTAGAAGACAGGTATTGTTCCTGATCCTCCCATATATATATATATATATATATGCACGCTCAATTCAACCAAGAATGCCTGTGTTCTGAGCTTGGAAGACCGAGCAGGCCACTGCCAGACACCTCTACCGATCTCCATGAGAACAGAAGGAGTGAAAATGTTGAGATCCAACTGCCTGATCCATATCTTCCCAGGCATCAGCTGTCAGGAGTCGAGAGCTCCCCATACACACTAGTTGGTTGACCGGTCCCACCAATATCATCAGTTTTGGTGTATGACCAGCCTTAGATACAATGTAGAAGTTATAAAAGAATATTGGAGACACAAATGTATATAAAAAAATAAAAATAAATCATGCACTTTATAGAACACCCCTGCCCCTCAAGTTTGTAAGCACCAAGGCTTATGGACCACCACCACCAACATCTTCTGACATGTCAATGTGATATCTTAGATATCAAGTTAGCATGGAGCTCCTCTTTAAAATGCATTCAATAAGAAAACCTGGGTAACCTGTTAACCTCTGCGAAAAATATATATTTTTCATCCCTACCTTTCCCTATTAGCCAAGAGTACTTTAAGTAGTAAAGGTAGCAAAATTTACTGCTACTTGACTACTGAAGGTCCAACAGAGGCAATCCTTTTCTTCATCTCAGGATGGGTATGTTTTCACAATGTGGCCATTAGATGGCACCAACCTAATGACGTGTGCGATGCCATCTAGCGGCTAGTTTGCCACAATATCAGTTTTCCATTACTGATCTCACAATTCATAGAAAAACGACTACAAAATCCACTAAATTGCCGTTGCCCGTGATGACGTGTGGCACGATGCGCATAGTCATTAGTCTTACATTTCTATAATATTTTGGTGTTATCCTACCGTAATTGTTAATTCTAATATTACGAAAAGGCAAAACATGTGTATCTCTAATTTCTGTAAAATAAACACACACAATTTATCTTGTACACAGACTGTCCCAGGGCAGTAGCCGACAATCTGCTGGTCAAAGTGTCTCCATTACTCATGCGTAATTAAGATAAACAGATTGTCCAACTGTTGCCTCGATCTGTTGTAGCTAATGAATATGCATGACTTCCAATTTAGTCCGTTTTCGATGTGTTCTTTAATTGCACGGAAAGCTATAGCTCATTATAAAAGGCGCAGTTGTCTATGGCGGGCGGCGCGGTCATATATCAGAACCTTTAATGTGTCTTATATTAATACAGCTGCTGCTGCTGACATTGCTAGTCTACTGGAAGGATATCTCAGGAACTTTGGGTTCTCTCATCTCTGGGATTTAGGTAGTTTATAAAATATGAATAATATTACCAGTGTAAATCAATAGATGGAATAACACCAGTCCCCTGAAAGGAATGGGCTCTTTACAATTAAAGATCACTCAGCGCTATAAAGTGGCAATATTTTAGCTAATTGATCCCAAAGCTAATATTGTAATGTTTGTAGTGAAGTGAACTGATAGCACCGGCATTAATATTTAATGCCATTTCATTTGGAAAGTTTTTGGAGGCTGAGGAAGAAATGGGAAAGCGTGCAGTGCACTTTGGTGCTTCAGACTTTGAAATGGTGATGCAACCCTGCGATGTACCCTGCGGTGGATACAATCTGATCCCCATTGTGTTTTTATGCTTTTGCACTTTTTGGCCGAATGCACACGGCCGTGTTCCGCGGCCGAGAGCGGTCCGTGGTAGATCATACGAGTGTATTACTGTGGTGCAGCGACGGCATGAAGCGCACGGCGTCATAGCAACCAATGACGCCGTGCGCTCCTGCTCTGAACAGGAATCCAGCCCGGCATACAACGGACCGCGGAACACGGCCGTGTGCATTCGGCCTTTTCAGTGGAGAAAGGGAATTTTTTTGCTATTTTTATTCACTTGAAAAAAAAATTCGGTCTATTTCAGCGCATCTGTCTATTATAGCGCAGCAAAAATGACCATCGACCACTACTGAAGCACAACCTAGTAGGCACTTAAAGTTGTGATCCCATGATTTATGTAAAAAATTAATCATATAGTAGATGACAATCCTTTTCTAACAAAGCTAGAACCAGCCCTGTACCTCACATGGATCCAGAGATCTCCTCCTTTATTGCTCCAATTGCTCTGCTAGACTCTCTTTTTAGACTTGCAGCCAAGATTGCCAACAGTCCGCAAATATAGGCTTTTTTTTCCCTGTATCCGTGATTTTTTTGAGGCTGGTGGTACTTGACTAGATTATTCTGGTAATGAGTTCTTATGAGTATATTGAGCTATAGACGTGTATTACTTATAATCGCTATCATTTATTATGGTTTTCTGATTTGTCCATAAAAAATGTTGGCCGTCTGTGATTTTTTGATAAATTTTCCAGAAAAAAGGGAAAAATTTGATTTGTAACCCTGCTAGCAACTCAGGGAGCTTGTTCTTTCTGCTGCATATCTCTCCCTATTACAAGAAAGAAAGAAACAGCAGGTGGCGCTATACAGATACATTTTATAGAATAACTGAACAGCTGTACTATATTTTTTAGTTATAAGCAATCATAAAAGTATTCAGATCCAGGAGTGGGCTTGAAAAAAATGTAGAATTTTATGGGACAACCCCTTTAAGGGACCTTTACACAGATCGACTTTGCAGGTCATTATCAGGAAGGAGCTATTTGTTCCGGATAATTGACTGCTCGTCAGAGGTTGTGAAAGCTGTATTTGCATGCAAACATCATCTCCTATTTATGGGGATACATAGTGTCTGCATCAACAATGCTTTCACCTGAAGAACGAGTGTTTTCTTGTTCATTAGGTGATTTTCGGTACAGTACCTTTATATAGTGCAGATATCGGGAACAAGGATATGAATGTTCCTTCCCAATAATTGCCCTGTGTAAAGGGTCTTTTACTGCCAATGGGCCATGGAAATCCAATAGAGCCCTCAAAAGTGAGTGGCAAAAGGAGCCCTCTTTCTTTGTTTTCGTCCCTAGGTTCCTCAGTTACTGTGGAATATCAGTAGAGTTGCCACCTTGCCCACCAAAAATCGGTCAAGTTTAAGGTGTGGTTACTTATGATGGCAAAAAAAAAACAACAAAAAAAAACATCGCAATACCAGTATGTATACTACACCAGTTGGTCGTAAAAAGTGGTTATTGTTTTGGAGTGTGATTTGCCACTAGGCTTGGGATCTTCAGATGATGCAGTGACGCCATCCCCACTGAGTTTAGTGCTGGGAGATGATAGCCTTTAGCTAGACCTCATCATCATATTTCTATCTTCGACAGAGCAGCCCCATCATTACAAAATAATCGTCTTCACATCTGGGCCTCATAATTGGATGTTGGGGGCATCCTCCACTGGATTTAGTGTTGGGAGACTTAACTCCGAACCTGCATTGGCTGGCAGGGTGTGCCTTTAAGACTGCTGCATGTGACTATCCCTGGCTGAATTCTGCAGTCTTCCACCAAAGCCAATCACATTGGTGCCAATCCAACCTAGTGATCATGACGCTATAGCGGTGATGAGCGGCAGTGATGAGCGGCAGGGGCAATATTCAAATTCGCCATATTTCGCGAATATTTGGGTGAATATTTGTCATATATTCGCGAATTCGAGAATCCGTGATCTCCAATCATTATTTTCTTGATTGTGAAAGTCAGCAATCGGAAAATTCACGATGCGAAAATTCGCGATCAACACTACTCTTAAAGTCAAAGATATTGCAGCCTTCTCATTGGCCCACAGGCAAGAAGCAGTGAGGGATCATGGGTACTGATGAAAAGAAATCTAGAATATTCGCGATTACGAAGATATAGCACTATATTCTAGATATTCGCAAATTCTCAAAAAGCCAATATTCGCAATAAAAATTCACGATTAGAATATTCACGATCAACACTAAACCCTAGCACTAATACAGTACAGGCTGGGTCAGCGGTTTACCAGGCCAGTAGTTTGCCGACTCCTGCAGGTGATGGCCCAGCTCCTGAGAACACACTATCATTGTGCTTTTTGTACAGCGTTGACAGAAAGAGTTAAAATCAGCAAAGTAAAGGCTTTTAAAGGGCTCAAAGGAATTGAAAAGGCTGAAGTTTAAGAATTAAATTGTTCACAAATGTTAAAAAGTTTCAAAAAATACAACCTTGAATGTTTATGAGGAGATACAAAGTTCTGGATGATCCAAGTTTCCATGTTAACCGCTTACCAAAAAGACAAGCATAGATGGAAAGAAAAAACAAAAATAAAGTCATTAAAACCTGTTTGTCTGTAAGTTCTATAAATATAAGATATTTGGCAGCGGAATTCTCAGCTCATCAAAATATGAAATGCTCCAGCACAAATCCTCAATTTTTTTATTTCATCTTCCGTAATTAATGAATTTATTTACGTAAACCTTTTTTTTTTTTCCAGTAATCTTCTATCGGAACCAGATTTCTTTTATTTTTTGGATAATTGCTTGGAAAACACCACACTTTTCAATTCAACCCAAACAGGGTTTGATTTCCTTGCCAAGCGTAGCTTTGTCTCTTATCTGCTGCGGTCCCTTAAAAAGAGACTAGAGAATGTAAGTGCTCCAGAACAAAAACACCCGATGGATCAGATAGGCCGCCATCCACCCCCACAGCTGACGTCCAGATCATTCATTTTCAGAGCTGTGCATTTCCGTGAAGAAATGTTTTACTAAAATAGGAAAAAAGTTTTACCTCAGAAAATATATAGAACATCACTTTCATGATGCTTTTCTAATGGTTACAGTAATTGGATACGGGAACTTTTTGGGCCGGGGTAAATCCAATGATAACTGCTGTGTCTAAAGCCAGCCTTTGGTGGTTTTGCTCCTGAGCTACTAGAATAATAGTTCTTGTCCTTATCACTAATGAAGATTTTTTTTTCTACTCCTGCATCCATTTCTACTTCAAGGAAATTTTATGTTGGAGGAGGTAAATTCGTCCTCTCCTACAGTAAATCCAATGTCTTTCTGTTTTCCGATGTGAACTGAGAAGCCTCCGTCCAGCCTCCAAGGAGCCTAAAGTCTCCCTTTAAATTTTAGGTACGAAATACTGTTCTAAAATAACCTAAAAGGAGAACCCAAGAGTTATTCTATGTAACATGTAAGTCATGGAGTATGCTAAAGAGTCGTCTGTGTGCCCAATGAGGACATATGCACATCATAGAGGGGTGTCCTCCACTTCTGAACAAATAAATGGAGAGATAATCAAACCATCCTTGTATTACAAGAACTGCTATTGATCTGAATGTCTACCATGTCTAGTAAAAGTACATTTCCCTTGCAGCACCCTCTGCAGGGCAAATGACTGGGTGGCCACATCTTCTCTTCTCTAATAGTAACTGCTGCTGTTTCTGGGACATTAGTATGATCTTCATGCTGGCTACATTTTCAAGAGGGTTGACTTTGAGGGGTTAGCTCCTTTAAGGAGGCAGGGTTTATTTTAGTATCTTACCACTACCTGTGGAATAATTTACTGCAGGAAGTAACAAGATGGCAACATCAATAACAAAATGTAATTGATGAAAAATCTAGAAGCTAATGGCATTAATTGGAAAATGGACATTCCATAAATGGATCCCACCATCGAGAGAACAGGGGTTCTCCGAACCCCTGACCATTGCTTTTTAATAGCTTCCCCATCAAGTCAGTGTAGATGTGACTGTGCACAACCCTTTCCATTGGGATCTATAGGAGTTACATAAGGAGCAGAGTAAGCTCTGAAACTCCCATGGATGTAAGTTTAGTTCTCCATAGTCTTTTTAGTCTTTTACTGAGTCTCCTTCTGGAAACCTTTCAGGATCCTAGAGCTCAGACTTTACCTTTAAGCATTTATGTAATTTCCTTGGAAATATGCCCTTCATTTTTAAGATGGCAATGCCCCTTTAATATGGCCACGTATACAGTGGTAACAGGATAGAGAGCGCTTTGCCAGGCAACCAGAGCATTTTCAATTCTGGTACAATTTATTCAGACCCATATCTAATCAAATGGGTGATATCACTGAATTGGACCAGAAGCTATTTTTTAGAAATTTGCTCATCTCTACTGGTAACCTTCTTATGCATGCAGTAACCCTTCTGGAAGCTCGATATGTTGTACAAGAGACTCCTTCTCCATGCTGCACAAACTTGTATCAGCCACTAGGTAGAAAGAAGATTAGGAAATGCAATGAAAACTTGTACATTTCAGATCAAAAACAATCAAGACAAAGGGTGGGGGGCTCCGGGAGCAAGACCAAATTTATCTATAGAGACTCGAGGGGGACACAATGCAGAAAATCCTATGCAAACATTGTTATATCTGCAAGGGTTTACCTAAGCCTTGCTAGGTGAGATGTGGTCAGTAAATCCATACTGAAGCTCGGTCATATTAATAGATGTATTCTTGTATTCATCATATTCTTTGAGTGTCCTATACAAACTCATAATCCTTAAGAGAACCTAAGTAAAAATGACACACTACGCTGCTACTAAATGACTCTGCCGTAAAGAATGGAGAAGCCATTTGATTTGAAAACTTAAGGTGGCCAGCAGCTGAATTGCTTATGATGTTGCGGCAAACGGGGAGAATACAAATCAGAGGGAAAAAAAGTATCTTATTTTCATAGATATATTGTTACATTGTAGGAGAAAATTGGACTTGGTGCTCCACAGTAGAAATGGAATCCAATTTAGTTTTGGAAAATTTGAGAAATGTGCATATATAAAAAATAATATTGTAAGAGGAGACGTAGGTATGAGATTTAATGTGGACTAGAGGGAGTCCTCGCAGTCAAGTACTTGATTTAGCCCAAAAACAAGTTATTATTATTATTATTTTTATAATTAAATTTATAATTTGCTTTTCTTTTTTTTTTAAAAAAAAGGGGGTTCTTCGTTTCAATCAAACTCTACTTGTTAGAAATATCCCTTAATAAAAGCAGATCACAGAGTCTCTCCCTATTAGGATCCACAGCGATCTTGTGAAATCTGTGGGGAAATCTGACAGTAAGTGTTAAATTACAGCATTGTAATCCCCCTTCACCCAGGGGTGCACCACTAATGAGGCCAGCTGAGGCGATTGCCTCAGGCAGCACTAGCACCAGGTAGGAGCAAGAAGAGGGCAGCGGAAGGGCCATGGGCAATGAGCGCTTTAATTGTGGCAAAGGGGTTAGGTTAAGAGATTGGCATGGGGGGGGGGGGGTGTCGTTTCAGGCAGCAGAAAGGTTAGGTGCACCCCTGCCTTCACCCAATAGCTGGGGATCCCAGGGGCTCATATAAAAAAGATGACCCTAAGGATCTGTAGGCGTCAGTTTGTTATCTGTGCCAATCATTCATTTCTCAACCATCCACAGCCACACTAAACTAAACGTCTATAGTTAGAATCCTTATTTAAATAAACTAATTCCAACTCTCCATCACTAGATGGGGCCTTGGAGCTTACTATGGTAGACTTACACAGCTTCCATTGACGTCAATGATAAATCTGTCTTCAGTAAACTCCTAAACTCCCCCTAGTGGTGGCTGCAAGCAGCTAGAATTTTATTTTTTGGAACCTTTTATGAGAATATCTGAGAATAAAGATATGTTTTATAATTAAGCTGCACAACTTTTGGAACTATTTAGGTTAAAATGTTAAATAACATGTAAGATGCTGAAAATACAAAAATCATAATTATATTTAATAAAGTTTAATGTAAAGAAACCTTCATCATACTTGTCTATATAAGCCGTATGTTTTGCTAGTTTACAGTATATTTCTACGCGGCAGTATTCCATAGTGTGCACCCACGCAGCCATTTCCAATGCTTTACCTGCAAAAAAGAATTTTCCAGCGTTGTACAGTAAGTGGAAGGTTAGTATTAGTAACAAAGGAGTAACTGTCGGATTGTACTGTGCATTTATGTTTTTTCTTGCCCTCCCACTCACCATGCATTTTAAATAGAAACTTGCATTATATAAGGTGTAAAAGACAGCAAAACAAATAAAGGTTTTATTCATCAAATACAGAATACCGTCCGTAGGCAGGGGCATAAAAATAGATCTTCTATAATGAGATGTGTTAAATTAACATTAGTCTACTTCAGAATGATGCAATAAGATTGAATAGAGTGCGACTTCTAATCTGGGCACGTAGGGTATCATGAAAGCCAGATTACCCACCAGGCACTGGAGGCTTAAGCCTAGGCGCTAACCACAATAAGGTGGCAACCACTGTATAAATTGACCTATGAAAATGAAAATTATTTGGATTATGCTGAAATGACCTCAGCATCTGTATATAATTAAGTGTTCTTGCATGGCAAGACCACTTACTGTTATCTCACATATATATTCTTATTATTATAGCCAAATTTACCACCCTAACTCCTCCCACAGTTTTTACACTACATAGACAGTAATATACCGAAACGTGCGGATTGTTCCCGATTGGTGTGCTATTACTTTGCGGAACATTTCGCCGAATGGTTCACAAAATATTGGCGTTTTTGTGGCGAAATTGGTGCCATAGTAATAAATGTCGGAATGTTCAAAACTAGAGTGGGAGCTGAAAAATCAGGACATGATTTCTAAACTGTCACCACTCCCTCATTTTGGAGCCCACCTACACAAATCTTATATCTAAACGTTCAGCTATCCCTGCTGCCACTAACTAAGCCATAGTCCTGATAGTTTCCACAATATGACCATTTGTTTGCAACTCACGCTGCCCATTGACATTCATTGAAACTCCACTCTAGCCACCTCATATTTGAAGGGCAATTTCTAAACTGCGACTGTGCCTTCATTTTTTATATTTCAGAGACATACTATGCATCAAAATGTAGGTCTGGGTCTTTGCTGTAGCATTTATCATTTTTAAACTACAACCGTTTGAAGATGGCAACCGCCAGTGAAGTGAGCTAGTTGGAGCAGTTTGTTTTTAACCGCTCTTCTCTGCCCTTGCTATAGAGTGAGTTGCCAGAGGAACCCAGGTGTGTGAGCAGCCAGCAGAGTGACAAAAGCTAGAGTGCGAGCTGAAAAATCAGGACATAAACTGCCACCACTCCCTCATTTTCAAGCCCACCTACACAAATCGGCTGCAATGTTTTTATAAATGTATGTTTTAATGTAACTGTGAAGCACTTTGGGCAACAACATTACAATTAAATGTGCTAAAGAAATAAATAAAAGTTGAAATGCATTTCTCACTCTATCAAGCTTGCCATGTGCACTTTTTAAATTTGATCAATCAATTGGTTAGTGTAATGTTTACTATCTTTACTCACTCCAAACACTCCACAGTTACTCTGCCCACTCCATAAAGTTACTCTGCCCAGTCCAACCTTTCCACAGTTACTCCAGCCACTCCAACCACACAACAGTCACTCAAGCCACTCCACCCAGTTACTTCGCCCACTCCAGTTGTAGACTCCTGGTGGAGGCAAGAACACTTCACACAATTTCCCCAGAAATTGTAGCTTTTCTAGTTATATATGTACAGCTGGTATAAGTTATACATCTTCTTGTATATAGTGATATGGACCATCCTGGTATAACCTGGGTATCTCCTGTATATAATTATATATGTACAACTGGTATAAGTTATACATCTTCTTGTATATAGTGATATGGACCATGTTGGTATAACTTGGGTATCTTCCCCATGTAAATAACTCTCACCAATCTAGTATTCGTCTTTTCATGGTTTGGATTGTTAACAATTTGACAAAACTGCACCCAAAATAAATTGCTGCGGGTGTAGACTGATACAGCAATGTGAGAATGAAGGGTTTAGCAACTTGATTCATTACTGTAACACTGAATAGAGAACTGTAGTACCTTGTCTTGATGCTCACATTAAATTTGATCATTTTAACCTTGTTTAAAAGCTTTAGGTTTTATCCTAAAATTACAGAACTGGTTAACTATTCCTGACTTTGAAAGGTCTCATACTGTATGTTGGGGACTGCATTAAGTTCTGCAAAACAAAAAAATAAGATATATATATATTAGGGTTGTTTTGGGTATCGAAATTTCGATTGATACTTTTGTACCGGTTTTGATACAATACCGGAATAAAAAAAATTTCGATACTGGGCTGCGCTGCTGTCACTATTAGGAGTGGCAAAATCTACAGTTTTGTACATCCTGAGAAAGAAAGAAAGCACTGGTGACCTCAACAATGCAAAAAGACCTGGACGCCCCCGGAAGACAACAGTGGTGGATGATGGCAGAATAATTACCGTGGTGAAGAGAAACCCCTTCACAGTAGTCAACCAAGCGAACCACACTCTCCAGGATATAGGCGTATCAATATCCAAATCTACCATAAAGAGAAGACTGCATGAAAGTAACTACAGAGGGTTCACTGCACGGTGCAAGACACTCATCAGCCTCAAGAATAAGAAGGCTAGATTGGACTTTGCTAAAAAAACACCTTAAAAAAACAGCACACTTCTGGAAGAACATTCTTTGGACAGATGAAACCAAGATCAACCTCTACCAGGGCGCTCAAATCCAACCAAACTGATTGGTCGCGCTTTTTTATAATACAGATGGACAATGACCCAAAACATAAAGCCAAAGCAACCCAGGAGTTTATTAAAGCAAAGAAGTGGAATATCCTTGAATGGCCGAGTCACCGGATCTGAACCCAATAGAGCATTTCACTTGGTAAAGACTAAACTTCAGACAGAAAGGCCACAAACAGCAACTGAAAACCGCTGCAGTAAAGGCCGGGCCAAGCGTCTGGTGATGTCCATGAGGTCAAAACTTCAGGCAGTCATTGCCAACAAAGGGTTTTCAACCAAGTATTAGAAATTAACATTTTATTTACAATTATTTAATTTGTCCCATTACTTTTGAGCCCCTGAAATGAAGGGATTGAGTTTAAAAAATGCTTTAGTTCCTCACATTTTTATGCAATCATTTTATTCAACCGACTGAATTAATGCTGAAAGTCTGAACTTCAACTTCTGAATTGTTTTGTTCAAAATCCATTGTGGTAATGTACAAAAGATTAGAAAAATGTTGTCTCTGTCCAAATACATATGGACCTAATATGTATTTGACCAGGACCAGGCCATTTTCTTGTGTTTTTAATTTTTTTTGTTCTTTACTCCCTGCCTTCCTAAAGCCATATTTTTTCCCCCCATTCACATAGCCATATAAGGGCTTGTTTTTTTGCGGAACTAGCTTTACTTTCTAATGGCACCATTTATTGTTGCATACAATGTAGTGGGAATCGGGAAAAAATTTCAAATGGGGTAGAATTAGAAAGAAAAACACAATTCCACCACAGTTTTATGGTTTTGTTCTTATAGCATTTCCTATGCAGTAAAACTGAACTATTACTTTCATATTCTGGGTGCGATTACAACAATACTATATTTATATAGTTTTTCTTGTATTTTACTATAGAAAAAATAATAAAAACTCTTTATTTTTTTTATTGTTAAGATTAGGGAGCAGACTTTTTGATCACCTTGTTTGTTTCCATTATGCAATTTTCCGAACAGGATAAATATTTTTGATATTTTAACAGTATGGGGGTTTCCGCATGTGGAGATGCCTGTGATTTTTTTTTCCATTGTTAATTTATTTTTATGTTAATTTGGAGGAAAGGGGAATGAATAGCATTTTTATATTTTTTTGATTTTTCTTTACATTTTTAAAACTATTTTCCTTTCTTTTATACTTTTAAAAGTTCCTATAGGGAACCTCAACATATAATGATCAGATTGCTTTTCTCATCGAGTGCTGCGTTCTGGGTTTTTGGCTCTCAGATGGGTTAAGGGTTAAACGGCTGCAACAGTGTTATCGGTGTTTAAAACACCAGACACTCGGTGGCTTTGGTGCCTACTGTGCTCACAAGTGCACACCATATTTAAATACCCAATTTCCACCGTAAATTTACGGGAAGATGTTAATGAGCTGTTCCAGTCACAGTTCTCATACGTGTTATATATTCTTGTACATAGGAGGCAGTATTATAGTAGTTATATACTTGTACATAGGAGGCAGTATTATAGTAGTTATATATTCTTGTACATAGGAGGCAGTATTATAGTAGTTATATTCTTGTACATAGGAGCAGTATTA
Organism: Bufo bufo; assembly: GCF_905171765.1. Lineage (NCBI taxonomy): Eukaryota > Metazoa > Chordata > Amphibia > Anura > Bufonidae > Bufo > Bufo bufo. The sequence continues at coordinate 214,000,751 of NC_053397.1, forward strand.
TAGTAGTTATATTCTTCTACATAGGAGGCGGTATTATAATAGTTATATGCTTATACATGCGTGCAGTATTATAGTAGTTATATTCTTGTACATAGGAGGCAGTATTATAGTAGTTATATTCGTGTACATAGGAGGCAGTATTATAGTAGTTATATTCTTGTACATAGGAGGCAGTATTATAGTAGTTATATTCTTGCACATAGGAGGCAGTATTATAGTAGTTATATTCTTGTACATAGGAGGCAGTATTATAGTAGTTATATTCTTGTACATAGGAGCAGTATTATAGTAGTTATATTCTTGTACATAGGAGCAGTATTATAGTAGTTATATTTTTGTACATAGGAGCAGTATTATAGTAGTTATATTCTTGTACATAGGAGCAGTATTATAGTAGTTATATTTTTGCACATAGGAGCAGTATTATAGTAGTTATATTCTTGTACATAGGAGGCAGTATTATAGTAGTTATATTCTTGAAGACGGAAGGAAGTAACATACTAATTATATTATTGTAGATATCAGATATTGTTATAGCAGTTTCTTTTTCCTCTACAAAGGGGGCGGTATTATAGCAGTTATATTCTTTTATTGTATATAAGGGGCAGCAATATCCTACTTATTTTCTTGTACATATTATGCACCATTAGAGCCCTTACTCCATATTCTGCCTGTTAGGGAGTATTATTATATATAATATGGATTAATGATATTCAATTTTTTTAGAACAACAAATCATCTTAATAAACAGCTATCCTGAGCCAGACACTTACCTTGCACCACACCTTGGTTGCCCATGTAAAGTAAATTCATGCATTAGAGTTCTGCAGCACGATAAAGGACACACAGTACCTAGTTGGATCAGAGGAAGGATCAGGACCCCGGTTTTAACCCACTTACCAGTACTGGCCATAAATGGTGCATACATTATTTGTTTTTTTATTTGAAAGTTTCCTTTTTATGGTTTAGCTGTATAGTTTGGATGATTCATTATTTTTTATTTCTATCAAGTTGAATAATTTCAGATATTTCCCCTTCATATATACTATACATGTTCTCTGAGTCATTGCTGCTGTTCTGTATTTGTTCTTCTATCAAAGACAAGGAAACGAAAGTCTGTGATCCATATTTCATTACCTTTTTGTGGAGGAAATTCACTGCTTCCTTGGTGAAATAATGCTGATCGGTGAAGGTTCCTTCATGTTTATATGTTTGATTTGACAGTCGTTACTAAATCATGCCTCAGACGTCTCTGCTAATGAGACAGGCGGGCCGGCAGAAAATACTCTTCTTTTGTATTGCTTATTGTAATTTGCAGAGCTCTTGTATTACAAAGAATTGTGCAGAAGATATGTCTAAATCCTACTGAATCTATCATGTTTATTATAGTGACAGTGTAAAGCGTAATACATCAAGACTTTCTAAAAAAAATAATAATAATCATCATAATTATTTATTTGTATTTCAATAGTTTATTTCTTTGGGGAATCAGAGCTCTCGTCATTGTCTGCTAGAATTTGCAAATAATATGACTAGTAACTAATAGCACGCAAAGAATAACTTCAGTTAAGAAAACAGGAAAAAACACATTTAAAAGTAGTCATATCCTTGTACATAGGAGCAGTATTATAGTAATTATATCCTTGTACATAGGAGCAGTATTATAGTAGTTATATTCTTGTACATAGGAGGCAGTATTATAGTAGTTATATTCTTGTACATAGGAGCAGTATTATAGTAGTTATATTCTTGTACATAGGAGCAGTATTATAGTAGTTATATTCTTGTACATAGGAGGCAGTATTATAGTAGTTATATTCTTGTACATAGGAGGCAGTATTATAGTAGTTATATTCTTGTACATAGAGGGCAGTATTATAGTAGTTACATTCTTGTACATAGGAGGCAGTATTATAGCAGTTATATTCTTGTACATAGGGGCAGTATTATAGTAGTTATATTCTTGTACATAGGAGCAGTATTATAGCAGTTATATTCTTGTACATAGGAGCAGTATTATAGTAGTTATATTCTTGTACATAGGAGCAGTATTATAGTAGTTATATTCTTGTACATAGGAGCAGTATTATAGTAGTTATATTCTTGTACATAGGAGCAGTATTATAGTAGTTATATTCTTGTACATAGGAGCAGTATTATAGTAGTTATATTCTTGTACATAGGAGGCAGTATTATAGTAGTTATATTCTTGTACATAGGAGCAGTATTATAGTAGTTATATTCTTGTACATAGGAGCAGTATTATAGTAGTTATATTCCTATACATAGGAGGCAGTATTATAGTAGTTATATTCTTGTACATAGGAGGCAGTATTATATTAGTTATATTCTTGTACATAGGAGCAGTATTATAGTAGTTATAGTCTTGTACATAGGAGCAGTATTATAGTAGTTATATTCTTGTACATAGGAGCAGTATTATAGAAGTTGTATTCTTGTACATAGGAGCAGTATTATAGTAGTTATATTCTTGTACATAGGAGGCAGTATTATAGTAGTTATATCCTTGTACATAGGAGGCAGTATTATAGTAGCTATAATCTTGTACATAGGAGCAGTATTATAGTCGTTATATTCTTGTACATAGTAGCAGTATATAGCAGTTATATTCTTGTACATAGGAGGCAGTATTATAGTAGTTATATTCTTGTATATAGGAGCAGTATTATAGTAGTTATATTCTTGTACATAGGAGCAGTATTATAGTAGTTATATTCTTGTACATAGGAGCAGTATTATAGTAGTTATAATCTTGTACATAGGAGCCAGTATTTTAGTAGTAGGTATATTCTTGTACATAAGAGCAGCATTATAGTAGTTATGTTTTATTACATAAGTGCATTGTTATATAAGTTGTTTTCTTTATGTGGAGAACTATTATACTGGTTAGAAGGGGTAGAATTGTTATTTTCACTTCCATTTTTATTCATCTGCTATTTATTTCATTTTTTGGTATTTTTTTATCAGCAAAATTAGGCATAACAACTACAGTACCACACTCAACCAGTAGTTATCACTACAGAGATTCTGTTAATTATACTTGCTAGCATGCAAATTGTATAATTATACCAGCCAGGTGAACTGCACTGCTCAAAAAAATAAAGGGAACACTTAACACAATGTAACTCCAAGTCAATCACACTTCTGTGAAATCAAACTGTCCACTTAGGAAGCAACACTGAGTGACAATCAATTTCACATGCTGTTGTGCAAATGGGATAGACAACAGGTGGAAATTATAGGCAATTAGCAAGACACCCCCAATAAAGGAGTGGTTCTGCAGGTGGTGACCACAGACCACTTCTCAGTTCCTATGCTTCCTGGCTGATGTTTTGGTCACTTTTGAATGCTGCCGATGCTTTCACTCTAGTGGTAGCATGAGACGGAGTCTACAACCCACACAAGTGGCTCAGGTAGTGCAGCTTATCCAGGATGGCACATCAATGCGAGCTGTGGCAAGAAGGTTTGCTGTGTCTGTCAGCGTAGTGTCCAGAGCATGGAGGCGCTACCAGGAGACAGGCCAGTACATCAGGAGACGTGGAGGAGGCCGTAGGAGGGCAACAACCCAGCAGCAGGACCGCTACCTCCACCTTTGTGAAGGAGGAACAGGAGGAGCACTGCCAGAGCCCTGCAAATGACCTCCAGCAGGCCACAAATGTGCATGTGTATGCTCAAACGGTCAGAAACAGACTCCATGACGGTGATATGAGGGCCGGACGTCCACAGGTGGGGGTTGTGCTTACAGCCCAACACCGTGCAGGACGTTTGGCATTTGCCAGAAAACACCAAGATTGGCAAATTCGCCACTGGCGCCCTGAGCTCTTCACAGATGAAAGCAGGTTCACACTGAGCACATGTGACAGACGTGACAGAGTCTGGAGACGCCGTGGAGAACGTTCTGCTGCCTGCAACATCCTCCAGCATGACCGGTTTGGCATTGGGTCAGTAATGGTGTGGGGTGGTATTTCTTTGGAGGGCCGCACAGCCCTCCATGTGCTCGCCAGAGGTAGCCTGACTGCCATTAGGTACCGAGATGAGATCCTCAGACCCCTTGTGAGATCATATGCTGGTGCGGTTGGCCCTGGGTTCCTCCTAATGCAAGACAATGCTAGACCTCATGTGGCTGGAGTGTGTCAGCAGTTCCTGCAAGATGAAGGCATTGATGCTATGGACTGGCCCGCCCGTTCCCCAGACCTGAATACAATTGAGCACATCTGGGACATCACGTCTCGCTCTATCCACCAACGTCACGTTGCACCACAGACTGTCCAGGAGTTGGCAGATGCTTTAGTCCAGGTCTGGAAGGAGTTCCCTCAGGAGACCGTCCGCCACCTCATCAGGAGCATGCACAGGCGTTGTAGGGAGGTCATACAGGCACGTGGAGGCCACACACTCTACTGAGCCTCATTTTGACTTGTTTTAAGGACATTACATCAAAGTTGGATTAGCCTGTAGTGTGTTTTTCCACTTTAATTTTGAGGGTGACTCCAAATCCAGACCTCCATGGGTTGAAAAATTTTATTTCCATTTTTTTTTTTTGTGTGAATTTGTTGTCAGCACATTTAACTATGTAAAGAACAAAGTATTTCAGAAGAATATTTAATTAATTCAGATCTAGGATGTGTTATTTTTGTGTTCCCTTTATTTTTTTGAGCAGTGTATAATATTGAGCCACCAAGTAATGATAATGCTGCATTTGTCCATTTAAAGGTTATTGACTAATGGCTGAAGGGTTTTTGCAATCTGTATTGACTGAGCTGAAATGTCAAGGGTGCGTTCAGCACATTTCTGACACTGCTCGGGGGTAGTACAAAATAGTTTTCTTTATTTCTGGCTAATTATTAGGTATTTGTTTTATAGCAATGTGATTTTTGCATTATGTTAACTATGTGGTGGGTCTCCTGTTAGTATCTATAGTGCAATTTCAACCAGAAATTCCCATGTATAAATGCTCCCAGAGTATTGCATGTCTTGGGGACAATACAGAAAATTAGACATTTACCTTGCAACGACCACTGTAGGGGATATTTTATATTACATAGCTTCTTGTTAGTTGAGGGGGGTCTTCTCTGTTATGCCTGTAAGGTCATATGGACCAGGGTTGGCCTGTTGCGCAAACTCTTGTAGTTCAAGATATGTATACCTAAAATGAATAGGTATTATATAAAAGCGGGTCTTTTTAATGGTATTTTTGTTGAGCAGGTTCTCCATCTATGCAGTATTGATGGTTTATTCTTAATTTAGGCCTTCTTCCGTATATCATATTATTGGAGGCCCAAATTCTAGCACCTCTACCAAGCAGCTACATGAAGGGGCCACAGTGCTCCATCAAGTGCCCCCCCACCCTCCCCCCGTCATTGTTTATCAGGCACAGCGCCATAAGTTTAGTAGTGGCTGTGCCTGGTATTACAGCTTCCAGCTGCTTAATACTTTTCACTTGAATGGGAATAAGCTCCAATATCAATCACTGTGGCTTCTTTATTTAGCTGATCACTAAAAGGTATAGAAAATGACAAACTCAGCACTGCTACATCTAAGTTGAAGGGTTTAGGTTTAAAAAGGATTTGTCATAATTTTAGGTAATGAGATTGTTAACTACCCATCTTTAGTGCACTTATGAGCGCAGCAGCTGCATAATCAAGGGCTCACACTATAAAAACACACTTAAAAATTCACACTATTATTCTCATTGATATCATCTGCTTCAGAAAATCAGAATACACACCATGATGATACTCACAGCTGTGGGACATTATAATATACACACTTCAGCTGCTGCAGAACATCATAATACACACCCCAGCTGCTGCAGAGCCTAATATGCACCTCAGCTGCTGCAGAACATCATAATACACACCTCAGCTGCTGCAGAACATCATAATACACACTTCAGCTGCTACAGAACATCATATTACATGTCTCAGCTGCTGCAAAACACAGTAATACACACCTCAGCTGCTGCAGAACCTCATAATACACACCCCAGCTGCTGCAGAGCCTAATATGCACCTCAGCTGCTGCAGAACATCATAATACACACTTCAGCTGCTACAGAACATCATAATACACATCAGCTGCTGCAGAACCTCATAATACACACCTCAGCTGCTGCAGAGCCTAATATGCACCTCAGCTGCTGCAGAACATCATAATACACACCTCAGCTGCTGCAGAACATCATAATACACACTTCAGCTGCTACAGAACATCATAATACACATCAGCTGCTGCAGAACCTCATAATACACACCTCAGCTGCAGAACCTCATAATACACACCTCAGCTGCTGCTGAACTTCATAGTACACACCTCAGCTGCTGCTGAACATCATAATACACACCTCAGCTGCTGCAGAACATCATAATACACACCTCAGTTGCTGGAGAACCTCATAATACACCCCCAGCTGCCGCAGAACGCCAGACACTTCAGCTGCTGCAGAACATCATAATACACACATTAGCTTCTGCAGAACATCATAATACACACCTCAGCTTCTGCAGAACCTCATAATACACACCTCAGCTGCTGCAGAACATCATAATACACACCTCATCTGCTACAGAACATCATAATACACACCTCAGCTGCTGCAAAACACAGTAATACACACCTCAGCTGCTTTAGAACATCATAATGCACACATCAGGTGCTGAAGAACCTCATAATACACACCTCAGCTGCTGCAGAACCTCATAATACACACCTCAGCTGCTGCAGATTCTCACAATACACACCTCAGCTGCTGCAGAACATCATAATCCACACCTTAGCTGCTGTAGAACGTCATAATAAACACATTAGGTTCTGCAGATCATAATATACACCTAAGCTGCTGCAGAACATGCAAAGACACACCAGAGCTGCTGCAGAACCTCATTTTGCACACCTCTCCTGCTGTAGATCCTCATAATACACACCTCAACTACTTCAGACCTCCTTTATGCAAAGGATGATGCTGTTTCATTCCAATCAATGGTGTGCACAAATCTTCCTCATCTCTTTAAAAAGAGGTTCTGCAGTAGCCGAGGTGTTTAATCTTAAGAGATAATGTTCCAGTTTCTCTTCATTCTAAGAATATCAGCCATCACTCCCGTTGTTCGGTGACCTATATAAACTCATTCAGCCTGCAGTTTTGTGCACACAACTCCTTGGTGACTTCTAATATTCTTATAATCTACAAGTTGGGGGAGGGGATGGCATTCTCCACCTCAATAAATCTTGAGTTCACAAGCATTGGTAAGGTATAGGTCTTCTATGGAGAAGGAGTGAAGACGAAGCACCTTCTATGGTGTGGTGTATGGTGTTATACTGTACCATGAACACATCTCAACCATAAACACGTCTCCTTTAAAAATAAAAGTGACAGATCCCTTTTCTATTCTCCTGGGGAAATGCTTCCATTTGTAGAGTAATGTCAGACGATCAGTGCCTAAAAGCTCTGCCTGGTAAGACAGCGCCTCCGAATATCTTCTCATTATAAGAGATACGTTTACTTTATATGCAATTACGCCACATGGCAAACCTAGACTCCGCTAGTGACAGAATGGTCTCCCGACAGCGCACACTGCGCAGAACCTGTGCGAAAATGGATGTGCTTAAAGGGATTTTTTTTTACCACCCTAATACCTTGTGTTCTGCTTCGCCTCGGGACAATCCAAGCTTGATAACAGTCAAATATCCATCTCCTTTGTTTCTTAGTGTGTTAAGAAACGCCATCGTCTTTAATGTATTGTGAAAACGGAATCATTAGTTCCTCCGGTATGCTCTTCACATACCAATAGCCCCCGCCTGCTAAGTAGAGTCTGGGAATACATCCCAGAGCAGGCGAGCGCTGCACACTTTACCTTTTCCGCACATTACTGCTCCCAGACATAATTCAATGTGAGGGGGAAAAAAAGGCCTAAAGGGAAAAGTCTTGAATTATGATATTCGATATCTCGGCCATTTGCCTTAATTGGGTTTTCAAAATCAATTCTTTACATGTGTGTGAGGAGAACCTGAGACTGTTCCTCAATGCAGGGCTAGTTTGCATTAAAAAGAAGAATGGGGAAAAGGCCTGTCATTAGTCCTAAGCGAGAGCAGAACTAAACCAATTTGCTGGAAATTATTTTAGCAAGTGTCCTTCAGGGTAGTATTGCAGTTGGGTTGCATTGGGAATTGGAAAATGTGGCTGTAGTCTGGCCATAGATGTTGGGGGCTGGATGCTTAGAAAGTCTACTTATGTATTTACCAGTTGTGGTGGCCTCCAGCTTTAGACAGTGTCTTTTGATGTCTTCATTCAGGTCTTACCATTTCCTAAATCCTCCTGCCTTTATACATGACCCATATGTGGTCCGGTGGCAGTAAGCGGTGAAGAAGGAATGGCATCGCCGTTGTAATAATATATTCCTCAGTGTCAGCAGATGTTGTTTTCTGTGTTTAGTGTCTGAGCATATTCTGATATATCTCAGAGCTTGGACTTCTTTGTGTGTCCTGGATGTAAGCTGTCTCATCTTAGGTATGCTGGATGGCCTGTAGGTTTATGGTGGACTGATGTTTGTATGGTGGTGTTCTTGCAGCGTATAGTTGTATCCTGGAAATGTATCTGGGATTTTGAGTGGCTGAGAGTAAGATTGATGGTTGGAAAGAAGTTGTTGAAGTTTTTGTGGAAGATCAAAAGCTCTTTTGGCTGTACCGTACATCATCAGAGGTCTCAAATGAGAGCCAAACTTTTTCTAGATATTGTATAACAAGTGTCCTCCGGGATGGTTTGCTGCTGGGTTGCACTGGGAGGTAGAAATGTGGCTGTAGTCTGGTCATACATGTAGATCACTAGGTGCTCAGATGGTCTACTCATGTCTTCACTAGTCGTGGTAACCTCCATGTGAGAGAACTTTCCCTCAGGAGAGCTTCAGATGCAGGGTTTACAGTCATAATGACATCTTCAAAGATAACTACTGTATTCAGATCTTACTATTCCCAAATCTTCAAATCTCCATACATGGTCTGGGAGTACTAAGCCCTGGTCATGGTTGACCAGGTAGTGAAGTTATGTATAACCAATACTGGTGACCTTCAGAGAAGAATTTCATTAATTTGCTGGAACTTCAACAGAAGAGGTCCAGGAAGAGCTAATATTGGTATTGCCTGAGCTGAGATCACGCTGGGCACTGTATGCCACTTGACACTATCAATTATAGTTGTTGGCTAACCAGGGTTTTTGGCAGTTTTGACTTTAAATTGAACAATAGCGAATAGTTTTTATTTCAGAGAATCTTTATAACAGTTCCCGATCCTCACAGTAGATTGCTGGCCTTAGATTATCTGCTATGTTCCATTTAGCTAGTACATATAATTTGATACCAATGACTACCGAGAAGGTTGATTTTTTTTTGACAGCCTCTTCTCAGATCCTGGCTTCTTCGCCATGAAGTTGTTCAGTACTACAGGAACACAAAAAATAGGATAGCAAGTTAAAAAATGTATGGGCCACCTTTGAGTCTTCTAGGTCCTAGATGTACAGTGGTCATGGCTTTCATCTTTACCTAAGTGAAAGACCTTAACTGGGCCAAAGATAGACAACCCTTTTGACGGTGTTGCCTTATGGTATCAACTAGAACTTAACTAGACAGTGCAGACGCCTTATGCAAAACTTTCCAATGTATACCCCTACAAGCATTTTTTAGCCCCATTAAATAGCAACCAATGCAGACACTTCAATTCAAGAGCAGACCAAATCCAGTCCTGTGTCCTTATCTCCGCATATCCATGGAGCCTGATGTTCTATTCTGTATTGAGCACTTTCCCGTTGATAACCAACAAGATGTGAGGTTATTGATCCCATTGTGGTCTTGTGATTGCTACAATGTCAGGGGTCCTCTTCATGTTGGATAGCATGCTAGTTACTCTCTCTCCAGCACCTGTGTTCCCACCAGACTCCATGGTCCTGGCCCTGTCCTGAGGCATTTTGCCTCCCCAACATTACAGGTTCCTCTTCACACCCACCAGGAAGTGGAAAAGTATTCACTTGGGTGGTTGGATGGTGAATCCCAGAGTACTGAGGTGTGAGTTGGACGGTACAATGGTGAAGCGCCACCTTGCCACTCACTAAGGTGCCTCACTGCTATCTAATGATATATCTCAGATTCAGGGAGCAAGCTGAGAGTTTGGGTAGAGTACTTTTGTCAATAACTTTATCTAAAGGGCATCAGGATCAAGTCTATCAGACCAGCCACAATGCCTGGTAGGGCTAACCTTGATGATTAAAAGAATACATTTCTTCCCCAGAACAATTTCTGCATTTGAAGCTAAGGCCCTAGTGCACCTTAGCTTCTCACCCCCTCCTCCACCAGACCTTATCAATCAAGTAGAAGGGTGAGTGTCCTGCGAAGCAGAGCACAGGAACTAGAGTGCACCAAGTGGTTAGGGCCCACCCCTGGTGCACTTAAGCCCTTATTTGCATATTTTTTAAAACAGTTAGTGGATCAGGGGAAGAAAAGCATGTTTTCAGATTCAATCAGTAGGGCGAGCCCTACCAGGCAATATGGCTGGTTTGATGCCCTTTTAATTAATCAGGGCACGTGGGGTCTGTGGGTTCCCCGGCCGATGCGGCCCATTTACAACTGCTGTGACCCCTAGAGTCACGTCAGCACAGATGACAATTCCTGTCCTTATGACATGCCCCTTTTGGTATTGTACAGTCATTGAAGGAAGGATGGAGGGCTGATGACTTTTCAGAATAGGCGTAGAATTCATTGGTCCGATTACCTCCGGTATCTACAGTACATGCGCCAACATTCCTCTATTGGATACTCCAGCCACAAAGTATGCAAATTGTGTCATATGTTAGAATAGAAAGTAACATTTCTTGGATGGAATTGGTATTTTTCTCGACATTTCGGTTAATAAACTGATTTTAGTGGCTTCATTTCCAGGCATTACATTTTTTTAACGTTATGTGTTCAGCAATTATATGCTTCAGTTGCTGTTTAGCGTTATAATTGCTATGCGGGTGATTGCGTGTCTAGTGTTTAGCATTTTTGAGGATAAGCATTCTTTTCCGAGTAAAGCAACTATCTGACTGTTCCGTGAACCGGTGACTGGAATACAAATGATTAAGTTAGTGAAATAAAACATTGTTACGATTGAATGAAATCATTGGCGAATCCATGTCTGCACCTCCAGTGATTTTAATGCACCGATTGCATTTGTTGATTTGCCGGGATGAAAAGTTATGTATCACTGCACATTTACCTTCTGCCTCACTGGAGCCGATGAGGTAAATGGTCGCCCCATATTCCAGGTATAGGACCCCAGAATGCTGCTAAGTGGTTATTGATGTTGTTAACCCTTATCTGACACTAAGGGTTTGTCTGCACAGCGACAAGAAAGCCGCCTGACATTTAATGTAATGTTTTTCAATGGTGGCGCAACGTGCTGCAACTGGGGATGTCCATTTTTGAAAATGTATTTTTGTTCAAAGGTTTTCCAGGAATTAACCTGGTCTCAGGTAGCCCCAGTGATCAGCTGTAATCTGTGCAATTGCGGAGCTTCAAGGGTTCACCTCTCCTGCAGCACCCCCACAGGGAAAATGAAGTATTGCATGGTGCAATACTTGAATGAACATGTGTTGTTTATAGGAGTTGATGCATCCGCATTTTGTATGTCTCCCAACAATCCTGTGTAAAAGTAGGAGCCGATAAGTAGGTGATGCAAACAATAGATGGGACTGAATACTCTGTTAAATCCATATCATGTGATGTCATCAGATGCAGCAAGTGATGTCATTGGTGGTCAAAAAGTGGACCAGTTATGGTGTTTGCACTGGACTCCAGATTCTACATATGCAAAATGTTTTTCCCATGTATTTTCACTATGATGTGAGAATCCTGGACCTGGTACAGCAAAAGGGTTGTTGGGATTCCATTAGCAACTAGTGTCGAGCGAAGCATTCAAAGTGGAATTCGGTCCCAAGTTTAGGAAAACTTTGATTCACAACGAATCCAAATTTCCTCGCGCCTTCGTGGTAACGAATCAGGTTTTCGTAAAATGGAGGCTGCACGTGTTACAAAGTGAAACCCAGGATTCGAGATCACCCATAATGCCATCCAGCCAGCCAATCAGCAGGTTGCCACCCCCTGTGATGTCACAGCCCTATAAAAGCCTCATCCCGCACAGTCTCCGCCATTATCCTGTGAGCTGAGCATAGGTAAAGACATGGCAAGCGCTCATGCGCTAGGGATAGTGTTGCTGCAATAATCCAGCGGCCATGTTTGATCCATTCACCATGTTTGGCTTCCGGTTTTAACCTTAATAATTTTGAAAGCAAAATACCATTAGGAGGAATCCCGGCCCATATGAAGGGATCGACATGGGATTATGGTCATCCCTGCTGTGAATCCCTCAATTTTATTGCTTTGACTAAGGCTTTCCTACCTAAATGCTGTGTACTGTACCATCCCTGGTACCATCCCTGCATACACGCTGCGGCTTCCCCGATCCCTGCTGGGGGAGCTGGAGTACACCTGGATGACCGCGGCATCTGAAGGGTTAAAAGTCTGAAGAAGGCTTAAAAGTGGGAAGAATATAATTAGGCAGAGTGGCCTGGGTATATCCGATTTACAGCAATTTGTGACAAATTAATTCGGAAAGAATCACATTTTTTAGTGAACTTTGGCGAATCGTCCGAATCTAATTTTTCAAAACTTTTTTCAAAACATCTCTAGTAGCAACCATGGCTCCTATACCAGAAGGGTTCTGCAAGCATGTAGGCTGTCACAATGATAATAGATCATATCACTAGCTGTTATTTTTATAGATCCTTGACTGTCATCAGACATGGCAGAACGTGATGTCATTAGCGGCTGGGTGGTAGGACCATATGAGGCCAGTGAATTTAAAGCTATTCCTCCTGAAATAGAGAATTTTTTCCCTTTGCAAATTATCAAGAACTTGCCGGCTCTAGATTATTAAATGCCACTGATGACCGGGCCGACGTGAGCTGCACTTTCTCACAGTCTTCCTAGGAAGATGCCGTTTATAAGTGTGGATCATCCTCATGGGCAATTTTCACTTTAATTTCTTTTGCATAATTTGGCTTTTAACATTTCCTGTAGACGTCGTTCAATAATCCTATATCAGGCATGCAAAATTATTAGTAGAGACAAATTATGGCGGTGACTTTTGGCTAAGCGATCCTTCAGTGTACAGGTCAGTGGAATGATGTGCGGGTATATGGAATTAGCTCAGAGTGAAAGCCCTGTGGATGGAGAAAATGAAGTCAAGATGTTCAAGGACTTCTCACATGATTGCGGCATTGATACATTGATGTACTTTATTATTGATACATCAATGTGCAGTATTTTTCGCCCTATAAGACGCACCTAGATTTCAGAGGAGGACAATAAGAATTTTTTTTTTTTCATTACACCTCAGGTCAGACCACCAATCAGACCCCAATGTTAATCAGACCTCAGCTGACAGCCCCAATCAGACCCCCAATGTTAATAAGACCCTCACTCAGACCTCAGATCACACCCCCATGCCTCAGATCAGCCCCCCAGCCTCATGTATGCAACTTGCAGCCTCTTGCATGCAGCCCCCAGCCTTATATATGCAGCCCCCAGCCTCATATATGCAGCCCCCAGCTTCATTTATGCAGCCCCAGCTTATGCAGCCCCAGCTCATGCAGCTCCAGTTTATCCAACCCCAGTTTATGCAGCCCCAGTTTATGGAGCCCCAGCTTATGCAGCCCCAGTTCATGCAGCCCCAGTTCCTCAGATCAGACCCCCATGCCTCAGATCAGACCCCCAGCCTCATGTATGCAGCTTGCAGCCTCTTGCATGCAGCCCCCAGCCTCATATATGCAGCCCCCAGCCTCATATATGCAGCCCCCAGCCTCATATATGCAGCCCCCAGCCTCATGTATGCAGCCCCAGCTTATGCAGCCCCAGCCTCATGTATGCAGTCCCAGCTTCATTTATGCAGCCCCAGCTTATGCAGCTCCAGCTTATGGAGCCCCAGTTTATGCAGCTCCAGCTTATGGAGCCCCAGTTTATGCAGCCCCAGCTTATGCAGCCCCAGTTTATGCAGTCTCAGATCAGATAAAATAAAATAAAACACTTACGTCTCCTGCTCCTGGCCGCCGCTCCTCACCGCCCGTGATCTTCTTCCTCCTGTTGTTGGCTGTGCTGTGAACCGGCGCGCACAGCGTGACGTCACAGAGCGCCTCACGCTGTGCGCAGCCTGCACAGCCGACAGCCAAGGACCAGGAAGCGGTGACTATAGAGTCTTCACCGCTTCCCGGACCTCCAATACTAATGAGCTCTTCCATAATGGAAGCGCTCAGTAGTACTCACCCCATAAGACGCAGGGACATGTTTCCCCCACTTACAGGGCGAAAAATACGGTACTTTATTATTATTTATTATTGATACATTGATATATTTTATAATTGATACATTGATGTGCTTTATTATCATTTATTATTGACACATTTATTATTATTTTTGATACATTGATGTATTGAGGTACTTTATCTGCACATCCTATATGGGGTGGAGTTCCATTCCTGTGCTATTTTACCAGCCTGTGTAGGTAGGTGGTGCATGACTTGGTGCAGAGGATCCCTATGTCATGCTCTCCCCTTCTTGCTCTGCAGTAAACACAGCCCCATACACTTGGTTTGGCTGTAGCTGGTACTGCAGCTCAGTTCCATTCATGTCAGTTGGCTCAGTGGTTAGCACTGGTGCCTTGCATTGCTGGGGTCCTGAGTTCAAATCTGACCAGGATCAACATCTGCATGGAGTTTATATATCCTCCCTTTGTTTGTGTTGGTTTTTACAAGTACTACAGTTTCCTCCCATACTCCAAAAATAGGCAAATTGGCTACCGACAAAATTGACCTTAATGTCCTTTGTGTGTTGGGGTTGAGTACCTAGAGTATATGACAGCCAGGCAGTCACTCCACCGACACAAGTATCCCCGGCGAGAAAAGCAAATTTTAAATGTGTGCCTTTGTCAAGTGAATTGAGCTGCAGTAACAGGCACGGTCACTACAAAATGTATGGTGCTGTGCCTCGTAGAGAATGAATAGAAGCCTCACCCATGCCTAACCGAAGAAGACCCATTAATATCAAAATCTGAGAAAACTCCTTTTATCCAGCACCTGATGGTCAATAAACCCTGCTAATCTGTCATCTAAAAAAACGTAGGCCTCTTGCACACGAACGCTGTGGGACCGCGATGTGCAGTGTGCTTTTATTGTGTCATAAAACCGATTTGATACATATGCAAATTAACCTGAGATGAGTCCTGTCCCTGACTCCTCTCACGTACAGGACTCATCTCAGGTTAATTTGCACATTTATCAAATCGTTTTTTTTACACAATAAAAGCACACAGAGCTATGGGGACTGGGTATTGTGGATGTGCTAGCGGCCATCTAGCAACCCATGTCCTCAGCTCTATACACAAAATCCCGGTGACCATGTGCCTGTTATCTTGAGAGCTGCACTGCGGTGCCGGTGGTTGAGCGTCACTGTTTATTGGGGCTGTAAAGGATTTGAAAAACATACGGTAACTGCTTTCTTTCAAAAACAGTGTCACGCCTCTCTACAGGTTGTGTAGGGTATTGCAGCGAGGGCTGTGGAGTCAATAAGCCAAAGCCCCGACTCTGAATCCTCAATTTCCCCTAACTCCGATTCCCGACTCCTACTCCCTCATACATGGCGCATTTTTAAGCGTTAACTTAAATTAAGCTTTTTATCACCCTTATGATACAATAATCAAGCTATTTAGGTAAGTGGGAAAAAAACTGTTTTCAACAAAAACGTCCTGAATAATAGTGATGAGCAGCAGGGGCAATATTCAAATTCGCAAATATTTCACGAATATTCGTCATAAATTTGCGAAATCGCCATTATTTTTTTGATTGCGAAAATCAGCAATGGAATAGGCGCGTCTTGCGTGGTTCACTTTTGTTACATTTTTCAAGCTGCTAGAAGTTTCCTGAGACTGGAGAAAATGGTCGGCACGGCAGAACACTGCAATAGCTTTATATGCAGATAGAGTGCTCCAATATATTCGCCATTGCGCAAATCGGCAATTAGTGATGCGCATATTTTGGCGCAGTACGTGCAACTTCACATTTTAGCAGGTCTGACTACATATTAGCTCTGAACCCGGACAACCTATTTAAGCAGGAGACATCTAGGTGTTAGGAAGCTAAGAGATACCATGGCGTTGGTTGGTTGGCGGTTTGGACTATTGGACTTTTCACAGGCTGTTAAGCAATGCACGGCACAGAAACTCGGCAAACAGCAAACACAACTCAATTATCGAGCCTGCGACACTGCGGGAAAAGTTGTAATAAAATAACAATGCAATTTAAATATAGCATAAGGCCCTTGGACTCCTTTACATCTCACATTTTGCTGCGTTACCTCTATGACTTGCATTAACCTGATGTTACGGCAGGTTCTTCTTAGTTGTCGCTCTAAATGAGATTATATAATGAATGCTAGGACACTTCAATGTAACCAGGAGGAGAAGATTAAATTGAGAGCTATCGCCTCTTTGCACCTGTGTTTTCAATATCCATTTAACAAGTAAAAATGGATGTTCGGCATATAGCTGGGAAGTAGGATCAGACGTGGAGCACGTGTGCAGAAGAAGCCGAGTATTCATTAAAAGATGCTGCACATGTGAACGTGATCCACGGGGCTGATTGATTTAATAACGGAGATTATCCATTCATCACTTCAATGGTTCTTGATATAACCGCAACCTGCATTATTACACCAACGAGAGGAGCAATCATGAAGGGGCTCTGCTTGCATAAGGAGGCTGACTTAAAGGGAATGTCTACTATGGACAGGGCGTTGCTGAGACCCCATCAATCGATTGTATTCTTCAGTTCAGTTTTTCCTACAGCTCCACTAGAGGAGAAATGAAGAATTGAGTGGTACCCATTGAAATCAATGGACTGTCTGTGCAATGCATTGACATGTCGGACGCTCTTTGCTGACAGCGTGTGCTCTTGTATGTTAGACACATGCGAGATAACGACTACACTTTTGAGTATGGAAATGTAAATATACATATTTAGGTTACGAAGCATGACTATCATTTATTAGACATTCTGAATTCCTGGCCACAAGGGTCGGAGGCCCCAAGAATAGCCCCCTTAAGGCCTCCAAGACATGGAACACCAGAGGATGCCTATGAAGGGTTTAACTATTGGCAGTTCAAAAGTTTCACTACAGAGATTCTAGAACCAGTGTTTTGAAAAACGTATATTGCACCTGGCATTCAGCTGAAAAGGACATATGGAGACAGCATTGTAAAAGTGACTGCTATCAGCCAATCAGCATCCCTGAGAGTGTTCTCAGCAATGGTGGCTGGCTGACAACACCTATGAGATAAGGATCTCCTAACAGTGCTCCTCCCCAGTGTCCTTTCCGGATGGATGCCAGATACTGCTCCTAAAATGCTGGTTCATGAAGTTGTAAGTACCTACTGGTCTAACCATTAACTGTTAATCATCCAGTCAGCATTACTAAGAACGTTCTCAGTAATGCTGAATGGCTGAAAAACATCTGTGAGATAAGGCTCTTCTAACAATGTCCTTTTCAGATGGATGTAGTGGCGTGACAATACTTAAAATATATTTTTTTACCCCCTCACAGTAGTATTGTCCTCATTGTGCTCTCTCACAGTAGTTTTGCCCTCACTGTGCCCCCTTCACAGTTGTAATGCCCTCTGTGTCCCTTCATAGTAATAATGCCCATTGTGCCGCCTTAATAGTAGTAATGCCCTCTGTGCCCCCTCCATAGTAGAAATCCCCATTGTGCCCCCTTCACAGTAATAATGCCCTCTGGCTCTGTGCCCCCTCCATAGTAGAAATGCCCATTGTGCCCCCTTCACATTAGTAATGCCCTCTGTGCCCCCTCCATAGTAATAAAGCCCTCTGTGCCCCCTTCATAGTAATAAAGCCCTCTGTGCCCCCTGCATAGTAATAAAGCCCTCTGTGCCCCCTCCATAGTAATAAAGCCCTCTGTGCCTCCTCCATAGTAATAAAGCCCTCTGTGCCCCCTCCATAGCAATAAAGCCCTCTGTGCCCCCTCCATAGTAATAAAGTCCTCTGAGCCCCCCTCCATAGTAATAAAGCCCTCTGTGCCTCCTCCATAGTAATAAAGCCCTCTGTGCCCCCTCCATAGCAATAAAGCCCTCTGTGCCCCCTCCATAGTAATAAAGTCCTCTGTGCCCCCTCCATAGTAATAAAGCCCTCTGTGCCTCCTCCATAGTAATAAAGCCCTCTGTGCCCCCTCTATAGTAATAAAGCCCTCTGTGCCCCCTCCATAGTAATAAAGCCCTCTGTGCCTCCTCCATAGTAATAAAGCCCTCTGTGCCCCCTCCATAGCAATAAAGCCCTCTGTGCCCCCTTCATAGTAATAAAGTCCTCTGTGCCCCCTCCATAGTAATAAAGTCCTCTGTGCCCTCTCCATAGTAATAAAGTCCTCTGTGCCACCTCCATAGTAATAAAGTCCTCTGTGCCCCCTCCATAGTAATAAAGTCCTCTGTGCCCCCTCCATAGTAATAAAGCCCTCTGTGCCCCCTCCATAGTAATAAAGACCTCTGTGCCCCCTTCATAGTAATAAAGCCCTCTGTGCCCCCTCCATAGTAATAAAGTCCTCTGTGCCCCCTCCATAGTAATAAAGCCCTCTGTGCCCCCTTCATAGTAATAAAGCCCTCTGTGCCCCCTTCATAGTAATAAAGCCCTCTGTGCCCCCTTCATAGTAATAAAGTCCTCTGTGCCCCCTCCATAGTAATAAAGTCCTCTGTGCCCCCTCCATAGTAATAAAGTCCTCTGTGCCCCCTCCATAGTAATAAAGTCCTCTGTGCCCCCTCCATAGTAATAAAGTCCTCTGTGCCTCCTCCATAGTAATAAAGTCCTCTGTGCCCCCTCCATAGTAATAAAGCCCTCTGTGCCCCCTTCATAGTAATAAAGTCCTCTGTGCCCCCTTCATAGTAATAAAGTCCTCTGTGCCCCCTCCATAGTAATAAAGTCCTCTGTGCCTCCTCCATAGTAATAAAGTCCTCTGTGCCCCCTCCATAGTAATAAAGTCCTCTGTGCCTCCTCCATAGTAATAAAGTCCTCTGTGCCCCCTCCATAGTAATAAAGCCCTCTGTGCCCCCTTCATAGTAATAAAGTCCTCTGTGCCCCCTCCATAGTAATAAAGTCCTCTGTGCCCCCTCCATAGTAATAAAGCCCTCTGTGCCCCCTCCATAGTAATAAAGCCCTCTGTGCCTTCTCCATAGTAATAAAGCCCTCTGTGCCCCCTCCATAGTAATAAAGCCTCTTTACCTCCTCTTTACCTCTCTTCCCTGCAGCCACAGATCGCTCTGCAGCACTGTGTGGGCGGAGATTATGCAGATTTCTGGGCTGCAGGCTCCGCCCACACAGGCCGGCAGTGCGATCTGTGTCTGCAGGCTGAATGGTGGAGCGGGGAGAAGTCTTCCTGCTTCATCTTTCTGTGTGTCGCCGCCTGAAGGAGGGGATTTGCGCGGGGAGTGACAGGACCGCAGCTCCCAGCGCTCCAGCAATCAGCGCTTCCATCTGTATTGATGAAAGTGCTCATTGCTTCAGGCACCCCCCTGAGAGCGGCACCCGGGGCGGACCGTCCCCCAAACCCCCCCTTCCTTAGTACACCACTGGATGGATGCCAGATACTGCTTTTAAACCTCTGGTTCATGAAGTCGTAAGTGTCTGCTAGTGGAACCCTTAACTCTTAGTCATCCAATCAGAATTATTGAGAGCATTCTCGGTAATGCTGACTGGCTGAGGACACCTTTGAGATAAGGCTCTTCTAATAATGCTCCTTTGCAGTGTCCTTTTCAGCTGGATGCCAGATGCTGCTCCTAAAACGCTGGTTCATGAGGTTGTAAACCGTTAATCGGCCACTCATCATCATTGCGAGTGTTCTCCGTCCTGATGACCGGCTGAGAAGATCTTTGAGATAAGGCTCTCCTCACAATGCTCCTCTTCAATGCCCTTTTAGCTGGATGCCAAGCATTGTATACAGCTCCTAAACTCTGGTTTGTGGAGCTCAAGTGCCTATTGGCGTATTCATTAACCCTTATTCAGCCGATCAGCATCATTGCGAGTGTTGTCAGTAATGTTTACTGGCTGATAACATCTATGATATAAGGTTCTCCTAACAATGCTTCTCTCCAATGTCCTTTTCAGCTAGATGCCAGGCCTAGTATGGATCTGTAAGAACCTACTGTATGGGTTTACCTTTACAATTTTGGATGGCTAGAGAACCGGAATGTAATGCCATGGTGCCTAAGTTTTCCTAATCAGCTAGTAAAGCATCAGTTCACTATGGTCTTTACCTCCTTCAGCAGAGATGCGATTGGCCCTTCTTATAGAAATAAGCGTATGTCGTATAGCGCCCTGTGGGAGGAGCCAGCGGTGAATGCAAAGACCTAAACGTTGCACCAATTTTCCCTTCTGCAAGTATACACTATGCGCTGGTTCTGTGCAGAATCTATTGATTTGTGTTTTAGCATTTTGCTTTAAAAATCGCCATCTGCGACTTCTGCTTCCCCCGAATGGAGAGGAGTCAAACTTTTGTTATTGTGCAGATCAATATTTTTCAGTGATTTCTCCTAGCGATATTCCTTCATAAAGAGATACAAGAAAATGCGTCCTTTGATAATCCTTCCAGCCTAACTGACTTGTCCATTTCCATGTAATGAGCCTTAGAAATTCCTGCCACCGCAGAAGAAGCCCTTTAACTCACCCTTTAAAATGAAGTGAACGGCATTGATCCCGAACATCATTTTCCGAGCGGCAGAGTTCCCGGGACCCCATACATGTCATGTCAAATGGCACAATGACTGAGGCCCCATCTGTAAGTATTGAGATTTCTTGCCATTAAGATTTGTCAATAACTGCGCATCTCCAAGGATCCTTCTGAGAAGCGGCTGATAGAAATGACTGCATTAGACTTCAGTCAAAAAACATAAAAATAACCCAACAAAACAGCAGAGTCCAATAATAAATCAATATCACAGCAACTGCAACAGTGAGACACATGTAGTCATGAATGCAGTTTATTTCAGTCATATTTACCGACGCATAAAATATATAAGAAGCAAATATTCATCTACTGTATTTAAATGTTGTCACTGTGTACATACATTACTTATCCTGTACTGGCAATGAGATACATCCTGTATTATACTCCAGAGCTGCACTCACTATTCTGCTGGTGGAGTCACTGTACATACATTACATTACTTATCCTGTACTGGCAATGAGATACATCCTGTATTATACTCCAGAGCTGCACTCACTATTCTGCTGGTGCAGTCACTATGTACATACATTACATTACTTATCCTGTACTGATCCTGAGTTACATCCTGTATTATACTCCAGAGCTTCACTCACTATTCTGCTGGTGCAGTCACTGTGTACATACATTACTTATCCTGTACTAATCCTGAGTTACATCCTGTATTATACTCCAGAGCTGCACTCACTATTCTGCAGGTGGAGTACCTGTGTACATACATTACATTACTTATCCTGTACTGATCCTGAGTTACATCCTGTATTATACTCCAGAGCTGCACTCACTATTCTGCTGGTGCAGTAACTGTGTCATACATTACTTATCCTGTACTGATCCTGAGTTACATCCTGTATAATACTCCAGAGCTGCACTCACTATTTGGCTGGTGTAGTCACTGTGTACATACATTACTTATCCTGTACTGATCCTGAGTTACATCCTGTATTATACTCCAGAGCTGCACTCACTTTTCTGCTGGTGCAGTCACTGTGTACATACATTACATTACTTATCCTGCACTGATCCTGAGTTACATCTTATATTATACTCAGGAGCTGCACTCAGTATTCTGCTGGTGCAGTCACTGTGTACATACATTACTTATCCTGTGCTGATCTTGAGTTACATCCTGTATTATACTTCAGAGCTGCACTCACTATTCTGCTGGTGCAGTCACTGTGTACATACATTACATTACTTATCCTGTACTGATCCTGAGTTACATCCTGTATTATACTCCAGAGCTGCACTCACTATTCTGCTGGTGGAGTCACTGTGTACATATATTACATTATTTGTCCTGTACTGATACTGAGTTACGTCCTGTATTATACCCCAGAGCTGCACTCACTGTTCTGCTGGTGGAGTCATTGTGTACATACATTACATTATTTGTCCTACACTGATACTGAGTTACGTCCTGTATTATACCCCAGAGCTGCACTCACTATTCTGCTGGTGAGTCATTGTATACATGCATTACATTATTAATCCTGTGCTGATCCTGAGTTACATCCTGTATTATACCCCAGAGCTGCACTCACTATTCTGCTGGTGCAGTCACTGTGTACATACATTACATTACTTATCCTGTACTGATCCTGAGTTACATCCTGTATTATACTCCAGAGCTGTACTCACTATTCTGCTGGTGCAGTCACTGTGTACATACATTACTCATCCTGTACTGATCCTGAGTTACATCCTGTATTACACTCCAGAGCTGCACTCACTATTCTGCTGGTGAGTCATTGTATACATGCATTACATTGCTTATCCTGTGCTGATCCTGAGTTGCATTTAATTTTATTCTCGAGAGCTGCACTCGCCATTCTGGTGGTAGAGTCACTGTCTACATGTACTGTATTACGTTATGTATCCTGTACTGATCCTGAGTTGTAGTCTTTATTATGCTCCAGAGCAGCACTCACTATGGAATAAAATACTGATCTGTTTTATTTTGAGCATAAATTTGTGTCAGTTCCACCAAGTTTCAGTTATTTTTGATGGCAGTACGGCTGGGTTCACTCTGCATTTTTCGCCCTCCTCTGGGCTTTCTATTGGATATATGTTTGGATACCTGAGGGATTGAGATGTATAACAAAATGGGCGCATTCGCTTTAATGAGACAGAGTCTAAAAGATTTATCTTTGGACGTTTTTTTGGTTCTATTGTTGGCAGAATAGCTCTCTTTTCTGTACATCAAAAAATCCGAAATCTTCCCTAAACTATAAATGTTAGAGTTGCCCTTTAATTCTTCCCGCGCTGCACGGAAAAGCTTTCAGCTGTGCACATTTATCCAGACTCCTGTCTATTTGTAAGGAAAATATCAGGTTTATGTAGAAAATAAGGAAACGACGCCGTTCTCGCTGATAATATCGCAGCCACAATAACATAATGAGCGACTGAAATGTATTCGTATGTTAAATAGTTCCAAACTCTCTCTCCCATTCTAATAGCAGTCTCTGATGTGATCGCTATTATTTGCCACACTTAGCCCATCCACTCAGTCATAGATCCAAAATATGCAGCCTGATGAAAGAATATGCTTGAAAACAGCTAAATGGAAGCGTACGCAGAAATTCTCGGTTTTGTCATCTTAGCCGAGCGCTCGGCATTCATCCGAAGATCATACAGTTCTATTCAATGTTTGCCCCTTTTCAGGGAGCACAATGCACTTGACATGATAGTGGCTTTAAAGTAAAACTCCGGTTTTGTGTTCTTCCTTAGCTTTCTTCTTGGCTCCACGTAGCCTGAAATGAGTGGCGAGAGATGACCGGTTTAAAAAAAAATAAAAGGTTTTTGTGATACTCTGTTGGGAGATGTTTATGCCGTATGTGTCTATGTGTGGCCACCCAGTGGTTTTAAGGTGAAATGCAGCCAGGATTTGGCTTGCAGATAATGTATTGAATTTGTGTAATGAGAAAATGGACTGGAGGCCTTAATGGTAGAAAGGTAAGGGTGGACACAGGTGTATTTATGTAGCAACGCTCCTTAAAATAGCATAAGAACACTCATTTTTATGTAAATTTCCATATGCAACATCCATTGGGGGTCTACTTGGAATGAAATTCCTACAAAATGGTTTGCAAATTCAATAATTCTGGCGATTTGTGTTGGCAAATTGTATGCATTTAAAAGTTGTGTACACCTTTGGGGCCATTTTTTTTCTTCAATTATTGCCTTTTACTTATTTTGAGCTTCAAATTATTTTTTCAATTGGTCTTTATTAAAAATATGGAATCTTTTATTGTGTACAGAGGTGAGATCCTCTACTAGCTGCCTGTGAATTTTCTGTCTTTTCCGTCATCTGGGGAGCAGATGGACTTCTTATCTCTGTTTCTGACCCTATAAACACTCCGTATAGCTCAATGTGGCTTAAATTCGTGTTTATGACCTCTTAGTAGTTTAGAGATAAGGGTTATTAGATGACCGGCATAAAGTGAACGTACCAGTCACACAGTTAGAAAAACAGATAACCCTTTGTGACAAAACGGCTCAATATTTTTAATAAAGGTCAATTGAAAATATGCTTTTTAGCCAAAAATTTGTAAAATGCAATCATAAACAAAAATTGCCTCCAAAGATATACATAGCTTTTAAATAGCCTTTAAGCCTCCCATTCCCAGGAACACCCACTTCTGGGTGAAGTTTACATAAATCCCACCCAATTTCACACTGCGACAATCCCAGCAACTATGAAACTCTACTATTAATATACACACAGACCATATCTGGGGCTACAACAATGTGGTCCTGGACTACACTGCACAGTCTATAGGAGTTCGGGGGGATCTTTATCTACCATTTATATTACCATTTATATCAAGCCCTATAGCTACACCCATATAATCAATAAGGTCTAACCGGTTACAAAAGGTGACTGTGGTAAATCATCTGCTCTAAGGTCATGTCTTGTGATTGGCCTCTTGGGCTTTGATGAGCAGGGCCCTATTATGACGCCAGAACCTTGGCTTGAAACCCCCTACTTCCCATCACACAGCCATATAATTACATGAAAAAAACCTGTCCAGCTGTTGCCGCCACTAGGGGGAGCTCACAGTATGCAGATGTATACAGCTGACATATAAAGAGCACCTGTCAGCAAAATCAACCCTATTACTGCTCGATAGGGTTGATCCTGCTAATTAGAATGATGTTTTGTGAAAATCAGTTGCGACATAAAAAATATATATTTAAATTATTTATGCAAATTAAAGCTTCAGTGTACCAAGAGGTGGGGCCTAGCCCCAGTGCACTGAATCGCTAAGGCTACTTTCACACTAGCAATATGAAAAGAATATGGATATTGAGGCTCACCCAGCCTAAATCGTGCAGTGGTGCTACAAGAACTAGATTGACCCGCTTAGTCAACTAAAGAAAAAGAATATAAATGTAATATAGTCCGAGCACTCACATAAGAGCATATGGAATGAAAATCGTTAATAAAATATTTAATAAACATCAGAATGCAAATAAAAATAAAGATGGAAATATAAATATCCGGATAATAAGACTCGAGTTGGGGGGGGGGCTTAGTTGGAGATAAACTCTATATAAAGTTCTTGTGCTTAAAAGCGTATTTCTTAAAGGAGTAAAACGTCCTGAAGACGATGGATAAAGTCAATATAACTTCAAAGCGGCTGATGCATATAGAACAAATAGATTCTGATAAAACCTGCCAGTCAAGGGGACCCACAGCAATAGTTAAATCCAAACAGAGTTCGGTAAATGTGGTGCGGTAATGATGACCCGCACGCCGAGGCATGCCACGGCTGTGACACCACTTGTTACCTGTCCCGAGGTCTTCAGATGGAAATACCGTCCTCCCAGTAATCAAGTACTACGTCCTGCTGTTACGGGCCCAAACAAAAGCCACACCAAACGAAGGTGGATAGTGCTGGCTTGTCACGTGACGTGTCGGCAGGAAGTGCTGGCTTGTCACGTGACGTGTCGGCAGGAAGTGCTGGCTAGTCACGTGACGTATCATGTGATCACGGTGAACCTGATATCCTCAACCGAGTGTGAAGGAAATGAATCCAATAAATAGCAAAAAGTTCTGATTTATCCAGGGAATCTTCAAACGGTCTTCATAAAAACAAGCGCGTTTCGGGGTATACAACTGCCCCCTTCCTCAGTGGTGACCCAAATGGTGAACTTTCCCTGTTTATATAGCCAATCCTAAAACGTGGATACAGCCTGGAATGGAATACACTAGAATAGAGTACTAAAATGAAGTAAAAAATACAATAAACAACAGTAAAAGTTAAAGGTAAATGCATACACATTAAAAAACACAGCAGTTATGATTAAACAGTCAAAAGAGACCAAAGTGCGGTTTTGATGCGTTTTTTTTAGATGAAGATGCGTTTTTTTTCGTGTAGACTGCTGTTTAAATATAATAAATAAATCTTGTGAGAATCGTGTAAAACATATAAACATATGAACATACTGGATGAGCTCAGGAAGAGAATTACTTTCACACTAGCGTTAAGGTTTTCCGGTATTGAGTTCCGTCCTAGGGGCTCAATACCGGAAAAAAACGCTTCAGTTTTGTCCTAATGCATTCCAAATGGAGAGAATTCCGTTCAGTGTGCATCAGGATGTCTTCAGTTCAGTCACTTTTACGTTATTTGGCCGGAGAAAATACTGCTGCGGTCAAAATTCCGGAACACTTGCCGGAATATTGGATCCGGCATTATTTTACATTGATATGTATTAATGCCGGATCTGGTACCAAGTGTTCGGTTTTCCGATATGCACATGCGCAGACCCTTACAAATGTGAAAAAAAAAAAATACCGGATCCGTTTTTACGGATGACACCGGAGAGACGGATCCGGTATTTCAATGCATTTGTCAAACGGATGCACATTCAGATCTGGAAACAAATGGTATCGGTTTGCACACGGATTTCCGTATCCGGCAAGCAGTTCCGGCAACAGAACTGCCTGCCGGATTCCTCTAACGCTAGTGTGAAAGTACCCTAATCTGCACAAAGAATGTTAGTCTTTTTTTATTTTTATTTTTTATCTCTGGCATATCACCACAGATTTTGACAAGGCAGGTATCAATTGAATCAGCAGGCTCAAGCCTACCAGACAGTATGGTTGGTTTAATGGGGTTGATGTTGCTGACGGGTGTTTTTTAGGTCAATGGCACCAATATACATATGCAGCAAGCCTGTTGCAGAAAGCTTTCATGGAGACTTGCATGCTCTGCCGGAAGTGCAGGAGAGAACCAAGCGGGTAGGCAGGTGGTATTAAACCCTCCATGATGGGCTGATCAGCTGCCACTCGTATACGGATTGCATTTTCTGCTTGCTCATTTCCCCTGACCATTGCCTATTATGAGTGCCAGTATTTCCAGCCAAAAGCCTGGTTGCCACCTCTGTAACTGCGTATTTTGCGCGTCCCGGCCAGCTTGTTAATTTCCCATCCTTTGTGACGGGTGAAGCACCAGCATGGCTCCTGCAGCGGGCACAGGGGACCTGTTTAAGAACAAGCAAAGCTGGAATTTGACATGAAGATATATCAAAGACTGCACATTACTGAGCTTAATAGTATAGATGAAAGAGCTGTCCCTAATTACACGCGCCCTCGCGCCCAGACTCTCTGCTCCTCGGCATCTTCTTCACTGGATTTACTAGACAACTGCTTAGATAACAATTTCATGGCAAATTGATGCTACTGGAATTGCTCCCATCTCCTGAATAGAAGTCTGAAACCTGGTGATAGGGGATATGAAATTCCTCCCATGACTACGGCTTCATTTTTAGGGAAAATTGGGGAATAGCTATTTATGAAGTTGTCTGATGCAATGAGCCTTTTCTAGTCAGTGAACCCCTTTATCATGTTGTATGCCCTGTATCGAGGACGGGTCCACTCCTCTGACATGTCAGTTTAGTAAATACTAAGGCCTCTTTCACACGGGCGTCGCGTGTGAGGGCCGGACAAGATTCGGATGCGTTGTGGGAAAATGCGCGTTTTTTCAGCACGAGTGCAAAGCATTTTAATGCGTTTTGCACGCGCGTGAGAAGAATCGGCATGTTTGGTACCCAGACCCGAACCAGGACTTCTTCACAGAAGTTTGAGTTTAGGTTAGGTGTTGTGTAGATTTTATTATTTTCCCTTATAACATGGTCATAATGGAAAATAATAGCATTCTAAATACAGAATGCTAAGTAAATCATGGATGGAGGGGTTAAAAAAATGTATTAAAAAAATTAAACTCACCTCATCCCCGTCTCCTCTTCTTTCTTTTTCTTTGAGGACCTGGGAGAAAAAGGACCTTTGGTGACATCACTGCGCTCATCACATGATCCGTCACATGGTCCATCACATTGTCCGTCACACGGTCCATCAAATGGTCCATCACCATGGTAATGGACCATGTGATGAATGCAGTGACGTCACCAAAGGTCCTTTTCCTCCCAGGTCCTCAAAGAAGAAGAAAGAAGACAAGCCGGGCTGCGCGAACAAGTGGATGAGGTGAGTTTAATTATATTTTTTTATTTTTTAACCCCTCCATCCCTGATTTACTTAGCATTCTGTATTCAGAATGCTATCATTTTCCCTTATAACCATGTTATAAGGGAAAATAATAATGATCGGGTCTCCATCTCGATCGTCTCCTAGCAACCATGCGTGAAAATCGCACCGCATCCGCACTTGCTTGCGGATGCTTGTGATTTTCACGCAGCCCCATTCACTTCTATGGAGCCTGCGTTACGTGAAAAATGCACAAAGAGGAGCATGCTGCGATTTTCACGCAACGCACAAGTGATGCGTGAAAATCACCGCTCATGTGCACAGCCCCATAGAAATGAATGGGTTCGGATTCAGTGCGGGTGCAATGCGTTCACCTCACAATTGCACCCGCGCGGAATTCTTGCCCATGTGAAAGGGACTTAACATTCCCCATCTTTGTCTTACGTCTATGTATTGTATCTTTCCTCTATAATTCCTCATGAAAACATTGACAGCTGGGTGTTAGGCCCCTTTCACACGGGCGAGATTTCCGCGCGGGTGCAATGCGGGAGGTCAACGCATTGCACCCCCACTGAATCCTGACCCATTCATTTCTATGGGGCTGTGCACACGAGCAGTGATTTTCACGCATCACTTGTGCGTTGCGTGAAAATCGCAGCATGCTCCTCTTTGTGCGTTTTTCACGTAACGCAGGCCCCATAGAAATGAATGGGGTTGCGTGAAAATCGCAAACATCCGCAAGCAAGTGCGGATGCGGCGTGATTTTCACGCACGGTTGCTAGGTGACGATCGGGATGGGGAGCCGATCATTATTATTTTCCCTTATAACATATAAGGGAAAATAATAGCATTCTGAATACAGAATGCATAGTACAATAGCGCTGGAGGGGTTAAAAAATAAATAAATTATTTAACTCACCTTAATCCACTTGTTCGCGCAGCCGGCATCTCTTCTGTCTTCTTTTGTGTGGAATAGGACCTTTGATGACGTCACTATGTTCATCAAATGGTCCGTCACGTGATCCATCACCATGTTTGCCCCATATGGCTTCCCAATAAGAAAATCTGCTACTTTGTTCCAAATTATTACTAGCCAATGAAGTCGTCTTCCCAGGTTTATCAGTGACAACTTCTGGCAGAGGTGAAATACCGCTGCGCAGTAGGATCCGTATCCAGACACCGCCACTTCTGTCCCATAGTGCTCTGCAGTAACCTACGCTCAGTCTGGTAAGTTATGTGGAAATAACTGCTCTGCCTTAATGAGAAGCTCTGTGCAGGGAATTTTCCATTGACCTAGTAATTAACAGGATATTAAATCACAGCTTTGGTGCAGTGTTTCCTCTATAAAATAAGGTTAAAAATCTATATAAATAAGGAAGTGACAGACTGTGGAAACGCATTAAGTAACAGGAGTATTTACATGTAAAATTTGCCCAAATTAGTAAAAAAACATAAATAATTGCATCAATATGTCCGGTTGCATTCACAGGACCGCGTCTGTTTTGCGAAAGCCCTTCCCTGTGATTCTGCGTAAAAGATAAAACATGCCTATGGAATTCAATGGGTCTGCCCCACGATGCAACATGCACACAGACAGCGTCCGTGTTTTTTGGATTCGCAGTTTACGATCTGCAAAAATGGACACGTGACTTGGGACCTGATTACAGGTAAGTTCAGGGACCACCTGTCGTTGGTGACCATATCCAGTCCAAGGAGCAGAGGTGTAACTCAAAGCTCCTGAACTCCAATGCAAAATTTGGAACAGGGCCCCCACATTCCAGATGTGTTATTTATAATACCGCTCCCCCTATAGCTACACCCCTGACATCAGGGGAGAGGTGTGGCCATCTTTCTTAAAGGGGTTGTCCGGCCTTGGATCAGACATTCCCGTCGAGACCTGTGAACATAAAAAAAGCAGGCATGGGCTTGGGGGTATAGGCTATTGGACCTCCTGCCAATCATATATACACTCACCTAAAGAATTATTAGTGCCCCCATACTAATACGGTGTTGGACCCCCTTTTGCCTTCAGAACTGCCTTAATTCTACGTGGCATTGATTCAACAAGGTGCTGATAGCATTCTTTAGAAATGTTGGCCCATATTGATAGGATAGCATCTTGCAGTTGATGGAGATTTGAGGGATGCACATCCAGGGCACGAAGCTCCCGTTCCACCACATCCCAAAGATGCTCTATTGGGTTGAGATCTGGTGACTGTGGGGCCATTTTAGTACAGTGAACTCATTGTCATGTTTAAGAAACCAATTTGAAATGATTCGAGCTTTGTGACATGGTGCATTATCCTGCTGGAAGTAGCCATCAGAGGATGGATACATGTTCTCATTCTGTTTACGCCAAATTCGGACTCTACCATTTGAATGTCTCAACAGAAATCAGACCAGGCAACATTTTTCCAGTCTTCAACAGTCCAATTTTGGTGAGCTCGTGCAAATTGTAGCCTCTTTTTCCTATTTGTAGTGGAGATGAGTGGTACCCGGTGGGGTCTTCTGCTGTTGTAGCCCATCCGCCTCAAGGTTGTGCGTGTTGTGGCTTCACAAATGCTTTGCTGCAGACCTCGGTTGTAACGAGTGGTTATTTCAGTCAACGTTGCTCTTCTATCAGCTTGAATCAGTCGGCCCATTCTCCTCTGACCTCTAGCATCCACAAGGCATTTTTGCCCACAGGACTGCCGCATACTGGATGTTTTTCCCTTTTCACAGCATTCTTTGTAAACCCTAGAAATGGTTGTGCGTGAAAATACCAGTAACTGAGCAGATTGTGAAATACTCAGACCGGCCCGTCTGGCACCAACAACCATGCCACGCTCAAAATTGCTTAAATCACCTTTCTTTCCCATTCTGACATTCAGTTTGGAGTTCAGGAGATTGTCTTGACCAGGACCACCCCCCTAAATGCATTGAAGCAACTGCCATGTGATTGGTTGACTAGATAATTGCATTAATGAGAAATAGAACAGGTGTTCCTAATAATTCTTTAGGTGAGTGTATATAGGTGGAATATC
Organism: Bufo bufo; assembly: GCF_905171765.1. Lineage (NCBI taxonomy): Eukaryota > Metazoa > Chordata > Amphibia > Anura > Bufonidae > Bufo > Bufo bufo. The sequence continues at coordinate 214,032,130 of NC_053397.1, forward strand.
CCTTTAAATCCATAGCATTTCTTCTATGGATTTCCATCCTTTGCATTGCATCCTGTGAAATCTGCAGCAAATCTGCAGCAAAATCTGCAATAAAATCCCCCTGCAGCACATTGGTGCATCTCATCTGGGCTTGCCCTGCAGAGGTACAGTACGGCACCAAACACGTCAGTCGCTGGCGGCATATTACACATGTCAGAATTTGTCCTGAGCCCTGACACGGTGACGTACATGAGGTAGCGGGAGCAGGTGACTCTACGAGAGGCGCTCCAGATTGTTAAGGATAAGATGCACCATCTGTACTTCCCAGGTGTGTGGAAATTGTCAACTTTAAAGCTTTGTTTTCGCTGCTGCTACAGGGAATTGTTGGGATTGTTTTAATGAAAGAGCTGGAAGTGCAGATTGAATATAGGTGTCAAACGCGGCCGACAGAAGCAGAACTTCGCAGACGGTTTAAGCGCCTTACAAGGCAGGCTTCATTTCGTTACGTCTGCAGAAACTCCATTATATTCCCTCTTGGAGCCCGCGCTCTCTGATTTAGCAGTGGACATCTTTGTGTTATTTTAGAGGACGTCGCCCGCCGTCGGGAAGCAGCTTATAACGTGCGGTCAGACGGCGCATCATCGTAAGATGCACACCATAAATCTCCCCCTGCTCTAATATTGCAGAGGAGCGGAATTGCCGTCTTTGGGGACTTATTTAAAGTTTCGGCATCATCCATTGCGCTCAATAAATAGCTCTTCCACTGACTGCGCACTGCGGCTCCTGCGGCGCCTTTGGTCAAGGCACAGCTCCTCATTATGGGTGAGGGGAAGCGTCTGCTGACCAGGTCAAAGCTGTCACCCCTGGGATTTCCCAGCTCGTCATTACAGTAAGACACTTAGTTAAGGTTGTGTGGCTTGTTCAGCCAAAGCTGATGAGTTTCAAGTAGAGCAGTTGTGGGATATACGCCTGGTAATGTTCTGGGATGCAACCCTCAGGCTCCCGAAATTACTTCAACCTACAGAGGTGTAGCTTGAAGCTCCCCTGCCAAACAGCACTGCCAGAGCCCACCACCCTGGTCCTCAAATAAGGCCATTTACACAGCCATAATGGATAGGGTCTATACCAGGGGTCTGCAACCCCCGATACTCTAGGTCTTCTGAGCCTACAACTCCCAGCATGCTCCATTCACCTAGATGCGAGTTCTGAAAACAGCAGAGCAAGTGTGCATGCTGGGAGTTGTGCTCTCACCGCAGCTGGAATGCTGGAGCTTGCTGACCCCTGGTCTATACTGGCGTGGACCTATTCAATATAATTTAAAGAGTGCCTCACACCCCTCCAGACGTGTGTTTTAGTAAATTTTATTGTATTTTTATAAAAAATTTTAAAGCATTCTGGAGCACATTTTCTTATACTGGTATGTTGTGCAGTTCCTCAGTTTATTTTTTTTTTTACTGAAAATGTATAAATGAAATTGACAACTGGGTGTAACCAGTTGGGGGAGTATTGTTACACTGACACTGGCCAGTCGGAGATGACAGCATCAGACTGTGTAGTAGGGACACCCGAACCCCCCCCCCCCGAGCTGGTAACACCCAGTTGTCAATTCATTCATTAATTTCTAGGGGAAATTACAGAGAAATGGCACAATGTAGAGTTATAAGAATTTTTCTGTAAATACTACACATTTACTGACAGAGACAGGTTTTGGAGGGGTGAGGTCTTCTTTAAAAGGCATCTGTCAGCAGTTTTGTACCTATGACACCGGCTGACCTGTTACATGTGCACTTGGCAGCTGAAGGCATCTGTGTTGGTCCCATGTTCGTATGTGCCCGCATTGCTGAGAAAAATGATGTTTTAACATATGTCATAGGGACAAATCTGCTGACAGATGCCCTTTAATAGGCCACTTACCAGTTAATGCACTTAATTTGGGTCATTTTTAGTAGTGTTCTAACTGGGTAATAGGTTATGCCCAAATGGTAAGCATGCCTTTGGACCTATATACACTATACATGCCACTGCCTACTACGTGCACCACATATCTATGAACCATGGCAGGGGGTGTTGTGCCTATTGCTTCATTACCGGTGGGTACAGTAGGGGAATCATATTCATGCTATGCTTGCCAAACATTTAAGACCCACACCTCTTGGCTACTGCTCTTTTTTGTAGCACCATAACCAATGCCAATCCATAGATAATATATAAAATGGAAGATGAGTCTTGTTTTGTGATGGACCAGGGTGGCTGCTTGACCAGTAAGTATGGCCAATGGAATCTAACTAGCTGCCAAGCAAACCTGCCAATCGATGATCAGAATGACTCCATTCTACATACAGACTAGAAGTTCCGGATACATTGGGACACTTCTGATCCTATGACAACTACTACGCTCCAGGCAGAAATAACTCTCTAAGCAAAGGCAAAGGGGCAGTGAATTAGACTGGTGAGAGAATGTAGGCATCACTGGAGAATGGCATCTCTGCAATATAAAGGAATTGGGCAGGAGGTGAAAACAGGGGCTCCCGGAAATAAGAATTAAGAAATGCAACAATAAAGGTCAAAGGCCACAGTGTACAATGATAAATATTGAAGCTCTAAAATGTTACAATAAATTAGACACTTTAGGCAAAAATATTACATTGTAACAGGCCTGGTACTAGTGGTATAACTTCAAGCTTCTGGGCCCCAATGCAAAATCGGTGGCAGGGACCACACCTACTATGTGCCATTGTGAGACTGGTGCCTTCTTACAGGGCAGAGGGGCCTTTGTGCCCCTTCAGGTGCCAGGACTTAGATGCCTCAGCTGTCTCTGCAGCCCTGTACCTATGTCCCTGTGTGCTGCAGGTGGATGGGGCTTGACCAGGGGTGCACCACCAATGAGGCTTTCAGTTTTCGCCTCAGGCAGCAAAAAGACTAGGTGCGCCCGTGGCGTGACACATGGATACTCTCTTAAACATCCTGTGTTATGCTCCACCCACGCAGGTATAATACGGTGTATAAACAGGGATTGCTCCTGTAATCTAGTACACGCTAGGACTCTGCTAGTGTTCTAGAAAATAATGAGTCCTGAATGACCGGTGATTGACAAAATCGACAGAAACTCGGTTTGCCGTTTTTGGCAGGTTATCTGCTGCTCTGCAGGTCTTGTCTTAAATCCCCAGACCAGTCAGTGTAATTAGAAGAACTGTATATTTCCATATCCCCATGCTGTCTGATGGCACAAAATCTGTGACTGCTCACATGGCAGAATGTAATAAAGTAAATTAATAATTATGTTCAGCAAATTGGAATTATCACAATACATTGTTTTACGTGTCATTTATTTATTTCACTCCAGTAATGTTGTCACTTCAGAATATTTATCACAGTGAAGAGAGACGCTGAAATATTTCATTATTTACAGATGTTGTGGTTATACATCAGACGCCTCTTCAGTGAACACGGAATGTGTGGATCGTTTTTCTTCTCCTTAAGGAATGGATCCACACAGGAGAATTCTCCCTAAATAGATTTATTTTCTTTTCCATAGGAGCAGTCTTATAGTAGTTATATTCTTGTACATAGGAGCAGTATTATAGTAGTTATATTCTTGTACATAGGAGCAGTATTATAGCAGTTATATTCTTGTACATAGGAGCAGTATTATAGTAGTTATATTCCTGTACATAGGAGGCAGTATTATAGTAGTTATATTGTTGTACATAGGAGCAGTATTATAGTAGTTATATTCTTGTACATAGGAGCAGTCTTATAGTAGTTATATTCTTGTACATAGGAGGCAGTATTATAGCAGTTATATTCTTGTACATAGGAGCAGTATTATAGTTATATTTTTATACATAGGGTCAGTATTATAGTAGTTATATTCTTGTACATAGGAGCAGTATTATAGTAGTTATATTCCTGTACATAGGAGGCAGTATTATAGTAGTTATATTGTTGTACATAGGAGCAGTATTATAGTAGGTATATTCTTATACATATAGAGCAGTATTATAGTAGTTGTATTCTTGTACATAGGAGCAGTATTATAGTAGTTATATTCTTGTACATAGGAGGCAGTATTATAGTAGTTATATTCTTGTACATAGGAGGCAGTATTATAGCAGTTATATTCTTGTACATAGGAGCAGTATTATAGTAGTTATATTCTTGTACATAGGAGGCAGTATTATAGTAGTTATATTCTTGTACATAGGAGCAGTATTATAGTAGTTATATTCTTGTACATAGGAGGCAGTATTATAGTAGTTATATTCTTATACATAGGAGCAGTATTATAGTAGTTATATTCTTGTACATAGAAGCAGTATTATAGTAGTTATATTCTTGTACATAGGAGCAGTATTATAGTAGTTATATTCTTGTACATAGGAGCAGTATTATAGCAGTTATATTCTTGTACATAGGAGCAGTATTCTAGTAGTTATATTCTTGTACATAGGAGCAGTATTATAGTTATATTTTTATAGATAGGGTCAGTATTATAGTAGTTATATTCTTGTACATAGGAGCAGTATTATAGTAGTTATATTCTTGTACATAGGAGCAGTATTATAGTAGTTATATTCTTGTACATAGGAGCAGTATTATAGTAGTTATATTCTTGTACATAGGAGCAGTATTATAGTAGTTATATTCTTGTAAATACGAACAGTATTATAGTAGTTATATTCTTGTATATAGGGGCAGTATTATAGTAGTTATATTCTTGTACATAGGAGCAGTATTATAGTAGTTATATTCTTGTACATAGGAGCAGTATTATAGTAGTTATATTCTTGTACATGGGAGCAGTATTATAGTAGTTATATTCTTGTACATAGGAGCAGTATTACAGTAGTTATATTCTTGTACATAGGATCAGTACGTGAAATGTGTCCTATCTCTATTTCCAGGGGTCTTCTCACCATACCTGGATGATGGTAGACTATTCTGGTACATTTCCACAGTGTGATGAGTACAACCTTAGTATCTGCAGCAGCATATCTGATCATTTGTTTTTAAATTCCAATTCCAACAAAAATCTTTTGGAATTTTGTCATTATCACTTTTCAATCTACGAGGTCACGTTCCCATGTGTTATGTATAACACACATCCATGTGAGAGAAACCTGCACCCGAGCCTCACAATTAACTCTCTCCGTAGCGCAGGTCTCTGCTCGTAGATAACAATTACATTTGACAAAAACTATATTTATTTTGCTATGGATAACCTAATTGAGGATGCAAATCTGTCCGCTGCCGCCATGAACCTATGTTCCTGCAAGTAAAGATTATTATGAATTGAAAAATGTCTGCAGACAATTCAAGCGCTAGAAGTAATTTAAGGCCATAGCCAATTTCCCAAATGATGAAAAGCAAATAATTCTTGCTGCAGATAAATGATTATTAAGTGCGGCATTGTATTAAAGCATTTAAATACATTTACCATAGCATACATTAAAACCTAGATAAGGCTGTGCACATAGTGGCGCCACAGGGGGGGAGGGGACCAAATAAACTGCAGAGTAGCAAATATTAGGGGTGGAACTGTCATCTCTCCTTATATATCTGTTATGGAAAATAATTTTTCTGAAAAATCTTTCTGTAGAACTCTGTTCAGTCCCTCTGTTATTCTTCCTGGAAATGTATACACAGCCTGAAAATTGGGCATTCTCCTTTTTAGTACATTGATTGAGCGTGCCCCATTGACAAATGAGTTGCTAATGCCAGCTGTCAATTTAGTTATACATTTCCAGGAGGAATAACAGAGGAACAGTACAGTGCAATACAGAATTCTAAGAAAATGTAGGGCCTTGTGAGTCTGGAAAGATAGCAGGGTGGCCGAAACAAATATGCTCAAGACCTGGCATCAGGTGGGCAGCCCATGAAGAACATTTTGGGTCTAGAGATGATATCACTTAATAAGTAACAGGCCCAGGAGTAATCTTACCAGTTCCTATAGTCTGCAGCAATTTTACTTTTCACTTTATAAAAATGGAGGGGGAGGGATGTATTCACACTAGAAAAAGTCACAAGTTCGTGTGCAATTGTCATACTTTTGGGTTTTTATAGGGATATTTTTAAAATGGGTGGGGCTTAGTGGTATGGGTGTGGCCTCCCATAGCCCAATACATTTACTATAATATTTGGGAGAATATATTATAAATGAATTATAACACAATGAGGGACGTTTACTAAAGTGTTTATTGTGGTGTAACAAAAAGTTACAAATTATTTTAAAATTTTATTTTTATTATTTTTAATTCATTAAATTATATTATTTGTGCAATCATTTTCAACTTTTTGAGCTTCTCAACATTTTTCCGAAGTGGCAAGAAAAAGGGCTGGCCTGGTGGAGCTTTGTGAGGACCGT